>NC_079151.1:127143850-127779350 GCF_947563725.1 Argiope bruennichi | reverse complement strand
AATGGAAAAATAAGCTCTATTGTTCTCACTAGAGGATTTGTCGTTGAGAATAGTTTAATATCCATTGAGAAAAATCGTTACTAAATTAAAACCTGTGCTTTCTATATAAGCTCGACAATTAAATACTGCCCACATATAGACTATGGTGAGAAAAATTCGCGATTATCATTGTTTGATATGTTTTATTTTTAATTTGCGTTTCTAACTCTTTCTACCATATTGTTCACTTAGTTCAACAACAAAAAAATATATATATATTAGTATTATTTAGAGTTTGATAAAGATAATTTGACTTTTCCTTATAGATCTCTCAGTTGGTTGACGATATTCAAAGGTTACAAGCTATACTCAATACTTTACAA
This sequence comes from Argiope bruennichi, assembly GCF_947563725.1. Classification (NCBI taxonomy): domain Eukaryota; kingdom Metazoa; phylum Arthropoda; class Arachnida; order Araneae; family Araneidae; genus Argiope; species Argiope bruennichi. Next base: position 127,778,988 of record NC_079151.1, on the reverse strand, counting down.
GAGACAAGTGCCTCGAAAGTAAGTATTCTTTGAAAGATTTTATACTGCAAATATCATATAACTATATATACACATATTAACAGAGTATAGTTATAGGAGATTGTTTTGAAAATACATGGTTTGAGAGGTATCCGATTTCGGATATATATATATATATATTGATAGAAGGAACTCATTTAATTTTAAGAAATTATATTTTTGATTCTAAATAATTTAGCCTAAGTTGAAATTAATGTATTACATTCATTTAATCAATAAAAATATGATTGAAGTTCAGTATAATTTAGGATTGTTTTCGTGAAACAGAATTTAAAAAAAAATCATACTAATGGTGTTTATCTAATCGTATTATGCAAATTAAAATCATCTTCAAAATTATCATACTGAAATTTAACTATTTTCTCAAAAAAAAAAGTTGAAATATTTTAACGCTGTTTTTCCCAAAATTAATACTGCCATAGCAAGTAGTTTGCTGTGAAATGGATTTCAAATGATTCAATTTAACATAGAAAACTGTATATATTTATATATATGTATAATTTGTTGTTGAGGATCTGGAATCATAAAATGAGGGCTAGTCTTGATTGCATGTAGAATTGCGTTCAATTCTGTGATTATAGTAGCTAAATAAATAAACAACTTTTAATAACTTTTGTTTAAAAGCAAAACATTCCTTCTTTATTTTTTGTATATTCTAAATTACTTTTCCAGTTAATAAATGATGCTCTAATAAAAAAAATTCCTCTAGAAAAAAGATTTTTTTTTAATTTCATTTAACTGATACAGGATAGAAAATTCAAAATAATATTGCATACGCCTTGGAAATATAGTTTTCTAAAATGTTGTGTAATGCTTTCTATAAAGCACTCGAACTCGCTATATTTTGCTTACTTTTATGAAAAGAAATGGTTTCTAACACTTTTATATCCATTTTCTTCCTGACTTCAAAAATACGATATATACATATAAGGTGATCGTGTCCCAATAGATAACTTTTAAACAGTTATTGAAAGGTATATGTTTCCAGGTTGAAAAATGTTTTAACTGACTTAAAGAATTCTAATTAATAATATTTGAGTCAAAAAATATACTTCTGAAAAGTTAAAATATCCAAATTTTTATACAATTTTCGATTATACCTGTTATATATTGTGAAAATATTCTTGATACTCTAACATTTTATGTAAGAATGTTACTTTTTCCTGCGATCCAAACTGGCAAGATTTTAAAGTTTCATTACTATAATCCAATCAATTGCCATCTCGATTAAAAGCCATTTTTTGATTGGCAGATCTTATTAATGGATTGATGCCTGGTGGATTTATTGATATGCCAAAAATATTTTACCAAATATGATTGATAGACCGGGAGAGTAAGCAAAGACAGATTTCGTAATTTGAGCTGCATTTATTGACTCAAACAACATAACACACACACACACACACACACACACACACACACACACACGTATATATATATATATATATATATATATATATATATATATATATATATATATATATATATATATATATATATATATATATATATATATATATATATATATATATATATATATATATATATATATATATATATATATATATATATATATATATTTAATAACTTAATGCATTTCACACTTGAAATATATGTTTATCTTGGTTTATTTAGGGATTTGTTTTTGGGCTATAATAAGAGTGTCTATAATAATAAGTCCTCTGTCAGCATAAGAAATGACTTAAAGAATGGAATCTCCTTTCATTTCAAAAGATTCATATATGAATCTTTTGAAATTATTTCTTCAATTATAAATAGAGAGGGTTGACAAGATATTTTACATCGGTTGGCAAATTAAACTTTGAATTAGTATATGGCAAACAGAATAACATCAGGAGCTTAAATCATACAATCTAAAATATATGAGTTTCGGACATCACTAAAGCTGTTTTAACTTTTCGCGAATTATTTTTAATGTAAAAATTCAAAATGCAGCTCAGATATTCACTATTTTCCTTATTTCCTCTAATCAATAAATAGGAATTTTTGTATGTGTCATAAAACAAATGACTAGTGTTTCGAATCAAGTTAGTAGTAGAAAATTGCATATTATTTTTCACAAAATTTTATTTGAGATCTGTAGCATATTTTAAACAAATTGTTGTTCTATTTAAAGTAAATATTTTGCTCTGAAAAAATTTATCAGTTTTACAGAATTGAAGAATTTTTGGTGAATAATTGAGTATAATGTTTGAGCATACGTTCAGATATCAGTTTTGATTTATATTATTTTTTAAATCTAAATTTTAATTAAACATAATTTTAATCAAAAAAGGTAATTAAATTTCTAATTTAACAATCGCAAATTAAAAATAACTCCACCTTCTTTACTTCTTTACTAGCATCTGATTGACTCTAATGGGCTTTTAAATTATTTTTAGCAGAATTTGTTTACTGTTACTGAAAACACCGAATTTACCTTTAAAAATGCGAGGACGAAGTGTTGATTTCCACGCGTGTTTAGAGCTTTTTCGTTTTCGGAATTGAAATAATTTTCATTAATTGCAAAAGCATTCTTATTAATGTCTGAATGTTATTCCATTTAAGTCAGAAACTTAATTTGAAGATGCTTCTTTTGGAAAAAATGATTACGACTAATATTAAAAACCTTTCATCCAAAAGTTCTGCACTCTTAATGACTTGACCCGTGATCTTGATGACATTCTTCCAGGGAGCATGTACCTCTAGGTTATCATTTTAAAAATGTTTGGACAATTTCTTGAGTTTATGATTTTGGATTTTTTATTATTATTATTATTATTTTATCTAAACTTATGTTTTTCTTTGACCCAGATTGCTCAACTCGAAGAACTGGTCAACGAAAAAGACAAGATGATTGTTGAACTGGGTGAGAAATTGGTTAGACAGCAAGACTACGACGAAATTAAGAAAGAATTGAGGTAAAGTCTAAATACTTATGAAATTAATCTTATTTTTTTTTCTGCACTTTTAATATACCTTCAGAAAATTAGCTGCTCTTTATTAAAGTGCTGAATGAAGAGTATTTGTTATTTATTTATCATTTATTTATCCCTTAGGGCTTAGCATTATTTTTTTAACCACTTAATAAGAATTATAAAAAAAAATTCGAAATGCTATATATTGAATGTAACTTCAGAAAATTAACCATTCTGAAATGAAGTGCCGAGTTGAAAAATATAATTTAATTATTATTAATTCATACTTAAATAGTTGAAATTGCTCCGCTCTTTGGAAAGGTTTTCCTAGGAGAGTTTTAGTAGATAATATAATGCTATGAAGAATTTGAAGTATTTATTAATATGCCAGCATGTTTCAGTGTATTAATGTTATATAATTGCTTGCTGAGTTGTGGTGGTTTCATTTCTTCTAACTAAGGAAATCTGTATTTTCAGCATTCTAAAATCCATAGAGTATGTAAACTCCAGGGCATGGGAAAGTAGAGATGAAAACAAAAATCAAAGTGACAAACCTCCCGATTTGACAAAAGAGAATCATAAATCTGTTCACACAGATAACAATACAGTCAAATCTATAAAGACAGAAGAAAATGGTACGTATGTTTTTTACAAAAGTAAAATTATTTATTTTTATTGTAAAATTATAAACGAACGTGAAATTCCTTACGGATAGCATTTTCACTTTCTGCATTTTGCGATGGATCGGAAATCTTTTTACATGGCTTTTAAATTTAATTATGCTTAATGAATTTTTCTGAAAATCGAATACGAAAACTGTGGAATTGTCATTCCTTAATTTTCCTATAATTTCTTTAAGAAGTTAACTATTCAACGTTAAATCATCTTTTAATGGGATTATTCTGATAAATTTTAAAAATATTCTTAATTACATTTTATAACAATACTTTTTAATGCTTTGGTTACTCAATTTATACTTACGCTCGTTTCGACGCAAGTAGAAATCTTTTTATATATGGATTATCGTTTTATTGTTAAGTGTATTTTTTAAAAAAATAATATAAAGATAGATGAATCAAAATGTCATGATTCGTAATTTCGGTCATGAGATCAATTAGCCTTTCATTTTTAATATAACTACGTATGCAAATTATTTGATGTTCCAGATTGTCCGAGGGCCTCTTTATCTGGTTCGTAAAAGCAATAATAAGTTGTCGCTTTTTGTCATTGATTTTAAAAGATCTCTACTAATAAAAACGAATGTGTGTCTATTGGAATTCTATGGTTCAAACTACAGGAATATACCAAATACCAAAGGAATACAGGAATATACTTGAATATGCCAAAATACAGGAATATACTTGAATATACCAAAATACAGGAATATACTTGAATATACCAAAATACAGGAATATACTTGAATATACAAAATTCGGAAGTATATATATACCAACTACGGAGGCGAACTTGTACCACCGCGAGAAATTTTTTGAAAGCTCAGTTTAAATTTAAATAAGAAAAAAAGCAAAAATTTGACTTTCTCTCGAATATATTGTTTTTCAAAAAAAAAAAAAAAGTTTTTACGTTTTTTTGAAACTCAAAATATTTTCTTTAAGATTATAGCATCTTGATTTTTCCGCAACTTTATTCCTGATTTTAAAAATAATTTTATAATTATTCTACAATAAAACATTTCGTTGTTTTAATGAAATGCAGATCAGTTTCATTGTTTCATCAGATTATTTAATTATATATTTTTAATTGGTGAAGTTATAATGAGGTAAAAAAGAAAAAAAAGTTTTCTTTAAACGTTTTCTTGTAAAAAAATGTTTTGCTTCCGTTTTTATTTCGTAATATTCATCTAGAAGAAATTAAGGAACCCAAACAAATTACGACTATATATGATTTAATTGATATAAAACAAAACCATTATTCTTGTCGAGTCAAAATCAATTTTCATGCCAACAACATTTTAAAATGAAATAAATTTTATCATACAATTTTACAAAATATTTGAAATTTTATAACTGTTGGTGTTTTCTAATACATTTTGATTCAGCTTCTTTGAACTGTTGGCTCCTCAGGGGATCTAGCTGATTTCCATTTTTGAAGTATTATGTGATAAATGGTCATTTGTATTTAACAAGAAATACAAATGACTCAAACTTAATTTAAAACTCAATAAACTCAACATGCCAGTCCACTGGCTTGGAAGTCATTCTGTTAGGAAAACGCGCTATTTATATTCAAAAGTGATTGAACCAATGTCTTTAAGTAAATTATTCATTGAATAGAATTCAATTTCAGTGAGTTTCAGCAATGCAAATGAAGCATTGTTTTAAAATAAATCTAAAATATCAGAATGGACGAGTTTTGAAATCCATGTACTAATTTGCGACGTACTGTTTTCAGGTTCTTCCCAAAGTTACCCCCTTCACAGCGTGGACAGCTTCGGTACGATGCTGGGCCAAGAGATAGTCACTAACTATGCTCAAAATGTGGCTAAGGAAGAAGTCTGCAGTCGACCCTCTTCCCCAGTGTCCAAAAGTAGTGGCGACTGCTACCCACCGTCATCGACCACCTCCATCACTAGCACCAACTCTCACGAGGACAGAAAGCCCTCACCTCCCATATTGGAGGCTGCCTCTCCCACATCGGCGGTCAACTTGACCTCTGAAAGGTCTTCCCCTTCATCAACCACCCACCAACCTTCAATCAAAGAACTCGCCTCTCCTGTCAATTGTGACAACAGCGCCAACTCCTTGGGCAATCTCCAGGAGTGTCTGAGGCACAACATCGACAAATACGCTAACGAGACACTCAACACTCTGAACATTGCCCGGTGTGTCAGAGAACTGTTGAGCGTGCACAACATTGGTCAAAGACTGTTCGCCAAGTTTGTGCTCGGACTTTCACAAGGTACCGTCAGCGAACTGCTGTCCAAACCCAAACCGTGGGACAAATTGACTGAAAAAGGACGAGACTCATATCGAAAGATGCACGCATGGGCATCTGATGACCAGTGCATCAATATGTTGAAGACACTCGTGCCACGAAGAGGTAATTGGTTGAAAAAAAATTTGTTTAAAATTTTTCTTACATTACAAGAAATGTTCTTAATTTACAAGATTTATGAAGAATGAAGACTCAGTGCAAAAAGGGAACACAGCAGCTTCAATTTCAGTTCCAAGAATAATTTTTATTAGTAATAACAAGAATAAATACAAAATAACACTGGTACAGTTCCTTTTCTTGAATATCTTGGAATCTATTTCTTGAAGTTATTTCGTTTAAATACTAAAAGGAAGGGGAAACAACTGTAAGTATATTAAAAAAAAAAAAAAAAAAACATAAAATATTGCCACCTTTTTGCACTGAAATCTTCAATTATTTTTTTAATTCGTTATATAAATTAAAATGTGGATGAGAGAGAAATTCCAAATTTCTTTAGTTCTTCACTGTTATAATGTATGTTTAAATTAATTCTTCTTTCTGGGATCTTTGGCAAAAAGTAATTCCGTCTAAAAAAAGTTTTACTAATTTTAAAATTTCGAAAATAAAAATCTCTAAATGTTATAAATTTTGTTTCATTGAAAGTTTGTGCAATAACTACAAAATTTTACTATTAGAAATAAAATAACTAAATTTAAATTAAACATTGTGAATTAACTTTGCTTTGAATATTATTAGATTACATATAAACTTTAAACCTGTAAATTACTTACAAACTGCAGATTTTTTTTTTGAAACATTAGAAATAACAATATATAATAAAAAACAATAACAACAATATAAGATATAAATAAAGTAGAATTACTTCGTGACGAACGAATTTGATTAAACGAATTCTACTTATTATTAGAACTTATTAGATAAAAAGCAAATAAGTTTGACTTAACTATGAAGTTTTGTCTACCACTGGCGCTACCTCATGTCAGAGCTCAGATTGATATCTGTTTGCTCAATCTTTTTTATTATAATCTTCATAAATAATTTTGAAGGTAATGATTATTCTGTCAATCATAATCTAATTTCTTCATGTAGCATCACTGAAAAATTATAGAAATGCGTTTATCATTCAGTAATTAAATTCAGCTTTAACTCAGCAAAACATTAAACCAAATCGAATAGCCATGTTTTTTTAGTATTTAAGAAGTATTGTTGTATATTGCCGTTCCTGTAAAATAATTTAATTTTCAGTGGCAGAAAGAAAATCAAGCCTTCTTTCTTCTCCACCAGGCAAAGACTGTGTCGGCGGCTCTGGAGGAGGCGGAGTGTCTTCATACAAGTCTGATGACCAAGGAGCAGAGGAGAGAATAGCACAAATCCTCAACGAGGCACAGATGGCTATGATGAAACAACAGGAGCAAAAGAGTCCAAGCTCCTTGCTGCCTAATGGCAACAGTGGCGAAAACAGATCTGTGGACAGTTGTGATGAAATCCGTGGTGACAGAGAAGGAAATGACTCTAAACTGAATCATGGAAACTCAAGAGACGCATCAAATGCCAGCGATAAGTCTTTCAGGCGATCCCGAAAATATGAGAACGATGACATACCTCAGGAAATGGTAGCTAGAATTTATCAGGAGGAGCTTGCCAAACTTATCGGACAGCGTGTTGAAGAAGGTTTCAGAACGCCCAGAGATCAGTTTGAGAGAACGCAGGAAGAGATTCGACAAGCTTTAACCATATACCACCAAGAGCTAACGAGGTTATCTCATTTAATGCCTCCGAATCATCATCCAAATTTTAATCCATTTTCGGCTAACGGCAGTTCTTACAATTTATCCCACCTACATAACAATAACAGTAGTAGTTCGACAATAAATAATAACCCAAATAATGTCAATAACGGTCAGACTCACCAAGAATGTCCTGTGGATGCAACTATTGGTAGTAGGTCTAGATCAGAATCGAAAAATAACGGTGGTTCAGGTAGAGAGGAGCCAGAGATGAGACATCATGGAAGTGCCTTCTCACTCGTAAGGCCTAAGACCGAGCCTAATATTTCTTCTTCCATGAATTCTAAATCTTCATCAACCCCAACTCCTGGCTCATATCGCCATCATAGTCCGTCTCCCGCCCCACCTGCCTTGTTGCCTTTGTCCGATTCTAAGACTTCGAGTCCTGGTGCTCCGCAGAGTAGTACTGAGGATCTAACCACATCGGCCTCACCCTTGCAGCGAATGCAGTCGATCACCAATTCTTTATTGTCTCAATCATCTTTACCATCTCTGCCGAACCCACCTCAAAGGCCCGCCAAAGCTGTTCTTCCTCCCATTACTCAGCAGCAATTTGATCAGTACAATAATGTCAACACTGAAGACATTGTTAAAAAGGTTAGTTACTTTGATAAACTATTATGAACATAATATTTTATACAAAAACATATTAGCTATAGTGATAATTTCTTCTATCATCCTGATGGTTCATTTTAGTTTATTATTTGAATTCATTTATTATAATATGTGGAATTGATTATAATTTTATATGATAATTTTATTTAAAAAAAGTCATCAATTTTATGCAGTAACCTTTTATTGGGTTTGATTTCAGCCTATAACATGAAAGTAGATTGATAATCTGATATCTTAAAAATTCTATTTCTTCAACAAAAATATTGCAATTTTTGATTTCTTTGTTATATTTGCTGATACAGGTCAAAGAACAGTTGAGCCAGTATTCCATCAGCCAGAGGTTGTTCGGAGAGAGCGTACTAGGACTGTCTCAGGGATCCGTGTCCGACCTGCTGGCACGCCCCAAACCATGGCATATGCTCACGCAAAAAGGACGAGAACCCTTCATCCGTATGAAAATCTTTCTCGAAGATGAGAACGCTGTGCACAAACTAGTGGCCTCACAATATAAGATAGCACCCGAAAAACTCATGAGAACGGGCAGCTTTGGAGGAGCCACGAATCCTCAAGGCATCATGTCTTTTGGTGGTAAGATTCTATTTTTTTAATCATTACAAATTGTTATCCTAAAACTTATTATTCATTCAAAATTTCTACAGAATTCTAAAAATCTTTATACCTTTCATTATCTTAAATTGAAAAATATCTTTTGTTCTAGGGTCCAATAAAATGAGCCCTCGACCCATGGACAACAACCTTCGAACTCCGGACAATCGCCAGCTCACTCAAAACAACTCAGTGTACTCCTCTCATAACCACACACCTCGTTCTGTGTGTGTTACACCAGATACCATGCCTATGTCGCTGACCGTCACCTCTTCCAATACCCCAGTCACCCACAGCAGGAAGACCCCAAGTTTGTCACGAGGGTACAATCAGCCCTCTGTGTACGAAATGGCAGCTCTCACCACCGATCTGGATACACAGATCATCACTTCAAAAATTAAGGAAACACTCATGGCGCACAATATAGGACAGAAAGTGAGTGGTGTTAACTTCTTCAAACCATTTTATCTGCCCTGGATAATTTATTCTTGTTTCTTTAATCCATAATAATAATAATACAAATAGATAGATCTTATTTTGCATTTATTTTTAACAACTTAAAAAAAATTTTTTTGTTATTTTTGTTTATTCTCATTAGTTTTGTAAACTTTACCGTAACATTCAATTCATTGTTTAAGGTACCGAGAAGTAAAGTTAATGTTTTACAAACTTAATTTATTTTATACAGACTAGTTTATATGCAATTTCTTAAAAAAGAAAATAACGAATGTTAACTTCTCTTTTTAGATATTCGGTGAAGCTGTTTTGGGTTTGTCCCAGGGTTCAGTAAGCGAGTTGTTGTCTAAACCGAAACCGTGGCACATGTTGAGTATCAAAGGCCGAGAACCTTTTATTCGAATGCAAATGTGGCTAAACGATCCTCATAATGTAGAAATGTTACAGACACTGAAAAATGAGAGGAGAGAAGGTCAGTCCCGTAATTTTTTGGTTATTTTATTTTCTTACTAAATGTGTATGCTACTTTGGTATATTTCTCGCTATGTTGGTATATGATATTTCGCACTCTGTTTTAATGTGTTTTTATAAAATGTATTGTCTGTTACAATGCATAATTAACATACTTTTTCTTATATACTAACAAGTTCTTCGTGAAATTGGAAATGGTTTTTCTGTTATTTTTTTATTAATAAAATAGTACACTAAAAAATTACATAAACTTAAATTTGTTATTATTTTATGTAATTTTTCTATTTATTTGTTTGAATTAACACTAACTTCTACCATGAATACATCTATTATACAATACATATTCATAAAATGCAATAGAAGTTATACTATGAAAATAATAAATGTTTCTAATATTTCAAACTCTTATTTTGTACATTTATTTGTATTAAATAAATTTTGCTTTTTTGTAGTTATTTTAGTTGATTTTAGCTTTTATTTCATTGCTTTTAGCAAATAAACGCCGCCGAACGGGAGAAGGACCTATGGACAGTCCACGAAGCCAGTCAGATGGTGGCCAAATGTACAACAGCTACAGTTTCGCACCACCGTCTCCGTACCCTCCTGCCAAGAAACCACGTGTTCTGTTCACCGAGGAACAGAAGGAAGCCCTCAAACTGGCTTTCTCACTGGATCCTTACCCTAGCACGGCCACCATCGAATTTCTTGCCAATGAACTCACCTTGTCGGTACGGACTATCACCAACTGGTTCCACAATCATCGCATGAGAATGAAACAGCACACATCTGACGACGAACACAGCAGGAAAGGTTCTGACCTTTCTTTGCCTCCACCAGTAAGGGAAGGCATGGCCTTCGAACCAGTGCAGTATCGTCTTCTCTTAAATCAGAGATTAGCTGAAAAGTGCAGAGAGAAACAGCCTCAATTCGCTCCTTACGGTTCAAACATGCCCTATTTGTACTCACCTTATCGCAACTGTTCCCCTCTTTCTTCATCTGGAGATGATGTGGGAACATTGGACTTGAGCATGTCTAGTCAATTACGGAATGCCATGAACAGCGGGGTGAAAGCGGATACTACCAATGGCAGCAGCACAGATGACCGCTCCAACAGTGAAATAAATGACGATTCCAATCTGTCCCAGGACAATCTGATGCAAGGGGACAACAGTGACCGAGACTCCATCGATGATGGACAGTCCAATAATCATCGCGAAGCATCTCCTCTAAGGCCACCTGCTCCCAGTGAACAGGTAAGGCCAACAACAGGAGGTGGAAGCAGCAATAGGCGCAAACCAGCAATGCCCCAGTGGGTTGACCCTGGTTTAGAACTATCTCCCGACAACACAGACGATGAGGATGACGGACTCGATGATGAAGATCGTCTGGGTGACGAAAGTGCAACTGAACAGGAAGAGATCATCAATGGTGTGTGCGTGCGACAAACAGAAGATTTTGATTTGCTCATGTCGCCCAGAGTTGAGACTGTCCATGTGCTGCCTGTACCAGCACCGGATGAAAGGTCTTCGTCTAAGTGCCACACAAATCGCAACGAAAAAAATCGAAGGACTGCAATGGTAAGTCCCGATCGGTCGGACAATGAGGTTGAAGGTTTGACAAATGGTGTAGGTGACCGCGATACTTCCGAATCGAATGCAAAAAGCAAACTTTTGTGCGCGAGAGACAGTGCCACGCTCAAAAAACCCGTCTTCCTGGAAGAGCAGGACGATGACGACGATGAAAGTTGGGATGATGCAGAAGCCAAGGACAGGCGTAAAAACATTGAGAAACTTCAACAAAGGTTGGAAAAAGAAGATGTGGGTGAAGATTGGGAATTTTGAACTGTGCAAATGGCAGCAAAAGTGTTTCCTTTTCTTTGCACCTTCGATGTGCAATAACATCGAAAGTTTGGTGAAACATTAGAACTCCTGAGAGAAGGATGGACGTTCATTTTTCACCGTTATAAAAACAAAAAACAAATCACATAAGAAATCGCACCATAGTTTTCCAAATGGAACATTATCCCGGTGTAATAAAAAGAGTGGCCTTAAATTCATTAATTCTTGGAAGATTGACGAAATGAATGAATGAATTTCAAAATGTTTGAGAACCGTGAAATGAACCAAAAAAAAGTTTTTTCTCTCTTTCTCTGTCTTCGAAATGTGACGATTTAAGGGGCTGAGATTTTTTGCAATGTAATGTGATAAATAATTCTATTTCTCCACTTTTACAGTTCTCACGCCTTGTCATGTTTCAGCACACAGATTTTGCTCAGCCTGTTGAACAACCCCATTATAAACAAAACGACACTACTCTTAAAGTATAACAAAATGAGCAACGCAATGAGCACGAGCTTAAAAAAAATAAAAATAAAATTGTTTCTTCTGCTTGCAGCATGCTTGTGTTTTGAGTATGAATTGACGACTTTGACAGCTGGATGCAAAGAAACAACTCAACCGTTGGATGATGTAGTACCTCACTTGTGTATGTTTTGTGTTGTACTCTGATCTCTTCCCCCGTGCGTGTTGAAGACAGTCTCCATTTTAATCGATAATTTTATTTCAGAATCGATATTTATGTAGCCGATTCGGTTTCGCCCCTCCGAAGTATCGACTCATCTTGGTGCAATATTGAAACGCACCGGTGAAAAAGTAGTGTATATAGGAAATCAAGGGTAGCGAAAAGCACACACTGCTATGCCAGACTGTAAGCAGTATAAATTACAGTTCGTTTCAAAGGAATCAAAAGTTCACCCTTCTTTAAAACTTCATTTTTATTTTTGCTTTTTGATGTATAAAGAATTGTAAAACGCAGAAAATAGCACAGAACTTTTTTCTCCTTTCCTCAATTACGTTTTATGAATTTCTATATATATATAACAGAGTTTTTCCTTCCCCTTAAAGAAGCATTTGTGTGTTCGTCTTGCACAAGTTATTGTAAATCTTTGAACACTACTTTAAATGTTGTCTCTTTTTCTACCCATTTTGGAAACATTTCGATCTCTTATTGTACGTTATCGTGTTTTTTGGGTCCTTTACAACCTTGTGACACAATATATTATTACAACGATGCCTTTCTTCATAGTGCACCTGAATGCCGGCAGGTGGTTCTTCTTGCAAAATGGCTACCGACCCAACAGAACTGAGGAGGCGGCAATATGAATTCACCGTCTCAAATTCTATTTATGGTCTTAGGACTAGATCATCTCTAGTCGTTTGGTTTTGAAGATAAAAACGCATTTAGTTTGACACCGTGTAAATATTTGTTTCATATTTTAACTTTTGAGTGTTCTTGTCTGTAAGATGTGCCCCAAACTGTAAAGATCTTCTGTCTTTTCGGGTTTGCTGACAAAAGGGATTATTTAGAGTTTCAATCAGCAAAATTCTTTTTCTTTCTGTAGAACAATTTCATTTCTTTTGCCTTTTTTTTTATTTTTAATCATACTTATTCATGAATTGCATTAAATATCGTATTAAAAGGACTATAGATTACAAATTTGAAGTCCTAGTTTAATTTATTTCAGCAAAATAATCAAAGAGACTTGGCAATTAATTTATTTGTTATGTGAGACAGATTCCATTTTACGATTTATGCTGGTAAACAAGCAAAACTGTTTTACATAATTTCTAACATTCATTGAAAATGCTAATATTCAAAATGCATCATTTAATTTTCAGTATAGTGCTTGGTAAAAATAATTTTTTCCCTTTAAATTCTAAATTTATTGAAGCATTATTATTTACTCTCATAATTATTCATAATTTACTAACTTTTTTAAATTTCAAGAAAATTACGAAAAATATATTTTTGAATATACTCCTTACTAATCACCGTGAATATTTTAAACCCTATTCACCATTTGGAAGTAAATAATATTAATCTTGAAAATAAATGAACGTTGTTTATCCTAATTTGTCCTTCAAAAGATGGAAGATCTTTTACCTCCCCACTCCTGTTGCTCAGTCCATTTATACTGGTGCCAATTAACAAGTTAAAAAAAACTTCACATTTTCTCTGTTTTTCCCCGAACTTGTTAAAATCCAAATCCTTCCAAATATTTGACGCAGAAGGATTTTAAAAAAAATATCTTTCCTGTGTTGTGAAACAGTTCTTTTTTATATGATGCATGTAATGCCTGCTTCACATTTGTTCTCATGTATTGTTGATATATTTAAAAGAGTGCAGAAAGTTTGGGGATGTGCTTGCATTCATTATTAAGTATTATTGAGTATAACTCACAGTATTGTGTTGAGCACAAATTTTTATCGGTTGTTTAGCTTAGTGAAAAAAAATATTTTAAACTCCAGGGCACGCAATCATCTTCACGATTTTAAATTCCCCCTCTTGCAAGTGTCTTTCATGAGAGCTTTTCTAGACGCTTAGAGAATTGATTAGATTAGATAGAGGTTTCAGCGTTGACGTCTTGAGACATTCTCTTCTAAAAAATAAAATATTCAATTTTTAAAAAAATTTCAGATGAAAAAAAAATGATTTTTTTTCCTTCTTCTCTTCTAATTTAGCTTATGGCTCTAAAAAATAATTTGATTAAAATATTTTTATTACAAAATTCTTCTAGACATTGTAGAATTCTACACAGAATCATAAGAATTAAAATTATAAAATTATTTTTTGCTTCCTTCTTTTAAAAAATTAATTAAAAATTAATTTGAATTTTTTAAAAATTATCTTTTAGAAATGACATATTTTTAAGGTTTTGAATGTACTTTGGAAGCTCTATGTGTGAATATCGAAAAAAGTTATTTCATGCTAAAAATTTGATCCAAAAATCCAAATTTGAATCAAAACCATCAAAATCAATCAACTGAAAATATTGTATATTCCAATTTTTTCAACGTTCTTTTTCTTTCTTACGTATAATTATCAAAAAGAGTTTGTAAATATAACATGAATAAATTTTGCAAAGCAAGATAAAGATAGTAATACAGACACATGTTCATTCACTTTTTCCCAATAACCAAATTAAAAATATGTTAAGAAAAACTGTTCTTTTTTTCCCTTCATTCATGGTTATTTATTAAATACAGTTAAAATGATTATAAAATAATTTAAAAAAATATTTTACCTATATATTTAGAGTAAATGCTATTATGAAGTCGTATCAAATTCATATTTCTACACAACTGAATTTTTAGCGAACTAGAATAGAATTTTTTATATCTTTAACTATTCTTTGAACAAAAGAAAAATGCATTTAAGAATAAATTTATCTTAGGAATGTGTGTATAATACTCAAAACTTTTCCGAATTATTTAGTTTTAAAATCTTATATGCCGTGCATTAAAATTAATTCTTGCTACACAGAGCAGACGATAAATTAGAATTGTTTTAAAATTAAATCGTTTGCTAATAAAGAACAGCCGCCATTTTCCTCTCTATGGCTTTAATCGGAAATGCCCTTGATTGTCTTGCGTCTCAAAGACTCATGTAAGAGGTAAAACTCGTGTATTTTTCGCTGTCACAGATTAAAGTGAAGAAAAAAAATTTCATCAGAATTTTCATGTTTATTGTATTGTAAAATAAAAAAAAAAGTACGCAGGCTTATGGACTGCCATGTTGTTTTCTAACCTGAATGTAAGTTTTTGTGTTCTGTGTTTGTAGACGATGGATTGAGAATCCTTTATGGTGCTCTTATGTGTAACATTTGTTATATCTTTCGAAAAATGTATGATTACTCTTTATCATATTATATAATCTATTTCTCTGTTTGATGTATTAGTTTGCACTGGTTTATATTTCTCCTGTCTTGTGGTTTTAAACATTTGTTGCAAATGAAAAAAAGCAATTGATTCATTATTAATGATGTAACAAGTTTATGATTTTGAATTGTTGTCTATTCAGTTATAATATTTAATTTATTGAATTGATTTCTCGTAAACTGGTGATGGGCAGGTAACAAATAATCGTCTTGCTGTTATTGTTAATTTCGTTAGATCTTTTACTTGTTCAAAATTCATTCGTTACTTTTTATTCTTTAGTTTGGAGTTGAAACTCAAGAAAATGCAATATTTCCGTGTGAAATGTATTATACAATGGCTTACAAATGAGTATATGATGAAACATGTATATTATTACATTATTAAGTTAATGAACTGTAAGTATTTAATTTTTGAAAAATGATGCTTTATTCATTTTTTGAGATGATAAAAATGTATTTTTTTTTCTTAATAATGTTTTTTGAAAAGACATTGTACATAATTCACTTCGAAATAATATTTTAGATTCAATAAAATGCTTAAACCAACTTGGTTTTAAACATTTTTGTTTTGTTTTATTTTAATTACATTTCTTTAATATTTATTATAAATTATTTTTTAACAACTTTTCATACTCTAGTATCTGTCACCAGTTTACTTCTTTTCAATTTCTGCTTGTCATTTTAAACGCTTATGTAACTTCTTTTTCTCTCTGCTTTGATTTGTTCCCTTAAAAAAAATATTTTTCTTTTTTTGTCTTAGAGACACTAACTGATAAATTAGAAGTAATGAACCTTTCTTTCTCAACGAAACTGTGTGAGGTGCTATATGCAAAGTCAAGCATTTGTTCTTTCATAAAATATGTTATTGCTGTAAAAAGAATAATAAACAAAGAACCTACCCATAATGCATCTAGGAAAAGTACTGCGAAGATTTTCTTAATAAGACTTATTAAAATTTTTGGAAATTGTATTCAAATTTTTTAAAACAGTCTAAATATATTTTCTAAGAAATCATAAAATTTTACATGAAGATGATGTATTTAAAAAAAAAGTTCTGTAAATATAAAGAACTGTATAATATTTAAATTTTGAAAATAATATTATGCATAAAAAGTAATATAATTCTCTTGGACATTTTTTTATTGAATTTCAAACATGCTATTAAAGAACGAAATTCTCTTTTGATGTTTTAAGTTTTTCTAATTTTCATTGCTTCTAATCAAACAAGAAAACAGACTGACAAATTACAGAAAAATGATTTTTGTTCAAATATAAATATTAATGAATATTTTAAATTTGTATTAAGCAATAATCTATTCTCTTGACGAATAGTTTAGTTTAAAGTAAACTCAAATTTTAGAAAGCGTCATTCAACAACAAATAAAAACCGTTTCTTGTTTATTCTACCAAAAATGTCTAATATTTATTTTAAGCATTATTAAGCAAATATCTGAATATTTGACTAGCTAAAAGTGCTGATAACTTTGCAAAATATTTTTCTTTCGAAATTATTATTCTAATAATTTCTATTTTTCAACCCAAAAACTAATCGGCAATATTAACAAATTGAATATAAATTTAAAATTCAAAGTTATACTGAAATTTAAAGTAATTATTATTAATTTACTTTGGAATCCCATATGATGACAATCCACACTGAGATCATTAAATAAATAAAACAAACAGATGCGGTTCTTGTAAAATAGAAGTTATGTTTGAGTTTTTTTCTTTTATATAGCAAAATAAAATTTCTTATTGTATAAAGCTAAATAAATTCAAAAATGGCTTTTTAGATAACAGATAAGTAGCATTTTAATAGAATTTTTTTTATCTTTTCGCTTCTTTATTATTATCTCTTTTCTAGGAATAATATCCACACTAAACGTTTACTTAATAAAATGACATAAAAAAAGTCAATAAAGTAATTCAATGCTTTATGAAATATTTACTAATGGAACAAAATTTCTGATTTAAAACTTAAGGTTACTTGTTATTTGAGGCTCTAATAGTTTTCGTAACTATTATTTTGAATACATTAAAATTATTAAAGATAGAAATAGCTCGTATCTGAGCAATAATTGAACTATAAATTGAATTGAGATTTTCGAAATTGTTATAGTAAATCAAACACGAGAAACTTTTCCTGGATGCAATCGCTTTTGTAATTCATCCTAAGATTTTCAGAAAACTTTTAATTCCATTTAAAACTGATTTTGAATGACCTGTTATCCTTTTGAAAAATTACTGATTTAATCAATCGTAAATATATTCTATTTACGTTAAGAGTATCTGCATTATCTTAAAAGAAAAAAAAAAATCTTGCTTATTTTGTATTGATTATAGTCTATAGGTTTTCATGTTAGCATTATAATAGCACCTAAAATTATTTTGGCGAATAATTTGGCTATCTTCCCCCAAAACTCAATTTTTATTCGCCATCAAAAGTCAATTTTAAAGTAATGAAGACAAATCTTGTGCTCACTCTATTTCATTCTTTTTTTTTCTCCTGTCATTTTAATATCCATTTCTCTGTGATGGCATATGTTACAAATATATATTATGAACTTACATATATTATATATAAATATATATACATATATATATAAATCTCTGTAAATAATTCAACTGCTTTTTTTTTTCCAAATATTCGAATTTACACTCTCAACTTTTCACTTGTATGATAACGCAACTCTTTTTTCAATTCATTCATTCCCATTTTTCCCCATTCCCCTTTTTTCCGTAGTAAAAAGTAATAAAAACAGAAGATAAAAAAAAAATCTCGGCTGTCTAGCCGACTATATTTGCACAAACAAAATCTTCTATAAATACCAAACTTTTTATGTCAAACTACACTGACTTTTCGCAGAGAATAAATATTATAGAGGAGCCTTGTTCGAACGCTCACTCGAATTTTGTGATTTTTTCCATCATGTGTGTTTTTTCTTCCCCCAATTTCGGGCGGGAAAAAAAATTTTCTTTCTCGCCACTGTTTTAACAAACTTTTTTCAATTATTCTCTAGTAGAGAGACGTAAGGTAGCAGTACAATGTAATATTTCATCAAATACCTTTGCCTTGTATTGCAGGCTATTTTTATCTAAGCCCCTTTTCCTCCGAAACTCCGTTCAATGTCTTCTAAGCTTGCTCTGATATATATGAAAAACGGAAGCCTGTATGTTTGATATTCAGATTGATATTACTATTTTTATTCCACTTTCAAATGATAATAAACTTAAATCTTCTCAGCCATCTCTCGACTCTTTTTCTGTCTTCTGCTTTTTCTGTGTGTGTGCTCACTCTTTTTTACTACACAAGAATATAATATCACAATTTTATCTATATAATATAACCAACACAATATTATATATATGATATAACCTTCACAATATTATCTATATAATATAATCAACACAATATTATATATATGATATAACCTTCACAATATTATCTATATAATATAACCAACACAATATTATATATATGATATAACCAACACAATATTATCTATATAATATAACCAACACAATATTATCTATATGATATAACCAACACAATATTATCTATATGATATAACCAACACAATATTATCTATATGATATAACCAACACAATATTATCTATATGATATAACCTTCACAATATTATCTATATGATATAAACTTCACTATATTATCTATATAGCATAACCTTCACCATATTATTCAAAGAGACAATATTCTACGTAACAACATTGTGAAAGAACTTCAATACTCTGCACAATGAAAACGATACTTTGTTTTATAGCTATTCTAAAAAAAGAATAGCTAACAAAAACTCAATCAAGATATACGCACAAAATTGTACTTGTAGAAATGAACAACACATAATCAGACAACAAATTACTAATTAAATTGCAAGACAATCAACAGCGCTTGGCGTCACTAGTTTACTATGCGATTCACACTCCAAAGAAAGAATGACTGATCGTTATGAATGGTGGAGGTTAAGGAGAGCCCGCTTTCAACAGAAGCTATCTCCTGTAATGGCGAGAAATTGGATCAACGTAACTTGGCTTTTCTTGAATGCCCTGGACTTTCCAGAATGACTGATCGTGGGAGCGCCTCGCCTTTTATAGTCTCCCGAAAGAATGTGGTCACATATAATTCTCCAGACATAAATTTCTAACAGAGATATGATCATAATTTCTTAATCTTTTTAGTATTTTTATTGGTTCGGGGTTATTAATCTGTCATCCGTTAAGAAATTCTATAAATTTCCCTGTCCAAAGATGAAAATAATGTGGCAGGAGCGTAGTATTACAGATTCATAACAATATTCTTCAGTGGCAACTCAAGTTTTGAAACTGCGAATTGTTAATGGATTTCCAACTCAGCTCTGGATTAAGCGGGTTAAAAAATTCGATCAACTTATTTGCCAAATAAATTTATTAATTAAAAATTCATTTAATTATAAATTATTAGGAAAACAATATGTTTTTACGCTGAGGTATTAAAGTCTTTGTTAAATAAATTATTTTAAGATTAATAATTGATAGGCGTATATCAACTGATGCCGTTACATTTGTTGAAGGCTTATAAAAATACAGTAAATTAATTACTTTTTAATAATATATTGAATTATTAATCTTTGATTTTACTGATTATATTATATTGTTCCTCAGGGCAAGTCTTGTAAAATAATGATTTTTAATAGAATAAGTTTAAAGTTTGTTATTTAAATCTTAAAGCCTATCATAATTATTAAATACTCTTATTTTGTAAGTTAAGTCGCATTAACTAATTATGTTTATTTTTTTAAAAGAATTTTATTAATTTAACTATTTTTTCCTGATAAATAAACTATTAATTTAATAATTTTTTCATTAAAAATGAATAAAAGCTTATATATTTTCACACTGTTATTAAAACAAAAATTAAATGAGTCATTAACAAATTGATCAAATTAAAATGTTTTTGAAATATGAAACTAAATTGACGAATTATTAAAAGAGAGACCTCATAATGTGCACTGACTAGGGCTGCAAATTGCTTCCGCCACTGATGCGAAAGCTACGGGTTGATCTCATATTCATTTAAAAAATCCTAAATGTGGCTGGCTACCTTTATATTGTAAATTAATTATTATAGTTAAGGAGAATTTCCCTCTGCAGGATAAAATTTTATATTTAGCACATAAGTTGGTTTAGTTCCATTGAGCTCTTTTTGCAATATTTGGACACTTAGAGGAGCATATTGCAGTATTTTTCTGTGAGCCTTGTATGAATTTTCAGCTTGAGTCGTAAGTTAATTATAATTTTAAATTATATACAAGCAGAACACGTAAAATATTGTTCAATATTTTCTGCTCATTTTTACGCAACGCACCACTCAATTTGCACACGTAGTCAATTCGTCATTACAAGTGATGATGACTTAACATACAAAGGTTTTTCATTATTATTATTATTATTAAAGCCTACTTTAAAATAAACTCGAAGGGAGTAAAAAGAAGTTCAAAAGAGCATTTACTTTCTGATGCTGCTTACAGTTCTTTATTTTTACTTTCTCGTACGCGAAGTATAGAGGAAATATTGTACTCATCAAGAAGTTTGAACTCGAAATTTTGGCAAGTTTTCACTTTTCAGACCTGCCTGAATTCGAAAAATATATATTTTGGGCATTAAATTATTTGTGAACACGGTGACTCAAAAGTGCCTTGAGCTGAGCGGATGAAATTTTGTTTATGAACTTAAGACCGAATTTATAGATATCCTTGAAATTTTGTACAAAATTCATTCACAGGAATTGGCTGTTCGAATACATGTGCACTCGATAACTCCAAAATTCAAAGAGTTAAGAAGATAAAATATGGTACAAAAGTTAAACAACTAAAGTATATATACTTTTCAAATTTTGAGCCAAATCCGTCAAATGTATAGCAACGTTGCTTTCGCATGCATGTAAACATAACAACTCATAAATACAAAGTCTTAAATCATTGAAATTCAGCATGGTATCTCGTGATTATACCAAAGTTTCATGAAAATTTTTGGTTTCAATCAGTTGACAAAAAGCTCTCCAAAATACGTATTCACACCATGGATTTATTAAAAATACTAAATTCATGACAAATATCTACATTTCGTAATTATGCTTGGCCTATGTCATGCACGATATTTGCATCCTCAATATCTACGATTTTGTACTGAGGGAAAGGGGCTGTGTTGGAAAGTATGCGAGAAAGTTTTGGGGCAACTACTCCTGCTTGTTCTACATAATTTCTTTGCCGGTTTCAGTGATGAATAATTTCTAGGCAGCTGCCTAGAGCTTCTAAGCTGAAACAAGAGGAGGGGATGGAGATAGTTAATAAAAGAAATAGAATTATATTAATTGGCAAATAAATATAAAAAATGCAAATTGCATGTATTATAAAATAGTATGATGATTTAATTAACATTTTATTTGTATTAGCCATTATAGCGTTTTTGAGCTACCGTCGCTACACAGACAGACATTTTCCAAGAATGTGTATTTCGATGCTTTGTTCAGAAGTTAAGGCGAAACAACTTAAATCGTTCAACACCCATTTTACAGCTTTTTAGAAGGGTTTAAATTTAAAAAAACAAAACCGCACTTAATCAGTCTAGTTCTCAGAAACATGTGTGCCAAATTTCCTTTGAATCTCTTAAATAGTATGGAATATATATATATATATATATATATATATTGATAGACAGCTATGATTGGTCAGATTTCTAGCGGTTTCATTACGTCCACTGTTTCGATTTATATGAACACCGAAGGATTTTTTTAACCCTTTCTAAGGCCGTGGAAAGTATGCTTCCCACCAAATTTATCAATCTTTGTATGAAATTATGTAGGTTGGCATAGGTTCTGACAAATTTTTTTTAGTAAGTCAGAAACTTAGATGCTTCAGTTCTTTATCTCAGACAAAATGATGTGTCTTGATTTGTTACTTAATTATTAATTAACCAAATTAATTAATGAATCAAATTAAATTTATCTAATAAGCTAAATGAATCCCTTTTCTTATTCTAATTTCAAGCTAAAAATATTTTAACATAATATGACTAGAAAAAAATGGCCCTTTAAAGGGTTAAAATAACATAGAGTACAAATGGTGAAGTCTCACAGTCTAGAATCAGAGTAAATAAATAAAAAATAATTTTCATAAAATTACTGAATAAAAAATTAATTATAAATGAATAATTAACATGTTAAATTAAAAATATATTGAAATATAAAACTAAATTAATCATTATTTGTTGATGAAATTTATCAAAAAGGGGTCCCTATAACATGCACCACCTGGTCCACAAAGTGGCTAAAAAGTTGAAATGGTATTAACAATCGAAACTTACCCGAGCAACGCAAGATTTTATATTACCCAATATGTAAATATAATAAAGTGTGCAATACTGTATATTAAATAAATATTTTTGCCACATTTCTAACATTTATCACAACAAAGAACTTAAAAAAAGTGACTCTCAGAATCAAAGTTTTGATCTTAGAAGGTTTATTTTTATTTAAAACTAAACGACTTTGGAGGCCAGCTGTTTCCCCGGGA
Source organism: Argiope bruennichi (assembly GCF_947563725.1). Classification (NCBI taxonomy): domain Eukaryota; kingdom Metazoa; phylum Arthropoda; class Arachnida; order Araneae; family Araneidae; genus Argiope; species Argiope bruennichi. The sequence continues at coordinate 127,755,859 of NC_079151.1, read as the reverse complement.
GATACTGATAATATTTAATTTTAGTTAAATGGTTTAGACATATTTTCATGTTAATGATATCGTGACATTAAAGTTGTGCTATTTTAATTGTTTTATATACATTCTATTCATGGTGTGTATGAGCCATTTTAATGGAGGCTGGTCCCAGGACATCACAGTATTAATAAAAAAGTAAATGTTAGGTTCATTTATCTTGTAACTTCCGCAGTACTGCATTCTGCTCTTTTTTTATTGTCTTGCAAATTACACGGATATTAAACAAAATTCTTCTTCTTCTTTAGCTTATAACAATGGAAGAAAATCCCACAGTTAAATATTTGACAAAACAATGAAAACAGTTTGAATTTCAGGGCAATAAATTAAACAAAAAATAATTTTTAAAAATTGCCAAAATTCAGGAAAAAAATTGCATGGTTAATTAATAAATTGCTACCATTGGAAAGAAAAATTTGATAATTTTGAAACGACATAAAATTTTCTTTTGCAAGCTAATATTTTTGGTAGTTATCGAGATAAAACGTCAAAATTCAAATAATTTTTAACTAATTCAAAAAAATTCCGATGGGCAAATTCTCACTCTCCAAATTATATATATGGCAATTTAGTGGCTTGAAGCCTGGCTTCTAGAATGCCAACACACAGATGCCTCAAAACACAGACATTCATCTTAATTATTAGCAAGCATTAGGCAAATTAAGTTAAAAAATCATAAAATCTGATTTTAATCAAAATTATAAAAAAAATTATGATAGTTTTTAACTATTATAATAAATGTAAAGATCTAGTATATCATGGAATTCATCATTCATCTTAGAATCATTCTAGTATATCCTAGAAACATCGATAGTATAGTCGATAGTTTACTCAAACAATTGACTGAATTATCGATGAAACTGAGTTTCTCGATAGTATCGATACAATCAATATTTCCCCCCCAATCTCGAGTTCTATTGATCAATTCGAATTGTTAGTTTTGAAACTACTGATAGTAACGAGAGAAAAAAAGTATAGCTTAGTGCTTTCGTGCATTTTTTTTTTTTTACGAACTGAATTTAAAAAGAAATATTGTGAAATAGTGTTCGCACAGTTGTAAGGATTTTCTAAGTTTTCAGAATGTTTCAATGGAATACAAGATTTGAATAACTTTTTAGTTATATTCGCACTTCTCGTGGTCACAATATTTCCTTTCATTTCTTTTATTATTCACACATTAATTTAAAGTATGAAAAATATAAGAAAAAAATATTCGAAAAAAGACAAAATATGCATACAAGTGAGGGCAACACTGTGTTTTCCCATTTATCATGCACTTCCAATTATAAAATGCTTTCTGTTTAACTTTGTCCAGGTGAAGAAAAGTGAATACCCAATTGGATGTCTTTCCATTTACTAATTGATTCAAAACCTGAGGCAAGTAAAAAAGATTTTAATGTCACGACCATATGCAAAATTGCATTTATCTAACTCATTTTATTTTTGAATAATTGGGCTTACCTACATACACGACCAACAGTCAGATAATTTATCACTTGATGGATTTGGTTCAAATTCTGATACGTATCTACAATATTGCTGTAAAGATTACTTAATGAAATTTGCCCATTTAGCCTTTTATATTTTTCAGTTATTGCTTCCAAATACATACGGAAAGGCAGACAGTATAAGTTTGCTAAAAGATTTGTTCAAAATTTGGGACAGATCCACAGTTTTACTGAGAAAACCACATTGACATGTAACGGAAAGTCTAAAAAACAGGCAGATTCTCCACAGTATCGAAATTAAGAAATAATCTAGAAGTAGAAAATAATGACTTAAGCACAATACTAAGGTTCCAGAAAAAACACTGAAAGACATGATACTAAAAATTAACAGTTTTTTGCCAACTATTTAAAAGTTTTAAAATGCTTGCCTTTCTTTGTTGTGGAACGCAAATGAGGAATATGGAGAATTTTGGAGAAATTTTCTCTTTATGATGGCCTGCACCTTACTAAACTTAATGATAGGCGTAGGAGAAGATGAGGAAAATGGTCAAAGATTGACCACTTTGTGGCTGGAGGCCACCCGCATTGAAGAGGATGCCAGTTCAGAAAATTAGCCGGTGATATGGATGGATTATGACAACGATAACAGTTTACCACAACAAATCTTGTTGATGCTGCTTCGTTCAGTGATGGCAGGTTGATCGGCTGTACACAAGAAGAAAAAGGCTCTTCATAGACAATATTTATTCAAAAATTTCACAGAAAACTATAATTTTCGTGTGAACACATGAAAATTTCATGTTTGTTGCTTTTTTGAAGTATTGTAATCATAGACATATATCTCTAAATATGAAAGTAAGTATGTCTCTGTGTATGTTGGCATTCTGTAGGTCAGACCGCTTAATCTAGAGTTACCAAACTTGGGACTCATATACCTTGGAGGGTAGAAATACGCAGCCACGACTGATTTCTTGAAATTTTAATTAGAAATTTAATTAATGAAAAATTAAGCTAGATGTTTTGGCGTTTCTCACTATAATTTACGAAAATATTATGCAAAAATAAATTTCACACGGTTTTAAAATTTTCATTTTCAATTATGCCAATTCAAAAAATGGACAAACTGTTCCGAATTTTAGAAATTTTCAAAAAAAAATCTAATTTCAAACATTGCTGAAATTTAAAACGTTTTCTGAATGTCCTAAAATATTCATTAGCTTGATTTTCTTCCACTGTTTTAAGATAAATAAGAACGTTTCTGTTTACAGGGTGCGGAAGAAAAACCTGGGAAAACAAATTTTAATATAACTTGATTAAAAATTAATAAATGAACAAAATATAGCAAATAATGATAAGAGTAGACTTTTACTGATAAATAAATTGGTTTCAAAGTAGCCGCCTTTTGCAGTGATGAAGAGGGGCAAACGCTTATTGAAAATTTCAGCAATGGGCCACAAGTCTTCTTTCTTTAATCTATCCCATTCCCACCGAAGCCATTGCTTTAGAGAGTCCAAACTTTTATGTCATTTAGTGCAAGCCTAGACTCCAAAATGAACCATACAATTTAATCACGGAACTGAGATTCGGCGAGTATTGTGTCCATTCTCCAGATGATACCAAGTCCGGAAAATGTTCCTTCCATCACTCTTCTGTCTTTTTTAGCCTTGTGAGCTGATGCAGAGTCTTGAAGCTCCCACTTTACATTGTCGAAGTGCGTTTTGGCCTACGGAGTTCTAGAATGGCTTTGGGTTTCTAGAATGTCCCACTGGTACACTTTTTGAATTATCTTAGCTCCCTCATCCACAAAAACCAGAGATATTTTGCAGATTTCGCAAATTCCATCCCAGACCATGACCGACTTTGGATTTTTGCGATGTCCAATAATTGATGAAGTGCTTAGTGCGCCTACAGACCAGATTCTATAGTTCTAGGAGTTACGAGCTTTTGGATGGTAAAGAGCTTCTCATTAGTGAAAAGGAATCTCTCTCAGTGCTGAGATGCGGCCCGTTTCAAAAGTTTACGGCGTCTTTGGAGTCGCACGAGTTTGTTTTCTTCAGTGAGAAGCTGAACTTTCTGGATATTGTAAGGCTTCAGTCGAAACTCTGATTTTGCCATTCGTTGCACTGATCGGTCCCTTATTTCTAGTTCACTAGCAATCTTTCTCATGGAAACTTTCGAATTTCATTGAACTTGCTTTTTGATAACCTTTGATGAACCTGAAAGAGTTCATCATACGTTTTCGTTCACTTACTGGACTTTGACCATCATTTCCGAGCTCTTTGAAACGATAGATTGCATCAGACACTGTTTGCCGAAGATTATTAAGCAAACGAACACTTCATACTGTTCGTTTTCCAGCATTAAAATAGCATATATTTTGCTTGACATTGTAAAAAGGTCAAAAATCAGTATATAAACTAAAAAATACATTATAAAATATGTTATAATTGAAATGGTAAATAAAAAATGAACAAAAATTAAAAAGAAAATTATTCTATTCTATGATGTAATAACTTGGTCCGAGTTTTTCTACCGCACTCTGTAATATTTGTGTACTTTACAAAAAAATGCAGTAGCACAGAAATCAGAAGGTAAATGAACTGGACATTTATATTTTTAATATCGCTATAATGTACTGAGAACTGGTCTCCATTAGAAAGGCCCTTGTAAGCAATGAATAGAACACATATAAGACAATTAAAACAGCACAACTTTAATGTGTTTAATTTCATGATGTCATGGACATATGAAAATACATGTAAATGATTTAGCTGAAATTAAATATAACCAGTGAATCGGATGAGTCAGCTGGTCGTCAAAGGAGATTATTAATTTTATAAATACATGGTAAATTAACTTTCCATGTTTGTACATATCTGCAGCTGAAATAATTAAACTGACCAAATTTTATGTACAGACAATTGTAGAATCCTTTGGAAAATGGACAAGAAGAAAATCAGTTTATTAATAAAAGACAAAGGCAAGAAAGGCTTTAGAGCTTTTGGAATGAAAGTGGATCTATAATTACAATGAATGCTCAGAAAATGGATTATGTACAATTTTCTTTAACAATCAAGTCAAAAAAATGCACGGAATTGAATGGCATTCTGCACAAAAATACATATTTTATTAATCAACATTTGAGTTTCCGATCAAATGTGAAACTTTTCAGTGTGCTTCCTCTCTCTGTGAAATAGATACTCCATTTCTGATACTTTCTATTTTCTCGTATATGAAGTATAGAGAAAGTATTGTAATCGTCAAAAAATTCGAACTCGAGATTTGGACAATTGTCTAAGTTTTAGACTCATTTGAGTTCGAAAAGCACATTTTTGTAAAATGTCTGTATGTCTGTTTGGCTGTCAATACAATAACTCAAATAGGCTTTGAGCTTCAGGGTTAGATTCCATATATGAAATAGTGACCAAATTTCTTGACTTCTATTAAATTTTAAGCAAAATCCGTTTAAAGGAAATCTGTATGTATGGTTGTTCGAATATAAGTTAACACGATAATTACGAAACGAAGAGAGCTAGATGGATAAAATTCGGTATAAATATTTAACATTTATAATGCAAACACCTGTAGAATTTTGAACCAAATCCAACAATAGGTTGGCTGTTTGTAGGTCTGTACTCTCAGAAATATGTAATGGATTTTAACGCAATAACTCAAAACTACAATTGCAATTCCGTGTCAAATGTTGGTTTCAGCCAGAAAAACCTGCCTAAAATACAAATTCGATTTCCAGATACTATTAAATGTCTGCCAAGGATTAATCGTTGCCAAAACTCGCCAAAAATCCCACAATAAATTCTATAAAATTGCTAAATTCACACTAAAGGTTAAGATTCCGTAACTATTGAACATCAATGTCATGCAATGGCGTTCTCAGGGATAAGCCCTTTATCAGAGTGGGAGAAATTATATATGGGCTAAATGTTTTTTTTGGGGGAGGGGGCGGGGCACTCCCACTGTTTTTTCCAGAATCCATCTCCCCATATGCAATTTACATATCCGTTGCAAATTGCATAAGTCTGCATATGCAATATGTCTTCATCCTGTTCGTTAGTTTTAGCCGCAAATGCTTTCAAAAGGAAATCTGAAATGTGGAAATTCAATCGATCGAATTATTATGTTTTTCACTTTTTGTACACTTTACATATTAAAAAAAAATGACTTTATAAAGTTAAAAAAAATAACTTTACATCTTGCATAATGTTTAATATTTCAAGAATATCCATCACTTCTCGTATATAAAGTATACACAGAGAAAGTATTGAAACTGTAAAAGAATTTGAGGTTAAGATTTTGATGAATCACACATTTCAGACTTGTCTGTGAACTCAAAAAAAATTTGAGCTAGATGCATGAAATTTGAAATATCAACATTACACCAAATATGTAAATTAATTCTATATGAATAAAGAAAATGCTTTCCGAGTTTTGATGAATCACAAGTTCAAGACTTTTCTGTGAGAACGATAATTCAAAAATGCTTTGAATTAGGCGTATGAAATTTGAAATATCGACTTTACACTAAATTTGTACATTTCTATCATATTTTGAGTGAAATCCGTTCCGAGGAAATCTATCTGCCCGCCTGCTCGATTACAAGTGAGAAAGAAAAAAAAAACCTCCGAAACATAAGGAACTGGATATGAGAGAAGGAGCAAATGATTTAATATAATTCAATAATTATAATCGGTAATTGCAATCATAATCGGTTCCAGAATTCGATTCCTAAAAAAAGAGGATCTAGTAAATATTTCTGTACAGAGAATCATCTAACCCTTAAATGTAAATTTTTTTTTATCTACATAATTTATTTTAATTTAACGTAGATGCTATAAGTTGTTAGGAAACTAGTGTAAAATATCAATTTTATTTTGAAATTTAAGCATTGATTTTTAATATTATTAAATTGCAATTTAATAAAAAAATTTTTAATTTTAAACCTTTTATTTTAAAAGCAAAATCTATAAGAGGAAATACAGACTTTTGATGAAATAAAGAAAACCATTTTGTAGACTTTTATCAATAATACGTATATATTTAAACACATATAAAAGGTCGGAAATAATAAAAGGTACGAATTGCAGCATAACATATGTACTCTTCAAAGTAGAGTTTTCTCCGTAAGTAAGATCTGCCGAATTAATTATAAGCATATATATTATTTGAAAAATCTTATTCAATAACCTGAATTTCATATTTCTCATATAGATGTTGAAAAAGCTTTTGTTATAAATATACAAAATTGTATTATAAAGAAGAGAAGTTAATCTATGTTTTTCTTTTTGTATAAATAAATTTTAAATTAAATTTTTCAAACTTTTTTAGAAAAAAAAAAGTACTCTATTCTAAAATTTGAAAGCAACTCCAAAACCAAATTTCTATTAGAGGTGCATAAACCATTCTCCATTTTAAATGATTAGCAAATAAACTCTCATTAAATGCTGTATATCTAAATGATTGCCTGAACTGCTCTTGTTAACGAACAGAAGTTCGTTAACAAGAGCAAAGACCTGTCAAGAGATATAAAAATTTTAGCGAGCTGACTTGGAGATTCATCGAGAATAAATTGGTATAAAATCAATTATTAATTTAAAAATAATTATCAATTGCTTAGTTTATCAAAATTTACACTCCGATTAAATAATTTCTTAATGGCAGTTATCTGAATATTTTGCTTTCCCTCCTAACAACACATCTCGCAGAAAAAAAAAAACATTTTTCAAACTGCTGCCGTTACTTCCTGGATTTAAAAAACTACACAGAACCTGTTAAATGCGTTGATTATTAATTGATCGTTCTTATTAGAGGTTCGCATGTGTCGTCTCGATTCTAAGCATTCATTTCGATATTAAAAAAATGTTCATGACGTTGCAGATATTCGTAATTCCCATGCTAATTTATGTAAAAGCAAACCAACGGGAGGTGCTTCCGGGAAATTTTCTCGCATAGTCTTCTGTCAAGGTTTATCCCCTTTCCTCCACATAAAATTATAATCCTTGAATAATATAACTCATTTCTTGCACGGTATTGGTGAATGATAGTTAAGAAATACAAATATTTGGCGTGAATTTCGCATTTTTACTGAAATAAATCATTTTATCGACACTAAAATTTGAAAGAAAAAAAACTACAGTTGTAGTTACGAGATAATATAACGAATTTCAATGATTTAAGTCACCGCGTTTATGAATTATTGCGTTTACATATATGCGAAAGTACAGATTGACAGACGGTCAATGGTTTTCAAGAATTTGGCTCAAAATTTAAATACCTATAATTTAGATTCAAAAATCTGTGCACCAAATTTTATCTATCTAATTCTTTGAGTTTTGTAGTTATCGAGTTCACTTGTACTTGAATAGCCAGAGAGATAGATTTCTTATGAAAGGATTTCGTTCTAAACTTGATAGAAATCTATTAATTTGGTCTATATACGAAATATAATTAATTTGGTCTATATACTATCTTCCATATACAAAATTTCAACCTAATTTGATAGAAATCTATTAATTTGGTTTATATACGAAATATAATTAATTTTTCTCTATACGAAATATATTTGGTCTATATACTATCTTCTATATACGAAATTTCAACCTAATTTAATAGAAATCTATTAATTTGGTCTATATACGAAATATAATTAATTTGGTCTATATACTATCTTCCATATACGAAATTTCAACCTAATTTAATAGAAATCTATTAATTTGGTCTATATACGAAATATAATTAATTTGGTCTATATACTATCTTCCATATACAAAATTTCAACCTAATTTCATAGAAATCTACAAATTTGGTCGTAATTCCATATACGTAATTTCAATCGTCTAACTCAACAAGTTTTTAAACTATTGTTTTAATAGTCCGACAGATAGACAAATAAACAGACAGACAGACATAATGATGAAAATATGCTTTTCAGCCTGTGAGAAGTGTAAAACGTGGAAACCTGAATTCGTCAAAATCTCGAGAAATTTTTTTATTAGAGACTAAAATAAAGTCAATAAAGATATCTAGTTTTGAAAATTCGAAAGGGAAATGAGGGGCCTCGAAACTGTCATTGTCCAAAGGCCCAAACAGCAGAAACCTGTATAAAGCCTATTTTTCCATAAGATACTATTAGTAGCATTTTGTTTATTCAATCCTGTAGCATATACCATATATCTTCTTGCACTTACTTTCATAAGAATTAGACATTAAACGATAAATGCTAAATTGAATATTCCAATATGTATAAGAAAAAACCAAAAGTAAATATCTTATTCCACAGTAGTATTAATATAAGTTTGAATTTCGTACATATTAACATTGTTTTTGGTGTATTAAAAAACAGATAATTTTAAACTTAAAACTGAATATAGTGTTTTTATGAAGAGATTTATCTTGTATAGGGACTTGATGTAGTCAAGAATGATTTGGAATAGCTTGGAGACAAAATACCAAAAGATATTACAAACTAACCTCATCTTCAGTTTGAAACCAATGTGTGAAAATGCTATTTGATTATCTATTTGAATATTTAATTAATTGCACAATATTTTACTGCATTTTTAAAAATCGATGCATATGCAAACATAGTAAAATGTATGCAATTTTTGTAATAAAAAACGATTTTTTTAAAAATAAAATACTGATAATTTTTCTAATATCAGTGAAAGTTATACAATTTGCCCTATAGATGGCAGCACGAACCAAGCATTAAGAAAATTCAAATTTCCATGTTCATAAAAAATTGTAAAAATAAGCTTGGAAAATTGATATAGCATTACAGTTTTGAAATGTAGGACATTTTTATTGAAGCTCCTATTATCTCTTCCTTAAGGAACTTCATACCTATAATTATGCATTCAACAGTTATCTGAATAAACTTCAAAACATTTACATTTTTTATCACACATTTCTCATCTCTTTTTCAATGAGGATTCTATTAGCTGAGTTAATATATGAGAATTTGATTAATAAGACTCAATTTATTTCCAAATTCATCAAAAGTTTTATAATTTATTCATTCCCAATTGCGTTCTTCACTATTAGTATTATCATGCCATATTTCTCTAAAGTTGTGCTATTAATTTTCCCTTCAATTTATTTTCCCGTCTAGTAGGCAAAGAGCAGAGCCGGCCTTCTCTTCAAAGGGGTCTGGGTGGAAGAAGTCATTTGAGGCCCTAGTTTTTTTGCAAAGCAAAGAAAAAAAATATACAAATCTGAACATATATTATTAATGTATATTTATTTAATGCATGATTTTTTTTTTTTTTTTTTTTTGCTAATACATCAATTACTTAAAAAAATACAATTTTTTGCCATATCTTTTTCGATGCCTAATGCAGCAAGTGCATTTAAGCGTTCTGAACACATGCTTGATCCAAGACAATTCTTTATTAATTTTAATTTTATGAAAGAGTGTTCAGCACTTGCTGTAGTAACTGGCAACGTGAAGAAATGTTTTAACACAGTTAATACATTTAGAAATAACTCATTATAATTATTATTTAGTATGCATTGCAATATGTCTTGTGCGTTATTTACATCTCTTTCATTCGAAATCAAATCTCGTAACAAACAAATTTCTTGGTTTAAGTTTTCATCTACATCTGTGTTATAAAACTTTATAAAGTTTTTTGAATATTTCCCTAATTCATATTTTGTGTCTTGTAGCAAAGCCTGACGACAGCTACGCAAACACCTTCAATAGCTCTTAATCTCTCACTTAGAATAAATTTCAATTTTTCTGGCGTCTTTGTGGTTTCTAAGGGTTTAAGACTGAAATCATGTATAAAGCTTAAAGGATAAATGTAGGAAGAAGGTATATAAGTTATTTATATCATCATTTTTCAAAATATTAAGTTTTTTCATGTATAAAATAGATTTCTAGTTAAAGATGAGTTTAACAGAAAATGAAAAAAAGCGACAAAATACTAATTATATTTAATACATTCCATATTATTAAATTTTAACAAAATGAATGATTGCATTTCACTTTCCAGGTTTTGAGCATTATTTGTGCTAGCTTCTGAGAGTAAAGACACGGGTTGAATTCAGTTTCTGGATACTTTTTATAGTAAGACACAGTAATTAAAGATTCGACAAGACTTAAGATTAATCTCCAGTTACTTGCAAAACGTAACAAAATCGTACCAACTTTCTGAAAACTCGTCAACAATCAATCAAATAAGAATGGGTTTACGGTGGCCTAGCCAGGACTTATAATAGTTAAAAAATATAGTTTATAGTTTATACATAATAGTTTAAGTACAGTTTTGTAGATTGCACTTATAATAGTTTTAAAAAATTCCAACTCCATATTTTGACGAATCAGCAAGTTTTAGATTTCCCAGAATCTCAGAAATTTATTTTTTTAAAATAAAATCACGCCTATGAGTGAACATAATTACTCGAAAGCGTTTTCAGCTTAATGGATGAAATTTTGTATATGGTCTCTACTTCAAATTTTGATCGAAGTGCATTCAGAGGAAATTTGTCAATTCTGTGGTCCGAAAGTAATTTAACAAGATAGCAACAAAACGAAGAACGCTAAATGAGTAATATTTGATGTACTGATTTAACATCTGATGATGTTGTGTCCACTTCACAACAGAAAGAGGGGTCCAGTAGTTTCTGAGAGTAAAGACACCTGGCAACCTGAGGGAAAAGTCTGATTTTCAGCTCATATGAAGATGACACTCACACACTCACTTGCACAACCCCCTTTTACAGAGGGGCTCTTTCACACAACACACAGATAGAACACAAGGGGAAGAATAACCATGCCCGAACCAGGATTCGAACCCGGGACCCCAGATCACGGGGAAGACGCACTACTCTTAGACCAATCTGGCGATTTAACATCTAAAGTATTTCAAATTTGGATTTACCGTCAGTCGATCTGCTCGTTCACAAGCGTGTAAACGTAGTTATAACGACTTAATCTGATTATTGATCTTATCACTAAAATAGTTTGGTATGGAATTTTGAGTTTCATTTGGTTGACAAATGAATGTCCAAAATGCATATTCGGTTTTCTTCATTATTCTACGAAGCACTAAACGCTCATTTAAGGAATTTTGAAAACTGGTGCTTCCTAAATTTATGGGTTTTTTTTTTTTGCATTAGTTTCGAGTGAATTTTATCTTTTAGCATATTTTTGCGAGTTTCTTCTCTTTTTCTTTCGCTTTTCTTTTACCTCCCACTTTGGTTAACTAATTATTACACTAATATGAGAGGGCAATTTACCTCAAATACAACAAAGGGCAGAAACGTATTTCTTAATATATTAAGTAAAAAGGAAATTTGTTTTCAAATTTTACTCAACACATTTTTTACAAATTTTAATCAATTTCAATCTCGATCGATAGTATTCATTTTAAATCTCTCATGAAAAATCTAGTTAATATTCGAAAAAATATATAAATTAAAACCCACATAATCGAATTAAATATTAACCCCCATCTTTGCCCTCCTCTAGTATTCTATACTTGATTATTAGATTTATTCCATTGTTAACTTAATAATAATCATTGGTTATATTTCAATTGTTATTGGATGCAGAAGGTTTCAACAATCATTCTTTATTATTGTTGTTAGCAGAAATATTACTATTTAATGTTAAAAAAACACACAAAATGTAAACAATATAATTGATGAAACAATGAATCCATCTTCTGCTGCTCTGTTAAGAATCATTTCTCTTTTTGCAACTGATCGTTGTGTGACTTTTTTTTGCTGAGCTATGCTTGGTGCGTTTTGTGTACATTTCAATGAGGCTACGGCCATCGTTGGATGGATCGTCCTATGGACGATCTTGGAACTGTTGAAATATTACATGTTCCCCCACTTACCCTCAATCGGAGATCTGTTTTTCGATCCCGATTTGGATCAAGATGTTGATACACCATCTGATCCACCTGCGACTAGAGTAGAATCCGTCCCAGTGGTTCGCTCCTACACGGTATTTAGGATTTGCCAGGCTTTAGAACTTCCAGCGAAACTGGCTCCATCTGCAACCCAGAAGTTAGATATCCCTGTTGTAGAATCCTATACGGTCTACAAGCTGTGTTCTGCTCTGGGTTTGCCTGCACGGATGGCTCCTGTCGGAGTGCCAGTTGTAGAATCCTTTGCGATCTACCAGTTCTGTTTAGCCTTGGATATTCCAGTGAGATACCAGTCGCAGAAGGACGCAGTTTAACATCAAAACTGTTGTCAGCTGCCCGATGCAGTTTTCAGATCAGAACTGTCTTCGGATGCAGCGTTGGAGGGTGGGTGGGCGGGGAACAAAAGTAGCCCACCTCCACGTGGTGTTCCCTGGGCAACGGTGCAGTTCTTTACAACTGCATTGGCTAAGAGGCTACTCAAGTATGAAACAAATAATGAAATTTTTATTTAGTTTGACAAAACCACATACCTAATTTTTGATTAAGCTTTTAATACCACAAAATTTCATTACAAACATCAAATTCAGAACATGCAGAACGTGTATTTATGGTAGCAACAACAGCATTGTTTTTTAGATATACGTAAGAAATATATATTTTTTTATCCTGAAAAAATAAAAAAGAATTTTAAATATGTATTTGACAAAGAATTGTTGTAGAACTCAAACATACAGAAAATCAGTAGCGTTGACAATCATAAATCTGATGGGGGAATCTTAAAAGGATTTGAATTTGAAAAATTACAGTGACAAAAATTTACAAATTCATAACATAATTCATCGCCATATATTTATAGCCGGTTATGAAAAAGGAGATTAAAGGGCTTATGGTCAGAGCTGGCCTTCTCTTCAAAGGGGCCTCGTGCAAGAAATCATTTGGGGCCCTAATTTTTTTGTAAAGCCAAAATACAAATCTGAACATATATTATTAATGTATATTTGTTTAATGGGCGATTTTGGGGGGGGGGGGCTAATACATCAATTACTTCAGAAAAATTACAATTTTTTGCAATTTCTTTTTCGATGCTTAATACAGCAAGTGCATTTAAGTGTTCTGAACACATGTTGTTGTTATTGTGGTTTCTAATGGCACTTGTTATAGACAAGTATACTGACTTTAGAAGTCAGTGATTTTAAGCCAAGTGTGAGTCTCTTGTTTTGCAGTAGCGCCATCTAGGGCCAAGAGTACGATGTAGCTACACATTCGTCACAATCTTTTTTACAACGGGGCGGACTTCATTCATATATTTCATTCACTCATCCACATATCGTAATTTAGACCTGAATCAGAGAACGATCATCCCTGATCCAGTACCCCCAGTGGTCTGAACACATGCTTGATCGAAGATAATGAATCATTTATAGTTAACCTTTTCTCTTCAAATTTTACATACCTAATAATGATTGAAGTTTTTTCCTTATGGGACATATCAGGAGTACAATCCCTTTGAATACTATAGTGAATGGCTGCTTTTATATCGTGTTTAATTTTGTTAAGGACTTCATTTACTAATGCAGAGACAATTTGTTCTTTTGAAGTATGTGCTAAATGATGCCCAATTCTATTTTTCGAATTTATTATTTTGTTTTTATGATTCATTAGCACAGGATCGTATTTACTTAATAATTAGATCAAACATAAAAAAATTTGCCTTATTAGGCTATCTTTTTATATCGCGATTTCCTCGAAGTGGAAGATTAGAAAATTAGAACCATTTAACTTGATTTGTTTTACCAATAGTTGAACGTAAATTTAATAATTTTAGTAATTTTTCCCAAGCAATAAACGAATTAAAATGACAGCGAGAACGCTCATGATCTTGGATTACAGTTGACAGCTTTCTCCAGTTATTATAGCCACCTATAAATCGTGTAGCTTTGCCATATCTTCTTCTTTTAGAAAACAGCATACAACAAAAACAAAAAGCGGAGTCTTGCGTTTTGGAATAAATTAACCATCTGCGAAGTTGGGTTTCACCATTTGGCACTTTTTTAAAATAGTAAGTAGTGGAAAATGATCTACCTTCAGCATTTTTAGAAAAAAATCCCTTGTGTTGTACAGGTTTGTTTTAACACAAAACATTCTAAATTTATCAGTTATAATACCTGGCCATAAACCAGGATCATTTATACTCTCTTAAGTATTTTCTGATTCGGTCATATTTGTATAAACACATGGTTCTTCAACAAATTTCACCGTTTCAACATTTTCATTGAAAGACTGTGTAGTTGGTGTAGAAATTTCTTCCCCAATTGAAGTTTGAATTGTAATTTCTGAAGCTGAAGCAATTTCTTTTTCAGAATTACTTCGAAGCCAAGAAAAGTGATCTATTTGTGACTCCTTGTGAAGTTTAACTTTTTTTCTTTTTTCTTTTCTGATCATTTTCTTTTTTGACACCCAGAGCGATATTTCATTGGCATGGACATAGTTATATCTAACAGTATTAAGCAGTTTATAGAATGAATTATCAAATTAATATATGCTATACTATACGCTATTACCTAGCAAGTGAGATAAATGACTGTAAATCCACTTGCCATATATTAATAATATTTTCACACTTGCACTAGACTATAATATATACTGTAAACTTTGTATATTTCCAAATCTGTATACTTCTCTGTTTAAACGTCTTCCTTAATTCTCCTTATTCCGGTCGTGTCCGAATATTCCTTATTCCGGTCGTTCAGGTCGTATTCTGAAGAAGTAATGCAGTGTGCATTGCTAGGAGTTGATCGTTTAATTTATCTTCGTTTTTCTTTTTGTTTCAACAACTTAATATAAACAAATATGCATAAATGCACACATAAATATATTACATTAGATGTAGAAAAAAAGTAGATAGTTGATGATCTACAAGCCCATTTGAACCCAGCTTCATCCTCGAATTCTGGGAGCTGCATGCGCCCAGAAGTTGCGCCGCTTTATCTTAACATGTCTGAATGGGATCTCCTTATTCATAAATGAACTCCCCCCCCCCCTTTTATAAGTATCACTGCGATCGTTGCTCAAAAACAGCGTAAGTCGAAGCTCAGCCAGCCAAGTGGAAACCAACGTATACTTTCAATATGTGTAAACGCTATTATTGTTCAGAACACTATTTTAATTCTTGATCACAGCGGGGAACCAGTACATAGCACCCGCCGCATCCCCCAGATGGCCGGCCCTGACAAAGAGCATATAAAAGCATAGACATCTTCAAAAATTTTGATGAAGTTACTCGACTTAATTTTCCTTGAGTTCCAAAAAATTATGTTTTGAATTATTGTCAATGAAAATGAAAGCTTCGAACTGCAGCAAACTAAAGGTAAGTGAAATTTGGCATATTGTTTTACCACCAGAGTCATAGATTTAAACTAAATTTTGAATAAAATCTTCCTGCAGAAACAAAATTAAAAATTATGCGAACCAAGGACCCGAAACAAAAAAGATTTATCTTAAAATCACGATATATTGAATTATTCTAAGAACACCCTCAATTCATTTTCAGCTAATAATTCGAAGCTAAAAAAACATGGAATGAATAACATAGAAGCATTTTCGTATACTATAAGCACCAGTTCATCTGAACTTATCGATCTGAATATATGACATATTCATTATTAAAAAATATATCTTTTCACAAAACAGTCAATTTAATAATTAGACTGATTATTTATTAGTGATTATCAGCAATCATTCGATCTGTCCTATAAATGATTCTATTCCATTTCTACAGAGTAAAATTCTTTACAGTTATCTACTTCGGATAATTTACATAGTAGAAATAGAAAATGAGTCACAAACGATTTTTATACCTTCCTCACATACTCTTTAATAAGAATTATTTGAAACTCATCATAATTGTTACTATTCCGAATAATCAACACAGTTATTTATTTCAGATAATCAACATAGAAATATAAAATCAATCACTACCGATTTTTATATCTTCTTCACATACTCTTTAATAAGAATTATTTGAAAAACTCATCATAATTGTTCTATACCTCTTTTTTCTTTTATCATAATCAGGTTGTCAAAACCCATCCTAGAAAATGAGAAATTCGTTAATGCGGAAAATTTTATGTATCTGAATTTTGTTCCAAAGGAACGTTTATTACTTATCAAAAGTATTAGAACATTTAAGAAGCAACGTTATGGGAAGCTAGAATCGTGGTAGAAGTGGAAATCAGCTGCAACATTATTGCTTAAAAACGTCTTTCTCGAGAATGCAATGTATCTAATGGTGTTTCACTAATTTAAAAACTAAAAACTATTTTTTTACTAAATTTTGAGACGCTTTTATAGTTAGTAAAGCAAGTTTCATTTAAGATATCATTTCAATCAATGGAGAATAAAGTTTGTCAGTAAATATTTTTTCGAACAATAGCTTAGATTTCATGAACCATAAAGCAAGAAACAAATCATCTGGCACATTATGCGAAGCTAGAATCGTGGTAGAAGTGGAAATCAGCTGCAACATGATTGCTTAAAAACGTCTTTCTCGAGAATGCAATGTATCTAATGGTGTTTCACTAATTTAAAAACAAAAAACTATTTTTTTACTAAATTTTGAGACGCTTTTATAGTTAGTAAAGCAAGTTTCATTTAAGATATCATTTCAATCAATGGAGAATAAAGTTTGTCAGTAAATATTTTTTCGAACAATAGCTTAGATTTCATGAACCATAAAGCAAGAAACAAATCATCTGGCACATTATGCGAAGCTAGAATCGTGGTAGAAGTGGAAATCAGCTGCAACATGATTGCTTAAAAACGTCTTTCTCGAGAATGCAATGTATCTAATGGTGTTTCACTAATTTAAAAACAAAAAACTATTTTTTTACTAAATTTTGAGACGCTTTTATAGTTAGTAAAGCAAGTTTCATTTAAGATATCATTTCAATCAATGGAGAATAAAGTTTGTCAGTAAATATTTTTTCGAACAATAACTTAGATTTCATGAACCCCAAAGCAAGAAACAAATCATACAATTTCTAAAAAAAAAAAAAGGAATATTTTCATGGTTTGAAAGTTAACTCTACAGTAATAATGTTACAAATTTATAATATTGCTTCCCTGCGCAGTGAGTCTCCTGGTAAGGAAGATAGTTTTACAGATATAATAATGGCTCTGCATGGATGCCGAGCGAATGACTCCGCCCCTGGTGATAAACCTGACGCTCATTTGATGACTCGGCAATGAATTTGGCAACCGAATTGAAGGATTCCGTATGCTGAAGAATCTTGGCGATAACTCCAATAAGATTCGAATTACAGCTTTTGTTTTATTAGCTTCTTTGCTCTATCGCTGAGACTATAAAAGTACGGAAGGCAGAATCATTAATAGTAGTCGACTTGTGAGTAATTGTGTGAATGAGTAAGAGCGACTAATTCATAGATATTTTTTAGATTTATAATATTCTTTTCCTTGGTAGTTAGTTTCTTTATAAGAAAGAGAGTTTTACAGATAGCTCTAACGGATGTTGATTGAAAGCTGGCTCAGTGATCTCCAGCGCTGGCAATAATCTTAATGCTTATGTAGATTGACGGCGAATTTGACAACGAAAACGAATGATCACAAAATATTCGGGAATTTTAGTGATAGAACCATTAGAACTTGATTTCCGTTAATTCTTCTAAAGCATTCGATACCTTGTCACCAGGGCTATAAAAGATGCAGTCGAACCGAGAATAGAGACGGTAAGAGTAGCAGACGAATCCAGAGATATGAGTAGTTGAGTGAAATCTCTCTTTCGGGCTTTGCACTGTTACGACTATTTCAAACAGATTTGCTGCTTGTGTGTTGCTGTTAACTTCAAATATTGTTCTGGTGTACGCTTTGGCTGTTGTTTTATATTGTGTTTATGTGTAGAATCAAGTGTCTTTATCTGTTTTTTAGCGCGTTGGACTTTGTATTACCGCACATCTTAGGGACGCTTTTTTGGATTTTCCCGCACTAATAATTTTATTAAATAGAATGTAATATTTTAATTCCACTCAATTTTAAAGTAATAATTTTGATTTTTAAAAATTTAAGGCATTCAAAAGAAAGAATAAAATTAGTTTTCTATTCGAATCCGTATCTGTCGAGATTACTAAACGGTTTCAATAAATTTGATTCGATAAGATACCATCAGCGCATCTGACATGTTGCTACTGAAAATACAGCCCATATAATAGCTTTAACACAATTTTAAAATAAAAAGGAATGAATGCTGCTTTAATGGAGAACAAAACTACACAGTTACATAGCCATAATGAAGGGTAAAACCATTGAAAACTTATTTCAATTACTTTAAAATTTTATTGTCTTTACTACATTCTATTTGCCACTTTTACTGTCATGCCTGCTTATGATTTGTGATGTTGTTATTCATGTAAACGGATTTTTATGCTACTGTGAAAATATCTTTTGTTAAAGTCATGTAGTAGACTTAATCTGATGCATCTTTTTTTTTTTTTTTTAATTCAATACAGTGATAAAGATCCTCATATAGCAACTGCTCTTAGATTTTAGATTCCCATGTCTATTGTAAAGAATACTTTCTTCTATATGTCTAATATATCATCAAATTTGAAAATGACCATTTGATCATATCACTTAAATGTTTGTTTGACTTCTAAGAATTAAAAGAAAAAAACAAAAAAGAAAGAAAAAATTTCCTATTGTAATTCCTTTTTTTTTTTTTTTTTTTTTTTTTTGTAATTTAATGAAATTTACCAAAAACATTATACAAACAGGAATTCTAACTTAGGCTCAAGAGAAACTTTTGTTACTTTTTGTCTTTAAAAATGCTCAAAATGAAAACATACCAAAAACATAGTGTAATCAGCTTCAATATGAAGTGCTGTAGTCTCTAATAGCTATATAGGGATGAAGGCGATATTCTATACTCAAAATTTTGTTATTTATTCATTCGATGTATAGCAAAACTGCTTTCTGTGTCAAAGTAGATCGGAGACCCTGAAGGGTTGCAGAAAGCAGTCAATATGCCTCTTTCGTATTTCCTAACATCTCAATCTAGTTCAAGTCTGGAAATCGTGATAGCCATCTCATATGCTCAATAATCTTTTCACGAAAGTAATTTTTCACCGCCTATATGGCCCTGTACTTCGTAAAAGGTAATTAAAATCATATAATTACACGCAAATGAATTTAGTTATAAAAATACAGAAAGTAATATAATTCACAGATATAAAATTTTTATAATTCTGAATAGGGATTGCAATACCGGTATACCGAATACCGGTATTTTGAGCCATTTGTACAATTTCGTAATACCGGTATTCACAAGTTTAAATACCGGGTTTTCAGTATTTACTAGAAATTTTTAAAATTGTTTCCAATATATATTCCGGTATCGCGAACATAGCAATATAGTATACGCTTTTGTTTTTATGTCTCCCTAACGGGCGAAATTAATTAGCTAATTAATGGCTAAGTTAATTGCTTAAATCTAAATTAGCGAAACATGGATTATCCCTGAAAGAAGATGTTGTATCCATAACGACTGATGGAGCAACAATTATGAAAAAAGTTGGAAAATGGGTTGGTGCAAATCAGCAGTTGTGCTATGCACATGGAATTCAATTACTAGTAATAAATGTATTATACCAAAAATATAAAGAGCAGAAGAATCCAAATACTGTGGAAATAGAAACTTCGGAACCCAACTTAGCAAAGAGTAAGAGCGAGAGTGATATTGACAATGAAGATAATGACAATGTAATTGTTGAAGAAGATATTGCTAATGAGGATGAAATATGAACCTATCAAGAATTGCTTCCTATAATTTATAAAGTTCGAAAAAATGTTAAAATATTTAAACGTTCCCCTATAAAAAGGATATATTACTAAAATATATACTAACTGAAAATAAAACAGAATATACGTTAATATTAGATTCTAAAACAACAGTTTACTCCTAATGATGGAACGATTTTTGAAACTGAGAAATCCAATCCAAAAAGCAATAATCGACTTAAACCTGTCAATTAATTTTTCAGATAGTGAATTCGACTTAATATCCAGAACTATATCAGCTCTATTTCCAATAAAACTGACTATTGAGGCATTATGTCGGAGAGATTCTAATTTATTAACAGCTAATGCAACAATAAATTTCATGTTGCAGTCACTGAAACAACAGCACACATCACTATTTAAAGAATTGTATATTACATTGAAAAATCGCGCAGAAGAAAGGCATACCGAAATAGAAAATGTCTTATGGTATTTAGATAATTCTAATGATTTTAAAAATGAAAATGAAAAGAAGAAAAGAAAATAACCAATTCAAATCTGATTAAGTTAGAGTAAAGTTTCTTAAAAATTTTTTCCCACAAACCTATCCACATTCAGAATTCGGTTCAATTATCGAAGATTATGATGTCACTACTGTCGATAGTGAAAAGGAATTGTCTCTTGAACAAAAATTAGAATTAGTGATAAATAAAATTTCAACGAACCAAAATACAATACAGAAATCAGCTATATCCAAAACCATCCGACGGGAAATTGATTAGTTTGAAGATGAGGGATTTAGAGGTAAATACTTGGAAAAAGTATATCGCGCATTGCTAACAGTACCACCAATTAACGTAGATGCCGAAAGAGCGTTTTCGACAGCTGGTCATTTTTACACAAAATTTCTTTTCAGACTTAATGATAGTAGAATTGATGCATTATGTTTTTTAAGATCACATTTCAAAAATTTGTAATAGTACCACAGACTGAATAGTGATATTTACACTTTTTTTGTGATTTAAATAAATAAGATGTTTCTATACTTTTTTGTGATTATATACTGTTATAATTTATAAGTTACAGATTATTTTTTGTGATATTTACACTCTCTAACAAAACTGGCAAAAAAAAAAAAAAAAAAAAAAAGAAAGAAAGAAAGAAAAGAAAAGAAACAGCTGTGTTTTCTTCCTTTTTCTAAAATTTCTAATACCGGTATCCCGGTATTAAGATTTAAGAAATACCGAATACCGGTATTGAAATTTTGGTCCGGTATTGCAATCCCTAATTCTGAACACAAAAATCCCCACTTAACAGAATATTCTGTATCTAGCTTATTAATTTTAATCTGGTATTAAAATTAATAATTGATTGGCTCTGCCAGTATCTGGCTTTGGTAATTTTAATTTTAATTTCGAAAAAAATGTCCCGTTGTACACATCTTTATCGTCTAAAATATGCCAAAGACAAATCTGATAACACTAGATTCGATACTTGATACTATAGAGAGAACTAAATGGAAGTTAAATAGTTTGTAAACAAATTTAAAATAAAAAACTTAACATTTTAGGCAAAAGAAAATAAATCCCAGATTACCTGCCCACTGTTCGTTCAAGACAGCTAAGATCCGCTCGTGGACGATTGAAATCCACAAAGGAGTGATATACTCAGGTGGACACTTTCAGAAGACCTATTTTAGGACAGAACACTGACTGGAAGAAAAGAATGCCTCCTATAATTCTTTTTCAGGAAACAAGTGGGAAAATATAGAAAAAAATGTCTTTTATAGGAATGTACTTGCCTTTCTTTGTTAACAAACATTGAATCAGATGTACTTTTTCAGACATCAAAGCTGATAAGCTTTGTCTCCCCTAATGTCATGAAACATTGACTCAGAGGTACTTTTTCAGACAGAAAAGCTGAGTCAATGTCATGAAACATCGACTTAGAAATACTTTTCAGACAACAAAAGGGATACGCTGAGTCAATGTCAACAAACATTGACTCAGAAGTGCGTTTTCAGACCTCAAAAAAGCTTTTCCATTTCTTTCTCAAGAACTAGTTTAGATAGAATCAAACTAGTGCCATTTTCTTTCTTTCACGGTGAAAAAAAAAAAATGCCTTTTAATATAAAGAGGGGGAAAAAAAGTTTTTTTTTTTTTTTCTTTCTCAAAGTTTAAAGCATCTCTAAATGTATAATAAAAGTATAAGCCTGAAATATTTCAGTTTCTAGAAAAAATAAGTCTTGAAGGGTAGATATAACCTTTGCCGTCCTTGAAAATTACTCACAATTAAACATTGGATCATAATAAATATTAATGTATGATTATCTTATTTATGAAACCCTATAATAGTTTTACTATAAAAATTAAAATTTGGGCTTACAGAGAAATGTATGCATATCCTTTAAATAATGAATTCATGCCACTACCATTCAAATCGAAAGAAAACAAAGTGAGACCCATCTGTGAAGTACTCATTGAGCATGTATCTAAAATACAACAGTATTACTTCAATTTGTGAGTATCAGAATGAGCAAATAAATTTTTGCTTTATGATATAATAAATTATGATAAATACTTACATTCTGAGTCTATCATTTTACAAAAATTATTTGAAATACTAGAATACGATGACAGCGCATGGATAAACTCACGGTATGAATCCCACTAGAAGATGCTGATTAAGTCATTTAATGCAATTCATCTAAGCTTTATAAAACTTTTAATAGATAATGACTGGCTGAAGATGCATATTTTTTTTTTTCATTTAATGTCCATTTTATAATGTTCAGAGCTGGAATTTCAGTAAGTTTTCGACTTACATAATTTAATATGATAATCCTTAAATGAAAAAAGTGAAGAAATGGTAATAAGTATGATTTAAAATTCTGGGCTAGCTTGGTAATTACAAATATGCAGATTTCTATTATGTCTCTACACATTTCACTTCAGAAATTAGCTGTGCATTATTTAGACCAAAGAAAATATTCAAATGTTAACAGTCGAAAACGCTTGCCATTCTCTCAGTTAGACTTTAGATTTAACTATACAAAAGTTCAGCACAAGAACATCATAGGAATGACAGAGAAACAGAACAGATAGATAAATAGATACAAAATTTCGATTCATATTTCTATCAGAAATAATCAATTAAGGGCCTTTTATAAATAAAAACCATCATTATTATGCCAATCAATAATATTTATTTAAAAAGTATTACGTATTCTCGACAGTTAATATTTTAACAGAACAGAAAAGTGATGAATAATTTTATATAAAGAAAATATTTTGGACTCTGTCATCTACATTATATAAGGTTTGGATAAGTATACAATTGGATAAGAAAGAATTACATTAATATCTGATCGTTACTCAGTTGATTAAGCACTAGCAAGTAGTTCCCTCTTCTATGGAACAGCCTCATGAAGAAGCCTGAAGGCACTCGTTCACGAGTCAAATTGCTTGCCAAAATATCACATTATAATAATTCCACAACAAACTTCGTCCTTTATCTCGCTCCATATATCTTATTTCTTAGATAATGAATTTGCTAAAGAGGCAGCGATTCCCAAGTGTAGAACAAAGGCACTGGAGGATATGGCAAAAATGAAGCATTCTTAAATCTTGTATGAATGATGATAAAAATGTAATATACCTTGGATAGTATTGTGAAAGAAACACTAAACAAGCATGTTCCATCCATATTCAGTATTCCACAGCAGCAAACTTTTTGAATGTAATATTTTAAAGCAATATATAATATTTGAATGAAATATTATCCACAAATGATAATTACATTGAATCTGAAAAGGGTTTTAATGTTCCGATTTCAATAATTACAGCTACCACAAAAGAAATGTCTAACTTTTTCAACTATCTCCTCCTATCATTGCACCTGTAGTGCAAAAATTGTATTAGAAGAAGGCAACAAGCAATTTCTGTTATTTAGTGAGTAAACAAACTCCTTAAATATATCAGGTTTCTTTTATTCCTATTATTTATTTACTCATATTCTTCTTTCTTTTCTTCCTTATTTCCTTCCTGCTTTTCTACTTATTTCTTTAACAAAACAAAGCTGGGTTTTCTTTTCATTTTTTTTTTAAGAAAATGTTATTTTTTAATTTATACATGCAAAAATATATATCATAATTCAAAACTGATTTGCCAATTACACCATAAATACAAAATTTTTTTATTGTTTCAAATATTTATACAAAATAACTTCTCTTGAGATTTGTTACATTTCTTTTAAATACTACAAACAGTATAATAATTTAGAGATGTATTCAAACAAAATTAAGAAATTCAATTTGAAAGAATATTTTCAACCATATAAATTATTACAACTTTACAACATTGCATAAGTTATAACTTTATGATGTTATAACAAAAAAATGTTTGTGAATATTCAAAGCCATAACAGCAGTCCTTGTTCATAGCAAACATGTCAAATTCAAAAGTTACAAAGGGCAAAATAAACAAAATCTAATATGTAATTAAATATAACAAAAGTTGTATTTTTATATTAAAACAAAAATTTAATAACATTTTCTTGGCAATATATAAATTTTTGACAGCTATTTTTTTCTACTTCTAAAAAAAAATTAACAATACTTTTTCTTTCCAAATAATTTTACGGATAATTCTGAATTTTAAACATTTTCTTTTATAAAAAATGTAAATAATTTATGCACCAATTCTTCAATTTCCTAGCTAGCAAATGTTCTTAAAATGTAAGCATTCGAACTGTACAAAACCTTATTTTAAAAATAAATAAAATTTTGCTTTATGATATAATAAATTATGATAAATACTTACATTCTGAGTCTATCATTTTACAAAAATTATTTGAAATACTAGAATACGATGACAGCGCATGGATAAACTCACGGTATGAATCCCACTAGAAGATGCTGATTAAGTCATTTAATGCAATTCATCTAAGCTTTATAAAACTTTTAATAGATAATGACTGGCTGAAGATGCATATTTTTTTTTTTCATTTAATGTCCATTTTATAATGTTCAGAGCTGGAATTTCAGTAAGTTTTCGACTTACATAATTTAATATGATAATCCTTAAATGAAAAAAGTGAAGAAATGGTAATAAGTATGATTTAAAATTCTGGGCTAGCTTGGTAATTACAAATATGCAGATTTCTATTATGTCTCTACACATTTCACTTCAGAAATTAGCTGTGCATTATTTAGACCAAAGAAAATATTCAAATGTTAACAGTCGAAAACGCTTGCCATTCTCTCAGTTAGACTTTAGATTTAACTATACAAAAGTTCAGCACAAGAACATCATAGGAATGACAGAGAAACAGAACAGATAGATAAATAGATACAAAATTTCGATTCATATTTCTATCAGAAATAATCAATTAAGGGCCTTTTATAAATAAAAACCATCATTATTATGCCAATCAATAATATTTATTTAAAAAGTATTACGTATTCTCGACAGTTAATATTTTAACAGAACAGAAAAGTGATGAATAATTTTATATAAAGAAAATATTTTGGACTCTGTCATCTACATTATATAAGGTTTGGATAAGTATACAATTGGATAAGAAAGAATTACATTAATATCTGATCGTTACTCAGTTGATTAAGCACTAGCAAGTAGTTCCCTCTTCTATGGAACAGCCTCATGAAGAAGCCTGAAGGCACTCGTTCACGAGTCAAATTGCTTGCCAAAATATCACATTATAATAATTCCACAACAAACTTCGTCCTTTATCTCGCTCCATATATCTTATTTCTTAGATAATGAATTTGCTAAAGAGGCAGCGATTCCCAAGTGTAGAACAAAGGCACTGGAGGATATGGCAAAAATGAAGCATTCTTAAATCTTGTATGAATGATGATAAAAATGTAATATACCTTGGATAGTATTGTGAAAGAAACACTAAACAAGCATGTTCCATCCATATTCAGTATTCCACAGCAGCAAACTTTTTGAATGTAATATTTTAAAGCAATATATAATATTTGAATGAAATATTATCCACAAATGATAATTACATTGAATCTGAAAAGGGTTTTAATGTTCCGATTTCAATAATTACAGCTACCACAAAAGAAATGTCTAACTTTTTCAACTATCTCCTCCTATCATTGCACCTGTAGTGCAAAAATTGTATTAGAAGAAGGCAACAAGCAATTTCTGTTATTTAGTGAGTAAACAAACTCCTTAAATATATCAGGTTTCTTTTATTCCTATTATTTATTTACTCATATTCTTCTTTCTTTTCTTCCTTATTTCCTTCCTGCTTTTCTACTTATTTCTTTAACAAAACAAAGCTGGGTTTTCTTTTCATTTTTTTTTAAGAAAATGTTATTTTTTAATTTATACATGCAAAAATATATATCATAATTCAAAACTGATTTGCCAATTACACCATAAATACAAAATTTTTTTATTGTTTCAAATATTTATACAAAATAACTTCTCTTGAGATTTGTTACATTTCTTTTAAATACTACAAACAGTATAATAATTTAGAGATGTATTCAAACAAAATTAAGAAATTCAATTTGAAAGAATATTTTCAACCATATAAATTATTACAACTTTACAACATTGCATAAGTTATAACTTTATGATGTTATAACAAAAAAATGTTTGTGAATATTCAAAGCCATAACAGCAGTCCTTGTTCATAGCAAACATGTCAAATTCAAAAGTTACAAAGGGCAAAATAAACAAAATCTAATATGTAATTAAATATAACAAAAGTTGTATTTTTATATTAAAACAAAAATTTAATAACATTTTCTTGGCAATATATAAATTTTTGACAGCTATTTTTTTCTACTTCTAAAAAAAAATTAACAATACTTTTTCTTTCCAAATAATTTTACGGATAATTCTGAATTTTAAACGTTTTCTTTTATAAAAAATGTAAATAATTTATGCACCAATTCTTCAATTTCCTAGCTAGCAAATGTTCTTAAAATGTAAGCATTCGAACTGTACAAAACCTTATTTTAAAAAAGGAATAATAGTTTCAATTAAAACTATTTGTTTCTATATTTACAAATGGAATGAATAGATTAGAATGGAATTAAATGTTCCAGTAATATAAAATTTATATATAATGTTGCTTGAAATGCATTTTCAGATCTTGAAATTTAATATGCATATTTCTCATATTATGCATTAATATCTAAATTCATTTAATTATATATTTAATTAAAGATTTTAAAAAATAATCCTATGATTATTAAATTTTAACAGTTATATTCACTGGTTGGCAAAGATTTATGTCGTGGAGGAAATTGAATTTGACATGTTTGGGATTTGCATTATTTAATAATATTACATTGTGTCAAATAAATCATAAGAAATTTCTATAAAAGAAATTAACCAGATATAAAAAAAATTCTATGCATTTAGAAATGATATTAATATTTAGAAGTATCTCTAAAATATTTTAATACAGAATTATTCATCTGTATAATCAGATATAATACACATTTTCAGCATCAAAATAATACAGACATTCAGATCATTAATATAAATACAACAGTCATTGATTAAAAGTACTAGAAATAGTCAAATAATACAAATCCAATACATTTCACTTATATAAGTGTATTGTTCTTAACTACCTATTCCAAAAATTTGCATCTAAAAATCCATCTGGAGGTGGAATGTAACCTTTCCTCGCTGTCCGTTGCAAGAAAGTTTCAAGCCTCTCAATTGGACCACCGGTACCACCAGGAGTAACTTGTTTTATTTTTGGGAAGAAGTCTTTGCACAGAATGTGTATAGTTTTTTTGAATTGTTTTCCATATAATTTTTGAAGAGAATGTCCAGTAACATCTAAGAAATCATAGAGTACTGTAGCAGTGATATCAGGCCGTGGCTCAAGATTGAGTATTCGTGACAACCATTTCCAACCACAAGCTAAACCATGAGGATGGGGGTCCTTTACATTAGCTGGAAGGGGTGCAACAATGATAGCAGCATACAACCTAACGTAACCACTCATTCGATTCAGAAATTTATACTTTTCTTCAACAACACCTTCATCATCAATATAGTACCCCAAAATGCTAAAAGAAAATTGTTAAAAAAATGTAAGAAACAAATGGTTATATGCAACAAAGGAAGCTATCGAAAGGGATGTATTTTCATTGGAATTATGAAAGAATTAAAGTGTGACATGTCTAAAATTGCACTTAGAATTCCATTCATACTTTCATGTAACTAAAATCAGAATAGTACAGACATAAACATTTAGTATTGAAATTAAAAGAAGAAAAAGTAAATAATATTAATGTATTAAGTAAATGATTAGTTAAATTAAAGTCAAAAATAATTTTATGATTGAACCTAAATGATTACATTTAAATGTCTAAAAATGATTAATATAAAAGATTTTTTTAAATATATACCGGAATTTCTTTAGTATATCATCCATTGGTATACTGTTTTCTTTGGTTCATTAATTTGAGTCAAAAACCAAATTTTAAGATATTGGAAATATGCAGTAGTGGATCAGGTACTCAATTTTCAATTAGTCTTTCTTTTTTTACACTCTTCCCCCCCCCAATAAGGATAAAAAGCAAATTCTTATGCTAGTCATACCAGCTTAAAAGAGATGACAGACATTTGATAGAAAAGATTAAGTTAAATAATGTGAATTTAGATATGAAATTTATTGCATTAGAAAACACATTCAATTGAAGATTTTACTGTATATAATTTATCTTTCAAAAAGGGACATAAAGGAGTGATGAAGTAAATGAAGAAACTAAAAATTATCTTTCTTTAAGATGTATTATAAAAAAAAAACCGAAAAAAGTGAAGATTCTATTATATATTTAAAATAAACAGCTTAAAAATAGCATAGAGTTGTCACATGAACTGGAGAAGATGAAAAAAAAAAAAAAAACTCTTAAAAACAAAAATTCAATTCATATTGATTTAAACGAGGATTCCCATTTACCTACATAAAAATGTAAAGCTTTTTTTTTAAGCTACTCACTATTTTTAAGGGAATTTGGAGCATAAAGGTTTTAAGTACTATTAAGAATTAATTTAATAACTTTGTCTCAAAAATAGATAAACAAAAAGAATTGTCAAAATTCAGCAAAAAAAAATTGAATAGAAACTAAATTGATATCAATAAAACAACAACCTTTTAAAAATTTAAAATGTATAAAAATCAATTTTGTGCTATAATATTTTCGAAAGTTATCGTTGAAAAATACAAAACTCTTGCTTAATTCTTAATTAGTTAAAAATTCTAAATAAATCATGTTAAAAACAATTATGCTTTTTTTTTTAATTTTAGGTTTGGAATGATATGCATATTTTCACCTGTGAAATGTGTTGAATATTGGTAGTTGTATATCAATTGTTCAGTCCTGTAGAGAGTTAATACACACACATTTTTCTTTATTATTAGTAGAAAATACACTTTCACATTATTATTTGGATAAAAACGAATTATCTATGCTCTCACGTAATAAATTATTTTAGAAACTTTTTTTTTTTTTGAGTTTTTAAATTTGCTATAATAGAAAAATATATACAGAAAATACAGCCCTTTTTTTCACAATTCACTATAAAAAAATACATAACAATGTATTCCAGATACTAAATTTGTGTTAAGTAATATTCAGGAGGTTTTTTTTCGTTTTTATATAAATAGATTTCTCATTATATCTTTGATATAAACTAGAAATTTATTTTGACAAAATTTATATTTTTATATTTGACATGAATAACTTTCATTTTCAGTCAGAAAATAAAAATTACAAAACATTTTGCATTACTTTTACACATTCATTGGAAAAAATATTTACAAAAAATTACCCTAATATATAAATTTATCACCTTCAAAAACAATTAAGTTAAATTTCTCACATAATATGTATCTACAGAAAACAAAATACTATTACACATGGATAAAATAGAAGATGATACAAAATAAATTCCATGATTTCAAAGCCCTGTTGTGTAATAACAAGTAGATAATATATTTATTTGAAACATGGATATGCTGAGTGATAATATATTCAATTTTGAATGCAAGCAACACAGATGTTCAATCTATACTCCTTTTAACCCTTAACTGGGGAGGTGAAATTTTTGGACTTAACTGGGGAAGTGTAGTCAACGAGACCGCATTTCATTTACACTCAAATTAAATTTTCTAATGAATGTATTAATATGAAAAACTGCAAATATATTTTGCAGATATATTTTTTTGATATATAGATATATTTTAGAAATTTTTCAAAATATATTATTATTGAAAAAAGTAAATGCATTGGAACATACATTTCCTTCTCACATTACATATTACAATAAATAATATTCTTGAAAAAATATATTACTTTTTGCTTTTTAAATCATATTCATTTTTACAGTATATGAAGGTATATAGAAGACAATATAATGTAAAATTCCACAATTATATAAAAAATAAAAAAACTGACAATGGGTAAAATTAGCCCTTTTTTCATGGGATTATGTGACTTTCATAGCACGGTTTTCTAGGACATTTTAAACATACAGGTTAAGAATTAGTATAAAAATCAATCTATAAATTCTTTATATATATCTCTTAGTATGTTAATATATTTTATAAATTTTTCAAAATACATTATCGCTAGAAAAATTAATTATGTTTGAACACACATATCAGAATCAATTGAATGCGAATTTTTATCGAAAAACTCTTCTGTACAATTATCCTTATCACTAAAATCACTTTCTGTTTCATTTAAAAGTGTTTGGAGCACTGCTTCATAATAGGATCAGTAAATTGGATGATATTTCTGGGCCCAAGTTTGGAGCCATCTGCTAAGCCTTGTTTATCACTGGGACACAAATAGGGACGTGCGGTCTTAGAGACTGCGCTCAAAGAAATAACTGAATTATTTAAAAAAGCATCCACTGAAATCGGTTGAAAAAGTGCATGCGTATTGAAGGTCACAAAACAGGAAACTACAAGGTCAATCCATTCAATTGAGCTAAAAATAGAATAGGGGTGACTGAAAATCCACTGCTAGCAGTCTCACAGACCACACGTTCCCAGTTAAGGGTTAATATACAGCCTCCGAAAGTCTGTACTGCAATTCTAATTAAATCTTCTATAGCATATTTCTGTTAATGCAGATAAAAGCAGCAATAATACAGGTTTTGAATTCAATTCTCTACAAATTCTCACCAAGAGAATAACAGGAAGTGTGATTTAGGTATCACAATGTCCAAAAAACCAAATCACCATCCTGACACCTAAATAACCAATTCACAACTGTGATTACATGCTATTGATGAAATGTCTCAATATTTAAAGATTATCGCTAATTTGAAAATTTATAACATAAATGATAATGCCATCACTGACAAAGACAAGACACAAAGACTTTAAAAAAATTAAATTCTAATGTAGATTGTGTTACAAAAAGAGTGCTTATTAAAATTCAATGATGTTTATACTTAAAATATGATATATTACTTTTTGACAAATGCATCTTTCAAATAAATATATCAACTGTCTGTTGAACAATAAAGCTTCGAAATTAGAAATAAATCAGTTGTTTATAAAATACAATATCTTAAAGATAACAAAAAGGGAACTTACGATAGATACTCAGAATCTGACATTCCCTCTTGTCTTGGAGGATAAAATGGCACCAAATAAGGACAGAGTGAATAAAAATGGCCAAGTATCAAAGAACCCACTTCAGGCTTTTTATTCCAAATCCCAAGAATCGCCATAGCAAAAGGAAATGCTGCAGAATGCTGAGCTGAAATTTGTGTATCACCTTGTTCCTATTAAAATATTATTCCATAAAAGATTTTCATCATTTAGAAGTAAATATCAAACATATATTTAGATGAAAACATTAATTAGTCATCATAATATTAATATGCATTAACTAATACTAGCATTTATAATAAAAAGATTTAAAATAAATTTTAAACACCACAATAAATAAATATATTCAAGGTTCTATCAAATTCACTATATTTATCAAATTTTGAGAAAACATCCACTTATCCTATTTGTATCACAACCTGAGAATCTCAAATAATAACTAAGAAATATTTAAAAAGTATTTCTCAAGCAAAAATGCAATGAAATATCATCATCTAAAGTATGCAATCATTCCTTTTTTCAAATTGAATCACCAATTGGCATATATTGCTAAACATTATTAATAACAAATCACAAAAAAAGAGCATGTCTATAAAATTATAAAAACTCCCCCCCCCCCTTTTTTTTCTCATTTCAAAAATATACATAATAATACACATTTCAAAGAAGTGAAATTTAAAGAAGAATATCATCTAACTAAATAGTATCCCTCAAAATCTCAAAGAGCATCCAGTGATAAATAAAATTCTTGGTAAATCCAAAAATAAGTTTATTTCATGGCCGTTTTAAACTTTCAAAATATTCTTTCTTATGCATAAGCCCTTAATCATCACACTCATACATAGTATGGGTATTCAATTACCACTTCTCAAATTTGCAAGTTGAAATTAAATAATTCAAAGACACTATAATTCAATACAAAAGTTATGTAATCCATAAATCTATAAATCCTTAATTAATTTAGTAAGGCAACAATTTCTGAAATAAAAGGTAGTATCTAGTTAGATAATAGAAAAAGTAAAATAGTGTAGGGGTTAAGCATAATATATTTCCACACATTAAAAGCAAAATTAATAATAAAGACAGTTTAAAAAGAGAGAGAGAGAGAAAACGCAGTAGAAAAATTTATAATTATTTTTTTAATAAAAAGTTACAAAATGGTTCAACCTATTTCCTCAAATTCTAAGCATTTTAAATTATTAATACTACCAACAACATTTTTGTTAAAATAAGACAAATTAACCATAATTTCATATAAATATAAATTATATTTCATAATATTATAGTTAAACAGAAAGCAGATATATAAATTGGATTTTAAGATTAGAAATACAAATGAATCAGTCACTATCTTTATTATTGATTCCTCTTACTTCAATTATCCAGATATTTAACATATTTTGATTTCATGAGTAAATACAGAATGCTCTTTTATAATTCTAAATTAAAAATGTACAGAGCAAATTTTTTAAAAACTATAGCAAAAAAAATTATAATGTTTAATTTAAAAATATTAATCATAATGCTCAGTAATGTATTTACTAAGCTTAAAATTAAAATTAATTTATTTTATTCAAAAATATGTATGCATAAAATATAAAGAAATGTCAACTTACTACAAACTGCTTAGCCATCAAATAACAGCAGAAATTATACTCTACAGAATCACTATTCATTTCACGTCTATAGTTTTCTGGAATTTTGCCATTCAAAATAGACAGCAAACGGCTTATTTTGGCTTTGATTTGGGATCCAGAGTTTGATGACAACGAATTTATTGTAACATTTATAGCTTTTTGAAGTTCAAATCTATATTTTTTATTCTAGGGGGAAAAAAACGCATGTCACAATAAATTATTCATCTAAATGTAAAACATTTTAATGTATTAAAATGTCAATATTTGTAAAAAATTTAAGATACAAAGTTCAATTACTGGTTAATAAATCAGAATGTAAAGATAGATAGATTTTTTTTATTTATTTATTACAATAAATAAAAAAAATGAATGTGTAACAGTTTTTCAAATATATAATTTACAGCAAATATTAATTTGAAACATATGCTGAAGTTTATTTATTTATTTATTGAAATAAAATTACTTTTCATAACATATTATATTTTTTTATAAAAAATGATATGGCAAAATAATATATATTCAGTATATATTATTTAATATACAGTCATTAATTGTCATAAAAAAGCAAAAAATTACATTCACTTATATATTTTCAAACATATGACAGAATAATTAATATGTACTTGAAAAAAAATTGTATACACCTAGAGAACAGTGGCTAATTAAAAAGTAAACTTTAAACCATCTTCAAAAAAGTTTACTGTTTTAAAATTTGGGATTAACTGAACAGCCACTTTGTGATATATACAGATGCTGACATTCAAAAGTGCAGTTAGAGAGAAAAGTCATAAAACTACCTAAAATGAACAGAATTTATATGTTAGTATGTTTTTGACAAATTATTTTAAAAAGTTATAAAATAATTGAACAATCATTCTTTTTCTTCATATGATTAGTTATCTCTGAAAAATTAATATTAAAGAGAGCATCATGGGATTTCCTACTCATCAAAAATCTGTTTTTTAAACATTTAACAATTATACTTTATACATATATTTTTATTTTTTTGTAATCTTACACATTTTATAAAAAATAAATGCATGGGAATAAATGTAAATATTCAGAACTAATAATACAAACCAAATATTTAATTACAGATGCCTTATAGGTTTCTACTACTATTATCAAGTTAACTTGATAATAGTAATAGATAATTAACTTGATTCTAGTTACTACTAGAATCAAGTTAAGTAAGCATCATGCCATTACCAGCGTAATTATCCAAGTAATATAGCTCTATAGTATGTTTTTTACAATACTGAGAACACATTTTCTGTTTCAGCAAGTAAATTATGCAAATAATACAGAGAATCTTTCTCCATCAATTTTCAACAACAGAAGAAAAACAAGAGATTAAATATTTGATGAAACAATGAAAAAAGTTTACATTTTATTGTATCAATGCAATGCATTATAAAAAAAAATGTCAAATTTTAGGAAAGAACTGCAAACATCACTTGATATCATTAAAAAGAATTTTTCATATTTTAAATGGTATAAAAATTGTTGTAATAGCATATGATAATTAATCATGGATTAATATTTTTGAATTTTTATTTAAAAATCTTAAAATAATATAAAAATTGTTGCATGGACTATAATATTTAATCATGGAATAATATTTTTTAATGATAATAGTTTTGGAAGTTATATAAAAATTTTAAATTTTCACTTAGTCTTTAATTACTTAAATTCAGAAATCATTTAGAAGTTAATTTGCACATTTTAAAAGTTTATTTGTGGCAAATTTGGTAATTTTAGGTTAAAGGGTTTGGACTGTAGAGCAATAACAGACAAACACACATATTCTCCTTTACTGTTAGAAGAGATTCATCAAATGTGACAGTTAATAGAGATCTTAAAGCAAAATGAATGACTTCAGAAAAGAAAGCATATTTCATGTGATTCATAGTGAATTTAATGATTAAACAAACAAATATTCAGATAAATTTCAAATATATAAAATTATTATGTTACATAAAATGGGATTAAATCATTACATTAAAAAAAATACCACAATAATTACTATGGCCATGCATTATTCAAATATAGAAAATATTTTTTCTATAACAGAAAGAATTTAATTATTTCCACAGGATTCACAATTAAAATATTTAAAAATAGAAATGTTTACACCAGTAGTGATGTTTGAATTATATACAACAATTTCACATACCTTAGTATCTGTTTTGAAAGGCTGTATAGTACTTTCAATATTTTTCAGCTTCTCCATTATTTTAAGATGACCTTCA
Organism: Argiope bruennichi; assembly: GCF_947563725.1. Taxonomy (NCBI): domain Eukaryota; kingdom Metazoa; phylum Arthropoda; class Arachnida; order Araneae; family Araneidae; genus Argiope; species Argiope bruennichi. The sequence goes on along the minus strand of NC_079151.1, from coordinate 127,720,172 downwards.
ACAGCATCTGGGGCAATAAACTGAGATAATAGTTCCTTTTCTTTTTCTATAATATACAATGATTTAATACTGAGTTTCAATTCGAAGGTTAGATATATAAATAAGCATGCCAAAGTCAAACGCTAATGTAGGCCAAATAATAATAATAAATAAATACAAAAGGGAAAAAAAACATCAAAAAATATGTGACCTTTAATTTTATTAGAATACAGGTTTGTACTCAAAATTAAGATGTTAAAAATTAAGTATTAACACAGAACAAAGAACCTAATATTTGACAACTCTTCTTTACTTACTATTGTTGGTTCTACAGTAATTAGCATCAAATTATTTTATAACTCACAAAGTTGAATGTCAACAATCTTAGATACTAAACATTTATTTATTTATTCATTTCAAAAGTTAAAACAACCACTTATACTTAAGAGCACTTTGAACATTTTCAAACCTGGTTGGTATAATTCAGGCATCCTTAAATTTTGAGAAAACTGTTGTCTTGTCAAACACACATTTAAAAATTATTATTTCTATCATTCAGTACTGATTCTATAATATAATTCTAGAGTAAATCGTGGGAGGGGGAGAAGAAATAGTGAAAACTTTCCTTCCAAAGATTTACAATCAATAAAGCGTATTAAAAAATAAGTATATTTTTGATATAATATTTATTAACTAAATTTTCTTTGTTATAATTATACTTAGGAGAATGCTTCAATATTTAATTATTTCTCTATAGATTGAGTTCAGATTTGAATATTTTACTTTAATCATGCAAATTTGCAATGGTTTGTCTTTTTCATGCATTTACAAAGGCACTGAGCTAAGTGAAGAATCTTGATTTATTAGACACCAAATATAAATTTTTAAAATAATAAGCGAATTAGAAAACTAATGCACTTATTTTTACAATCAATAAAGCTTATTACAAAATAAGTATATTTTTAATATAATATTTATTAACTAAATTTCCTTTGTTCTAATTGTACTTAGGAGAATGCTTCAATATTTAATTATTTCTCTATAGATTGAGTTCACATTTGAATATTTTACTTTAATCATGCAAATTTGCAATGGTTTGTCTTTTTCATGCATTTACAAAGGCACTGAGCTAAGTGAAGAATCTTGATTTATTAGACATCAAATATAAATTTTTAAAATAATAAGCAAATTAGAAAACTAATATACTGATTTTTGGTTTTTAATAATAATAATAACAATAATATATTATTCTTAGAAATGTTGAATCTTGTAACAGAACTTTTGCAATTTCTTAAATAGTAATATGAAAAGGAGTTTGCACTATATGTAAAAAATGCTCGTAACAACAAATTTCAAATAATGACTAATATATTCTATATAAAATGGAATAGAATATTTAAGTCAGAGTATCAAATGAAAACAGCTGATAACATTTGCGAGAAATAAGATATGATCTGAAATTTATAATCATGAAAATAACAGAATATTAAAATCTTAGTAAATTAACTCATATATAAAATTCAAAATGGGCAATGATTTTGATTGGACAAATGATAAGCAATGAGTTTCGTAGAATTAATAAGATAAAGTTTTTAACATATAATCAGATAGTTGAAAACTGTACAATTTTTATACTTATTTATTTTTAAAGGCTTTCTTCACAATAATTTTGAATTAACTACAAAAACAACTTATTTTTAGTTTGGTCACTTAGAGGATTCAACAGTAATGAGTACTCTAAATTTACTAATCATAAAATCACAATAAAATTAAAAGAGAAAATACCATTTTCTACTTCTTTTTCTTCATCTTCATCAGCTTCAGGCAGTGGTGGTAATCTATTTTCATCTCTACTTACATCAAATAATTTATACTCAGAAATATCTATTGAAAATATTACATTAGAATTAGATTCACAAACTAAAGCTAACCAATGATTAACTTTAAAAAACACACACTTTAATTTACTCTTTATAGAAGGAAAGAAATAAAGCATCTTTGTATTTACAATTTCAATAATGAAAATAACATGCTGCTTCAGAAAATAAAAATAATATTATATTCTCATTACATTTTAAATAATCCCATTTAGATTCAGTCCTATCAACTTTTGACTGAATGACAAAAAGAATTTGACAACCAGAAAATTATTACCTCAAACATTGACAATGGTGACAAGAATATAATACAAAAAAGTTAACTACACAATTATTAAAAAACTAGCCAATTTGTTGAGGATACTAGTTATATTTCATTTCAGTTAAATCTTTAAATGTAACTTCATGTCCATGATTCCACTAAATTATAAGATATAAAAGCATGTGCTATTTTAACTCTGTTCATATGTTCTCTTCATTATGTGAATGAGTTTTCATTATGAAGATCAGTCCTATGACATCACAGCAGTTTTAAAAACATGATTATGTGATTCATTTATTCTCTAAAATTCAATGATTATAATTTCACTTTTTTATTATTTTTGTAAATTTCATAGATATTAAACAGTATCCTTTAACTTTCAACAATGGTAGAAAATCACACAGCTAAGAGTTTAATGAAAAAATAAAAATAGTATGAATTTCAGAGCAACAATGTAATCTATTGTTGGAAATTAGGAAAAAATTAATTTTTCAAAATTGCCAAAACTTAGGAAAAATTTGAAGAAATGTTAAATTGCCATTATTAAAAAGATAATTCTTTAAATCCTGAAATGGTATAAAATTCATTTTTGTGCAACTATATTTTAATGGAAGTGGCCATAACTCTACATAATTTTTGATTAATTAAAATTTTTAAAAATTCACTCTAAGATTTTGCACAGTTTCTCCAAGGTCTGTATAATTACTGAAGTATGTGTCAAATTTAGCAGTTGTAGATCAAATGATTTGGCTTGTAGAACTACACAAACTACACACACATGCATCTTTATTATGCAGAGTTATTCTATTTTAAAACTGTATAAAGACCTATATCATAATCTTGTGCAGCTTTGTATTAATGAATATAAAAAATAAGCCAGTATCTCCTCTCACAGCGAGGGCCGAATTCTCAAATAGACAAACTTAGCCAAGTACATAACAGCCTTCAGTTTTAAAGAATTCCTGAAATCTTTTTTGTGGTACTTTCAGAATAATCTGATTTTGTTCTTTTATTTGATTTATAAGAGCCATATATTCAAACAAATCTAAATGAAATTCAATATGATTTAAATATCAAAGTAAGTAAGTAAATTTGAGATTCTTTTATGTATATATTTTTTAAATTTGCTAGCATAACTGAGTAGTTCCCCCCCCCCCTCCGCCCCCATTCATTTGCACTCACTAGCCAAAAGATTAGCTAAACTTGGTATTTGAGTGCAGTAATTACCACTCAATGTAATCACATGAGAATTTTGATAATTGATTGATAACAATAACTGAATTGCATAAAATTAACTCTATTTTTATCACATTAAGAGGAACAAAAACACACGCATACACTTATCTCAAGGCTATCTATATTTTTAAATTGTTATATAGAAATAACAACTAATGAATTCATTAATTGTCGATTATTGACAATTATCCCTTTAAAAGTTATTTAAATACCATCCTTTAAAATTTGTTGAGCAAAACTGCACAAAGGGATTAAAAATATTAAATATATTCACAAAAGATTTTCCTTCAACATACTTGCTCTTTTCATAATCAACAACATTGGTTGTTTGGTTTTGCTCTCAAAAAAAGTTTATAATCTTTCAAAATTTCATAAAGAAGACTTGTTACTTGTTAATACTTATTAAGATTTTCAAATTTGTATTTAACCATAACAAGTTCTTAAATAAATATGTAATGATATCTCTTAATTTAAATCTTAACTAATTTCCTAATTTTTATCTTAAATTTGTTGTCCATGTTATTTTATTCTAAATTTTTCTCTTATTTCCTGATACAAATTCCGGCCAACATGTTCTATTCAACTTTTTCTATTGTTTCCCATGCCAGAAGCAAAGTGGTAAAAATATCTGGAGCTTATGCAGTTTAAAAAAATGCCCAAGATTTCCGTTCCTAAGCTGACATGCGTCAAAAAAATCGCTATAAGAATCTCATAATAAAACCACTAAAGTGGAAAATTCTGATACACACACACACATTCATTTTACTTTTTTAATTCAGTAAAAGTAGTTTATGAGTGCACAACAGATTTCAAAACAGACTAAGCAAGGTAGCTATCCATTTAAAGCAATTCAGATAACTCTAGTCCAGACAAAAGAATGTGAACCCCAACATACAGAAAAAATTATCCCAGATATTTCCTTATAAGTAAAGCAAGGAATTCCAAGAACATCAATCATTAATGTTGGTTGAAAATGAAGAAACTGTTCATTTCCTTTCTTCAAATCTGTAATATAAAATGTTGTAGTGATAAAATAAAACGAATATTTTTGTGTGCATTTGAATATGTCAGCTCAGGATCAGAGGGTTCTGATAGTATAAAGTAAATGATAATATGAACCGCAATCATATTAAACCTTGTTATGATATTAAAAATTTGTCTTACAGTTTTTTAAAAAAACAGTTTATTTACAACTGCTTGTTAGTTACATCTCTTTTTACATAAAATAATGAAATCTATTCACTTGAAGACGATCCACAATTAATTGGTTTGTTCAAATATTTACTAATTAAAAATTATCTATATAAATATTAATTTTTTTTTTTTTTTTTTTTTTTTTTTTTGAAATGAGAAAAACATGTTTGGAAAACTTGTATTACCTTGGGACCTCTAAATCTTAGCAAAGTTCTCAGAATTTCCATGCACTACTAGAAACAGAATTCTTATTTAGAGAGAGATTCCATATGTACTTGATTGGTATTTCAATGTAGTTATGCTTTGATCCCAAAGTAGAGTCATATGTCCTTATATGTTGCTAACATTTTTTTAATATTTTGTTTAAATAAAGAATCTCTAATTTCATGAATAACCCATTTAGTATCAAATATATAATAGCAAGAAACAAAATTTTGAATATTAATGATTCAAAATAATTTGAGCGAAAAGATGGTGTATTATTCAGTTAACTGATATATTGAAATAATTATACTTTAAAATTTCCTATATATTAAAATAGTATTAAAAATATATACTTTTAGTATTACATAGTATATATAATTCAAAATATATACATATACTTTTAAATTTTATATACACAAAAATAACATAAATAGTATTATAAATTCAACTGCATTGGAAAAAAATCAACAATGTTCAATATAAAGCAAAAAAATTTACCTGATATTTTAAATAAGCTTTGTGCGTTAGCTCTGGGAACAAGATTATTTGTTTTTCCAGGTAAAGAATTTTCTTTAAAAGAAAAACTAGCAGCATTTTCTCGACTTTTCAAAGCTTTTGATTTGGCACTTTCTAAAAATAATATTAAAATTTAAGATATTAAAATATTAAAATTATTTTTTGTAAATATAATTTTCAGAAACTAAAAGAAGAAAAGCTAGAACATAATTAATCATTAATGGAACAAACCCATATCATTGGCAATATCTTGGTACATCTCATATGCTTCTTTTACATGCAGATTAGCATTTAAAATATCATCAATTGAAAGTTCTTCAGTCTTGGCTTTTTCAACATAAACATTAATTGATCGCAGTACTTTTGCCATCTGATCCATTCGATCTTTTCTAGGAATGCGCAAATGATCTTGATGTTCGAAAGAAGCAAGTTTTTCAATAGATTTTGCTATGGAATTTTGTGCTTCTTTTTGGCAATTGTTCAACTGAACTTTCAACTCCGTTTGCTCCTTTTCTCTAAAAATGAAAAGATGATAAATTTTTTTAAACATTAAAAACTAAAAAATAACTTAATAAATTTATTTACAATATGAATCTATTTACATTAATTATATTGGCATACATTAACAGAAAACAGTAAGAATGAAACCGTGTAAGTCAATCAAACCTTAAATAAATCTCATAACAAAGAAAAAAAACAATTTGAACTATATGGTAACAATAATCAGTACATTTCAGTAATACAATAAACAGTACATTTCAGTGATGGATAAATAATAAAATAAAAAAAAAATCTTACAAATCCAACATCCATAGTAGACAGATATGATTAGAAAAGAATCAAAGAAAAAAAATGCTTTAAGTCTATGCTTTGCCACAATCAAACTACAGCAAAGAATTTAAATTCACCATAAGATTTACAAAATGAGATAAGATCTCAAAAATTGTGCATGAGATTATTTTATCATTGTTTAACAGAGCCTTTTATATCATGGATGCAACCAAAAAATAAATTTTTAAAACTGGCTTATTTATTTATTTTTTTATGCAATTATTATTAATTTATTACTTATGCATTTTTTAATGGCAAGCAAGATAAGTTTCTAGATCATAGCAAATAATAAAAGGTAAATGGCAAAAAAATCTATGTGCAGTATGATTACTTCTACAATACATACCACAATATAATATGAAATTCTAAAAAATTAGAATATAAAAAATATTACATATTATGGAAAATTTCAGATTATATGGTATTTAAAAAGAAATATAAATTATTTTGTATTACTACATGAAAGATAAAGTTTAAAAAAAAAATATTGCATGTGCAATAATGGACAAGGAATTTACTGATGCATATATTAATCATGTAAAACTTTTAAAAACTGCTTGCAATTTAAAAATATTTATAGTTAATTTGAAACATTCATCACATTTACTTAAACAGGAATATATCATTCTTATATAAAACAAAAAAGAGAATTTTTACATAACATTAAATAGAGATTAGTCAGAAAAATTTAATAATAATTATAAATTAAATAATTACTTAATAAATAGGTGTATATTGTGATATATAATCATGCATTATTTGTTCATACTCAGATCAATTAGTCATGTAATTTAATGTTGAAAATGTAAGTGGAATACAAGTATAAGAGATGTCTAATATGAGTGTGTCTAACGATTATTAAAAATTGATAACTTCAGCTATATTAAATGGCATCATCAGTTAGAAAAAGTTAATGCTTTTATAAATTTTATATACATCTTAAATCAAACTTATCCAAACCCTTTTACACATACACCTGGCAACAATAGTTCAAATCATTATTTTTATGCAAAATATATAGAATTATCTATAACAAAAACAGTAGAATGAAACATTAACTTGCTAGAATGAAAATAATTTTATAAATTTTCTACCAATGTAATTTTTAGAATTCATAAACAATAATAAAAAAATAAAATGAGTACCAATAAATACTATAAATGAAAATATACCTTTTCTTCAATTCTTCCTCTGCTTTCTTTTGCTTCATTTCTGCTTCAAGCACTTTTGCACTTAATTTCTACAAAAGAAAAAAAAATCAAAAAATAAAAGCACCTAAATTTTATTTAATAGTATAAAAAATAATCTATTTCCAAGCACAATCACTGATTAAAAATAAAATATATTTTCATATATACAAAAATAGCGAGAACAATTAAGGACTGTTAAATAAACATTTTATCCTTTACAATCTGCTTTTAAGCATTTCTCAAAAACTACTTCTAGTTCACTGATATAGTGACTTATTTCTCATTCAAATCTTAATAAGGGCTTTTATCAATGATGTCAGTAACCGTAAGTTTAAATAGTAATAATTAAAAAAAAACAATTATTAGCATCACAAATCTAAAATATCACAATCTATCTTATCCAATTTATTTATTAAAATTTACTGGAAATTTATTTTTATACAGTGTTAAATAATTTGTGGCACTGATATTAATACATTGGGTTGCCAAAATTTTTGTTACTAACCAGTGTATTTTTAAAAAAATAATAAATCAACTTATTTATTAGAAGTACCTTGGCATGAGTTTCATAATGCTCTCGCTGCAGCATTTCCTTTTTTCTGGCTTCATCTAATCTGTAAAAAATAAAATATTTTTTAAAAATTATGTTATTGAGGTATTAAACTGCTTCAGAAAATATGATGGCTTGTCCATAGCAGTTGTAGAACAATATCATCCATCTGTATTTCATAATGATTATTGACTACTCTTTCCTTACTAGCAATTCATTATATTATACAAATACATTAAAAGTTCACTATGGTGATTACGATTTCAAACGCAATGCAATGCACTGTCAACAAGCTAATACTAAAGGAAAGTATATTTTATAACAAGTAAAAATTAACCTGTTGAACAGAAATGACAAGTCCAGCTTGTCATGAACTTTCTTGAGGAAACTGACAATGACAAGCTGCACTCACAAGAAATTACTGAGAATTGATGTTTTTTAAAAAAATAACCAAGCATTGCTTAAAATAGGTAAGAAGGGCATGTCTAGGTTTGCTCCAGTTGCATCTCATTTCTATCATTGGGAAATCACATTTCTTACCAAGTCGTTTTGCTCTCTTTTGATTATCATTTTATTTTATTATTCAAATAACAAGGAAAATCTTCCAGCTAAATATATATATTATTAAAATGATTTTTTAATATATTTTGATCAATCAATTAATCAAAATTGCCATTCTTATGGGGAAAAAATAAACTAATTTTCAATCTCTCACTTTTTCTTTTAGTGAGATTTGATTTTGTGTTCTTATTTGATGCACATAAGACATGTACACAAATCTATTCAAACTAAAATCAGTTATAACTTAAATTTCAGAATATTTTAGGATTATTTTATTTATTTCTGATGTTTTCAAATTTCCTCACAGAATAGTGTGGTCATCTTTCTTTTTGCATTTGGTTGAACAATATAATACAAGTACATAGCTCAAGCAAACTTTGCAATAAATTTCTTTTTGAACATTTTTAAAAAAGATTTATTATTATTATTATTCTGACTAAAACTACCTTAAAAAATTTTTATACATAGAACACTGAAAAAAAAATTCTCTTAAATGTTAAATATTTTGTTATCTCAATTTTATGTGATATTTGTCACAAAAATTTATATAGAGATTAAATTCAAATTAATAAAAAAAAAATTATTTGGGAATTTGAAGGGGAGGATGGGTCGGAGCTCCCAAACTTGTATTTCCCAAGCAATTTTACAGGAAAGTAAATTAATGCTTCCGAAAAGCATGCTAAATGCCAATATATCTGTTTAAATATTTTTTTCCAATACAATTAGATTGAACTGACATCAAATCTTGTTTAAAAATACTGCTGACACAGGGAAAAAATGATGTTAGAATCTTTGTCTAATAACAGTTAGTAGAACTTTAAAGGAGGAAGGATGCATTTTAACCCTTTAGAAATAATTTTTGCTACACAATTGAATTTTACAGCCATCCATTTGCATCTACCATCACCTTTAGGCAAGTATAAATGTGTTTTTATATTAATTAAATTAATAAACCTGAAAATAGTTTATTAAACGTAATCGAAATATGTCAAATTCAAAAGCTGGATGGAATTAAATAAACAATGTCTTCTGAATTGCTCATACAAAATAATGATGTTTTATTGAAATTGGCTTTATTTATAAATTTAAAACAAAAAAGAATGAAAGATAAAGTGCCACAATAAAAAATTAATGACTTCCTATCCTGGCATATAGTACGCTTATTGAAGGGGGAAAAATCAAGGTCCTTTTATGAAAATTTAAAGATCATAAAAATGCATTTTTGATAGATTTTGAAAGAATATAATGATAAATTTAAATCACTATTCATTCACTTTTAATGCTCAAATCCTTTAGCATTATTTTCTTGCTTACTACTTTTAGATGTTTAACTAATTAGCATTAAAGACAATTATTAGTTCATCTTGGGATTCATAAGTCAAAATAGCAGCTTAAAATGAGTTTCAAGATTGCAATGCAAGGGTCCTATTTATTAGCCAACATATGGATACTACTTTACATTAATTTTACCCAAACCACTACTAAGTATTCACTTCACAAAATTCATTTAAAAATGTTAATCCTACAAGAATGAACTGGATAATTGAATATAAGTGGAACTATCAAATGAACTGAAACCATTAAAATATTTTTAATTTACATTTAAATTACATTTTTTCTTCGTTAAAGCTTCAATTCCTAAAACTGTTCGATTCTGCTCTGCCTTAAATATCCATATTCTTTTCAACTAGTTACTTCATAGACTTCAGAAACCACTTCATTATTTTTCACTCTTTTTGATTTAAATGATTCAGTTCATCTGTAACGCATTTACTTTCCATAATTTTTCAATTGTAATTTTGCTTTTTCATGTTTTTGTCATATTTAGAGCAAGTATATTTTGAGTAAAATTCCTCAGTGATTAGAAAACTCATTTCTAGTTTTTTTTTTTTTTTTTTTAATTAATCTAAAACCAAATGTTGTTTTTTGCAACATGCTTCTGGTTCACGACTTATAATCGCAATATTTTTATTAGGGAGAAAATTCCCTTTCATTTCTGGTCTGGTCATGGGATCATTTCATCAGAATCTTAATTACCACCCCCATCCCAGTTTCTTAAAAAAAAATTGATTTTGCAAATATTTTGATAAAATTTATAAATTTGATTCTTAGATATTTTCAACTTCTCAAATTCTAATGAATTGCAAGTTATGATATTCAAAAGTTATTAAATTATATTAAAATAGAATAATAGAATTTTTTTGTAATCACATTCACATGAAGAGAAATATAACTTTCATCTTTTTATTGCAAGAATAGCTTTGTTTGGTCATTTTCTTTAGACCTAAACAACTCATGCGCTAGACAAGTATATAGTCAATAGAACACTTATCCAAAACTCTACAAAAGAAAGAATATACCAAGTCCTAGCATTTATATTCGAAATCTCATAGCAGTTTTATCAAAATATTTTCACAAATGTTATTTACAGTTGTTAGTCATCATTTTTCTCTGAAAGCTTTCAGACATCTAATGAATATCTTTCTCATATCCTGTGACAAAAACAGAAAAAGTCGGCAATTTTCTTTTTTTTAAATGTTAAAAATGGTTGTATATTTTTAGTCAATGACAAAAGGATTAAATCTTTTTTATATTCTTCAACATACTTTTATGATTTACATTTATGTTAGGGAACTTAATTTTCAACATTCTCAACAGATAACACCAAATCATTCTGCATTTTGACTCTCATTTAGCATTTTCTAGACATCTGACTCTGAAAAAATTCTAAGGAAAATTCACACTCTGAAAATTATATGTAGATGTAGTCCTACTTTTTCACTGACAAATTTTTATATAAATAATACACATTACAGAAAAAGAGATTCAACATGAATACTATTTCACCGCATCTAAATGAACTGTTGATAACATGAAGGATACAATTACCTACATTTATTAAAAATATTGAATATATATATATATCAAACCTTTTTCAAATCTAACTTTTCTGTAGAACTGCAAATGTTTTGTAAAATATCTTTGGCTATTCTTCCATTTATTGTTTTTGTTTGTTTTTGTTCCCTTTCCCCCCCATTTTAAAACTGAATGTGTAAATCCATTTGCCACATTTGAATTTGTTGAGTGTGCCATAAATATTAAATTAAGAACAAATTTATTGCATTTAATAAAATATCCTTAATGTTTGGAGTAATGCTAAATGAAATTAAAGAAAGGGCTTTTTATTTTCACAGGAGAATTTTTAAGCAATTTAGATGTCTGAGAACAATTTTCAAAACATATTTCAAATTTCTTTGCATGAGCTCCAAGCATTGTGAAGACATAATAAATAACATGTATCTCCAATTGCTGTACTTGGAGAATCTGTGGCAGTTATAGCAATACTATTTGCTTCCTTTCTTTTTTTCTCGAAACTTCATAGAGAAAAGATTGCTGATAGCATCACTCTCATATTGACACTTTTTTATCTTTTTATTTACAGAATTCACAAGGCAAAATCAGTCAAAATAGGTTTACTCTTCTTGGCCATAAAATAATCAATATCATTTCATCTAATTTTCAAGGAGAAAACCTATAACTCCAGTTGTAGTAAAATAAAATTCAGAAAACATTTGAGTATCGGGATAATGCTGCATTATCATCTTTAATATTTAAACAGAAGCCTTATTTTTTTCAAGTGACTGCTTCCTAAACTAACCTAAGAAAAGTTTTAAAATTTTGGATCTTACAGGAAATTAATTTCTACATACATAATAAACCGCTTCTGGATCATTCAAATAATTCTATAATGCAAATTTTTGAATATTTTCAAGCCTATAGAGTAAGCAATAATTGAAGTAAGCAGTATGCAAAAAGAAAGTAACTACTGCTTACATGACTAGCAAAAGGCAATTATGTTTCTATGCTTTATGATGAAAAAAATTTTTTGCAAAACTAAACGCACAATTTTGTAATAATTGCTTTATTTCAATAATCTGTTGCAAAAAGCATTCAAAGATATTCAAAAAAAAAAGCCAAGAGCTGGGCAAATATATAAATTACTTCTAATACTTTAAAATGATATTCAAGATTGTTTAACTAAGTATAAAGTTATATTGAGTTGCTTTCACTACATTGTAAATTTTAATTAACACATTCATTTTTAAAAAATGTCACTAGAATGCTTTCATATGTACAATGAAACAAAATAATTCTATATTCATTATAAAATCAAGCACACAAAAAAATTACTCTCACAAAAACATTCAATCTACAAGTCTTGTTCAAGTTTTTTTTTTTTTTTTTTTTTTAATTATAAAACCTTCTAACTTTTTTTGATGAAATTGAGTTTTAAATTTTCTTTATAAGCACGAAAATCTGGAACTTTAAAATCAAAACTTCAATAATAGAATTTCTGAAAAAGCATTTATGACACACTTTACATAATGATCAGGTCATAAAGATATTTGTTAAACTAATTGTCTTGACATGTTTAATATAATTGAAACTAGATACAAGAGTTTAAAAAGTACTCTCATATCATAAAAGTAATTTTCTCATGATAATACTAGATTTAAAAAATAAAAGGCTTATTATTTTTAAAAATAATTTTTTAAATCTTATACACTTTGAATATAAAAATAATTAAACCTAAATTTTTTCAACTCATTATTTTTCTACCAAATAAAAGTCTACCTTATTTTCCACCCTGAATTATTAATAAATATGATCCCCATATATAGTTTATAAAATATTAGTGATAGTATAAAAAAGAATTTTCAAACAGGAATTTAACACAAAATTTTAATACAACACTCCAAAATAGTTTTAAAATTATATTTATTAAAAACTTATAAATCATAATAGAATTTACTATCATAATACTTATTTTTAAAAACAAATATTTTAGACTTTCACATAAAACAAAAATATTTTCTTTTATAAAACATATTTAACCATAAATTTTCAATCAAAATTTTAAAACTAAGCTTACATTAATTGCTCAACCTTTTCTAATTCTGCTGTCCTTCTTTTTGCATCCAGTTCATTTTTTCTCTTCAATAACATGTATTCCTGATTAGTCATCTGCTGAAGTTCACTAGTATAGTTATCATATTCTTGCTTTTTACTATTAAATACATCCTGCAAGAAAAACGTTAATTATCAGATTTCTGATATAAGTACTACATAAAAATACATTAATTCCAAGAGACTAATTTGATTCCTAAGCTAAAAAAATAAAAAATAATTAAAACAGAATTGGAACAAATAAGAAAATATAAAAAGTGAATGTTCTAATAGAACAAACTTATGAGAAAATATAAACTTAATCTAATATATAAAAATAAATTTTTGTTTGTTCGTATTTTCTGTGCTGCCATACCGCTCATCCGATGATGATAAAAATTTGCCAACTTATTGCTCACAGAAGGTTATACACATATTGCAATTATTAGCATCTATTTTGAACATAATAAAATTTACAAACAAATCAGTTCATGTGTTTCTATTATTCAACATTATTTTTAAATTAACAATTGACAAACAGTAAATGACACATGTTATTTGGATTAATCGCATATATATATCAAACAAAATAAAATTATAATCATTAATGCCAATCAATGTAAGTGAAATGAAATTCAAAATATTTAGTGCTGGCACCAATTTTTTTTTCTTTTCGTTAATGAATAGTCATCTTTACAAGATATTGTTAATCAGCATGCACATTATTTTGGCTGCAGATAACTGCATACATTATTCAGTTTATCTCACACATACAAAATAGAATTATTATTATCGATACTGAACAAAGTAAGTTGTATATAATGAAAATTTTCCAATAAAAACAATAGTTTTTCTATTTATTCAGTTAATTGACAAATGATATTTCGGTTATACAAGCACATATCGTGTTGATTTCTTCTTCAAAAAATAAGCCTTCCAACTTAGAAGATTTACCAGTGCAGCAAGTAGAAATAAGCAATCGAACTTCGTAAACAAATGAGAAATGACAAGGGGGTAATGAAGCAGATCATTTATGAATTGTAAATTCATGCACTTCAGAATCTCAAGATAAACATGCAGCAAGAATTAAAAGATAACGTTTATGTGCTAACTGATCATGTGCATCAGAATCAGAAGACCAACATGTGGCAAGAATTCAAGCAACTATTCTTAATGGAAAGTAAATTGGAGAAGATGTGTTCATTTTACACATTACCATTTTTCCTGCCATGCCTTTTGATTTTAAGTGGCTGCAGTTCCCCATTTGATTTGCATTTTTAATGATCACCAACAAGGTGCAAGCCCAATCATTCAAGAGTGTGGATTGAACCTAGAAAATCCATGTTTTTCACATAGTCAGTTGTATGTTAGATGCTCACAAGTCGGACAACCAATAAATTTATTTGTTTTTGCTGAAGACAGAAAAACAAAAAATATTGTCTACCCTAAAGTACCTAAATAATGAAGTGAAAAAAAAAAGGAATAAATTTTATTTATACTTCTCCTTTACATATCATTTAATTTCAATGAATGTATTTATTGTGGACAAGAGAATAAATAGCATTCTTTCTATCATGACAATGTACTGAGAACCAGCTAGTAATAAAATATAATGTTGGAAAATTTTTTCTTTTCAAAATTCTCACTCAGTAAATGGGGGGAGGGGTGAAGGGGGGGGGTCTTTTTGCCAAATACTTCCTGACATGTAGAAAAAAATATTCAAATTCAAATATATTATATTCAAATTAGTTATTAAATTCATATAAAATAAATTTGATTTGATTTAAAAAATGAAAATGTGATAATATGTTTATTTATTATCATTATTATATCTTTGATAACTTCCATTAATAATTATCTGGGAAGGAATGATACTGGTTATATCTAATTTGGTCCGAAGATTTCAAGAAAGATCCAGAGGACCATACAATTGTTATCATATGATATTTTATAAAAATAATATTAAGCTCATTATAATATGATCAGATGATGGAACTAGACTTAAAAATAAGCACTTCAAGCTAAAAATGGAAAAAAATTCTAGAAATGCATATCTAATACTAATATTATTAAACTGCATTTAGATTCATGAATTAGAAAATAAATCCATAAAGTCATAAAGTTTTTCGAATAAGTTTGAAATAGCAAGTTGTTACCATGCAGGATTAATGTTTTCTATTTGATATGTATCATCATGTTATCTCATTAAAGCACATTTGTACCTGAGTTTCTTACTAGTTATTAGATTTATTATAAAGATGCTTCAATAGCGATAAATTCAATTTTTTAAAACCATTTTAGTATCACTGAGCTCACTTGTCTGTTCTCCAAGATACTCTTTTTCACCCTATACAACATGAGCTGCTTCATTTTTCAACCAAAAATATAAATATTTTCACTCTACTTAAAAAAAGATTTCAAAATACTAAACTATCTAAAAAAAAGAATGGAAAGTCTTAGTTTCAAAACTATATTAATTATAACTAGATAGGATGAATCTAAATATAATTCATTTATTATATAATTCCAAAAAAATACTAATAACTTCTTTAAGCATTCAGAGGATAAAATTAATTGGAAAACTGACAGATAAAGAAAAGTTACCCTTCTTCTATTTTGCACTGTTATAGAAAGAGATTAAAAAATAAGAAAAGAAAAGAAAAACTCACTTGCATGAACTGTAATTTTGCTGCTTCAAATTCTAAAATTGGAAGCTCCATTTCAGATTGCTTTTCATAAAAATAAGAATCAGAAATTTCAGAGGCACTTTTTTGTTTGCTTTCTTTAGGTGGGCTGACAGAAATATCTTTTTTCACATCAGATTCATCCGATTTTTTTCCATCACAAACCTCAGAAGTTATAAGAGAAAGAACTTTTGGACTAAGACTTAAGGCAATATTGGATGTTTTCTTTGAAATCTCATCCAGTATTTCCTAAAGGGAGAAAAACGATGCCTATATATTGCATCAGATCTCAAAATATCAAATTGAAAAAAAGATACAAATTATCATTTTTATGATTAAAAAGATTCATACTGATGTGATGTACATCAGTGCAAATATGTTAAATTTGTTGTATTAGCATATTCAGTAGGTTAAAATAAACTGACAGTTAGTATTATCAGGAAATATGAATGTACAAATATTATTATCAGGAAAGAATGGCTCATCACAAAATGCATAATCAGGCGATGATATTACTTTGCATTAACAAAATTTATACATCATTGGAAATTAAAGTAATTGTCATTTCACAATGACAATTTCTTAAAATAAATTTTATATGCAAATGATATATATATTTTATATGCAAATGATATCGTTTCCATATAAAATATGCATTTTTATTGCAAATAAAACTTAATCTATGTATTATTAATTTGGCAACTTTTTTTTATTATCTGATCACATAACTAAACTGTCACTTTACTCATTGAACTAAACTTTACTCATGTTATATGTAAAAGGATACATTTTATAAAGCACTTAATTTATGGCAGTAGGAACTGTCATAAAATTTTCATAAACAAAATAGTGATGTGTAGTATATAATGAATGTTCGGTTAATGAACAATTAGGAGCATTGAAAAAATTCATTAATGAACTATTTAAGGATAGAATTGTATGCTTAGGGAAAAAAAAAATATGAATATCTCTTTTGATTACAAAAATATTTCAATATAATTGACACAAGAGAGATAAACAATCAAATCATTGGTCTGTCAGAAGGAGCAGCTTATAATTATGAGGCAGGCATAGACATTCAATTGAAAGTGTGAAATTTGTATAGTGATGAAATTCTATCAAGAGATTTTGACGGTTGCATCATAAATGAATTCAAATATTTAAATTTTTGTAAATATTTTCTGAACATTTTTTAAATATATAAAGATATGACGTTGACTAAGGTTGGAAACTTAAGAATTTTACATGCAATTTAAGTTTAAATTTTAAATTGAAAATATTACAAAGACTTCTTTGCATTAATTTTTATTCAAATAATATCCTCTTTTAAAATAAATGTTAATAAATGTAAAGCCAGATAAAGTCTTAAAATAAATATCTATTTTTCTTTATGTTTCTAACAGATGTAAATGTATACAAACTCTTTGATTAAGGGAATAATTATCTACACCGTCTTTGTCTTTCTAAAGACAATACAAGGCAATGTACATTTCTTTGAAACACTTGATTATTTATCATAAAAGAATCACATAAAAAATAGTTTCATAGTAGTTTGAGTTTAGAAACTAATTCGTAAACACCGTTACAAAATTAAAGCAAGAAATCAAACGTATAAATTCAAATCATAGTATACATCAAAAATAATTTTATAATAAAATAAATTTTTTATTGTTATGATAGATTATGAAGAGTTTTTCTCTTTGTGCACACATGCTTTTAAAATATTCTGAAATACAGGTAACAATAAAAACTGCTTAACATCTACAACTTACTTTAGTTCGTCCTTCTTCTGCCCAATACTTATCAT
The DNA here is from genome assembly GCF_947563725.1 of Argiope bruennichi. Taxonomy (NCBI): domain Eukaryota; kingdom Metazoa; phylum Arthropoda; class Arachnida; order Araneae; family Araneidae; genus Argiope; species Argiope bruennichi. The sequence goes on along the minus strand of NC_079151.1, from coordinate 127,702,334 downwards.
ATTTTATTTGACCCTTAGAAGTTCTTTGGAGGGCAAGTCCTACATCCATAACTGACATCAGGCTGAAACTTTTAATAATCTAATTTTAGTTCCACTTAAAAGTTAATTATATGCTTTAAAATCTAAGTTATATAAATAACCATAGGTGCAATTCTTTTTTCAAATCATGCTACACCAGTCTTGTTTACATTGACAGTATGTCACAGTTATCACAGTTACAGGTACGCTTGGTAGTTTAAAGTACATTTCCCAGTTCTAGCACACATAATTTTTTAATAACAAATGCTTTTTATTCTTGTTTTCAAAAATAAGTTCTAAATAAATTTTACGTTTAAGCATAGTATTTTTAAAGAAAAAATTTTAAGAGTGTCTTTTTTTTATACTTTCTTCAATGTTTATTTCTATATACTGTCAACAGATGGCGCCGGTGATTAACTACAGTTCAGGTTTGAATGTCAAGAATGTTTCGATCTGGAGAACAGAATAACTGCATTTAAACTGAACATTTTTAAATCTATACAGATGGGATGAATCAATCTGCACAATTAGAAAATCACGTAGGAAGAACCTTCTGTAGAAACAGGTTGTGAGTAACGCAACTCATCATCGCAAGTCATTGTGATTCACACGTAACTAAATATTATAAATAATTATTAATGTTTTGTATTTGTTTGATTGTTATAATTGTTTATGTTTGTTTTTGAATTGCAGCAAAAATATTTTATATATTATTTTGTGTTAAATGAAATTGTTTTTCAGCTGTTGCATCTGGCAACGAGGATTATGTTGTAAAAAATAAATAGAACGAGTGAGATGTTCGCTGTTACTTGGATTTGACGTAGTCTGTAATTTGATTTTAATTTCTTTAAAACACTTTCAGTCGTTGGTCGTAATATCCTAAAATAAGAAATGTTTATTTTATGCATCGAGCGTTTACAATCTGCACTTTAAAACGCGGAGTCATACGCCGTTACTTCTGTATCTTCAAACAGAAGATATGATTTTCTGAAACTTTTTCCCATATTTTGTAAAAAGGTACATCCCTTCCCCCTCCCCCATAAAATTATGTACCTTGAGCAAGGCCATGAGCATCATGAAAACTTATATGTGAGATTCTGAAATAAAATTCTAAGTCTTTTATGTTTTAAAGTATAAAAAGAGAAAAACAGTACTTGTATATTAGCGAACCTTAATCATGAAAGAGCTTCGACACGCGTCTAATGATTTATACCGAATCTAACTTGAAATCTTTGGTGTTTTTTTAAATTTATTATTATTAATAATAATAATCGTTAGCATTCTGTTGATACATAAATAACATAAACATGAATATTTATTTTAAACCTCTTTTTTCTGACCGATTGAAACCAAAAGCTGAAATAGAGTTACAATTATTGGTCTCAAGATCGCATATTGAAATTCATCGATGTATGTCATTGTGTTTACATATACGAAAATGTACAAGATGACTGACAGAATTTTGTTCAAAATTTGATCGGCATCTACATTTTTGATGCTAAGCTTGTGTACCGAATTTTATAAATCTAGCTGGTTACTTTTTGTAATTATCATTTATACGGAAAAAGCACAGATAAAACTTTCTCTGCATAGATGCCATTCCAAATTTGACAGAAACCTACAAATTAAGTGAGGTCTAGCTCAAAATATTTTTGAATTTTAATTTTCATAGGCAGACAGAATTCCTTTAAATGCGTTTTTCCCCGGATTGTGGAAGGCCTGAAAGTTATTAGTCAAAAATTTATTAGAATAGTCAAAATCTCTAATTCAAATGTTTTGACAGTTATAATACTTTCTCTTTGTATGCTTTCTATAAGAGAAAATAAAAATAGCACCGCAATGGATAAAATAAACAACTTCAAAATAAGAATTATGACTTCCATTCCAAAGCCCAAGTGATAGTTTATATACACTTTGTATTTGTGTGAGATAGATTTTATTATACACTCCTATAAATACAGTGGGCCACAAAATTGAGTATACACCTTAAAACTTTTTGCAATTACAAATTAAATATTGCTTTAAGATTATTGAAATTTTTACCTTATATACTTTAGCCTATGCTTATACTAATAAAATTGTTACGTTTATTTATTTTTTACGAAAAAAATAAAAGATCTGAGACGAGAGGAAAAACAACACCACAAAAATAAGTATACACCTTTATTAATTTCCTTTTAACGTACAAATTAATATTTTGTTGCATAAACTTTTGCTTGAATTACAGCTTGTAATCTTCTGGGCATAGATTCTACTAGTGTTTTAGTGGTTTCAACAGAAATTTTAGTCCATTTTTCTCTCAGAACCTTCTTGAGAACTTCCTTGCTTGTGATTTCGTGCTCATGTACAGCTTTCTCTAATTGCGACCACAAATTTTCGATGACGTTTAGGTCTGGAGACTGGGCTGGAGTGTGTAATTGCTTCCTGCAATGGTACAGCAAGTATAACTGCACAATTTTTGCTGTATGCTTGGGGTCGTTGCCTGTTTGAATATGAAGCTTGACCCAAGCCCCAACTTACTGGCACTTTTTATCAAGTTATCATTTAAAATCTCCAAATATACATGTTTGTCCATAATACCATCAATAAAAGCAAGCTCTCCAACTCCTACAGCCGACATACAACCCCAAACGAGGACAGATCCACCTCCAAACGTGACTGTCTTAATGGTGTTTTTAGGTGCCAGCGTTTTCCCAGCTTCTCTCCATATTTTAAATCGTTCATCGCTTCCGTAAAGATTAAACTTACTTTCATCAGAAAATATTACAGTGTTCCAGAAAGAAATAGGCTTTAAACGATGTTCTTTGGCGAAAATCACTCTCTTTTGTCTATTCACATACTTGATGAGTGGCTTTCGTATTAGTGTACGGCCATGAAACCCATATTGGTGAAGGTACGTCGAATTGTTTCAACTGAGATCTTTTTCCCGATTGTAGAGGACATCGATAAAGCTAGTTTAGAAGCACTCACCCTGGGATCTTTCTTTACTGAGTGAATGATCTTCCTCTTCGCTGTAGTACTCAGTATTTCTTTAATTCATCTTCCAGGAATATTGGCCACAGATCCAGTTTTTTTATACTTCTGTAGTATTTTTTGGACACAACCATGAGTTACACCAATCAAAGAAGCGATTTCTCGAAGAGATTTGAACCTCTTTCGATCATTTTACAACCAATAAATGTTCAGATTCAGTAGTTTCTCTACGAGAGCTCATTTTACGATTTTTAATGAGAAAAAATACTATTTAAAAGCGTTGTAGAGCAATAGCACGTGTTATAAGCAGCAGCTACTCCTAAAACTCTTTATAGAAAATTTGAAATTAAAAAAAGTGGTGGCAAAATTTAGAAATATAAGAAGTGTATACTCAATTTTGTGGCATGGTTTTCTATCTTTTCTTCGAATCGCTTAACTTTTATCGTAATAAATAAGTTAACTATAGAATTGTGTTATTAAAGGATGGTAAAGCAGAGGTTAAAGTATCTAGGATAAAAAAATTTATCTATTTTAAATCAATATTTAATTTCTAATTGGAAGAAGTCTAAAAGTTTTAGAGGTGTCAATTTCGTGGCTCACTGTATCTATAGTATACTATAAAATTTGAAACTCAATACTAAAGTTAATGCAATACATATTCATCACAAATAAAAAAAAAATACTTACCGGATACGTTAAAAGTCATACTGGAGTCCAAAGAAATGAGGACCTATTAGCACAAACTGTCCAACAGCATTGTGATGGTATCCACACGATGTTGACCGACATCCAGAATGTCGGATAGTATCGTGGGGATATCATACAATATCTTATGCTAATAGAAAAATGAAATCTGACTGAATGAGCAAACCCTATTAGCACAAAAGGTCAAACAACATTATTACTATATATACTCGATGTTGGTCGGCATTCAGAATATCGGATAGCATCGTGGAGATATCGTACAATATCTTAGGTCAATATGGAAATCCTTTTCTAGTTACATAAAGTTTCTTAAAAATGATATAATGAGATACGGTCAAGTGGAGAGATAAGTCTATGACAGCAAGCTCCGAAGTTTTGTTCTCTTTGGAGCTTGGCCCTTTCCTCTATTAGCAAATAATATTTACGATATATCCACAATGTCATTTAATTTCTGAATGTCAACCAGTAACGTGAAGATACCAAAACAATGTTTCAAGGCATTTTGTGCTAATAGCCTTCGAAATTCAACAGTTTAGAGCGTGTGGTGAATAGCATATAAGCCAGTTAACAACTACGCTACATGAGCGTACGCTTTTGTATCATGGTTTAGTTACTGGACTGCGAACCACAAGGTCCCAGGTTCTATCCCTACGCAACACATACCGCTAAAAGCGGATAGTGATGATTTTGAGAAGTCACTACACTTTGTACAATTCAGTCACTCAGTTCTACTTGATGAAACCAATGCGGTATCTGGAGTAGTATATACCCCTTAAAATATCCAGGATAGAAATCAAACTGCTAATAAAACTCCTAAAGAGATGACGAAAATGTCCTTCTGCATGAATATAATTTCGATTGCTTTATACATGCTCAACAAAACCTCCAGAGTAAGGAAGTCGTATAAGATTTCTAATAATGATGCACACTTTTAACCCTCTAATTCCAGATGATAGTCAAAACTAGAATATAATTGTATCCAGTATTTTTCTGCAAACGGAATGGTTAAATTGATGTTTCTTACTATTGTGGTCAAAGTTTATAAGCCAATTAACATTTACGCTACACGGGCAATTGCTATTGTATTGTGGGCATGTTACTGGGGTTCTATCCTCGTTCATACCAATCTGCTACACTATCATTATGAATGCGAGAGAGCCACAACAGTCACTAATTGACTTTTGTAGTTCCTTGTTAGCTTTAATATGTGCCTGTCTACTTTAAGCTAAATAACAAACAGCTCATGAATGGAGAACACTAAGGTGATATAATTAGGAATTAATTATTACACTGTTGAATATGCATTACACAAGTAAAAAAACTTTTTTTTACATTAGAAGATTCCAATTATAACAAAATTAGTTTGAAATATTTTCCGTGCAATATTATTCACTTTACGATTTAAATTATTTTCTGAAATGGTTATTATTGCCAGAGGTAACGTAGATTTATGTACGGTATTCTTATATATTTATACATCTCTCATTCAAATCAATGCAGAATAATTAGTAAATATAAATTTTTAAAAAATAATTTCCGAATTCCTATTTTAAAAATTCACAGAAATACAAATTTAATGCCGGGTTAATCAATTTTTACTGAAAGCAAAAGCAATTCATCGTTTTCAAATGTGAAAAGCCGATATTTCTCCCTCGAAGACACCCGTGGTGATAGCCCGATTAACGTCCTCGGTTGAAACAGAAACCGGCCCACTAGTATACTCAGAGAAGTTAAATCTACTCTTAGCTTCGGAGCCGAAAGGTTCTAAATTCGAAACTTGACTTCCGTCATGTATGTGCCCTGTTAAATCTATTGGGTTAGATGTTCTTCCACTGATTTAGATCCAAAGCTTAGAAAAAGAGGTTATAGGCTCAGATGTCGCTGCTCTCCTCATCGAAACATTATTCAAAATTATACGGTCTTCCCTTAAATAGCTCTCACGTTGCTTCAAAATCAGGAATAAATATGATTAAACAAAATAATAACAAAAATTATAATTGATAATGGACTTTCTATCAGATTAATTTTGATTTATATTAATATTTGTATTCAATCACACAAAGGGAATACTTCGCAACTCACTGCAATTTGCATTATATTTATAGTTTTCATTTTATTGTTGAATTATTCATTGTATGCACTTAAAAAAAATTTTTTTTTCTTTTTTTTTTTGCATTTTATTATCTTTTATTCTTTTTATTCTATTGTTGAACCAATCAAGCGCAAATAGGTATCCTCAGTTCTTATCCGAAGGTTCTAATGTGGATGGAAGTATTAAGAAACATTCTGAATAGCATTATTTTATAGTATTATTGCAGACCAATATTATTATTTAATTGTATTTTTATTATTTAATTATATTTTTTACTGAAGAAAATTATTACCATACCGAAATAACCTTTAATTAAAAAAAAAACAACCCTAAAATTTTATAAAAATGCAAGTTTCTCATTAAGAAAAACTTCAAAGATGTTATTTTGAGTTTTCTTTTAACAGTGTTTGTTGAAAATAACCTCTTGAATTTTGCCCACACGTAGGATTAATATATCTTCTGCATCATTTGCAGTAAGCAAGTTGCTATTTTGACCTTGTCTGAACACTAGAAGACGTTTTGTACCAATTTCATTTCTCCCTCCCAAACAGCAATTCGCTAATTTTGCCGGGTAAATTATTAAGATACTTAAATTATATGAAGGTTTTCTGCTGCACAGATATTTGGCACATTAAGCAAAACTTTGCCAATTTTATAATTATTTATAAGATAATATATGTAAAAAAAGTTGCACTGTGATTATTTTGGAACAATGTTATTTGAAATTTAATAAATTTCTCAAGGACTGCTGAAACTATGAATTTAATTCCAGAACATTGCAATGTAACTATTTTATACTTCTAGCAAATCAATATTTGATCAACATGGCAAGGATTTAAGTACATTTTAAGAGTATATCTAGTTGTTTGTATTTAATATTTAAAAATGCTCAATTCTTTGTGCATCACACAGATTACACTTTTCTGAATTTCTTTAGATTAAAAGCATAATGGAATGTTTTAATATTAATACACCCAATTCAAAACTCATCATATTTTTTTAATGTAATGTAGTTCGAGCATTTTAATAATATAGTAATTCTAGCCTTAATATAAATATATAAGAGCATTTCCCACTACATTGCTCATGCTTAGAATGTATGCAGAATATTTAATTTTTTGACGAGAATTTCAATTATTCATTACATGGGTAACATTTTTGAAAAATAAGCTAAGAGTTTTGCATATAATAGGTGATTGAATTATTGTACAATTATCTATTTTTCTATCCAAAATTGTAATTTTCTTTATTTCTTAAAGGTTTTCAACTTTTTCTTACATGGAATTTTATATAGGTCAGCATTCGCTATTAAGAAATAGTATTTTTAATACGGGTAAACTGACATTACAAATGCAAAAACAGTCAAAAAATTATTCCTTTTTGTTGAGTATAATTCATTAATGAAATTCTTTTTACTCATTCCGTACATGCTAAGAATGCTTCTTTTTAAAATAGTTGCCTCTCCCAAAGGCCTACAAACTAATTAGCATAATCACCGATTATAACACTTGCTGGTTGAAATCTTGTGATCTATGAGATTCGATACATATGTAGAAGGGACTCTCCTCTGGGCCAATCAACTGTGAAGTCTTACTCAGCATATGGAGGGGTCCATCTCATAATCACCATCAAGGATAAACACAGTCAGGGAAGCTTTCGAATATCAAAGGAGCAGCGTGTCCCTTCTTGCAAGACACCAGGGGTGTAACTCCATAGTAATCATGCCCTTGGGATTCGATACAATAGCAAACGGATTTTACGGGGCAATTAAGGTATTGCTAGGAAGTACACATACAGAAATGAAATACTAAGGCATTACTAGTATAACAGTTGTACTGCACATCAATAAAATGTTAATACATTTAATATACAGCAAGATGTAAAATTAAAATGTGTCAAATCAAAAGTTAATCTCACAATTACGTTAAAGGGTACTTATGCGTCAATAAGTATTTCTGAAAAGCAAAACCAAAACCACATTTATATGTTCTCAACAACGTGCAAATTCATTCATGGAAAGATTCTCAAAGTTGTGACTAACTAAAGAATGATGAAATAACTTTAAGACACAATATAAATGAAAAATCAATAAAATGATGAATTTATGGCTATAGGGAATACTGTTTTGAAAAAATTTAATCTAATTTTAATAGTTATATAGACATAAGCTATGTTTAAAATAATATATTATACAAAATTACGAGTTAAATCTTAATATATAATTTGTGTATACATATTATGTGAGACTTAGTCATGTTTTACAATAAATAAATATACAATAAAAATTTTTCTTCTAACAAACCAATGTGGAGAGAGACAAGTAAAAATCAACCTGTTTGAAAAAATGCCCAAAGTTTATTCTCGAATACAAATGCAAAAGTTTGATTTACACAGAAATACATTTACCAATACAAAATTTCCATATATAACTTGCAATAAACATTTTGATATAAACATTGTTTTTATCAAATCTATTGAAATTCACCTAGCTCAGTACAAAATATTTGAAATATAGGTACTGCAGTTCGATCGCAACAATTCTTACTAAGCTCTAGCTAAAATCAACATTCATCTGTACATACAAATGGATTAACTTTATTATAATCAATAGAAAAGCATGAAACATGAATAAAATTGTAAAGCTATGAGCAAAATTCAGCATTACAAATTATGATTAAAATGCATCACAACTGTGAAATTTAATGTAAACTACTTTCACCAATGTTGTCAGAGTAAATTAAAAAGAATAGAATATATATCAATATTTTCTACATTTGCAATTAAATTATCATAGCAATGAAATAGAAGCTTATTAAAGACAATAAAATGTTATTTTCTACATATGTTCTGCAATGATAATTTTAAAAAAATGAATGAAAAAATTGCATTTTAGATTATTTTTTCATGCATTTTAAGCAAAATTTAGATTGCTTGTATACAACAAAAACACAAAAAAGCACAAGACAACACACCCATAACCACTAAACTAATTCACAACCTAAGAAACAAGAATTGAAATAGCTCTTAAAGATATCAAGAATAATCTTTCATACAATATTTTTTAATGTTTGATTAATATTTTTTTAACAATTGAATAAAACAAAATTAATTTTTGTTTACATTCATTAATATTCTTTGGATTAAGGATATATTTAGAGACGACAACACACACAATACAAGGCTAAAAGAGAGAGAGAAAAAAAAAATCACATTAACATCAAACTTTGAATGACAGATTTAAGAGAATTTTAAAATATTGGTAAAACCCTAAAGCAATGAAAAGAGTCAATATTAAAAATATTAGAAAGAAATAACTTTCCAAAATTGAGGATATATAAATTTTATCAAAATCAGCATAAGTACAGAAGTATCACAGGATTACGATTAATACATTATTCTCATGCGCATTATTCTTTGAAGAGAAACAAATTCAATTCCATTGAAATAACAAATAATTAAATGATCGATCATACTTTTTTTCATGCAAAATGTAATTTTTCAAAACATATTATGATTAATAATTTAAAAACAACTATATCAAATTATAATTAAAAAACATTTTAATATTTTAAATTACTTTTTTCTAAATACCAAATTGTTAGGAACACTAAAATTACAATTACTCCTGGCAGAAAATGACAAAATCCTATAGCTTTTGACGATCTAAAAACAATTTTTAAGATTACCAACAAAAGATTTTTGGATTAATAACTCCTCACAAATAGACAGCTTTATGTAGCAAAATTAATAAAATTTTCCTTCTTACCATATTTTTTTCTATTGTGCATAGTTAACAGGTTCTGAAATTACCTATCCTACCCACCTCATTTTTTTCATCAATGTTTTTATGCATGAGAAACAAAAACAAAAAAAAAAAAAAAAAAAAAATGCTACTAAACGTCTTTGTAATTTCAGTCAAATTACATTACTCATTCCAGCTTTCATGAAAGATAAAATAGAACAAAGCTGAAATGAATTGTTTTGAACACTTTAAAGTTTAAATATTATAATTTCAAATATTTGACAGCTAAGTAAGGGAAAAAAGAAAAAAAAAAGACTGAAAACATATAGAAGAGATCTTTTTATCAGCAAAATCATAACTATTGGGTATGATTACAGATGATGAAAGAAACTGAAAAGCTTCCAATTTCTAAAATATGCATACTAAAATTTGATTAAGGAAGGACAGGGATTAGAAAATATAAAATTAATGATACATGGAAAATTTTAATTTAAAACAAATATTTTTGTAAGGGATTAAAACTTTTCAAAACAAATAAAATCAATTTCTAAAAACAATTCTCAAAAGTTTCCAAAACTAAAGACAAAACAGATATGCACACATAATACATCAAAACAATTACTTAGATTGAATTTTTTAAAATTCAATTTCTACAGTTAAAATGACATTCAACGAGCCCATCAATACAGGTACAAAAACTAATTCATGTATCACATAGGATAACTTCCATCAGAGAAACAATTTGATAATTTCCTTTATCATAAAATTCCATATATATTTCTTTAATCATAAAAGCCCATTTTCAAAAGAAAATCTTCCCTTTGATATAAAATAAAAGCTTTTAATGTTTAATGTCTTGAAATAGAATTAATTGGAACATTTCTAATAAAATTACCAGGAGATTTAACATAAATGTTATAAGTATCTTTAATAAAAAAATCAGAAATATATTATATATATATATATAGCACTAGTTAATTTTATAAAGAGAATGATAAGCATTGCTTTTTGAAGAAAACAAGCACAAAAAATATTTTTGAAGATGACAGTAAATCTGAATAAATTTTGCAGAGTCACATGATATTAAATACTTTGATCAAATAATGAACCAAATACTTTGCAAAGTAGCAAATAACAAAAAAGAATACTTTCACAATTATGTTTGTAATATTTAAATTTTATAACAGATTTTAAAATGTTATTAATAATATATGTCTTTGGTTTAAAAAAGTAAAGGCTTTGAAAAGATTTGCATCCTTTGATAATCAAGTTCCCAACTTTGTAAAAACTACTCATTTTCAAGCAGCTCAGCTTTAAAGGATATAATACCCGAGATCAATTAACAGACTAGAACTTGAAAAGCTGTTTAGCAGAACTACTGTAAACTTTTACGATGCAACACTAGCTGCTGGCATTTCTTCGGAAGAATTCCCTTCCATTTTCGTATTATTTTCAACCACAATCTTTGAATCTGAATTCACTGGGGCTTCATCTTGTTCTTTAACTATCACTTCTTTATCATTAGCCTCAAGAATAAATTTTTCTTCCTCACAAACAGGAGTACTTTCAGGAACACTTTGTTCATTTTCAACAACTGGATCATTTCTCTTTTCATTAGATTTGTCTTCAAGAGGCAAGTTTTTCTTTTCTTTCCCAGTAGCAGCATTTTGAGAAGCTTTTGACAAAGTATTGGTTTTAGGAGGTAATTTTGCTATTGTTTTATTAACTTTTGGCACATCCTTTTTATTAATATCATTCTTAATGGGAGCAGGGCGTGGTTTGGCTGCAGCTGGTTTGTTACTAACAGATGTAACATTCTTGGCAGGAATAGTTGCACTCTTGAGGGTATCTTTCTTATTCAGAACATTTTTTCTTTCTGATATTTGCTTATTTACAGTATCTTTTGTTTCCTTAACATTTGTTTCTTTAGGATCTGGTTTTTTAGCAAGGGGGGCAGCAGTTTTTCTGATCATTGTAGAAACTGGTTTTGTTTTTGATTCAGATACAGGAGGTTTTGCTAATGTTGAGGATTTAGTTATAGTTTTATTAGGAACAGTTGAACTGGCAGGTCGACTTAAAGTAGTACTCCGCGCAGTAGATGCCACATTTGATTTATTACTTTGAACGGTAGATGATCCCTTTGAAGCAGGAACTGTAGTACCAGTAGGTCTAGCAGTTGTTTTAGTTCCAATACCACTTGCTGCAGACTTTGGTCTGGCAGTACCAATAGTTGGTGAACTGCTGACAGGTTTTGGAGTTGAAAGCTGACTTTGTCCTGTACCTGTAAGCGTTGCAGATTTACTAGTAGACATTGTATTTCGTACAGTAGTAGACTTTGTAGAGGCAACTGAAGTCACTTTATTAACAGATGATACAGGAAGCTCTTTCTTTACTCTAACCATAGTAGTTGGCTTAGTAGATTTTTCAACAGGAGCTTTGGGTAAAGTAGATGGTACATTTCTAACTTTATTCTTTGGATCTTTTGGATCCATAACTTTTTTCTCAGGTAAAGGTTTCTTGGTTTTATCAAGTGGAGCAGCTTTCAATTTACTCTTGCTATCAAGTGAAGGTTTTAATGGTTCTTTCTTTGTTTTAAGTGTTGCATCAGACATACTTGACTGTTTTCCAGTTTTGGTCAATGTCTCTTTTGGTTTGGGTTTTCCACCAACAACTGTGTTTCCTTTCATATAACTCCAACCACCATCTTTCTCAGAATCCGAGTCAACATCTTCAGTTACTCCTTCAGCTTCTGGAATACCCTCAGGTAAAGCCTGGAGGTCAACAGTTGTTTCAACAGGACATTCATCCACAGAATTAACAGATAATACAACTGCTGTAGTTGCAAGTTCAGTATTTGCATCACATATTAAACTATTTCCGATTTCAGTTGTATTTTTTGGACTGGCTAATATATCATTCAAAATTTTGGCAGCATTACTTACTTGGTCTGGTAATGCATCATTACTTATTCCAGATGTATTTTCTACAGATACAAGAGCGCCAATTGATGCTGAAGCATCTTCTTTCACAGGACTGCTTTTCTCAGCTGTATCCTCAATTTTGTTACTTTTATTCAATGGTTCATTCTCCAACAAGTTTTCTACTTCAGGTGCTTTTTGTGGTGATAAAGTCATACCACTTAAATTAAATAACTCTTTTGACTGATCCAGTAACACACTGCTATTGGTTTTATCTATATTATTTGAACTTGCAGGTAAATCATGGGTAAATAAGGCACCATCACTTAATTGATTTGGCAAAGTAGGATTTTCGCTTTTAGGACCCTCTGGTGAATTCTTTTTTAAATCCTCATTCAGCTCGAAAGGACTTTCATTAGAAATGAATGGACCATCATCTGAAATTGGACAACCAGGAGTTACATTTTTAAACAAATCCTCTTTTATAGAATCAGATGGATTTTCATGTGGATTTATAGAAAAAGATTCATCTACTACATTGATTGCATCTGTAGTATTTATTGCTGAAGTAAAAGATAATTCCAATTTCTCATCCTTAGAAGCAGGTAAATCCTCCAAAGGAGGAGCAGATGCAATATTTGTATCAAGTTCAGACCATGGTTCTACAATATTATTAACATCTGAATGCATATTTGGATTAGGACTCATATTAACATACTCTGTTGTTTTTTCAATGAACTGAGGTTCTGGTTCGTTAGTGGATGACGAAGTATGTGTTAAAAGATCTTGTTTACATTCATTACCTAATGAAATTAAAGAAGTATTAGATTCATCCGGTTTATTAATTGATTTATCTGCACATGAGAAATCTTCTGATGCCACATTGTCAGTATCAATAAGATTAGGAATAGTATTTGGAAGATCATCCACACTTTTAATGACAGAAGATTCATTCTTTTCATTTACAGATAGCATTTCACTTGGAGCAGATTCAGGACCAGCTGTAGTTTGATCGGTCTGATCCTGATTTTCATTGGAAATAAAAGATTTCATCACAAATGGTTCTGCATATGGATTTAATTTATGTGTAGAAACAGGAGATATAGCCTCGGGACTTGCACTTGAGGAAATTTGCTTCACTGCTGTTTCAATAGTATTTGAAACAACACTTGATGCTATATCAACTGCCTCTTCTGGTGTGATAGCATATTTCGTATCTTCCAAAGTTAAAATATCATTCGTTTCTGTCAAACCAAAAGATGAGCTAATATTAACTGCTGCGGAATCTGAAGCAGGCTTAGGCTCAAGTGATAGAGAACTAAAATCCTGGCTCAAATCAGAACTAAGTTTCTCAAAATCCTGTGATGCTAAAACATCATCAATTGGCGGAGTCGGCAATTCACTTAAAGCTGTAGCTTCTGGAGCAAGACAAGAAGGGATTTTTGCTTGAGGTACAAAAATTGCCTCAGAAGTAACTTTCTGAAATGCCACACCTTCTATAGAGCTCTCCGAATAAGGACAGGCATAAGATGGATCAGTAATACCAGCTGAACTTAAAACATTGGCTGTGTTCTTTAACTTTTTAGCTGATGCAGCATTGAATTCTAATACTGTTGGCTTAGTACAAAGAGAATTTGAAATTTCTTCAGAAGGACATCCTTTTTCTCCTCCATTCATTTCAAAGAAATTTAACTGTGGAGATACTCGTGTTACAAGCTCAGTTGCATATTCTTTAATTGTTTTACTATCTCGTAAGAAAACAACAACAGCAGTAATATTATCTTCAGAACCTTGCAATTTAGACTGATGAACAAGTTTTGCAGCAACAGCATCTAAAGGTTCGTCAAGGGCACTTCCAGATAAATTATGATACAAAGCAGATGTGACATCTTCAGGAGACATTCCATCCCACAATCCATCACAAGCTAAAATCAAGAAATCTTCTGTTCCATCAAGGGTAACTGTAGTTATTTCAGGTTCACTACAGATGAATCTTTTATGGTCTATGTCACCTGAAATAAAATACAAATGTTATGATAACTGCAATACCATTTAAAGAAGAACATAAAAGTAAAGTAAGCAAAGAAACTCTCATAACAGAAACTTTCATAATATAAAACATATGAAAATTTTTGTGCCTAATGCTTCACATATGCAAATGAATGGGGAAGTATATTTTAGGTAAAATAGGAAAATTTAATTCCATAATTTTAATCAAAGTAACTTAGTTTAATGTTAAGAATGTGATTTAATAATGGCCAGTATTAGCACTACTTATCAGAAACAAGTTCAAAATGATCAAATACCAAATTCTTTAAATATGAAAATACATATTTAAATACAGACATCAGAAGACATGTTAAAAGACTAGAACCGATACAATGTAGATTGTCTTGTTAAAATCAATAGATTTTCCTTCAAATGTTTAATTCTCAGGAAAAAAAATGTTTGCATAAAAGAAATGAGCAACAGTAATTTTAAGGGGGGGGGGGGGAGGAACTAATTTAAAAAAATTATTAAATGAAATTCTAGACTCAATAGCTAGAGTGTTTATGGATGTATCTAGAATACAAATTTCATGAAATGAAAGTAGCTAGAAATTTTTGAAATGTTTAGATTAAAACTGGGGGGGGGGGGAGTATACATAGAGGTATATTAAACACAGTAAATTAAAAATAATGTATTATAATTCAAATTATAATAGATGTGAAATAACAACACTGTCCATCAGAAGAATTATGAATTAAAAAAATATATATGTGATAACTTCAATTTAATCATGATCTCATGTCCTTAAAATTAATTATTTTCTACCTATTTAAAATCACCCTTAAAAAGCATTTTAATTTTTACATTGCAAGAGTATTATAACCTGAAGGTAATACGAAACTATTGCATTCAAGATCCAATAGCTCTATATTTAAATGCTGCCAAAAAATGCTTAACTTTTGATTCTAATTTCACGACTGAGAGAGAAGACTTTTTAAAAATTCCTTTTTAATGGCTAACATATCACCATGCCCCTCTTTTATTATTTTATCAGAAGAAAAGCTGCATCAGGCTAAGACTTGCTGGCAATAATATCTAGAAACAATTGTATTTAAATTCCTTTTTAATCTTTCAAAATAAAATGAATTATAGCTTTTTATCACATCTAAATTTCCTTCAAGATTCTTCAGAACAACACTTTTGTCTAAAACATATATTACATACAAAATATATATTTTTGGCAATAGATGTAATTTAAGCAATCAATAAAATGTCAAGTTAAGTGTGATACATTTCCTTGAATTGATGAAGTTTGTCATTATAACAATCAATAAATTTTCCCCATATGGTACAGAAAAGTTTTTTTAAACTTTGGACATGAAATAACTTAAAGAACAAACATGCTTAAAAATGCAAGAAATAAATGAAAAGAACAGATAAGGAAAGATAAAATGAAAGAAAAAATAATATTAGTTGTTAAAGATAAACAAGAACAACATTTTCAATTCCATTACGCACTCTTATTTTTTATCAGTACTAAGAAAGGGAATGAAAAATGACAATACTAAAACAAATATGTTAAATTTTGTTTAAGCATTGATTAAACTGGTCGATTTGCTGATAATGTAACAGATTAAAAATTATTACATCATTGATTGTAAAATCAAGTTTCACCATACACATTTAAAATTTTTTTTTTCAAAATAATTTATATGAAAAAAAAAAATTTACCTAGAGCACGTGTTACAGCTAATACCCCATTCACTCTTGCTATACCAGTATGACAATTTACTTCACCTCCAAGATCTTCAATTCTCTTACGTTCCTCCTAAAATTAAAAATATATAAAAAAAAAAAAATGTTTAATTTAACAAATTTAGCCATAAATTTCCAAATTATCTAGGTTCCAAAAGGAAATGATAAAATATGGAAATTAATGAGAAGGAATGGGAAATTAATAAATTCTGATTTTAATTTTAATTCTATACATATTTTGAAACATGGCAAAAATAAATGTAATAAAGTGAGATGCCTACTTCTCTGTCAGGTTTATGTGGATTCGTTACAATTACAGGTTTGCCTTCTTTTACTAAAACAGCCTGTGAATCGCCTACCCAGGACAAATATAGAGTTCTTTCTCTAATTAAGGCACAAATTGCAGTACTACCACTTTTTAGATTCTATATAAAAAAAGATTAAACAAAATAAGACATTCATAAGCTTTGTTCTAGAATCACAAAAGTAAAAATATGCAAACACAATAATTCATCAGAAACTTGCATAATATATTAAGCAAAAAAGAAAAGATGTTGAATATTATTTACTTTAAAAAAAATTCTCTTACCCATTCACTACATTTTTTAAGAAAATTTTCATCTGTGATCTTGTATGCTTCAGTAATAGCTGTTACAGTGTCAGTCAAAAATGATGGATGTTTCGCAATATTTACATGGAGATGCGCAGCAGCATAACTAGCAGCATCTACTCCAGAATGGCCATCAAATACAGCATAATAACTATGAGCAGGAGCATTCTAAAAACAATACATTACATGAATTACATTATATTCATACAATTTAGTAAGGGACATAATAGTTGATTTCAGATTAAAATTTCATTAAAACTAATGCTTATATGTATATCAATAAGGGGGGGAATCTTTTACAGCTAATAAGTATAAAACAGTTCTTTCTTTTATATGAAAGAATAATTTTGCACATCAAAAGGTTAATTATTCACACAATTTATTATTGATAACTCATAATACTAATTTTTTTGCCCAAATGATTATAAAACAAAAGGATCATTTTTTTAAGTATAACTATTTCAAACTATCTGAATACATAAAAGATAACATAATCAAAGTTGTATTCTTTGAGCAATATATATGGACAATTCATATAAGAAATAAACATTAAGTGCTTAACTTTATTGAAATACACACTTAATTTAGAATAAATGTCTAAATTAAAGAAAATTATAACAACAAGAAATGAAAAATATTTTCACCATTGATTGCATTTTTAAATAAGCAAACAAAAAAGTTTTGACTTAAATTGCAGATTTCATTATAATAAAAATATGCTATAACAAAAATGCATAATAGTGGTAAAAATTGTTGTCATAACAAATTTCTCATGTAAGCAAATCATCATTGATAATAACAATAAATTACACATTTTTAAAATTTTTTTCATTATTTTAAAAGAATATTTACAATTGCTTTTATTTTACTAAGTATCCTAAAGTAAATTGTTTTTGCTTACATACTGTTAAACAGTTCTGTTCTTTATGGAGTGCATTAGTATCTGATGCTTGAAAAACTATAAAATGCCCAATTATATTTAGTGCATCCATCAAAATTTCATCATATTTATATTATCAATTCAATTAAAAATGAAGCTAATATTTAGTATGAAATATATTATCTAGGTACACTATAAAAACAATTATTAGAATATACTACAATTCCTTAATTTGTAAAAATAACATACTACATAAGAATGAAAATAATGATTCTTCAGATATAATTTTTTAAAGCTTTTTAACAATAAATAAAATAAATATAATTCTATAATTCAGAGGAAATTCTGAAATAGCAAAAAATATTCTACATTATTGTATGACATGTCAAATAGTAATAAAAAGAAATACAAATTCCAAACAACTCACCTTCAAATCAAGCAATAAATTTAGGTCGTGATGAATAACATGACGATCTTCCATTCTCCTCCTTTTATTCCTTATTGCAAATACAGATGCTGTATATGGCAAAGAACAAGAGGAGGAAAATGTTTCTTTTCCATTCAAGTCATCCATGAAGGATTGGCAAATGACTGGTAATTTTTTAATAGTTTCAGTGTACAAGGTTAAAGTATTCAGTACTGGAAAGAAAAATATATTTTATTAATTATAATCATTACATAAGTTGTAAAAATCAAGTATTCACAACTAAGCCAGTTAAATTATCAGTGAAGTGAATTAAGTCAGACACTGATAATAAGATAAATTTTTTTAAAAATGAAACTCTAGGAGAAAATGAAAGAAGAGAAATGTAATATACACTTTAAAAATATTAATATTAACCAGAATATTCAATAAAATGTGAAATGCAAACAAATTTTTTATTTCTCTCAAATATAGGCATTTTACAATCAATTAAAAAAATTCAATGTTTGTTAATCCAAACAAATAATATATTTAAAAAATTTTATAACACTGGTAAATGCTCTTTAAAGTTTTGATCAGGTAATATATATGCATACTATGATTAGAGTATGCTAAATATTAAATTATAATACTTATCAGAAGTGAATACATTACATACTTATCAGAAGTGAATTATATGGTAAATGTACATAATAAAAAGGTACTTTGAGAGCATCAAACTTTAGCAAATCTTTTTGTTAACACACTGCTTTAAAATTTCAAAAATTAATTTTCTCGTGTAGTAACAAATTAATACAATGAAACTTGCATTTGCTCTTCATCTACAAATACAAAAATATTTTATTACTGTAATGCAAAACCAAAAACATCACTAATTAATAAAAATAATATAATTCAAAACAGTTTGAATGTTAAACTAAAAGACAATACTAAAAACACTATTTTTTCCACTTAGGCAAAAATATATTTTGATTTGGTGGAAGTGAAAAGAAATTTAAATAAATTTATAAAAGCAATAATAAAAAAAATGCATTTGATATTTTATGATTATTAAAGTGCAAAATAATTTCAAATGGTATTTAATGATAAAATAATACAAAAATAATTTCATATTTTTCAGTACATCAAATATCTATGTCAGTGCTCCAAGTATTACAGCCAGTGACTACACAAATTGACAGAATATAGAAAGTTACAATACTGGTGGATGATTAAATGAGCATTTCTTGGCCTGATGACACTCAAGAAAACTTTATTACCTAATTTATTTTTTTGTAAGGCCAATTATGATTCTTGTTCCATTAAACCATACAAACAAAAATAAAGAAAGTTTTATTACCTCAAACAATTTTTGATAAAACATAAGAGTTGCATTTAATAGAACATCAATTAATAATATTTAAAATTAAAATCTGTTGAAATGCATCATGATCTACTCATGTATGAAATCTTGCCTCTCACTATAAACTTGAGTTGCCATTGAATATCGCTTTTTTATTTCTCTTGCGATATACTACTGTTTTCTTATACATGTAGGAAAACGAATTAAATGGAAGCCATTATAGAGCTTTATATAATATGTAATGCATCAAGTGCACACAAAATGATTCAAAATTTAAGCAAAACATGAAATTAAGTTTCTGTATACAATATAAAATCACACAACAAATATACTTACATTCATCTTTATCTGAATTAACATATTCTTGAGATTGTTCTAAAATGTTAGCTTCAATCTGTTGGGCAGTATTCTTCGCTATAGCAACAGCTAACTGATAAGGACATTTTCTGAAATAAAGCAGAAAAGTGTAAATTTAGAAGTCTAAACGTCACAAATAACAAAAACTGAAATCAAAGAAACAGCAAACACATAAAAATATTAAATTGTTTGTTTGCCTCCCCCCCCCTTTTCTCCCAATATTAAATGTACATCCTATGGAACTAAGACAAAGAGAAGGAAAATAGGATTAGACAATTAAATTATTACCTATTTAAAATTTTTATTGAGCATTACACAATTTTAACTATACATATTCTGATCTTTTATCAAAGACTACAATATAACTCACATAAATAAATATGTAAAACAAACAATGAATTAAAAAATATTTTTCCTTCATATAAAATCCTGTCTCCTGCTTACTTTTAACAAGCTAAATACACTGGTCATTTTTAATAACAATGATTGAAATTTAAATTAATTTACATTAAATTAACTATTTTGAAAGTAATTTTTGATAAATTGGCAGGCAAAGTGTAAACATACTTCAAAAACAATACAAATTAAAACAATTCTGCAAACACGATAATATTTAACACAAATGTTGAATATTTTTTTTTCTTTTTTCTTTATCTTTAAAAATAATAAATGTTTACTTCGAGAATACTATAGAAAATTCTCAAATAAGTATTAAAAATAATTAAAAAATATTAATTTTTCATGTAATCTTATACTTTTTGAAAATCAGGAGTGACTAAATAATTCTCCAAAAACGAGAAACTTTTCCGGTGATTCAATCAAAATTATTCACATTTCCTGAAATAAACGAACATATCCCCCGAAAAATAAAAAGAAGATAACCGCGCATGGCAGATGAAGGGAAATTCCGTTGCGTCATCTGGTGATGTCATGTTGGGGAAGTCGGATGTCGGAGTCATGCAATAACACTTTTACTACTTCACCTTTCAACTCTGCGCTTTGCCAACAACAAAATCTATTTAAAGGAGGAAATATTTATTTTAATCTTTAATTCTTTTTTTCTTTCTTTTTTCCTTCCCTTTTTTTACTAAATTTTAGACTCATTGTTTTGCTTGCATTACTTTATTAACAGAGAAATACATGAATATTTGACCTGAAATGCGGGTTGATATGAGGGAGTGACGATAAGGTTGAAAGAAATTAAGACTAAAAATTAATTAATGTTAAGGCAGAAAGACTGCAATAAAAGAAAGGAACCTCAAAATAAATTTATTTCTAGGCCAACTTTTAATTTTCATACATTCTTTATATCCTTTCATTCGGTATATTATTATTAATCATACACAAAAATCGGCATCGATTACCCCCCCCTTCTTTTGACAATGTGCACACTGCTGATGTTTGATGTCTCAGTGCTGATAGGAAGAGCTCCATCGAGTTAAATAATCTTCATTTCTATTACAGTTTCAGTTTACAGTTACTCCCAAAAATTTGATTCTTGAAATATAAAATTAAATTCCATTCAAATGTCTCAATTGTTTTCATATATATTTAACATTATATTCAATATTATTTCATCGTAGAGGGGGGATGGCAATAATATACATTAAAGCTTTACCAGTATTATAAATTATAACTGAATCCTGAAAATAAAAAAAAGGAATCAGTTCAATACGTGTGAATCTACGCATTGACTGTTAAAGAGCAGCAATATATGCCAGAACCTCTTTACTGGTTCCAAACATGTTTTAACCCCTTAAAATAGTACCAGTGGGCATCACACGTCTTGAGCGTTATTGCTTTTCAAATCTATAAATTAAAATTAAATTATTCGACGACTCAACAATTCGATACAAAAATTACATATTATATACAAAAACATCAAGTATTCTACGGGTTCTAATTGAATCAGTAGGATGATGCATTGCCGAAATGGAAGAAATCATTTAATTAGACAGCAGAGAAAACGAAAATATAAAGGCTTAAAGTTAAACAAAAGAAAAAAGTACTCTACCTGTCCAAAATTAAAATTTATTTATTTAGAATTGAGAATTTCATACTATAACTGTTCTTTTTAATAATTTAACTGATTATACCGCCCCAATCTGATATGGGTACAGCAGACATTCCAACACCCACACTTCTTTCAAATAAGAATAAAAATTAATACTATTTATTTGATATTAAAATAACTGAAAAATGACGGAACCTTTAATCAAACCTTATATTAAGTCAACATGCAATTATTTATATAAAAATATCAAAGAACAGCAAGTATTAATGGAAACAAACAATTGCAATCAGAAAAAATCTCCAAATATACATTAATCAAAATTTATTACAAAAAACATTTTAAAGATATTTACAATTTTTTTTTCAAAAATATTTTAATGCTAGACTTCCTAGATAAAGAATCATTAGATCTCCTAGATAAAGAATCATTAGATCTCCTAGATAAAGAATCATTAGATCTCCTAGATAAATAATCATTAGATTTCCTTGATAAAGAATCATTAGATCACCTAGATAAAGAATCATTAGATCTCCTAGATAAGGAATCATTAGACCTCCAAACAATAATAATCATATTAACTAAAATAATGCAAAAAAAAAAAAAAAAGCAAAAGTTGTTTTTCCAAAACTTTCTCGTATACTTCTTAATAAAGGTGTTACGCCCCTCCCCTTGCATAAAATAATGGACCTTGGTCACGACCGTAAATGTCAGATAATTATTTTGAGAACCATCCATATTACGATTTATATGCTTCGTAGTATTGTATGAAAACCGCTGCCTGAGTATTAATACTGTCGAGCTTCGCACTGGTAAACAATAGTTACGAAAAATCGATCGCTGTCGATTATTTCTTTTATACGATTAATACACAAGAACCCGAAAATCGAATGTATATTTTAAATATTTATTTTCCGACCGATTGAAACCAAGATTCGACATTGAGCTACAATTGTAATCAAATGATATTGTCACGTAGGTACTTTAGTGTTGTGGAATGCAAAGACACACACAAGAAGTAAAACTAAACCAATTTATTAACTCAACTCTGAACTGAGAACACAGCGACTGACAAATCTTCTGCTTTTATACTAGCAGGGAAAGTTCCAAAATACTTTTCTGGGGACAGTAAGAAAAATCCATAACACTTGTCTGGTAAACTAAAGAAATTGAAATAAAGGGAAACATAAAATCAAAGCACTAAATATTTACACAAACTGTGAATCGCATTGTCTCTAGCGGGATTCGAACTTGCGATCTCTTGATTATGAGATCAGTGCTATGACCATTCGGCAATGGAAAGTCGAGTGCCTCTTTTCAATGCGGCGATATATAAAATTTCATTTATTTATTTATTTAAATCACTGCGCTTTTGGATTACAGCATTTATATGCATTCAGAAGTACAGACCTAAAAATGTTCAACTCTTCGATAGGTATGATACAAAATTTGATGCAGATTTGTACAAATTATTGCATTTTAGATGTTGTGTATCAAATTTTATCTTATCGTGTTCATTTATACTCGAACAGCCGGACAAAATTTCAAAAAAGTCTGATTGATTAAATGAGTTTTATATTCATCGCCGGAGATTGTACTTGAATAGACTAGTTTTTCGATTGCAAAATGCAAACAATTCCAATATATTTCAAAACTAACTACTCATAATAAAATAATCAATTCTGGAAACATTAAACCGCATTAAATTTTCCCCTAGTAATGTCTTTCAAAAGCAGTTATATCTTAAAATGAGAATTTTGTTCTTCAATATTTTCATTATCTCATCCAAATAAAGATTCTAATTATGAAAATCACCATCACAAAAAGGAATATGATCGTATTTCGGTTTAATTTTTTTAAAAGTAGATTAATAGATTTTTTGTTTCTTTCTCATTTTAGGTTACAGCCCACCCAAACACCAAAATATCTTTTTTCGCTCCCCAGTAATTTTAATTTAATAGGATCAGACCATGCGATTAGTTAAAAGTCCTGCTTTAAAACTAGGAAAATGTGGACTCGGTATTCCATGGAACTCATGAAAAAGCAACAGAAGAGTTACGCATCATAAGATATTTGATGAATCTATTTTGATAAGTTAGGAGACATCAATATTATCGTATTTATTACAGTCCTGTCATTTCTTCGTGATTTGTTCACTGTTCTGTACTCTTCGCCCTTTCATCAAACGCACTCGATTGTTTGAAATCGAATGTCAGACAATCCAATTGGTCTGAATCAAGGAATAATACATGAACTGTGGTGAGATGCAAATACCACATCTGAATAGGTATCTGATTCGAAGTATGATTGTATCGCTGACAGCAAGACTGTAATAAAGAGTTAATACGGAATAGCGTGGAAAAGAACCAATAAAATCCCTAGGAAAAGAGTTTAAAAACATTTTTCTTGGTTGTCTCTCTTTGTTACTTTTAAAATTATACACTAATTTTAGATGTCCCGAGGGCATCTAAATGCATTTTTAAAAAATTATTATTAATCATTATATGCATTTTTAAAAACAATATTCTAAGTGCTATTATGAGATTAACAAGTAATTCGATTGTCTAAATGTTTAAAATACATTAAATATTTAAAATACTGAGACCAAAATTGAGACACCGATACCCCTAGGAAATATTGTAGTTATACTTTCTTGATAAAGATTTATTATTTTTTTCATTAAAGATTCAATATAATATTTTAAACTGAAGAGTATTTGGTACTTTATACATAAGCCTATCTGTAATAAAAATTTCCCACTAAAAAAGCGATTCCTGTTTATATGCCATACACAAGATGGCCATAAATATAACAGCTAATTTCTAGAAAAAAGCATATAACAGTCATAAGTCAATTGGAATAAATGATTTAAACAAAGAAAAAAATTTTTATGTTGTTTGAATCAATAAAATGTACCAAAGAAAAAAAAAATTACGAAATCAAATAAATTTCTATAGTCTTCGGCTCATATTAGTTATATTTAAAAAAATTTGTTAACTAATACTGAAAAGTTTGGAACGTTTGATGACATAAAACGAATCGATATACGAAGCACTGAATTTCATCATTTTATTCCACTTCAATGGCCGCCTCGAAGAAGTGGTGCCAGTGGAAATGGCGAGTTCAGTTCAATTCAATTATATAAACGTCCAGTCTCAAAGCAACACTAGGGCTATATTGGGAGAGACGTAATTTTTAACTGCTGTCAGATGACGAGGATGATACCTCAGCTTACTATAAATGAACTACTTAAACTATTTAACAGAAATAAATACAAATTACTGAGACAGAAATAATTTATATTTAGTAGCGCAGAAAATCCTGATTATGAAAAAAATTTTATGCGGTAGTTCAATGAAATAGAAAAAATAAAATCACCGCAAAATAAACATCGGTGAACATTCTCGAATGGAATAAATACCGCAGAACTTTTCCGTTAAAATGACGCGAGCAACTACTACCTATGGATGATTGACAACTTACAAGCAAAAAAAAAAAAGTCAAAATTCTCCGCCGACGTAACCTTGGAAAGCATTCGAAACATTACGCAAAAATAGTAAGCATGGCACAATGCCGCATTTCACAACAGAAAATCGATGTTATGATTTACCAAGAAGACTCGATGGCAATAAACTAAATAAGAAACGAGAAAGAAATGGTAGGATTCATTTGAATATTATTTGATGACACACAATATAGTTAAAATAATCTTAAACATTTAATTATTATTCTCATATCTTAAAATCGGAAATTTCAGTGATTTTGAGAATGAAGATAAGTCTAAGACTCGATTCCGGATCTAAATACAACATGGGTAAATATTTCGAAATGCCATGTAGCAAACAGATGATACCTGGATGGCGAAATATTTCGGTTTCCAGGAACTGCGTTTGTGTAATATGTGGGTGTATAAAATTCAGCATGATAATAATATACCGACATAATTCTTCATTAAAAATTGCTAGCAGACTAATTTTTTTTAAAAGCACTTTATAAGTACTTTCCAAGCACCTTTAGAAAAAGAAAGAAAAAAAAAAAATTAGAACCAACATTAACGTAGTATTTTATTATTGTAGAACTATGAGTACGATGAAATAAATTAAATCGGTATTAACTAAATAAGTATTCAATGGTATACAAATATAAACATAAAATATTACTACAAATTACTGAATATTTTCCCCCAACATTGAAACTAAGGTTTTTTTTTTTTTTTATGTAAGTTTGTTTGAAAAATCTTATTAAAAGACTTCTATCCGATATCTCAAATTATTTAATTAAATTACATTTAATAGTATAAAAAAATGTTATACTGCTACTTCATTACATTCCAAGTTTAATTTAGTTTAGTTCAGTTCCCAAGTTAATTTTAGTTTATATTAACGTCCCGTTTTAAAGCAACACCAGGGCTATTTTGGGACGGAGACCTCGTCATTTTGAACCGAGGTCAGATGACGAGGACGATACATAAGCTGACACCCCCTCTCCAAACTTTCGAACCACACCTGCGGGAGGACGTTTGGCCTGGACGGATTTAATGTGCACCAGACCTGCTTACACGAAGGTTCGTAGGTGGAATAGGGTCCCGAATCTGAAACCCTTCAGTTCCGAAGCCGAGACCTTACCACCAGGCCACTGCGGCCCATTCCAATTCCTCGAAAACAGGTTAAGAATATAAGAAATCTAAAATAAAAAAAATCATGCTAATTTTTATTAAATATGTAAATGAAAGATGCTTTTTTTTTAGACTTTTCCCAAACACTTTCAATTTATTTTATTTTTTCACTAATAACTCTTCCCGATACATTAGAATTTGATAGTAGAGAAAAGTTTTTAGCTTGTCGAAGAGGCGCATTATCTTTTATTCTATTCCAGCAATTTTCTTTTCTAGGAGAAATCTGAATTTCCACAAAGAGATCAAGAAACTAGAGTTTAATTTTCTTTGTCATTGATCATTTTCTTTCGTCTTCTGTTTCCCCCAAAACAGGTGGTAATTAGAATGCGCTGATGTTGCTAATATTCTCAGTTCTTCAGTAATGTTTATTGAATGAGCTCTGCCAAATTGTTTTATGTGGTCATAAACTACATGTAGTGAAACATATATTTTCCATTCCAATTTCTCACTTTAAAATTTTAATTAATAATGGACCCTCTTCCAACGGTTGTTTGGTCACGAAAAAAGAATGAAAATAATTTTCAAAACTCTTAACATTTTTTTTAAACTTAAGGTCTTCAAATAAAAGACAAAAAAAAAAAAAAAAAAAAAAAAAAAAAAAAAACATCCCTTCTTATTTTCATGACATGAAAATTGTCGAAATTGGATGAAAAAGATTCGACATGAAGCTCCATTAGAATAGCATCTTCAAAATTTCTTTCTAACCTTCCTGATAAGAATACAATACAGAACATGTTTTCTTTTCCTTTCTCTCTCCCCCCCCCCTCTTTTCCATACTTACTTGTTCTCTGCCAAAACAACGTTTTAGACAACTACCAAATTTCAATTATCTATTTTTTTTTTTTTTTTACAATGTTTACATGATGCAAACATTCAGACCAACAGATGGTCAATTCACCGATAGATTTGGTTCAAAATTTTGATATGGATCTATATATTAGATGCTAAAACTGTGCCAAATTTTACCGATGTGCGCTTTGTGTTTTGAAATCATCTTGTCCCTTTATACACCAATAAACAAATAAAGTCTTTATAGAAATTAAAGAAATTAGTTTAAAATTCGATAGAAATCTATCAATTTTATATGAGAAATGTCTAACCCACAATTTACCAAATTATTATACTGTCACTTTTTTAAATTTATTTTTGAACCATTAGTTAAGCTTTGGTACAGAATAAACCCAGGGAAAAGAAACTTTTTAACTAATTAAAATAATTTAATTAATTAAATTAATAATAAAAAATATGTTAATTTTAGTTCACATCCATTGCTTTCTATTGGGAATACTTACTTCGTGTTCTTTCAAATACTATTAGAAAAAAAAAAAAAAAACATATTGTTAAGATATCAGCTGGATTTAAACGGTACTTTAAAGTACCGTCAGTAAATAGAATTAAAGCGTTCTCCAGTTATCACAGACAGATATAATTCCAAAAATGTATTATTTGAAGGCTTGAATCATGGAGGATGAGCAATATCCGAATTCAAATTTTTTGACGATTACAGTTATTTCTCTTTGAATAGCTCGTACACGAAAAAGTAAAAAAAGGAATTTAAGTGACATTCATTTATTTTTAGTATCTTTTGGAAAGAATAACAAATGACTTACAAGTAACTTTGAAACACCATAAACACTTAGCTTTTCTTTTATTTTTGGACGGATTGAATCATTCACTTCCACTATAAATGAAATACCCATATTTTCTGGCATACTGTTTAAAAGTTCTACATTTTTGCACAAATATTTACTGAAATATAATTAATAAATGGTCTGCAAACAAACAAGTAATCATGAGTAAAACAGCAACGATAAGCTGAAGTTATTGTTAAAAACCAACAGTCAATAGTTTTACATCAGAGGTTCCCAAACTTTTTTTTCTCTTGGACCACTTTCAAAGTTTTACTATTTTCGGTAGACCCCCTACTGCTACATTTCTACTGTATTCCCAAAACTCCTAAAAAATATCATCCTAAATCGGGGGTGTTAAGAAGAAAAGAAAAGTAGCACATTTTCTTGAGTCCTATTTATTAAAATAATACTTGTGGTTATACAAAATTATAAACATTTATTATTACAAACAATCAACAGTTGTCAAAAAATCAACAATGAACTCTGAAATGTAAATCAACAATAAAAAAAGTCTCGACATGTGGTGTACACTTGTACTAGTATCTATTGTTCTATTCAATTCTGTGTTTGAACTGAGTCTCGAATATTTTTGAGTACCTACCTAGTGAATGATGCTACCTGTCTGCGTTGATAGGTAAATCCAAGCCAAAATTTTTGTTCTTTATTATGAAAACCAGAAAATTTTTCGTGGACCCCCACTTACAACTTGTGAACCCCTGTTTCCTTTTCACGTCTACGTGGACCCCCGTGTGCTCTCCTATGGACCCCTGGGGGTCCACCTGGACCACTTTGGGAACCTATGTTTTACATGAATGCATAAAATTCTTTCTAGAAAGAAAGGATCTTTTCCCCCTAAAAAAAGTAATCACGTGTAAGAAAGAAAAGCTAAACAAGCAAAAAGGAGGTGAAAGAAGAGCTATGTAAATGTAAGGAATATATTTCCCCTATTTAAATAAAGTGAAAGGAGAGTCAAATAAATGGAAAGTATATACTTTCCCCATTCTATCAGCATTTCCCTAAAGTGAGATAAAACCTTTTCTATTGATCACAGGATTCATTAAATTCGCCAAACGTTAAAAAAACCGACACTGAAAAAAAATCAGTACAATCGGACAGTAGCGTAGCGAGAAAGAAAATATAAAAATATGGATAAAAAAATAAGCATTTTTAAGGCCCTTATGTAAGGACCCTAAAATATAAGCAGTTTTTAGAGACTTTTCATGACCCTATGAATCCTGATTAGCAAAGATGTGTATTCCGTAAATGGCCAAAAGAAATGAAATGAAGCAAATCCATTTATTCAAATAAACTGAAAATACTGGAATTAGATAGAAGTTACAATGTGAAAACAATGGAAGTGGTTTCCCGAAAACTTTCTTGTGAACTTGTCATGCCAGAGAACGTCTTACATGGCAATGGCGTACAGTAGTCACGAAATATTTTTTGGCGTGAATATAACCTTTTCAATGAATTTATCGTGTTATACTTGGCGAGTTATTTGGCGATTAATTCCTACTATGCATTAATAGTACCCCAAAATCAAATTTGCTTCACATTTTTCTCAACAGATTAAAACAAAAATTTGACACCAAACAGACAGCACTTGTAATCACCAAATCAAATACTAATTTCGATATATTTTAAGTCATTACGTTTCTTCAATATCGAATTCTGAAAGTACAGATCGACATACAGTCAACCGTCGTTGGATTTGGCACAAATTTGTTAGATTTCGTTGGGCAGGTGGACCCATTATCGATGTTAAATCTGAGTACCGAATTTTATCCATCTAGCTCTCTTCTTTTTGTAATTATTGTGATAACTTAAATTTGGACAGCTTAACTGCCTCAGAACAGATTTTGCTCAAAATCTGATAGAAATCTCCAAATTTGATGCAATGCTCATATACTAAATTTCATCCGTCCAGCTCAAAATGAGTTATTTTTGTCTCAGACAGACAGACGGACGGACATTTTCCTGAAATGTGTTTTTCGAACTCAGGGAAATCTAAAATGTGGATTCGTCAAAATCTAGAGTTCAAATTTTTTTGCCGATTACTATATTTTCTGTATGCTACGTATACGATAAAGTAAAAATGCATCATAAAGGGAGGAAACCTCCCAATAGCACATCTTAATAACATTATTTTATCTTTATAAATAGTAGAATTGCTGATAGTCATTGGGGAAATGATAAATTTACAGCTCATGATGCTAAATGGAAGGAATGTCATTTGCAGAAGCTGGCAACTCTCTATCAAACTTGAGAATGTTTGTATTACATTCTTCAGTACTAGATAAAAACAAACGCGATAAGATGCATTTGAAATTTTTAGCCAGAATTAGATGCGCGCAAAGATAGAGATATCTGACAGTTTTCAGATCAGTTCTTATCAAGATTAATTCTTCCCACCACATCTTTTTTCTTTTTTAAAACGACTAAAAAAAAAAAAAAAAAAAAGAATAGTTATCACATTTTAAAAATGTATTATCTATTCTTTGTTCTTCATAAAATGTCCAGTAATGCGAGTTATTCCTCACAAATTTTCGTAGATAAATGCAAATAGACTAATTCTCGGTTACTTAGACTAATTTAAACATAATAAATTCCTGTTATACTGAGGAATAACGAAATTTTACCATCCTGATATATAATCCTCATTAAATGATATCTATCAATATATCTCGATGTTAAATTAGTTTTATTTAAAATCATTCCAGCTTGATGGCGGAAAAATGATCCGAAACTTTGATATTTTATTCGAATAATTTACTATCAGCATTTTTTTTCTATAGTTAAATAATAAATACCCATTAATTAATTCAATTTTTTTTTAAATGTCATAATTTTTTAAATGTCATTTTTTAAGTGTCATAAAAACTGATTAAGAAAATGTATCTTGATTTAACCCTTTCTAAGGCCGTAGGAAGTATGCTTCCCATCAAATTTATCAATCTTTGTATGAAATTATGTAGGTTGGCATAAGTTCTGACAAATTTTTTTTTGGAAGTCAGAAACTTAGATGCTTCAATTCTTTATCTCACACAAAATGATGTGTCTTGATTTGTCACTTAATTATTAATTAATCAAATTAAATTTATTTAATAAGCTAAATGAATCCCTTTTCTTATTCTAATTTCAAGCCTAAAATTATTTTAACATAATATGACTAGAAAAAAATGGCCCTTTAAAGGGTTAAAACATTTTATTAAATGCGTTGAATTTCTTTCTATCCATGCTTTATTTTTTTATTTGTATTCTAATTTCGAGATCATGATTTCGTGACCGTAGAAATTGGGCTAGAAATATTCTTTCCATGTTTAACGATTAACTTTAAAATGTAGGATGAACTGTTATTTCAAACGATATTTTAAACTGGTGACTCCATTTTAGTTTAGCAAATTTCTGAATTATTAAGCTGAGAGAATAATAATCACTAAGCTAAATGAATAATAATATTTTGTACAAAAAACTGCCTCGGTTTCTCAGTACCAACGAAGTAAAACAATAAATTTAGAAGTTTCGAACCTCTAGTCAAAAAACACAGTAGCATGACAATGATTCAGACTTAATTTTTCAATCTTATTTTTCCAAATTTTTCTCTTAATTATACAGAAGTGATAACACGCATGGAAAAAGCGTATTTAATATTGTCGTGTACAAGTGCATTTATAAACACAATGAAAACCAGAGTTGAAATATACACTTAAAAATATCTTCAAAAAAGAATTAAAATAACAGAACAAAGTTATAAGAAATAAAACTAGTATCATCGAAACGTTTATTATTATTATTTAATTTAAAAGAAATATAAAAAAAATTGTACGATAATATGTTCCAAAATTATTCAAGACAAATGGTAAAATTTTGATAAAATTATAATGATATATATGGAATTTTGGAACCCGCTATTAAATATGTATTACCCAAGAAGTAACTATGTGCTAAATCTCTCGATCCAACAGCAAGAATTCTTTGAATTCTTGCCGTTAGAGAAAGACTTCACAAATTTTTGAATATAGTAATCCATAAAAACCCACTTCATCCAAGGTGTACTGAATTTTTTTCAGACGAGCAACAGACGTTCTTTCTGAAAGCGGGTTTATGACCCAAAGTGTAATTCTTGCAAAGAAAGGGGGAGATGTCATTAAATATGATTTTACGAAAGAAAAAAAAATAATCTAATGTGAGATATGGTGGAGATTTTAAGCTTACATCATGCTTTTTGCAAATTGAGGAAAAATACATATACATTCAAACCTTGTCGCTATCCAGATTGGCAGTCCTTGCTGCAGAGTGTTTTGAATTTATCATCGCACATGTCACTATAAATATTATTATGTTAAAAATCAATCAATATATTAAATTTTTAAAAAGAATATTTTCAATTTTTTCCATAATTTCATTTTTTTCACCGTTATTATACTGCATTAGAGCAAACGATATTAATATGAATCTTTGATTGCAATCTAGATAACAATAGAAAATAATGGACAGTCGTTGAAAATAATGCGTAAAATATAATATATGAATTATGGCACGCTCAAAATAGTACTCTTATCAGCGTTTAACGCAATAATCTCCAATCCCCACCCATCAATGATAGAACCGTTAACCAGTTATAATAATTAGTTGAATCGAAAGCTCACGCGTTCAGCGTTTTATGCATCAAAACTAGAACGATCTCAGTGATAAGTTAATACTTCGGATTTTTTTATCAAGTACAGTAAATTTTTTTTATATTTCACGGATATTGGCAAAACGGATTACGAGAATGTTCCCTGTAAGAAAATTTATTTTCCTAAAAAAGAATTTGTTTTCATCAAATATTATATATATGTAAACATATTTCAGCAGTTGCAAAGCCGAATAAAAAAGAAGAAACTTTTGAAATTTTTGAAACTTCGATTTATTTCAGCACGGGAGGCATAATTTACGTACAAAGAATAAGAGATAAGAAATAGCACCAGTCTACATCGCGACACAAGAGCAAAAGATAGTAAAGTCTTTGGAAAAATTTCTGTACAAAATTTTTTATAGGGATTTCTTTGCCACGTGTCGATTTAGCTAAAGGAATCTTAGGTACCTTTAAAAGAATGTGGATTAAGGATTTTTATCGCTTCACTCAGAACGTGAGAACTCGCTGAAGTGACCAGTTTTAAAGAGCGCGAGTAAAATTAATTAAATAAAAAAAAGTAGGGATTGGATCAGGAAACAAGAGAACATAGAATGAAGTTAATATCGGCCAAATTAAGATAAAAATTAAGAAATTAATTAGAATTTAAATTATATTAAGAGATATCATTACAAACACACACACACTACATATTGGACCAATAAAGATTAATAAACTACATTTCGACCATCAAATCAGTTCACTGAAAAGAAAATGTTAATCTTTTTTTTTTAACTTTTATTTATTTTGGCATTATGATAAAGACAATCAAAACAAGAACAATCACACTTTTGAACAATACTTTCAGTTAGTTCCTGCAAAAAATACTTTTTGATTCGGAAAGAAGCCGAAATCTGTGAATATTTCAGAAGTTCCTTTTTATTTGATACCTGAATAACATTCAATAACATTAAGGCCAATAAACTTGTATCAGAATTTATTCCGGATCTCCCCCCCCCCAAAAAAAACGTGAAATGTTTTGAAAACGCAACAGCTCTGCGCACACAGCAGACAGTTACGAGCACAGTTCGTCTGGGTCGAGAGCGAACCGAAGCGTGACGAATGGGAGTTGCAGAGGAAACCGTCTTCCTGACAGGGAAAATATCACATGTACCTGCGTTTGTTCAAATGGCCAGAGAATAAAAATAGCGTACAGGATGTGTGAGGCAATCAACCGATCTTTTACACTACGCTACGAAAGAGATGCCTTAAGGGGGAGGGGGAAAAATCAGGGCAAGGTAAGCTAACTGTAAAAATCACTTTTTAAAAACTGCTTATCCAACCAGATTCATATCAAATATTTTAAACAGTGGTATTTTGAGTAAAATTAACTATAAAAAATATTTAAAGTGAAATGCTGTATAGATAAATCTTAATTAATTTTCGTATTTTTCAAAAATTTTCAACAAATCAAAGAAAACGATCCTTTTTTTTTTTTAAATACTTAATAAAATAGTTTACAATTTTTCACCAATTATAAAAATTTTTGAAGTTAATAGAGTCAACCGTTGTAAAATCCGATTTGAAATAACTATATTCTGTGTTAACGATAATACATTTAAATAATTAAATGTATTATTGACACTGCATTTAATTTATTAATACATTTTATTCATTTATTCAAAAATTATGACATTCGTGTTTTGAGATAGCTCATATATATCATGATTGTTCTTTTTATTTTGAAGAAAAACAAACGAGGTTTATTTTTATTTTATTTGAGTGATGAAGATATTGTATTATTGGCCGTTTTCGGTGGCAAGTTTGCTTGACAGATATAGATTATGTATCTTAATAATTACATTACTATATTATTCAAAATTTCTATAAAACATTGACTGCCGTGTCACCCACATTCGAGTAACAGCAAAAGTTCTCGCTAAGAGTAGAATTTATCCGAGGAGCATGTAATCGTTGTTTATGTCGCCTTGTTTTAACATGTTATGCACTGTCTGAACTGCCTCTGATTCACACTTACTATCTAATTAGATATCCTCTTTTCTACAACAATTACGAGAGATCAAAGGAGTGCGCATCTTATAAGATAGTGGTCCGAATTATAAGCACCAATCATGGCAACGAACAGTCTCAAGGTATTTGAAACTTCGTATTGTGATACACATTTAACCCAGTTCGTCTGCCTTAGTGCCTTTAGCTTGTTCACTTCTATTCACTGCCTTAATAGCAGTCTAGGATATCTCTTAAAATTAGGTTTTCAGCTTAAAAGCAGAAATGAAGCTAATTCCAGTTTAGTTTATATATTCGCATAAAACAACTACAACAATTTCTACATCAAATATAATACATAACATTTAAGAAGAGTTTTGTTTTAAAAAAAAGTAAGAAAAGGAAAGAAAAAAAACCCGGTAAATCTAAAGAGGATCGAATTTCTTTAAACATCAAATTGGAAAAAAAAAAGGCTAGTACTATTTATATTGAAGTAATAGCGAAATACGTAGCAACAAATATTAAAAATATTCGCTTAAATATAAGCTACATTTATGCTTATTATTTATATATGCTACTAGTCAAAAAACGTAAGATATTTTACTGAACAGGGAAAATGATTTTTTTTTTACATGCATCCTTATCTAAAAACAACATAGGCTTAAAAAAACAAAACCTGTAAATTATAAACACAAGTGGCTCCTAAATCTTAAACATTCTATTTTGAAAGAATATTGACATTTTTTCTTTAAATCTCATATGTATTAATTATTCTTTATTTATTAGTATTTTAAATTTGAATATGCAAAATCCATTTAATAGAAAATTTCCTTTAAACGGGAATTCTTATTAAAGATAATAATAATAATAATATAAGAATAGATAATAATAATAATAAGTATTTCAGTTGCAATGTTTTGACGCTGAACTAATATGATTATTCATTTTTAAAAATACATGCAGGGGAAGGATTAGAATAAGAAAGCGTAACTGTAACGAAAGTAAATACTTTTCAACAATAGCGAAGAGCAACTTATTACTTTTTTTATGTCCAACATGTACAGCAAATGAAATGATCATCGATCTGGACGTTGACCTTACCAATACACAGTTATCGATGAAATTCGGCTAAGAAAAATAATACCCTCGTAAACTCAAATGTCATATAGCTATTCGAACAAAACTGCTTCAAAAATGAGTTCTGAAAATCACTGGTTGTTAAGGAAGACTGTAAAATGACAACAGCATTACCAAGAAAAGAATAGCAATATGGAATGATCGCGTGATAAAATATCATTATAGCTTCAATAAATGAAAAAAAAAAGGGGGGGGGGAGCAGACAGTATTCCTAAATTTCAGTGAAATTATCCTTACTAAAAATAAAGAGAATATGTGTGGTGTTGGAACTTCACAAGACAAATTGCGTATCCAAAATACCATATTAGGCCAAACATATTTGGACAGTGAAAATGTACACCCCGCTGAGGGATTTTTAATCAATTTTAATTAATTAAAAAATCTTAAGATTTTTAATTTTTTTTTACGATAACTTCCGAAAATGCTTTTGTATCGAATTAATTCTTATACCTTTTGAAAATTAAAAAAAATTGCTTGTTTAATGACGCAATGTTTAATAGCTCCATAATTTTGTTCTGAATTTTGGCCAATAGTTTACATGGAATATCGGAAAACAAAATTATATTACCAAAAGACAACGTGCAATTTAAAATAAATAAACCGGGCATCTATATTTATAATGAAACGGTTTCTTTTGGAAGGTTCAAGTATATAATAAACACTATAAACAGTGTAAAACTGTTAAAATAAAAGGGCTTTAATGTATGGCACAGTTTAATATAGTGAGGAAATCGAGGGTATCAGAGATTTAATTCAAATTTAAACACAACTTTTATTTCCAGCAAAGTAGCTACTCGCAAAATCAGCTAGTTTTTAAAAATCATTAGCAACGCATGACTCGGTAAAGCACGTATATCGTGACACCTTCAAGAAATGAAAAAGCTTTTAATGCACAGTTCTCCATTTTTAATTTTTTAAAACTTGTTATTAGTTGGGTATTTGGACGTGCATTCATCATTCAAATTGCAGCATACATCATAAATGAAAGGAGCAGATAATAAAGAATGAAACTGCCTTATCCTCTTGAATCCAGAAATCATCAAAATATCAGCACATCAGCGAAATGCGGACACACTGCACCAGCTGTGTATGAACATAGAATTATCTTTACTGAAGTGTGATGAATCTGACTAGAAAAAATTTATGATTTCAGACAGTGTTAATTACACAATATGTCGTGATATCCTGCTAACAATATTACTTTAAATGAATCTTCATGTTCAAGGCTATGTATATTCTAAAAACAGATAAAGCTTTTCATTTTGAATTTAAAAAATTTCTAAAAAAATTATCAAAATTCAATATTTTTTTTAGACAAATTATCAAGCTTGGCTGTCGAATACTAATATAATACTTAGCTGTCGAATATTAATCGGTATTAAATTATCTAAAATGGAGAAAAAAAGCAAACATGATTTCGTCTTTTCCGTATTATAAAAATTATATCAAATGTTAAATATAAGGCACCTTTTGAGTATCAACTGTATCTACTACCCATGAAACAAAAAAGTGAATGAAAATTAATTCAGAAAAATATATAGATTAGTTTTAAAATATCCAATATTAAAAGAGTTTTAATTGATTATTAATTAATATTTCATATCCATGCATGCTGTATTTTGTTACGTGAATGGATATCTGGAATCGCGAAACAATTTCTGGGTTTAGAAGAAAATAAAACCTCGAGAATGTGTGTATATATGTGTGGGTGGAGGATTACGGGAAAGATTGTTCAATGTAAAATGGCAAATCTTAACCTCACATGCAAAGAAAGTTGTATACTATAAATTTTTCTCCGTTTAATTTTAAATTGTTTGTTACCCAAAAATAATATAATTCTTTAACAATTAAATTATTTTCGCAACATTATGGGTTTGAAGAATTACTTTACCTAAGTTTTGCTAATACTCCTTTCTGAAGCAAAATGACTTTTTTTTTAATGAACTTTGCAATTTTATTGAAACAATTTATTAAAACAATCGTGCTAGCCACCACCCTTTTTCGTAGTTAAAATGGAGAGGGGCATGACTCTAGATGTCAGTCCAGTGCACACATATGCGGTTTTTTTTTTTTTTTTTTTTTTTTTTTTTTTAATATTCCTTTCAAATGAGGTTTTATGGGACCCAAAAAAGCTTTCGAGGTAAAATGCGGACTGAATTACATTGACAGCAGTTGGTCAGTTCATACATATCCAACGCTTTTCCACCTACTTCCAGGAAAAATGCCGAACAACAGTTGTACTAATTACTTGTCCGACACTGCAACATCACGAGATACATGTGTGCACTACAAAATGCCATGCACTGTACTTCACGTCACTAATCGCTTTTTCGACATTTCGCCGCTAACGAATTGTCCGGCGCCAATCGGATAAGCATACAAGGTCCTAACGTTCATCAGGCTCTCATCAACTCTACGTTTGGCGCAGCATAGCCAGATATGGCTCTTGAGCCACAAAACCCTAAATAATTAACTAACTTCATCAGGCTTTCAAACATTGTGGATCTAAAGTGGTTTTGGGTTTCGAACTTGGAATTCTCACGTAAGAAACATTATTACAAAGCATTCATAAGACTTAATAAATTTGAAGAACGGAATTCTTAAAAAAAAATTTTCTATACCATTTATACACATAGATTAACATTATAAAAGATTGAGAAATATGTTTAATTTTGAGCATTTTAGCTTTCATAAATGGCCAAAGCAATTTTATACTTTCAAATGTTTCCATGCTGTCAACAAAAGCAATTTCCTTATAAATATGATTCCCTTGGCGCAGGGGTTCCCTAACCATTTAAGCATTACAAAAGACACTTTTCACAAACTGAATTTATAGTAATCCACTTTCTTCTCGACCAAATGAATTTTTTGAAAGACGAATAAGCTAGTGCTTTTTCTGAAAACAATAAAGTTCCTTCCCCTCATGTACAAACATAGCATAAAATAGTTTTATTAAGTTACCTTGAAATCGCTTGAATTCAAACTCATTGTGTTTGTTACTATTTTGGCAGAACAGAAAGTCAATAAATAGTAATACGTCGAATGCTAAGAAATTCGTTTCTTGAAAAATTGTGAAGCTGATGAATTAAGAAGTAACAACTGGAAGAATAGCTAAATAAAAAAGAAAAGTCGAAAACTCAAAATTGGTTTTGAACAAATAGGATCAATTTTTTAAGTTTGAAAACTAATTTGTCTACATTAATAAAATGGAAACGCCAATTTTCCAGTTCTTTCTCTCTCTCCATTATATAAAACCAAAATATTGAATAAATTTTTGCAAAAATTTGCTTACAAGTACAGAAAAACACAAGGAATATTTTGATACAGGATCGTGGCAGTTAGTAAAATAATTAATACTTATTAATAAAAAGTTTTAATTTTTCAGCGCATGCGCAACAATGAACTAGCAACCAATTAGAGCCTAATATTTGTTTAGTAATGGAATTTAAAACAGCTATAATATGAGAAACAGAGATACAGAAATAAAATTTGTTTTGCCTTATCTATCTATACTTATAATAAAGCTCAACGTGTGTGTGTGTGTGTGTTGGCGCTCTGTTGGCACACATATTTCAATTGCCACTTACATCATTTACATACTTTGCATCATTTAAAAAAAATTATGAAAAAAAAAAAATAGCTTTCTGAGTTTAAAAATCGATTGCGACAAATCTAATTTTCTGAAAAAACTATGAAACTCTTTAGTTCCAACAGATCTTCCCATTTATATTATAAATAAAATTTTAAAAAATAAGAATTTGTGTATTATAATATTTTAAATTGAAACTAAACACAACCAATATTTCTGAAATATCTGTTGGTCATCAAAAAGGATTAGTACAGCTATAAAAATGCTTTTACAGATGCAAAACAACCATTTGAAGAACAAACGTACTTATCTTAATAAGAGTGGTATAGTACATATATTTTTTTTTCCTCGGTGAAAATGATTTCCTTTCACAGAGAACAGACCTCCATAAAATGAGATAAGAAAATATTTAAAATTTAAATACCAAGTATGGAAAGAAAAAAGGTTCACGTAAGCTCTAATAAAGCAGAACTTTCCTTCCTTTTCGGGCATTACTATTTTGTTTATGGTGCCATTGTCTTTGTAGACTTTAGTTACGTTTGTCAAATAACTTGTTAGAAATTACGTTGCCAGTTGTTAAGAATTGTAATCCCAGCTGAATACTTCATGTTTTGTCACGAATAAATAAAAATAGAAAGACTGAATGGTGTTTTGTATGAGTAAGACTATTTGAACGAAGTTCAGTCTGTCTCATAAAAAAAAACTTACAAAAATAACCAAGAAAGTCCAGACATCAAAGACAGAATTGTTGAAGATTCAGAATGCATAACAATTCTGATTGTTTAAAGATCTAAGCGTGGTTTTACAGAAGCTATTGTGAAAATCGTAAGCTTAAAAAAATGGCTGAGGGGGACTCACGATTTTTTCTTTTTTTCCAACTCAAAATTCAGAGAAATTTTCATTCTTCTAAATGACATATTTACGATATACTAAACTCTCCGAGGGGCGCTTCAAATAAGGGGATGATAAATTGCTGGATAAATAAACAGGTTGTCGTATGGTTGTTGAATGGTGGGTATAATTATAGTGGTGTGTACTGAAATCTGAATCGGACACATTTCCGATGAAAGGATGTGCCTCCTTGGAGAATTCTTGATTACTATATGATGGTCATCTTTAACCCTTTCTAGGGTCGTGGAAAGTATGCTTCCCACCAAATTGATCAATCTTTGTATGAAATTATGTAGGTTGGCATAACTTCTGACAAATTTTTTTTAGTAAGTCAGAAACTTAGATGCTTCAATTCTTTATCTCAGACAAAATGATGTGTCTTGATTAGTTACTTAATTATTAATTAACCAAATTAATTAATTAATTAAATTTATTTAATAAGCTAAATGAATGTCCATATGTTCAGATGGAACGGAGAGTATCATTAATAGTTACATTCCAATGACTTCTTAATATTAATTTCTTTCGTCTCTGTCATATTCTAAATTTATAATCATCATTAAAAATAGTTATTACAAATACAATTTCAAATTGGTATGGGTTTTGATCTGAAACTGAAAACAGTGCGAAATATTGTAGTTTCAACTACCTAAAACATTTTAAGACAGAAAAATATAACTTCAATGAGCAGGCACAATCTTCAAACAATGAAAAACGAATATTTAGGTATGTGATGAACTCAAAAGAGTAATCTCCATTAACTTGTTGAATACTGCCGCCGAGATGTTAAAATATTTTTTCAAATATTTCGCCAAATAAGTACTCACTCTTTTAGTTCAAGAGATTACATTGTATAAAACAAGCTCTTCGACCATATAGTGGTTGAACAGCTTACCTTTCACGTATATTAAAAAACTAAAATCACGTATATTAAAATATAATAAACGATGCAGTTAAAAAAAAAATGAAAATAATGGTTGTAAAGCCCACTTTAGCTAATAAGTTCACCAC
Organism: Argiope bruennichi; assembly: GCF_947563725.1. Lineage (NCBI taxonomy): Eukaryota > Metazoa > Arthropoda > Arachnida > Araneae > Araneidae > Argiope > Argiope bruennichi. The sequence goes on along the minus strand of NC_079151.1, from coordinate 127,660,962 downwards.
TAAAAATGATATTTCAACGTTTACGGTTTGCTAAAGTAAAATTGAACAACCGCGAAGACTAATAGGGTCAGATTATTTACAGTGATTCAATATAGTTTAACTATTTCTAGTGCAATAAACAGTTTCAGCATCAAATAATATTTGAATATTTTAGAATTTAGCATTAGCGAAATGTCAAAATAATGTATTTCAAAATTGGTTCTCAGTTGTTAAGCCACATCAAATTTATAATTACATACATTATGTGGCACGTAGTTTATAATTATACACGACAAACTACACAATCAAGAATAGCAATTTTCATTAACAAAAACAGAGTATTTAAGACTATTACATCACATCATAAAACTTCACAATCGTGTCCAAGAATCTCACGCAGTCAATCACGATCACCACTCGTGAAAAATTGCAATCCGCCTAAAAGGCTTCTTCCTCAATTTCCTCACGATCAGACGTTCAAGGTAATAATACACTTTTATTATGATTTTAAACGTTTCAGTGAAATACAGTGATGCTTTAAAATACATATGCAAAATGCATCCAGCAGCGGTTATCTCCCCTAAATCTCTCCAAAATTCTCTTTATAAAGCCCACATCAGAGTTTTGCGCTTCATAAAGAAAGCAGGTACTTAACTTAAGGTGATTTTTGGCGTGAATTTAGGAAATGATTTTTTTTTTTTTTTTTTTTTTTTTGTCAATTTCTCTCCTCCCCCCCCCCCTCACATACTTTTTTTTTAAATTAATCATTGGCATGCGATTAATACGAAGTGCCTGAAAACCAAATTTTGAAAGCTTTTTTCTCCCACCGATTGAAATCAAAATTTGACATAAAACAGTAAATGTGGTCACAAGATCGCATACTAAATTTCGTTTTTTTAAATTATTGCGTTTATATGCATGCGAAAGCACACACCAAGAGACCGTCAACTTCTTAACAGATTTTGTTCCAAATTTGATACAGATCTCTACATTTTAGATGCTAAACCTGCGCACCAAATTTTATCTACATTGCTCCTTACATTTTGAAGTTATCGCAATCATCTCTATTCTGACACTTCTTCAGGATGAATTTGACAGAAATCTATACATTCGGTGTTCAGACTCTACACCAAATCTCATCCCTCTAGTTCAAAATGTTTTTCAATTATCGTGTTCGCAAAGAAACAAACATAATTCTAAATCAAAGGGAGTGGTATCCACACAACTTTATAGCGTGTTATCTTATCTCATAGAATGCCCAGCAAGGCATTGGTGTACAATAGTTACAAAATGTCAACCTTTGGTGTGAATTTAGCATTTTTACTATCACGTAATTCTTAGCGATTAAACACTCGTATGCAGTCAATAGTCCATCCCTAGTGACTGGCCTTCGGATTTGAGAATTTGAATGTAAATTGTAATCGAATTTGTCTAATTGTTTAAATAACTTATAATGCAACATCTGAACAATGCAACAACCTGCCTATCAATTTAAGTAATGTGTAAATGAAGCATGCGGAAGAATTCTTATCTCAAATTTCTCGCACATATACACAATACGGTGTGTTTTGAGTTAAAATACGTCGTATATTGAAGAGAACCGAGAATGAATTTTAGACTTTTGTTCACTGACAAACTGAATTAGAGCTGAATAAGAACTTCTGATAAAGATTCACAAAATTAAGGTGTAAAAACTACGAGTTAAATATCTTTTAGTGACTTTGGAGAGTTTCTGAGCTATAAGGTTCGCGTTTACATGGGCATAAAGTTCAGCCATTGACGGATTTAGTCTAAATATAAATATATATTTATAATTTTGTTGCAGATCATGTAAAACGCTCCCACTGGTGTAAATGTTTGTTGTAAAGCGTTCCCTTCTAGCTTGCTGAGGTTCAGAAACATTGCCATGCCATCCGCACGAATACACATTTTGTACAGATAGTTGGCAGAGCCATTACCAAATTTCATATGAATCAACAATTTTAGTTATAAAATCATACAAACCGAATTTTATCTACTTAAGTGGCCGGGTTTTTTTAATTGCTGTGCTCACAGATTCGTATTAAATGAGAACATTAATCAAAATATCGACATAACTCTTTTTGATTTCTACTTGATACTTAAAATGTACTTGACATAAAAGAGAACATCATGTGCTTATTAACTAAAATGTCTTGTTGAAATTAAAACTGAAATCTAAATCATCGAAAAAGTGGTTCTGGAAATTTTGTAAAATGAGTCCTCGATACTTTACGAGTCGGAAACTCAATATCAATAGAAGCAGGAAAAGAATTCTTATACAACAAAACACTGAAAACCTCTTAATTCTCTTCAGCAATTATGCACAATGTCTGCTTACATGCGACTCAAATGCACGAGCGATTGAAAAACGGAGAAAGCCTCCCACGAACTAAATAGTACCCTTGATTCGCCATAAAAGTAGAAACGGAATAAAAGGTCAGACAGAGCGTAAAAAGGCAAATGCCATGAACGATAAAAGAAAACAGTTTTGGAAGTCTTGAAAGTGAACATTGAACTTCGCGCTGAATGAAAAATGTGGCGCGAAAAAACAACGCCTCTCTTTCCGACATACCAGTACATGGAATACGTTAAGTACCTTCTCTCTCTGACATCTGTGTCGACTGAGTCAGGCAGGGGAAATTACAAAAACTTGGCACGCGAGCGCTTGCCAGAATTCTCGCCGCAACAAAAGGACGATTATGGCAGAATTAAAAGAGCTTTCGGCTCAATCTCGCACAGACGGGCATGCTTTCGTGATCAAAAAATAAACAAGGCGCACATCCTGCACTTCAGTCCTATTTAAAAATGAAACCCAGAAAGCGTTCGACTAAATTTAATTCTGGTTCTTGTCGGAAGAATTAATGCAAAGAAAACACTCAGCTGAAGGATGTTGTTTTAATCAGCTCTCATTGCTTTTTGAAAGCAAAATCTGTATGTTTTTATTTTATCGTTAGTGAAGCATAACGAGAAAATATTGTAATCGTCAAAAAACTCAACTTCCGAGATTATGACGAGTCTTCGAAAAGCAAAATTTTGGAATTAGCACATCAGCGAATACAAATCAAAAACCTTTTGAGCCTAGGCGGAGGAAATTCGGTATGTGGTCTTAATATTAAATTTGTAAATTTATACCAAATTTTAAACGAAATTCACATAAGAAGACCTGTCTGCCCAAAATGTAAAAATTTTTGAATCAAATCCATCTATGTGTGGCCGTCTGTCAATCTGTACATTGCATACATGTAAATGTAATAACGAAAATAAAAAAAATCACAAATTTAAATGAATGAAATTTGGTATCCGACCTCGTTAGTAAAATTCTAATCCTGTGTCAAATTTTGGTTTAAAATCAGTTGAAAAATCTCATCTAAAATTTAAACTCCGTTTTCTTCATTATACCTTACCACAATGCACAAAACGCTCTTCTTGCAAAATTCTGAAAATGAAAATCTGAGCACTCGTGGAGATCACGGACATGCTTACGAACTACAATTTCTATACAGGGAAAGGGAAATTTGAAAGCATGCAAGACAGTTTAGTTTCAATTAAAATTTGCATTTTTTAAAAACAATATGCAATAAGACCAAATAAGACCAGAAGTTTTAATGCAGAATGGAAAATGCAGTTTGAACAGATGTTGATTTCTTTGCATGTAAAATTACAAGCACTATAACTATATAATCAAATATATTTAACCTTTAAATTTATTCACAAATGACACGAACCGCATAAGATTTTGGCTGAATGCCGTGAAGTCATGCAATAACGAAATGAAATATTTCACGAGCAGTTTTTAACAACTACATGCAGCGAAAACGTTGATTTCTATAGCCCTGAAACCTTTCGAATTAAAGTCTTTGAGTTTTTGGACTTGGAGTTTTGTTACTATCTCTACCATTTGTTACTATCTATTACACCATCTCTAAAAACAATTTCAGTTCAGTTATTTTAATGTCCTGTTTTAAAGTAACACTAAGACTATTTTAAAACGGACCTTGTAATTTTGAACCGCGGTCAGGCGACGAGAACTGCACCTGAGCTGGCACCATGCTCCCTAATTTCCGTATCATAACAGCGAGAGGACGTTTGGCTCCGAAGGATTTCCAACCTACTTACACGACGGTTCTTCGGTGGAATTGGATCTCGAACAGAGACCTTACAATCAGGCCTCCGCGGCCCCCACAAATAATAACGTGTGTGCACGTACGCATTGGTGCTCTACAAGCTACCACGTTTGACTCACAGCTACTAAACTTGGCGCATATATGTATTTTAAAGGATAAAAATGTGCACATCGGAGCGAGTGTCTATTTGAAATTTTAATTAATTAAAAATTAAGCGAAATTTTAACGCAGCTCAAAATAATTTCAGAAACTATTATTGCACAAAAATAAATTTTACATCATTTAAAAAAAATCCTTTTTAATAATGCCAGATTTAATAGTTGCGCAAATTTTTCTGAACTCGACAGTTTTTAAAAAATGCTTTTTTGCCTAATTTTCAACATTAAATTACATTGTTACCTTACATTTCAAACTATTTTTAATGTCTCGCCAAATAATCATGAGATTACTTTCTTACTTTCACTGTCAAAAACTAGGGGAGAAAAATTCTGTACAATTAACAAGATTAAAAAAAAAAAATAGTGAAAATATTATACCGTGAGTAATAGCAGATAGATGAATTGAACAATTACGTTTTTAAAAGCGCAATGATGTTGTAGCGGATTGTATGAGCGAGGATAGAACCTGGGACCTTGTGGTTCGCAGCCGAGTAACAAGACCACATGACAAAAGCAATTGCCCGTGTTTCGTAGCTGTTATCTGGCTTATAAGCTTTTCACCACAACGTCATGGGATTGGTCTCCATTCAAAGAAGTTCTATATACAATGAATAGAACATATATAAAACTATTAAAATAACAAGCGTTAATGCTCAGAATTTTGATGCTTAAAAATAGTTTGTTCACAGAATAATAGGCATGAAGTTATATCTAAAAGATTTAACTGAAATTATTTATAACCGTAGAGAACTGGCTAATCATCAATGGTGGCTACTATTAAATAAATAAACACTTTTTGTTGAAATTAGAACAAACTATAAACACTAAAAGAGCCTCCCTAACAGAGCAGTACGCCGAAGTAATATAAATACAAGTAATTTAATTTTTATATATTAATTAAATTCTTAATTATTGACAAAATCGCAATCTTCAAAATTGTGTTTCAGTCATCATTCTCTCTTCTTTATAAAAATTAATTATTTTTTTATTTTTATTTATTTATTTACAGATTTTATGCAGAGTTAGTCCAAAGTGGGATTACAAACATAAATAAAACTTGGGGAAACAAGCGTGTTCATAGAGTGGTAATAATTACTAAATTGCACATATAAATACGGTAAATAATGCTGCAATAAATGCTATGATTGAAATCAGTAAATTTACGGAATTACCGAAAATAAATCGGACAAAAAGATATTGAAAGGATAATAACAATATACAGTGCAACCCTGCATTTATCTTCTGTTTTTAAAGTCCTCCTATCATCTATAATACTTTTTGCCGATCTTTTCAGATTCCGGAAAATTTTACCCATATAAATGGTTTCCTGGTTCGCACCATTATTCCTCTGATCCTTTAAAAACTGCAAAGAGTAATAAGGTACTAACTTCCGGTTTTAAAAAATAGGAGGGTATCAAAAATAACTACCTACACGTTGTTAAAAATGTGTAACTGTACACCCGTCGCTTATTTATCTGACATGATGAATTGTGACGCCTACGAACAAGATACCGAGATAGAATGAAGTTTACTTTAAGAAAATACGATTCGAAAATATTTCAAAGATAAAACGAAAGCAGAGAGAAATACCCGTGTTAGGCGTTTGTTTATGAACGTTTTAAAAATACATGTGATCATAAAGCACAACATAGACTATCTTCGATCTTCCATCTTTTAGGCACTTCATTTTAATTATTTGCAACAGCTTTATAAGTGAATGTAGAATTTATTTCAATACCCGCCTGGTGCACATTATGGTTTCACTTATTAAGTGAAATTCTTATGCCATTTATTATAATTTATTTAAATACCCGATCAGCGTATTTTATGGCTTCACAAACCAACTAAATGCTAATATTATTACAAAAGTAAATCAGTCTGAGTTAAGACAAATGGGGGGTAAAAATTTTCCGTAAATTCATTCAAAAGGGGACAGCGATTACGATGAACACTCGCTATTTTTTTGAAAAAATCTTTATTCAGTAATCAGCAATTTTGACGCTGACGAATATAATCGTCAGGCTCAGCTAGCTTTTATAAATTATGCTAATGAAATTTCGAATCGAAATAAGCAGTTTTGTTAACTTACTGATATTTTTAGTATTTATTTTGATAAAAACAGAAAAAGCAGTGCATTTTACCTTTAGCACTTCATTGGCTTCGCTGCGGGGATATTAGATTGGAGGCATAGTTTAGGCTTAAAACATATATAATACAATTTTTTTTTTTTTTTTTTATTCAAGCAGTATAAACAGATCTTCACTAATACCACAATTACTAATTTGGATTACTAATCAAAATAATTGCATCATTTTTTTTAAGAATTCAATCAATGGATAGAACTGGCAAAGCATTATAAACATTTAATTAGATTTCGGATAGTAAAGCAAAGTTAGGGATTACTTTTGTACGATGGAACTTCCAGAGATAATAATTTAAAAATAAAGAGATCTCACAGACACTTGGAAGCATAGGACAACTTAAGCTCAAAAAAAAAAAAAAAATGTCCTATTTAATTGTCCAATAAATTTAGCTTCCATACAACTTTATTAGAGATTAAAATATAGTATTTGACAAATATTTGTATAATTAATATAGATCAATTCTGTTAACGGCAAACATAAAAGTGTATTTGTTATTCATGATGAATAATGTGATATGTTGAAATGATGTTAAGTATGAAACAATGTATTAAATTAAGTATCAAATGGTATTTGCTGTCCTGTATATCGAAAATTGCTTTTCGAATAAAAATTTCATCTAGAACCATCAAAAATAAAATTCATTTGAAATTCTTTCTGAGAAAGCTAGACTAATTCTTCCTAAATTTAATATTAAATTCTCAGCTGACATTTAATTCATCAAATTTTATAAGGTTTGGCGTATGCGGAATTTAATTACGTAAATGGCCGAAAGAGAGCAGAAAATTTATTTGCGTCTCGTAAAATGAGAGACCTCCACAGATGTATAAAAAAAAAAAAAATAATAATAAAAAATGGTATCAAGGTCAAGAGCAGTACGTACGTTGAATAGACCATTCAGTAAACCACCATACGAGTTACACGGTTTAAAAAATGAATTTACTGCCGTTTCTGTTAATAAAAATTGGTTTGAATAACATAAATTATAAGCATAAAGCAGAAATTCATAAATAATGAAAAGAATCGAGCATAAACAAATTTGATTAATTGAATAAAATAAATTTATACAAAAAAATGGGTGAGATATTAAAAATATTGTAGAATTATTATTAACCAGCGCCAAAAGCTTCATAAAAATTTTAAAGTTTGTAAATTTTTCAAAATGTCTTGAGAAAATGTTTTTGCAACATCAAATTTCATTTTGTAGTAGAATGCGCAATTTGCATTTAATGACAAATTATCTTTTCTTTGGCTGATGTACTCCTAATATTCACCAGAAAGGCAGCTACTGAAAATAACAAATTATGTCCTGTAATAATACCTAACTTTAGGAATTTTGTATTTGAAATTCTATCGCAAAAACGGAATTGGCATGAAAGCAAGATATTTTGTTATTACTGTTAAGGATGATCATTGGCTCGGAAAATGTTTAAAGTAGAATAATTCTCATTCTTCATAAACATCTCCATATACTTCTTTCTTTTTATACGGTCAATTATTGCAACAAATCTTCTTTTACAATAATAAATATAAAGTCCTTGCAAAGAATGCACAATACTTTACTCGCCTTAAAGTAAATGAAATATTTTTTCATTGACATAAAGCTTTTTTATGCTTTATCCATTATAGATACGTCAGCTTCTTTTCTTCGTTTTAATAAAGAAATTTCTGAGCAATCACATTGGAAATTATTATTCACTTTTATCAATGTTCCGCAATTTCAAATTATCAGAAAACGGTTGTCGCAATCCTGACTAAGAGAAGGAAAACTAATTAAAATAAAATTGTAATAGCTAACAAAAACAAAGAAAAGTCAAAAAGATCGGGATTACATGATATCCTACGAATTCAAAATTCTTTCAGCTTACACGTCGCACAATTTTTATTTGCGTGCGCACCTTTCCCCCCCACCACCACCACCAACACAACCAATACTTTACAAAAAATTTAATGCAGATTTGTATCAATTCCAAGAATAATAAAATTCGACTTCACAAACACTGAAATTCGTTCTTCCGCGAAAAAGAATCATGACTGGGGAAATATTTATATTTAATATTTTTTTGTTGAATGTGTGATTTTAGAGTGATTACTGAAGTTATTAAAGGCACCATGAAAGACGAAAAGGAAGTAAAAAAAATGCAAAAAAAAAAAGAATATTTTCACATTTTGCGACGGTCAGATTAAAGTAATTTCCTCAATTCATAAACGGTACATGCGATGCGAAATGTTTTTAATAGATATGAGTGAGAAAAAATATTCATATGGAAATGCATATTCTTGGGGCAATTAACATGAAAAATTCTACGAAAACTAATTTCACAGTTCACTGAGCTGCAGCCAATATAATTAAACAAAAAAGTCTATCATCCGGAAAAATTTCTCCTTGAAAAGTTTAATGCATTAATTAATCTGCAACTATTTTTTTGCACTATTACCAAAGTCAAATAATCAATACTTTGTTAGGATGAATTACACTTCAAAGATTAATTCGGATGTTAAATAAGAAATAATTCAAAAATTCTTTGAATACCACTTTTAAAAATAAATTTATCACATGAAGTTTAAGCTAAAACATCATGGTCCAGTCACATTAAATAATAATAATTGATATCATTATGATAATTGATAAGAATAATTTTTTGTAAAATTTTAGAGTTGGGATATTATTTTTAATATCAGACGATTCAAGAAAATTTTTCATTCCCTTAATTTTAAAGAACCTAAATCCTAAGTGATAAAACATAATTATCAACACAATTCAAAACTATTTATAATATAATATTTCTATATTATTTCTGACATAACAACTAAGTATCTTTATGACACATTTAAACATAAGATTAATTGACATAATTCACTCATATTCACAAAAAATTTCAAATTTTATGTTTATGTTTTTTTAAAGAATAAGAAATCTTATCTTCTTCAGTTAGTTACTTACACTTAAAATTAAAACATATTTCTGCCAAGAAACAAGGATATTATGGAAAATTTGTTTATTTATCGGCAATATCAATAACTCGGCCTAAGTGAAGATTAGTGTGCACCAGCCGATTGTCGCCAATATTGCAACCCATCGGATCCCTCTTATAGCAACCGTACTGCTGTTTTGTTTACTACTTTTTGCAATGGTTGAGTTGTACTTAAACTACAATTAAATTATGAAAATTGTTAAATTAAAAATATTAAAAAAAATATAGATTAAAGATTTTACTTTTGTTCTTTATTATAAAGAAATTTAAGCTTATAATTAAAAGTTATTTTCTTCTTTCTTTTTTTAATGTGAATACGAACAGAAAATATTTATTCTTTTGCAATTTTTAATTGTCAGTATTTGCTTTAAAAAAATCGTCTGCATTCTCACTTTCAAAGACAGCTGCAAATGGAATTCTTCGCAGTTCTCATAATTCTTTTGGTGTTATAACGGTTGGTTCCCTTCATAATTTGTTATGTCGGGATTATTTCGAACCTGTAGAATGGATGAAGAGCGAGTTAAATATGCATACATATATATTTTACGAGTTAATGAAATTAGGAAAGGATGCTTGTTTGAAATTTTGTATTGAGAATGGTTTGATATCGAACCGGCAGAATGGATGGAAGGTGAGTGGAATATATTCTTTTACAAGTTGATGAAGGTGGGGAAAGTATGTTTGTTTCAAATTTTGTATGGAGAATGTTCCGATTGCTTATTTCTCCGTTTTTTATTTTCTCTTGGTTATGTACTGTTTCTGTTTTCCACACAGTCTTTATGTTCAATGTGCTAGCGAAGCTACTAGGTTCCCGCTTCCGCTGCTAGCGAAGCCGTAGGATGTTTTTTTAAGTTAAAATATCCTGCCCGGTGCCTTCTACAGATGCCGAAGGCATCTGTAGAAGGCACCGGGCAGGATTCCCTCTGGAATCCGTTCGTACAACATCCTTCATTCTTTCTTTTCAATTGAATATGTACAGTTCATGTTATCCACACAGTCCTTATGTTCAATGTGCTAGCGAAGCTACTAGGTTCCCGCTCCCGCTGCTAGCGAAGCCGTAGGATGTTTTTTTCAAGTTAAAAAATTCTGCCCGGTGCCTTCTACAGATGCCGAAGTAAAAAGTTCTAATTAGATGGCGGGAAACAGTAACCGTAACTGTTCCGCGGAAGTATTTGTTTATTTTGTCCGCCATCTTTATTGGCGACTTGGCATTGTTGGCGCAGCTGGGTGCACACTAAAATTCACTTTTACCAATAACTCTCCATATATTTTTAAAATAAATTAAAAAAAAAAAACATTTGTAACATAATATGCCTGTGTCTATAAAGTTCATATTTTTTTTAAAGTGTACTAAAAAAGTAAAAATATATATATAAAAACAATAGATGATTGTAATTAGAAATATCAACTTCATCCAAAATATTTAAAATTTTATTGACTGTTGCCAAAATATTAAATTAAAACAGAGCAGTACTTCTAATCATTTGTATTCAGCTGACAAATTAGGAAAAATTGAGAACTTGCTTTCAAGTAATTACCAGTCATTTAAAATTAATTTCTAAAATCTACAGATTTTTGATTGAATTTAATATGTAAAATTGCTTTATTCCATTAAGTTCAACAATCAACAATAATGATTACTAGTTTTTCTGCTACATTCATATTATGACAATACAAAAATATTAATGATGGCTTTTCGTAAATTAAAAAAATATACTAATGTTCTAAAATAATACGTATTATTCTTTGAAAACACATAATTCTAGAAAAATAAAATTGAATATAGAAATGAAAATATTGTGTTTTTTTAATGAAAAATATTTTAATTCAAAATACAGTTCTCCTCGAGCATTAAAAAAAAAGAATAAAAATGTTGGGTTGGGGAAAAAAAAAGTCAATGTATTTCCAAAATCTAAGAAAACTAACAAAAATTTGGAGGGGGAAAAAAAAAACTTGAAGTTTGGAGAGATTAACACACATATTCAATGGAATTTAGCCTATTAATGTAGAAATTTATTTAAATTCCTAATTATAGGATATACGCATTTGGAACATATATATATTCATGTTTCAACCCATTTAAAAAAATGCAAATACCAATAGCTGGAATGTGTCCAAATATTTTATTTGTTTTAGAAAAAAATAAAAAAAACTTATTTGACACACAAAGAAACATTATTGTATTTAAAACGTATTAAGACTTAAAGGGCCCTGCATTCCAACTGTGGGAGTGCCGTCAACTCATTAAAAATTGCATGGTAATTACTTTTGGCATATTTAAATTTTCCTTTTCATTCTTAATAATTTAATTATTAGTCACAAAAAACAAGAATTTGCAATTGATTTGAATTAAAAAAGATTGATTTTAATTCAAATAAATTCAATTATTTTTCTTGCAATATCTACACCCGTTTATAATCATTTATTATAAAGTAGCAGTTATTAAAATTAAAAATCGCAAAATTTTAAGATTAAAATAATATATTAATGTTATTTTCAAATTTATTCATAAAAATAAAATATTTAATTATTTATCCATCATTTTTAAAATTTATAATTAAATTTTAGGCTTTCAAAAACATTATTGCAACAGAATTGCTGTATTTAAGGCACCATCTTTTTCTCTTAATAAATTGTGGACTAGAACAAATGAGCTTTATTTCTGTACAATCGTAGAGATAGAAATTAGCAGATTTTGGAAGTTCTTTCAAAGAAGAGTGATATATCAATTTCCATAACATTTCTTCAGAATACTAAAAGCTCTGAAAAGAATGCTATTAGAATTTTGATGGATTCACATACTCCATGCAAATTAAATAAATTAATAAATATATTTATACAGAAAAGGTAGAAATGTGAAAAGTTCTGCAGTAACAAACATAAGCCAAACTGGTAGTAAGTTGTGAAATATTTTGAAATATAGTATTTTTTTTTAAATTAGTGAATATTTAGCTATACTTAAACATAAACTATACATTAAAAGTAACACTCCTTATAAAAAAAAACATTTCATTATTGAGTGCAAAATATTTAATTACTATGATTACATTAACAATTATATATATATATATATATTGACAATAAAATTTTTAAAAAATTATGTCAGTTCTAATTTTACTTTTATAAAATTATTTTCATTAAAAGTTAGCAAAATTTTTAAATAAGTTCAAAACTTTTCTTAAAAGTGAAGCTATATTTCAAGGCAATGCATATATATTAGAAAAATGATACAATTATGTTTATCTGATTGGAGTACTTTTATACATTACAGTAACCTTTATAAACCCTGTTTACATCTAGGTATAGTCTTAATCAACTCATTGCATGATTCCCTTTCTAATGATGCAGATATCAATAATTTAAAATATAAAAGAAAAAAATCTGGGTTTTTTTTTAATGATGTTTACATTTGAAGGAAAAAAAAACTGTCTACTTTGGATTATACTGATATTTTAAGTATTAAAATGGAATATAAGTGAATAATAAACTAAAAAAAATCATAGTAAATTTCTAACTGTTACCTTAAAATGGTTAAAAAAAATGTCAGAGAAATTAGAATTTATTAAGTGATCACTTCTTATTCAGCTCATACAATAAAAGACATTTTTTATGCTAAAGCTCACTCGCACACATTCTCATTTTCTATTCTTTCAGTATAGGCTGGCATTTTATATCATGTCATATACAAAACATTTATAAATTTACTATAGAAAAAAAGATATTCAAGAATAAAGTATTGTACACATTAAGATCAATTTTATTACGGCTAAATGAATTGTGAGAAACATAAAATCAAGTATACTGCAAAGTGTGAACAGATTCACTTTTTAAAATAAACCAAACACTCAGACAAAACATAGGATTAATCCTTAGGAAAATTATTAAATTACCAACACTTTATAAGTATTTGATAGTTTTTTTAGCTGTTATTACTCAATAAGAAATAATTACACTAATGTGACAAGTAGGTCCAAGATGAAGAAATTGAAACTGAAACTTACTTTTTGAAATAACCTTAGGAGATCAAATTGGCAGTTAATAAGTATGGGCAAATTAAAGTTCTTTATTTTATTATGGAGAGTTTATTTTATAAATTGGCTAGAGAATTGAAAGGCTACCAAATTTTTAGATTTGAGCACGGATATACGAATTTAACTAAAAACTTTTAAATCTAAACAGAGAAAAAATCTATTTTGGAACAAAGAAATAAAAATAGAAAAACTTTATAACTGCATCTCATAAAATTCTAGAAATCATTTAAAATGCAACCTTTCTTTGATATTCACATTCATTATGCCACTGTCTTGCATTTACACAACATTGTGCATATTTATTTAGAATTATTACTACGAGACAATGACCAATATTCTATTGATATTTAAGTGAATATATGGTTTTGAATTGAAAACAGTGAGAACTTAGTAAACAATATTACATATGAGACTGAAATGTTGCTGGATTAATGAAAGTTAGCTGAAAAAAAAAATTTTAATTCCAAAATCTATAAAAAAATATATGTACACAAAAGTATAGTGTATAAAAATGCTACAAAATAAAATTCAAGATATAAGCAGAAAATACTAATCTGTATGTGCTTTTCTCTTCTGTATATTAAAATAAATTTTAGTTAATTGCTCAGGAGTTCCAAAGTTAAAAAAAAATCAACACAGATTTAGCTTTTCAATGGCATTTAAGTATTAATCCATCACATTGGTAGTCAAATGCTTCTATGAATGAACACTATACACTGAGATGACCATATTATGGAACCAATGAATCATCAATACTAATTTAATGTAAGTAATTCTTCATCATAGTTTATTTTATCTAATTTCTCTTGAGAATGCAATTAAAATTTTTGTTTCTTATTAATCCTACAAATTGTTTTAATCAAAATGAGATTTTTTTTTTTTTTCTTTCTACAACATCCTTTCCTTTCCTCCTTATCCTTTCATTTTAATAATAAAAAAAAATCATTCCTTCACAGAATAATAAACATTGAAAACACTTCCAATTAGTAACATGGAACTTGCATAAATTATCGTAACTGCATTACTTACAGATATTATTATTTATCTATTTTAGTAATATGAAGCTTTTCAATTTTTAGATAATTTTTCATATTTATGTTTTGTTTATATAAATAAATTTTTGTGTTAAGCATGGATTTAAAAAAAAAATCAATCTTTTAGGAATTTCTGCCTATTGTTTATCAAATGAAACATTAGTTTGTATTTAAAAAATTAAGTGACTTTTACTTAAAAAAATTTTATCAAATAAAAGAGTGAAAAATTATTTTTAAATAACTTTTCAATTCAATGCTCTCTACTGGGAAAATTAGCCTGTAAATGATAAAATTGTTTATTAGCATCTAGTAACAAAGATCAAATGTTTAAATTTTCATTCAAAAATTTGAAGCTACAATATACCCAACTTTGAAATATTGCCTATGCAGCAATTTTAAATAAAGAATAAAAATCAAATTTCCAAGAAATTGCTACAATGAGAATTTACATTTTTATCCCTTCTTTAACATATATTTTCACAACATAAAAAAATCAGACTCAAATTGGTTATCATCTATTAAAATAAGATAAAAGGATAAAAGAGAAACAGAAAACATTACAGCCATTTGGAAAAATTACTTTGGGAGAAGTTGCTACAATCCAGAACATTGAACACAATTCAAGAAAGCCAAAGAATTTTTCCTGCTTATAAACTAAACAAAAAATTTTTTTAACGATGTTTGTTTTAATGGATAATCAACAGGAAGGTAAGTTTATTTTCAGTTTCCTCATTCCTTTATTTAATAATTTAAAAAGCAGCAGCAACAAAAAAAGGCTATTGTAAAAATGGGAGATATACAAGGCTAACATCAAACTACAAGGAAGTCATTCAGACAAAGCTTGATAAAGAATACCTTTCTCAAATTTCTACAGTAGGAAATAAAATTTTAAAATTGTCTGAAGATTTTATCAAATGACTAAATATTTACTATATATAATGTAATAAATAAGTAAAGTATTTTAATCGCTGCAAGTTGTTTATTTCAGTTATAATAACTAACAATAAATAACCCAGCTTAAACAACCCTACTATTATTTTGAAGGATCAATTGAAAGAAAATAAATATACAGATACAAAATTAAATATTGATAATTTTACTTGGAAAATAATTATTGCATGCATGATTTTCATCATCCACAACCGAAATAGTTTTAGAACACTAATCATTTTTAAATTGATCTTAAGTTTAATTTTTTATAAACACTTGATTACCAAATTACATGTATACTTTATTCAGTCTATAACCTAATAAATGTGAGATATTGTTGAAAAATTTAAAAAGAATTTCTTTAAATGATTACAATCACTATATTGCTTATATGTAACTAATATACAATTTATTATTTTATTATTAATAATATCATTATTAATAACTTTTAATATTTTTACAATTACTGTGATCTACGTATAAATTTATAAATAAAAAAAAATAAAAAATTGCAACATGATTTCTGAAATAAATTACACCTTTACCAATTACACAAGAATTAAAAATAAAAAATGTGCTTGTTTTTTTACTTTAATAATTTTCTCAGCAATGACTGCAGTATAGGAAAAATGCATACTTTTTAAGAAAAATTTTCATACAATTTGAAATACTTACAGAAATTAAGCTTCAAAACATTTTAACCAAAGAAACTTTTACAGAGTTAGAAAATAAAAGCAATAGAGATGAATTTTGACAGTTCATCTAGAAATATATATATTTTTTAATTTCATCAAAAATTGTGCAAATAATTTAAAATTCTATCTCATGTTACTAAAGATCCTGTTTTAATATGATTTACTTTTAAATTAGATTAAGATCTGCTTTAAATGTTTTAATTTTATGCCTTTCAAGCGGCTTCTAGACATTGTTCCGGTCTACTGAGTACACAAAACCCAATAAATGTATACCAAAAGCGGTCTAATTTGGAAATATATTTATGATTTGGCGATCATTAACATTTGACAGTTATAGTAAAGAAGAAGAAAAATACGAAGAGGAACGAACTATACAGAGAAACAAAAGAGGAACAGGTCAAATTAATCATTAGTGGCTTTACCGGTATGCGGAGTGAATCAACAAATGATCATGCTTTGGAGAAGATATTTAACGATTTAAAATATATAATTTAAATCATATTCTTTAAACTGTTAATGAAAATTTCACAACTAAAGCTTGTTTCCATCATCAGAATAGTAATATATAATTGAAAGATTTGAATACAGTGAATAGTTAATCTCAAAGTGCAATTGGGACATCTAAAAATATAATACAAAATCAGCATTTAACAAGCACTTACTTAGAATCTAGATAATGAAGAACCCAATCAATTATCTGGTTCGATACGTCACTTCGATCCAATATATATTTTCCAACAATTTTCGGGTGAATTATTTCATCAGCGGCAGGAGATTGAAGTTCGTTGTGATATTCCTTCAGAAAGGTGTTAATTTCGTCCATGTTTCCACCAAAAATTCACCGGATTATCATATAAAAGAACTACTATGATATATAGATAATGCTGGACACCGCCTAGAATATAAAATCTGATTCGTTATACGAGATAAATTGGCGGAAAAGCGATGCAACCATAACAAGGATACAATACCCGCCCTTTAATTGTTGAGCATGAGAAAAATCACTACAAAATACAAAAAATAAACTTCTTTAAGGTTCATTCATATAATACGGCGCCATCTGTTAACACACAAGAAAACCATATGTTTGACTCCACTTTTATTTATTTATTTTTTGAAAATGTCCCCAATATTTTTACTTGCATTAAAAGAAAATGGATAACATATTATTACGACGGAAATGAAAGCTATTATTCAAGTGTACGCGCTTTTTTTCCCTGTATTCATTTTTTTTCGGAAAGTCGATATTGAAATCGAATTTAATTATCTTCCTGTCATACCGGAGCATCGATAAAGTCCGCTTCGTAAAAAAAAAGATTACAAAAAAAAGAACAGTAAAAATATTTCAGTATTTTTGTATGCGATTTGCATTTAATTTATAATCATATAGTTTTGAATAATATAATTCTTGACAATATTCGTTTAAGAAAACTGGGATGAGGAATTTCATACCATCCTCGAATCAATTGATCGGAAATTTAGACGTATAAATTTCCAACTGCATTTTTGTCCTTGTAAATATTTGTTTCAATTATGGTTCTGCACTCAATAACTGGCAAAAATTTCAGGGAAATATGTCGTTGTGTAACTGATAAAAACAGCACAAGTAGATTGGTTTTGAACAACATTACATACATGAATATGGGAAAAAAATGTCGTCTTGCCAAATTACCAAGGGGATAACAGCCTTTTCTTATCATATATTTCAAAGAAAACAATATATTCCAAATTGTTTATATTCTATATTCAAGACTGCATGATATTATTTGATGTTTCGAATGCCGAGCAATGTCGTGAAGGTATCGTAGCAATGCCGGTGGACATTTTATAAGGTGATGCAAAGTATCATATAGAATGCAGCACTTCTTAAGATTAAATTTCAATATGTAGTAAAAATTTACTTCGAGATGCATCCCCTTTCGAATTTAAAATAGAAAATGAAGATGGAAAATTTTTACTTAAATCTAGAGTCTTAAAAGTCTACATGTAGAGTGGAAATAACAATTTAAGTTTTCCTATAGATAGACTAGTACAAGATCACACCTTGAGTCCAAGAAAGATCCGCAAGAGTGGATGGATTAAACAAATCCCTGTGTTGCGGTATATGAAATTTGGGACAGATTGATGCTCAAATGTTACTGATGAAGCTTCATAATGACTCCTTATACAGTTCCAAGACTTTACAACCCCATGTCGTGCATTTTAATGTCATTATTGCATCTATACATCTTGTGGCAGATTGGAATGAACGAGGATAGAACTTGGGACCTTATGGTTCGCAGTCCAGTAACATGACCACGATACAAAAGCAATTGCTCGGGTAGCGTACAGAGGCGGTGGTAGAGTCTTGCCGACAGGGGGGCAAGACATATCCGACAGGGGGCAATCACAATTTCCCTAATTTGGTTAGAAAATAACTTATAATAATTAATTTTTACATTTAATTAAAGGATATTAAGTATATTTTAGCTTCTTTTTTATTGATATACTGACCTTTCTTTCATTGATAAAAATTTACAAAGATATTTTCAAAAAAATGTTCTCAGTTTTTTTTGTTTTTTTTTACTGACCTTTAAAAAAATTGTCAATATTTGAATCTATATTTTTATGAGATTCTTGAGATTTATTTGCGCTAAGATCTAGTTTTGAAAAAAAATACAATTATATTTATTCTAGATTATAGTATATAGATAGAAACACAGGTTGGGATAGAATGCGGTGTCATTGTAAATTAAACAAATACATGTTCTCATCATGGAAGCTATTTAAAATGAATGTAGAAATTATATTCAAAAAGTTTTATAAAAGAAATTTTTTAGAAATCCAGCATGATAAATAAAATGGAATACTCAGTGCTTTCGCTAAAAACCGATTCCCCCCCCCCCTCCTTTGTATAGTCTCCTACCTAAAATAATTTTTATAAGAATTGCAACAACGAGAGGGAATTCAGATATATTTCGAAACCGAGGCGAATAAGCGAGCGCATACAACAAAAATTTAATATCATTCGGACACGAACGATATAGAATTCTGAAAAGATACAATGATGTTTCTTAAGAAAATTTGGAAAGATATTTTGTAAAGATATGTACAAACTTAACTATTTTATGTAAGATTGAAAAATGAACGTGTGAAAAATGAGCGGCTTAAGCATTAGGTGTCCCATGTATTATGTATATGCTAAAAAACTATCAGACTTTAAAAGACAAAGCGTTTTATTAAAAAAAATTTAATCTAGAATATGAACTCCTCTATCTTCATTTTTAAGCACGTGTTCTTGTGGTTAAGTACTTGTTTCCCTCGAAGCTATTGCAAGCTAATATACCTCTAAAACAATCATTTTTATCCCCTCATTTGCATGCATTGATTTCTCTTAACCACTTCGTATACAATGACGAGTCTGGATCGCGCATCGAATTACTAAATTTTTAATCTACAATTAAGTGAAAGTATTGAGTAATTTAAAATGCAAAAATCACTTGAAAACTCATCAGTGTCTCAAATGACTTTATATTATTTTAGGAATTAAAATAATAATAATTGTCCTTAATAAGATGTACCAGTTAAGTAAATTCGTATGTCAAGGTATTAATATATCATATACGAATATTCTATGAATAAATATTTTAATCAAGACATTATCATTTTATCAAGATATCTTTATTTAAAGTCTATTAAAAATTTAGAAGCACCAGAAATTATATAGATTTTACTGTAAAGAATATTTATTAAAAAATGTAAAAGAAGTTTTTTAAAAATACTTTTTCCGATTACATAGTTATAATACTGAATGCAGAATCTTAAGAATTTAGATAGTAATTTATTTAACAAATTTAGTACATACTTGGATAAGCTCTTAGCGTAGCTAAAAAGCTACCATAACATATATATTTATTTTTTGTCGTCATTTTCAGTCGGTAATATTTCTTTAATAATTGTAGCTAGTAAATTAGATTGCATAAAAAAGATATTTTACTGTTAAATAATTTACTATAATAAAATTTACTTATTCCAGTAATTTATAATGAATTCACATAACCTGGTTACAGCCACCTAACTCTTCTTAGAATGCATAAAACACAAGAGTATCGAGAGAAAAGAGTGTTTATTAAATTTAGTTTAACCATAAACTAGATTTTAATCAGAGAATTCTCAGTGAAGTAAAATAAAATAAATTTACCAATTCATCACCGAAGAAATAACAATTAGATAAAAAAAAATGATTCATTTTATAATCTAAAATCTCATAAAATGATTCATTGAATTCCGAATTAGAGAAAACTATCGCCCTATTCATGTTTATAATGGCACTTGACATGGACAAGTTCGCCGACCAAGTTAGCGATTTTAAGCCAAGGGAGCGTCTCTTGTTTTAGTAGCGCTAACTAGGGCCAAGAGTATGTCTTAGCTACTCGCGCATCACATTCGCTTGTACAACCCCTTTTTAGAGGGGGGCACATTCACACATCTCACGGATGAAGAACAACCATGCCCGGACCGGGACTCGAACCCAGGACGCCCAGGTCACGGGAACAGGCGCTACCCCTATGCCAGGACGCCGGCCCTAGATCTTGTGAAATATAAAAGTATTTTTTCCTAATAATTCCACTTGCAAATAATCGAAGTACTCGATAAAAATTTTTTTTCTCATAACTTATGATAAATCTTAGCCGAAAGACAAATATAAATCGGCAAAAATGTGACTTCCTACTCACTTGACACGTTGTCGGTTATTCTGCCAAAAGTAATGCAAATTATTAGCCGAATGAACATTTACACAAGATGTCTGAAAATTAGCGAACTTCCATCGTATTCAGTTCATAGTCGGCAGAGTGAGATAACTTATTCACCCTGTCGGATATACTGCCAAAAGTAATGCTAATTAGAAGCTTGATGAACGACATTTCAATCAAAAGCCTGAAAATGTGCGAATTTAACTTCTACATCTATCAAATTGCGTTCATAGTCAGGCGATCAAAAATCGTCCTCAAAATGCGGCATCTTATTGACCTGCCACCCTATTGATTATTTTACCAAACGTAATCAAACCGCTTTAACAACTACTTAATTGTTTACAAAATATTAATTTTAAGATGGTTTTTAAATTTTCATATTCGAGAATGTGTGCTTTTCCACAACCATTTTGAAATAGTGAAAACTTTTGCCGACGAAACTCTCAATCTCTCGCCGACAGGGGGGCAATTGCCCCCCTGCTAACGCCGCCTCTGGTAGCGTAGCTGTTAACTGGCTTATAAGCTTTCACCACAGATTCTCCCTCCAATGAGTCGGAGGTGAGACGAACAATATGGCTGTTGAGTGATGATGTATTAGATGTTGAGTCCAATGCGCCTATACCCATTTGAGTAGCGCCAAGCGTTATGGCGAGCGTGTGTGGGTGAGTGGTTGCTGTTGCTGCGTCAACTGAATCTGACGACTATGGTTGCGGGTAGATGGCGCCACAACAGCTGTACGAAGGTTGAAGGTTCATCGTCCGAGGTCACCAATGAGGCGATATGTGATGCGCGAGGATAGAACCTGGAACCTTATGGTTCGCAGTCCAGTAACATGACCACGATGCAAAAACAATTGCTCGGGTAACGTACCTGTCAACTGGTTTATAAGCTTTCACCACAATCTCTTCAAACGTTTTATCTTTAAACACTATTATCCCGATGTTTAAGAGATAGGTGTAAATACCTTAATTTAACGAAATACTCTATCTAAACTGTTTGATTTTTAAATCAATGGTTAAATCTCCCGATTTACAACAGATATATTTAAGTTGTCGTCTTATATTCGCTCTATTTGTTTTGACTAAGCAAAGGTTTCAAGCTGAACTGTAGGACAAGTGATTTGCCTTGTAGAGTGCCAACACACATTTACATCTTCATTATTAATAGACATTATTTGTGAAATGAGATAGTTCATTTCCTCATTCAATAATTTATGGTCGATTCACTAAACCTATGTAGTCGAATCTTCAGTGTGAAATATGAGAGAATTCAGGGCAGCTTTACTAGCGTTTCTAGAGAAATTTAAAAGATAAATTCAAAAATGTCCAGATATTTTTAGTCAGATTGTATATTTCTATAATGTTTAAGTATTATGTTTCACTTATATTATTTAAGTATAATGTTTAAATATTAATATATATAAATTTTAGATCTAAATTTAAAATTGCTGAATTCAAACCATTATCGTCATCGACATAATTTATTTATACTAATTATAAAAATTAATTACAACTATACAGTTAATAGCATAAATGTATTTTACTGATTAAAATTATAGAAAATCTTATTAACTATATGAAATTGATCAAGGGATTGAGGCCGTCTTTCAATTCGGTGATCGACATTTCGCCTGCTTGTTACGCTATCACAACCAAAAGCATCGTTTGATTTTCTTCAGATTCACCGCGAATGTGTCTTGAAGTCATAAAAGAACGACATATAAATAATTTTGTTCTGTGTGGTGGCTGTTTAAATGGTTTTAATGTTTGAATAGTCTGGAATAATTAAAATATTTGCGTCATTTTTGGAAATAACGAGTTATTTATTTGTAATATTGTTAATATTGATAAGAGAAAAGACATATCTGGACATGTCTAATGGAACTATTTGTAACTCACAAATCAAAAAGGATTTGTGAATAAATGTATGTAAGACATTCATAGGGTTCTCTAGAAAGCTTAATCCATTACCTGCCACGATCCTCATTTGAGGGTTTTGGAATTTTACTCATGCCACTTGGCGTCAAAAATATATTAAGTACGCTTAACAGTTTAGCTTCGTTCTATTTATATGTACAGGTGGTTATCAAAATAATGGAAACACCTTAGATTTATAAAGAATCCTTTATTAGTATGGTGTTAGTTCTGGAAGAGATACCGGTGGAGGATATCGATTCCGTATTGAACGCTCTAAAATAGACCATAACGGTTCAATTATATTGAGGTCGGGTGACTGTGAGGGCCAAGGCAGATGTTTAATTTCATCCTCAAGTTCATCAAACCCTGAATGGACAAGTCTCATTGCATAGATAGGTGCATTATCATTCTGGAAAATTCCATGTCTTGAAGAAAATAAAGTTTGCATCATAGGATGGACCTAGTCAATTAAAATTTCTCTATACTTCTCTCCAGTGATCCTTCTTTTCAGAATTACGATTGGTCCAGCAGAAAATCACTTCATGGCTGCTTATATCATGACAAATCCACCTCCATTCTTGACAATTGGAAGGAAACAATCACGATCATGCGTTTATACTGGTATCCTCCAAACGTGCACCCGTCTTGTTGTAGGGGAAAGTGTGAAACACGATTCGTAAGACCATATTACTTTCTTCCACTTATCAATCGACTTGGTTTTGTGAGTGTGACACTACGGTTGACGACTTTTACCATTAACATCTGTGACAAGTGGCTTGGGAATTGCTGCTCTACCATAAATGTCCTGTTTATGAAGGAGTCTTCTAACTGTAATCACTGACACTGGAGAATCCAGATGGGTATTGAAATGTGCGGTCACTTTTGTCGCAGCTGTTCGCTTTTTAGACATTACAATCCGCTTCAATACCCGGCGGTCTCTTTCACTCAGCTTCTCTTTCAGCCCACTATTTTGCTTTGCCGAGCTTGTCTTGCCGCTCTGTGTGTATGCTGTCATGACTTTAGATACTGTAACTCTAGAAACGCCTAAAAGTTGGGATGTTTCGGCCACACTTGCTCCAGCTAGACGGGCTCCTACTGTTTGACCTCTTTGAAAATCTGAGAGGTCCGACATTTTAAGCTTTTGAAAAAAATTCAATAATTATAGAACTTTAATAAAACTAACACATACTACCAGAATATATACACTTCTATTTATAAGAAAAACTGGGCTATTATTATATTTTATTGCTTACGAAGCGCATTCAGAAATGTCATTTTTATTCACAGGTATTTCCATTATTTTGATAACCACCTGTATATATCGGCCAATATTATATAGAATAAAGTGTGTATTCTATGCTTCGCTTCTTTAAAATAAGCGAACAAATTTGAAATTCTTTTATAACGTGAATGGAACAGATTTGCATTATTTGAAGAATTATATTTTTGGTTTGGTTTTTATATTATAAGGGAATATTGTACATAAATATGTAAGTTAGAGGTTATAGAAACGATTGGTTACTTACTCAGTCTTTTTTTTTATTGAAATGATTCTTCTCTCAAGCAATTTCAAAACAAAGCATAATTTGAATATAATTATATTGTTACACAACTTTTTGTGCATATACCAAATTTCCCAACCAAAACTTTCAAAGGCAATTAATATGTTAATCAACTATTCAGCAAACAAATGATTATGATGATATAATTTCCATAAATGATTTTTTTAAATTCAACAATAACATTATTCTTAAGTATTAACCAAATTAAAATTTAAAAAATTCAAGTTATGCAGATAAATTGAAAATTTACCTCATTTATATGAGTTAGTGCAAAAGAATTCAAGAACAGATATTCAAAAGAACTGGTTTTTACGGTTTTGTTTTGTCGAAAAGCGTTAAGTTTTACATATTTATTTATAGAAACAAATTGCAGTTCATAGATAAAATAAAAAAAATACTTTTCGTATGATAATTTAAGTATTTTTAAAGTTGTGTTAGGGTAGAATTGAATTCATTGATTGTTTCACTTAAAAATTATTTCTATTATATTTCATAGCGTACTTATAATTAAGTTTAAATCACTTAAAAAATTGGTTTAAAAGAATATTTAGAAGTAAATAAATGAACTTATGTGGATAAAACTAATATGAATACATATTGTATTTGAATTTTACATTTATATAGTAGTTGTTTTTTGAGTAGTACAATTTATGCACTAGTGCTATTTATCCACATATTCCTATTAATAATTATTCTCCTTTTTTTTTGTCTACGATTTACGATATTACTCAATTTTAATATTAATACTAGGTATGTAAAAACCGTCAATTTCACGGGTGCATAATTCTAATATTAAATATGACTGAAAATATAAATATTTTGTGTTCGAAATATATACTGATTATTAAGCATACACTAAATAAAACCTCAAGGAATGTAAATTTCGAATATCTGTATGCTGTAAACTTATTTTTTCGGATGCCTATGAAATTGACGAATTCTTTATACTAACATTTTTTTTTTTTTAAAGAAAGCCTTGTAATATCGTCAAGGATGTAAGTTATGTGACTATGTTCGGAATGAAGTTTTTGAAAAACACTCGAAAAATGTTATATTTTTGAATATTTGCATAAAAAAAGATTGAAAAAAAGTCTATGATGTCAAAATATACTAGTTAAGTGCAAAAATTTAAAAAATTAGACAAAAAGGCCTTTTTTTTTTTTTTTTTTTTTTTTTGTGGCCAGTAAGAGGTATAAATCAAAAATCTCTAGTTTCGAGGTTCATCAAAGGATTTTCTTAAAATATTGTAAATAGTTTAAGGAATATATTATCTAGCAAGCAATATATTATCTAAAAAAATAAGCTGTATTTCTATACATTCTTTAAATATTAGCGTTAAACTGATAAATAACACAAAATTTTCAAAAAAAAAAAATCACATTATGAAGCATTAAAACAACTATACAATATTTCTAAATGCATAGATTACTTATTCTCTACTTCAGGCTCTGCACGACATACTAAAAAATTATTATATCAAATTTGAACAAAAAAACATGCATTATGTTTTAATTGTGAAATTTTTCGTAAGAAAATTCTATTATATTCTATATGATAGAATTAGAAATAAATAGAATATAAATAAAATGGAATACAAATAAATAGAATAGAAAAGAAATTAGAATAAAATAGAAAATAGCATTTAAACATGTAAAATAGCATTAATACGCATGTAAATGCAAATATAAAAATAGGTGTAACTTCCAAAAAAAAAAAAGAATTAGAAACAAAACGATTTTATAAAGAGATCTGTTCAAACATTAAGAATATTGAATAAAAAAATCCGTAGTTTGACAAAAAAAAAAAAAAAATCTGTTTACAACATAGTCGCATACCTTTATAATAGTAAAAATTCAGAATTCTTATTCGAAGTGTAATACAGGTGCAATATCTATAAGATATTTAAATACATTATATATATTATATATTTACAATAGTGGTGCTGATTGGTGCATACGATTTTTGTAAATTATATGTGTAAATAAGACACATTCCACAGTCGATTATTACTTGCCATTCCACAGTCGATTATTATTATGCAGTATCAAATGTAATTTGTAGTATTATAATGGTAGTAGAACGTGTAAGTGGATTGAATAAATCTTGTTTCTTAATAGTGTTACGAATCTGTGAGGCGGCTTCCCAGCATAGTCGGTTCCATAGGAGGTTCCAGAGCTTGGCGACAAACTTGGCGACCATTTGGCGACTTTGGCGCCAAAATAGATTATACCCGAAACATCGAGAATTTTCCCGAAATAATAAAAAATATCGATCACCAATGAAATGCAAGGAATTTGGGCTTTGTCCTACGTCTATAATTCTATGAGGGCGAAGGGAGATAAAACCTTAACAGAAAAGTACGCGAGAAAGTTTCGGGGAGACAACCCGCCCCCTCTGGTTTATTACGAAAACGTGCGATTCTCGTCGATTAATTGCTGGAATGCTGTTAATTCTCAAATTAATTGTATTATGGACATCTTTGTGACAGATGGAAGCTAAAATTTAACACAGAATTGCAATTCTACTCAAAAGATCATTACTGAATTTCATTTATTTAAATAATAGCGTGCTTGAGTTATCATGTTTTTATGTATGCAAATATACAGACAGACAGACATTCAACCCCGAGAAGATTTGATACAGATCTAAGCTTTAGATACTAAATGTGTGTACCGACTTTTACCTATCTAGCTCTTTTTTTTTATTTTTTTTATTTGATAGTAGATAGTTTGATTTTGCACTTGAAGAACCGAACAGATAGACTTCCTCTGCACAAATTTCTTTTGAAATTTAAAAGGCATGTACAAATTTGGCGACAAAAATCTTAACAAAAATTTATCCTTCGATCTCAAAACATTTGTGAGTGGTTGAGTTCATAACAAACATTTGAAACATGGAAATTCAATAATTTCTCTTTATATACTTGCACACAAGAAAATTAAATTAAAAAAAAAAAACACCTATAAAATACCTCCTTAAAATATTGTGTTCTTCACATAACCCTTACCTTCAATATTTTAGATGATATTTCACATTGATAAAAGTAATAAACAATTGGAAATGATGGTGCGAAGGGAATTAAAACATTAAGATTTAAAATTATTTTAGGGTTTGAATTAGAAAACCCATGATAGTTTCTACATTCTTACCCATGTGATAATTTTGAGTTGAAATTACTTAATTTTAGTATAATTTGAAATTAATATAAATTAAATTAAAATAAATATTCGTTTAATATTTTTATTATATCCATATCTTGAACTATAGTACACTTTCAGTTGAAGTTCTAAAATTTAAAATCTATAAAATTTGAAATAAATCAGAAAACCAAAGAACCAGTCTCCCAATATTAAAGAAAAATTCTCCAATTTTTATATAATTTGAAATATTGTCATGTCTTGAAACGTGGTCAATGGCTACTCATTCTCTCCAAATTCAATGGGCATCAAAAAATAAAATAATAGAATAACCCCCAAAATCAACAACAGGACTGATTCCTCCAATTAAGTTCTCCATACTCTGCGCATATATGTAGATAACTAATCA
This sequence comes from Argiope bruennichi, assembly GCF_947563725.1. Taxonomy (NCBI): domain Eukaryota; kingdom Metazoa; phylum Arthropoda; class Arachnida; order Araneae; family Araneidae; genus Argiope; species Argiope bruennichi. The sequence continues at coordinate 127,633,117 of NC_079151.1, read as the reverse complement.
GAATGATCTATATCTCATTAGGGAAGTATAATTTTAAATTACACTTTCATTAAGGCGATGAGATGCAATTCATCAAAATTAGTTGATACGATTAAAGTAATTCATTCTAGGAGTCTTTGATAAAAAAATAAAAATTCGGAAAATCGGTACAGAAGCTAGGATTGGGAAATTCTGTCATTGTTTTACCTTTTAAAAATGTACAACGAAGTTGTATTTTTTAGACTGCTGTCGACAATGGACGGTGGTGACATCTCTAATGACGAATCTAGATGACATCAATTTTAATATGAAATAAAAATTGGCGAAATCGGTTCAGTGATTAGGGCTTTTGAATTGATTTTGCCAACAATTCTAAATATATAAATGGTAAACTACTAATAGCTAAAAACAACAATTATAACTTTAAAATAAAAATATATAAGACAAAATAAATAACATATATTTTAGAAGCAGAAAAATATTTAAAAAATAAAACAATTTATACTTTCCTTTATAATTTTGTATTTAATTTTAAATTTCACAATAATATACTTCTTAACCAATTTTGATTATTTCATTAATGATGTTATTTTTAGAGACCAATTCAAACGTGCGTCACATCATTAGAGAAAAATTCTTTAAATAAATTAAGAAATTTAATTTTTGGTTTGAACTTTCTAAAAATTAGTTAAAATACAGCATCCAATTATTTCATGAATTTATTTCGCTTCCACGTCACATAATATTAGAAAATAAATTAAGTTTTTTAAATCGATTTAAATATCAGATTTTTGTATAGTTAAGCCCCCCCCCCTTTTTTTTTTCATATATTAATATGAAAGTTTGTAATGTAGAAGAAAAAAATGATTGAAAAATAAAATATTTTGGATCTTAGACAAACAAAAATCAAACTTATTGGAGATTATTCACGTTTCTTCCGCTAAAGATGTAAAATAATTTAGATAAAAGCTTCATTTTTTTTATTTGTTAAAAAGATCGATATGATTCTTGTTTATTGTAACACATCCTGATAATATTGCGAAAGAACATTTTATTACAGTTACAATAGAAAGCTTACTCTAAAATGAACGAAATTATCCACATACGATTACAAACTACATAATAAGCATAAAAAGATATAATATCGTTTCATTCCTAAAGACGCTGTATTTTACAGGAACGCACTAATTCATTGTAAAAAAAACAACAGATAAAGCTTTAAAAAAACAGCATTTACAACAAACAATAGTACACAAGCAACAAATCGGTAATAAATAGCCATAAGAGCATAAAGCACTCAGGAAGAAGTCATCCTCACTTGAGTTCTACTCAACTACTAGCTTCAACACTGTTTCTTCGCTTGTTATTGTTTGCATGATACGATCAAGGAAGTTTCTCGGAGGATTTCGTATCTTTGTTCCTAATCGAATTGTCCCAAAAATTCTAGTAGTTTTTGGAATTTTTGTCGCCAAATGATCGCCAAAAGCGAAAATCGTTAACCCAACAGCCATTAGAGTTATCTGTAAAATTCTTTTCCTTACGATGAAATTAATTGCGCAAAGAAGCAATATTACAAGTTCGTAACAATATAGAACCGTCCCCTTAACAGAAAATGTCAAATATATTCCGATATAATCAAGGTATACTAACCAAAATTTGTACTTCGGATAAATTTTCCATAAGAAATATATTTTAAGATAAAAAAATGGTGTTGTCATTGGAAATTTTAAAATACGTACAATTTTGTCCCTTTATGGATATGAATATGAATAATTCTTTATAGATATTTTAGGCATAATTTCATTTTCCATACATGATGATCGACAGCAGAGGTAAGGTTGAACGGCTGCTTTTTTTTCTCCTACGACTGCAAGTAATTCTCTTGAAAAATATCTTTAAGCATCTACTTGTCAACAGACATTAAAGTAGTGTTATTTTATAACTTTAAATTCGTGTTGTCTATTTTATATGTTGTGTCCTATAATATCAAAGTGCCATTAAAAACTTAAATATCTGTTTGATCTATTTAAATTATACATTGTCTTTTAAGGGAATGAAATTTATTTATTTATTTTACTTCTTAGGTAGCACAGATAAATTGCGCAGTAATAGCAAAATATTTTTCTTTTAGCTTCCAACGATGGAAGAAAATTATGCTAATGGGCCCAGTTTGCCGGTTTCTATTGCAAACGAGGTGTGCAGGATGTTAACTTAAAAGTCACAGCTAAAGATGCCTTCACTTTAAACCCTGAATTCCTCGTTTGCAAAAGAAACCGACCCATTAGTACAGATCTTGCACGACCGAGTTGGGCCGGATTAGTAATGAGAGAGTTAAATACACGATGAAACAATTTCTTTGCAACAACGAGGCCTATTACTGAAGCTATGCGAAAAAGTATTTCAAAAAGAGGTCAACACTGAAGGGGGGGGGAATTACATGGACTTTTAATTGATATCATTAAAAATTTTGTAATTTTTTTCTCTAATTTGTTTATTTTTAATTTTTAAGATGGTATAAAAATTATTTGTGTGGTCTTATATTTTTTGAACGTTATGATGAAAAAACAAAGATATTTCTCATAGAATTTTTAAGTTATTAAAATTTTTAAAAAAATCGCTTCGAAGTGCGCGTATGAATTTTTTTTTTAATTTTATGTGTGCCAACTTTTTTGGCTGAAGAGAGAACTTTATTCCATTTTTTTTTAACTCTGACATTCTTATTTTCATTAACCAAATCAAAACCAAAAGCTATAATTTAAAATATAATTTCTATATACCAAATATTTTAAAGCTATTATTTTTTAAATTAATTTCCATAATCTACTCTAATTCTAAATCTTATCTTCGAAAATAAATAAAATCACTCCCTCTTTGATTTAAAATCACATTCTTAACTCGAAATTACAAAAGTCATTAAATCAAAAGAACAATCTAAATTGGACGTAGAAATATACGATACTTTACATCCAGCAAAAGTAAAAAAATAAAAAATAATAATAAAAAAATGCGATTCCATTATCTATTTCTGCTGGTCCATTGCCGTAAACTAATGCAAAGATTTGAGGTTAGAATTTCAAAGTGAAAAGCAGAGATCAGAAAATAATCAAGAGATCCCATAAAAAATGCAATTATTTTCCCCTACTCTAACTGTTAGAACTAATTATAGAAATATTTATAATCTTGAATTAATTTGTACAATATTCGGAAATAAATTGTACACCGTCGAAACTCAATATTTATCAGTATAAGAAAATTTTAATATAAAAGTCTAAAGAGTTCCCGCGACACCCAATTTTCAGAAATATTATAAAAATAAATTTTAACATAAAATATTCATTTTAATTTAAGATATCACTCGGATTTCAGTCATTATTTCTAAAAAATGTACTGAGACTATTATTTTTTTTATGATGCTAAATATTATATATTATGCAATACAAAAAAAAACAATATTTGAAATTTTACGTTTATCGACATTTGCAATATGATTCATTGGATTTCATTTTCAATACTGCAATCAATATTAAAAATATCTCTCTATGCGTTGAATGCGTAATAAAAGCTAATCTTTGTCTCAAATCAATGTTTGCTCTTTTATTTAGTACTAAAATTTTTAAATATTTCCAAAATTATTCAATTGTTTAGTTATTTTAAATAAAATATTCACACTGAATAACTCGCATTTTACCGTTAGTAATGCTTATCTTTCTGTGATCAAACTCAGAAAATAGTAAATGGTTTCGGAAAAATTTGTCTTGTACTTTTAAAAACAAATTATTTTGAACCTTTTTCTAAATTTGTTTCCGATAACAAATCTTGTTTACAAGCAAAAATCTCTTACTTTAAGTCATATTATTAACTAAATAATGCCAAATTAAAATTATGGAGCCATTACCGTTTAATACTTCGAGAACTCCTTAAAAACACATTCCGCTATCTGTGTTGATCATTATGCTTCTTTGATTCAATGGATAAGGCGCCGTTAAACCATCCAGAAGGTCATGGCTGGGAAATTCAAGGTGAGATACATGCAATGTGAAGAGCGATATAATAAGAAAAATGGCTATGATTATATAGAATATCGTACAATTGAATAAGCTTCAAATTTCCCCCTTATTCTAATAGATAAATTTTAAATTCCCATTTTAATATAGTAATATCTGGAAGACCAAGCTTCTCTCGTTTGTTCTTTTTTCTTTTCTTTTGTAAAATCGTGTTTCTTCGGGGATAATATTTAGAAACGATTAGTATACTGATTACATAGGAATATTTTTCAATCTTACCTGCTTATAAATGGACATTAAAATAAAAAAATAATCATGAATGCACCTAGTTTAACATGTTATTCGAAACAATCTGCTATATTGCAGAATTCATTTTGCAGTTTATCTCTCATTACTTACATTTTTGAAATAACACTCAGTTTTACCATGGTGAAATCGGGTCCGAGGTGGCGCTATGTGACATTGTCAGCATGAGAGCAGATAAAAAAAGGCGACTCTAATAGTTAGTTATATAAAAAAAAAATGTTTTTTTTTTTTTGTGTGTGTGTAATGGCTCTTTTTAGGAAATACACCTATATAGATAAACTTAAAAAGCAAAAATATTAAATATAAATACACAAGTAAAAAAAGTAAGCAAACAACGTGACTTGAAGCGACGACCCGCAACACAAGCGTCACTCATGTTGTTCTGACCACTATATTGCACTGCCCACACTTCGAAACGGATGCTGAATACATTTATTGTAATAGTTAATTATAAAAAAAAATGTGCAAATTCACGTTTTCTTTAAATATATATATATATATATATATATATATATATATATATATATATATATATATATATATATATATATATATATATGTATGTATGTATGTATGTATATAGGAAAGACACCTATACAGATAAACTTAAAAAGCAAAATCTTATCTAAATTTGATCCAAATCGTTAAAGCCAAATCCGAGCTACACGATATATATATATATATATACAAATTTATTTCGTGTATCTCGGAAACGGCTCTAACGATTTGGATCAAATTTTATATTTAGATAAGATTTTGCTTTTTGAGTTTATCTATATTTTTTAATCAGAATGCAGTTTCAAAGACAGTGAAGGCACTCTGCATTTTTAATTTCTCTTTAATCCATCCAGGGAAGGCATAATTTACTTACAAGAGGCGCGGACAAAGCACGTTGGCTCACAGCAACAGATTAGGCAAGAGAGGACAGAAATAAATGATCCCTGGTCTTATATAACATGAGATATCCATAGGAAAAATATTTTTTCACAGTGTTAATATACTATTAAGATTCTGATAGGGATTTCTCCACGTGTCAATTCTGATAAGGAAAACACATGGATCTTTTTAAATGAATGTGCTTACTGGACATTTTTCTATCCCTTTACACGGAGCGTGTGAATTGCCGACCTAAGCCTTTTGCAAAGATTCTCTTGAATTAATTAAATAGAAAAAGTGGAATGGAATCAGGAAATAAGAGAATATTTTAGAATGAAGTTGTTGCTGTGGGCTAAATTAACATAAAAATTTGAGAATTAATTTGGATTTAAATTAAAGTTTAAAATATCATTATATATATATATATATATATATATATATATATATATATATATATATATATATATATATATATATAAAGAATTGCTTCTTTAAAGTTATAACATTACTCTGTAACTTTAATAAATATTATACAATAATTTATGGTATTATATAATGTCGCCCAATATCATAAAAAATATTGTATAATATAAAATTCTTACCTTTCACGCTGTTTTAATATATGGAACATTTTATATAATATTGCTTTTTCAAATTTTATGACATTGCATAATCTTATGAGCTATTTGAACTTATACATTTTACTTGATTTATATTAGTCCCTTGTTTGAACCTTCAATTTCTTCCATTATCTTGTTCAAAAATAATAACTCAAAAAGTTCAAAAATTTCATTTGAAAATTACTTTATCAGATAGCTTTAATTTCAAATTATTAACTCTTTGCACTCAAATGGTGCCTCTCAGGAGCCATTTGAGACGATGTATCATTTTAACTCTTTATTTAATTATTTTTCAATTTTTGTTGTAAAAATACCTACAGAATGATAAAAAGACGTAGATAAATTTTTCGGGGAAATTCAACTTAAAATAATTATATATATATATATTGGAGCAATAAACCAGCCCTTGTATTAAGTGAATAATTATGCATCGAATTACTTTTCCGAGCGGAAAGGGTTAATGTAAGCAATATTGACTACAATAAATAGCTTTTAAATTTTATGATTATTAAGATAAGTGGAAAAAAAATAGCCACTGAAAAGGGTTAGAAAGCCAATATTTTATATTTTCTATCAAAAATATTTTCAAAATTTAGTTACGAATAACTTTTAAAATTTCGAAGAAGGACGTTTTATTTTTAAGTGCTGTGATAGGAAACAATTCAGAAAAGAAAAGTGCAATTAAAAAACTTACTTTTCAAGTTAAAAAGTAGAGTCCGTGCATTCGCCGATTGAAATTCCCACATGCTCTTAAGCAAATAGACGTCTGCATACAGTGAAGAATAGTGACATTAGTGCTTATCAGGATCGTGGACTCGGCTCCGCAAAATGAAAGATTGGATCCGGATTTGACTGGTTGGGTCCGTAGAATGAAAGAATTTATTTTTTTCTCTCCCTCTTTCCACCATTATTAACTCCATCGCTTTGGTTGCTTTTGTAAACCTTATTTTATTTATTTATTCATTTTATGTTTTGCATCTTTAAGCTCATACTCCAAGCCTTAGATTATTCTATAGTTATTTAAGCCTTCTTTTTGCACTTGATCAATGATAAGCATAACGATTTTGTGAAACACTAAAGCTTTAGATCAAATTGTTGAATCTCTCCCCATTTCGAAGTTAAATCTATTTGTTCCGTTTTATTTGATCGAATAACATCTCCATCTTTTTGTGACCTTAAAATTTCCTGAAAAATTAAAAAAAATTATCTACGCAATTTTCTTGCCTTTATTAGCAACTAAGTATTGTATTAGTAAATAACGATTCTCGTAAAATTAAAAGTAATTAAAATGATAATAATTGACATACTTTTACTAATGCAGAGATAGATAGTCTTTCTTATCATCATAAAAATTATCTCTTAGATTATTTTTTTGTAAATTGTAAAAATGTATTATTTTTTTAACTTATGTTTAGACTGTTAATTTGCATGTATTTAAATCTTTCTTGTTTTTATATACATAAGCTAAATTGTACCAATTAATCTAGTAGAACTCAATAAGTTATGGTATAAAAGTAGTTATGAAATTCGAACTAAATTTGAAGATTGTTAGCTCTATTTCGATTATTCTTCCGCTCTTTTTCAGTCTACATGAATAAATATTTCTCCAATCATTTTACGAGTTTTTAACTTCAGCTACCATAGTACAAAGTTACGCCAAAACTTCAAATTTTTCAGTTCAAAGTTCTCTCCTCCCCAACTAAAAATGTACTGAAAGAGCAATGACTCGGACTTTTGCAATTAGAGTTCCAAAAATTCAAACTTATGCTCACTATCTTAATCGCTTTCATTTTGGTTGCATATTGAAACAATTAAAAAAGTTGTTATTGATTTTTAATTTTTTCGATCCAGAATTCCACAGTCACTCTAAGCTTCCAAAATTTTAGCAAGTGGGCAACGTTGCTCTTATTCTTAAAATCCTACTTACCAAATAAAAAAAAATTATTGAATATTTGTTAGTGATAAAAATTTTGGATTTTGAAAAGTTGGTATTTCTTATGGAAAAAGATTATATATGTAACATATTTTGGTTGAAGCAGAATACAGGTTGGACAAGTCATGAAGAGACCTTAGATTTTTAATTTCGTTTTATTTTCTCCCGTTAGACAGACATGATTTATTTACAAGAAGGCGCAGCGCGAAACAAAAGCAGAAGTAAAGAAAAAAGGAACGAAACAAATGATCAGTAGTCTTATATAACATGGGATTTCCGGCCACGCGTCAATTGAATACACGTGTTGACCTTTGAGGAGGGCAACGGAAGTATCACTTTCATTTGATACGTAGAAGTGATTGCGCAGTAATTTTTACACAGCTTCAGTTGAATTAATTAAACAAAAAGTGGAATTGTAGCAGGAAATAAGAGAATGAAATTACTATGGGCTAAATTAAGATAAAGCTGTGGAAATTAATTTGGTTTATATTAAGAATTTAAAATATCATGACACACACACATATATTTTTATAATTAGTAATAATATCGGTATTTTCATTACCAATCAATTCTAAAATGTCATCAATCCAATGACATGACAAGAAATAAACATAAATTTCCATCTTTAACCTGTTTATTGATTCTTCGACTTTTCCTTTTATCAGGTGAAACATAAAATAGTCTCCACGAAGGACCTTGATGCAGACGATGACGATTAAACTATTTGTAAAATTGGAACTTATTGTATTTAAACTGATTTCAACGAAAAGATAATAAATTGCGTGTATAAATAGCATAAAAATTTTTAAGCAGCAACTCCATCAAAATTTATTGGCGAAAAATATGGGCAAAAATAACGAAATTTGGCTTACTTTTTAAATTAAAATTTGAATATAGTACATATTTGAATCACATTTTGCAGGTTTATGTTTCAATGATTGTCAACAATTTACCTAGAAATTAAGTAAATATTTATTAATGGTTTCATCATGATTATATATAACATAACTAATCTGTTTATGTCCTGAAATTCTTATCTTATTACTTCATCATTTAGTAATGAAATAGGTACTGATAATCAACACTTTAATACGACTTTTTTAAGAATAAAGCACCATTTTTGAGAGAAGCATGCAAAAGGAAAGAACCATTGTAGCAAACAATGAATGCTTCAATTTAAAAAAAAGGGGCCGCGGTGGCCTGGTGGTAAGTCTTCGGCTGGTAATCCGGAGGGTTTCAGGTTCGAAACCAGATTCCACCGAAGAACCGTCGTGTAAACGGGTCTGGTGCACGTGAAATCCGCCGAGTCAAATGCTCTCCTGCTTGTGTGGTGTGGAAGCTTGGAGAGGGGGTGTCAGCTCAGGTGTCTTCCTCGTCATCTGACCGTGGTTCGAAATTACGTGGTCCATCCCAAAATAGCCCTAGTGTTGCTTTAAAACGGGACGTTAATATAACTAAATTAAATTTAAAATACATTTTTCATTTCTGAAGATTACTTAGTATTGTTACGAATGCAATGTTGCTTCCCAGCACAATTAATTCTATCGTAGTAAAGATAGTTTTACGGTCAGCTCTATTGGATGCCGGATCAATGACCCCCGAGCTTGGTGATAAACTTGGCGACAAAAATGGATGATACTGGAACCTTTAGGAATTTTGGCGATAGGACTTCTAGGAGGCGAGTTATGCTCGACTGTCCGCGAACCTTATGTGCCCTACTCCAGAAGCTACAAAAGATCGACAGTCCAAGCCAAAGTCAGTCGTATAATGAGTTAACGACGAATTAGTTGGATAAGACCAGAGAAGCGATTAGTGAATTGAGCTGTGAACTTTGCATCGAGTTTTAAAGACAAGTATTGACACAGCATCGAGTCATGCGTTAAATAGCCAGTTGTATAGTAATCAGTTCGGTCCGACTAAAGCGAGGAAGCTGTGGAGAATAGCAGGTATTTAGAGAGAGGCCTTAGTGAACACCAGCTGAAAGCTGTTAGGCTGCTTTGTATGCTGTGGCTGTTGTTCACTACCGATTACTATTGTTGTTGTAAATGTGCTACTACTGTGTATTGCTTGTGTACGTATCGGCTATGTTTTGTCGTCTGTGTATTCGTGTCAATAAACATCATTATTTGTTATTGTGACCTGTTGACTGTGTAACCACATACCATAACAGTATTTTACACTATCATGCAAAATCAAATATCAGAAACATAAGTATAAGTTGGATTGACTGATTAATCACATCCAGATTTGAGAGGTATCCTTTTGAATTACTTCTTCTCAGAAATGTTTAAAAATAGCCTTACATGATAAATTTAGGCATTCACCTAAATAAATATAGTATTTTATTTATAACTATTAAAAAACTTAAATCAAAGCTGCAATCCAAGTGGAAACAGTTGTAAGAAAAGTTTTTCATTATATTAGCATCCTGTTTTAAACTAATATGAGAATTATTTTAAAGAAAGATCTTATAATTTTGGAATATAATTAAATAATGCTAATTGCACACATGAATTTCGATTCAGAGAAACATTGCCACAGAATATGTAGATAAATTCATCAATGTTTTTGCATAAAATTCTACTCATTATTAGATTATAATTCATTAAATAAGTATATTTAACCCAATCATTTTTGGTTGCAGCAAATTAGTAACTAAATTTTCTATTTGCTAAATTTATTTATAAATGGAATCATGGAATATTTTAATAGCTTTAAGAAATTTTTAGAAAAGAAATTTTTTAATAGAAATAAGATAACCAAAAGCAGAAGTTAAAGATTTAAACAAAATTGTAATTTATCATCAAAAGATTATAAATTATAATTTTATTACATTATTATTTTTTAGCTGCATTAAATGAGCTGAAAATGATAAGATATAATCCATTAATAAAATTTTATTACAGATAATTGAAAATAACAAAACATAGATATAGAAAAAAAAATTAATAAAACACGGAACAAATATATTAGTTCATGTTAATCAACAAAATGATTAACATAACATCAAAACATCACATCAAAAGATCAACAATTTTTTAATCAAAATATAAACCATGAATATGGCACAATTTGCAATAAAAATGTTTAAAAATATCAGATTAAGGCACTATTAGAAAACACTGCATTGCTTCACAATTTTCCTTTCAATATTGCATCTTGCATCTTTTTGGTAACACCATGGACTTCACTATAATGAGGCTCCAATTCCTTGCGTACTCTTTCTAACCAAGCTTTGACTTTTGTAGCATTTGCTAAAGCATCATAACCAATCATAAGAGGTTGTTCAATTTCACATGCACAAAATATATCAGCTGCTGAAATATTATTTCCACTTATATATGGGCGATCTTTCAAGAAACCTTCTTCTAAATCTTTCAGAACTTTCGAAAATCCTTTTTTGTAAAATTTAAGTTTATCTTCATTAACAGGTTTCTGCTCTAGAAGTGGTGTAATAACCTGAAGAAAAAATTATTTTGTTAAATTATGAGTAATCAAATCTAATTTTTATCATATAAACAAATTATACTTTTGCAAGTACAAAGGTACTTACTATAAAGACATACAATTTACAAAATTTAAAATAAAATGTAATATATTTTCAAAAATAATTTATACCTGTATGAAATCAGTAGTTGTAAACTAATGAAAATAGCTCCTATAACATCATATAACTACCACTTTGATTCAGTTGATTATATCATTATGTTGAGTCACAATAGATTCAGTAACAGATATCTGATTAGACGGATTAGATAGCTATCTAGGGCCAATGGGTTGACAAGAGGTAGCAGTAGGCAGGTTTATTAAAAGTAATGAATGAATTATAAATTAATAGGCTATAATCATACATTTTAAAACGCAACTGATTAAGTTTCTATATGTTTTGATACACATATATTCATTCATTCATGCGATAAATTCTTGGATAATTCTGGCTACGCTCTTCCACCAGATCATTGATGTCGTTGCAATTAGCTCCAGTTCTATAAATAATATTGGCCAGAGATACAAATCTCATCGATTTAAACTTAACAGATACTTGCTCAAGCCTTAGAGTCGCGTTCGACAGCGCTATCCAGTTAAAATTTCCTGCATGCAGAAATATCTTCAAATAAGGCTCAATAAAGAATGATACTCAAGGCACAATTCAATCCTGTATATGATATTATGATGTTTCCCTGTCACTTGTTCGGAGAAATATCGCTCATTAAGGGTGTCATTTAAAAAAAAAACACAATTTGTTTTGCTTGTTATGCGAGGTGCTCGTAAAGTGAAATTTAACTGTATACTTAATAGTACACATTTGATTATATTAATATTTACTTGTGATTATTTTAATATAATCTTTAACTTAGTAAATGCTGTAGTCCGGGGGACTTTGATCAATCAAAACAATCAAACACAATTTTTTTAAACTTTAATTTGCATTAGAATATTAAAGTCATCTTTAACTTTAAAATATAAACACCACCACTCAATTAGAGACAAAGCGGCTGAACGCAAGCATAAGTCTTAAAAAACATAAATCGAACATCTGCTGCTTTAGTTATTGCATTCAATTAACTATGAGTTTACTCCATATGCCTATATATATCTACACTGCTGGCCATTAAAATTGCAACACCAGGAAGGAATGATCAGACGAATGTCAAAATCACGTGAAAGGACGAAGAGGTTGGGATATGTAAATGATTAGTATTTCAGCGAATTTAGACGAAGGTGGGAGAAATGATATCTGACGCACTGCATAAAAGAAAAACTGTGTATTGGATTTCACATTCGGAAAGCGCTTTGTAAAGTTGGAGTTTGCTCGATCGTGTTGTGCCTCGAATAAGATAAAGATATGCTTACCAGAAAGTGCCGGAATTCGATAGAGGCAGAATCGTTGCCTATCGAGATTGTGGATTATAGTTCTATGATATTGCCCGCCGCAGTGATCGAAATCCAACCACTGTCATGCGAATATGGAATCAATGGGTTACTGAGGGTCATATTGAAAGGCACGTAGGATCTCAACGCCATCCCTTTCTTGACTAACGTCCTCAAGGATAGATATATTGTGAAGTCGGCCTAGAAAAGCCGTACAACTAAATCACGGACCATTAGTCAGGAAATTGGCAAATTTGAAGCAAGCCCTTTATCTGCTCGTATGGTGCGACGACGTTTGCAGCAGCATGGACTGTCAGCACGGCGATCGTAATTTCTTCTTTTCTTGAAAATACAGCACAGAGAAAGACGGAGAGTCTGGCACGTCGAAAGTCAAAGCTGGATACAGGCGTGACAAAATTTGTATTTTTAGGTTACTCCCGCTTCTGCGTACAGTATTCTGATAGCCGTATACGATCTGGAGGTTCCGAGAAGACCGTACGTAGTCTGCTTGCATTCAATACGGACATAGGGGTCCTGCAGCTGGTGTGATGGTTTGGGCAGTTATAAACTCATCTCTAGTTCGTAACGTCGATAATTTGAACGCAGATCGATACATTTCTGACATCATACGTCCAGTGGTTTTATCCTATCTTCGAGGCCTCTGACCTTCCTCAAAACACAGGGTATTCTAGTATTGCCCTGGCTTGCACGGTCTCCAGATCTCTCACCCAATGGAAACATCTGGTCATGAGTTGCTGAGAGACTGACCCACCACCCTTTTGCAGCTAATATGGTTCATAAAGTAGATTAGACTTGATCACAGACGTGAAATACTTTAGAATGAGTTTCCCGTTTCTATCCTCCAAGCCCAGATCCATTCCACGCCTAACCGGGTAAAGAGCGTTTTAGCTGCCAGGGGTGGTAGCTGTTTCTAGTAATTTCGTATCCCTGTAAGCCACCAAACTGTTTACAAATTTAATCATTTTCTCTGCATTCAGTTTACGTACAATAAATATCTTTTTTGCGTTTGCATTCTCATGGTGTTGCAATTTTAATGAAAAGCAGTGACCTATCTTATACAGAATTTAAAGTAAGTTTCTAAACAAAATAAATCACAATCAGAATGATAGAATTTTGGTTTTAAATAATAATCTTATAAATATTCTAGTTGTAAGCCTTTAGATGTGTTTTAGTCTGAAGAGAGAGAGTTTTCAAATAATATAAGATGAAAAAGTATTCTACCATTTAAATTAGAAACATATCTGCTTCTTCTAACAAAAATCAATATTTAGATTCAAAAACAAGTCGATAATAAAGTTTCATTTATTCATTTCTTAAAATAAATATAAACTATGCATTTATAGAAAGCTTTTATCCCTCAATGAATTTTTTAAAAAAAAATGGAAATTCAGGATATTTTTTTAGCATTTGAAATATAGATGTCAGATTATCATTAATTAATATAAAAACACTACATACCCTTTCACGAAATATCATGCTTCCAAACAATCGGGTGTTTAAATGCTGCCATTCTAAATATTCATCCACCCGAGCTTGAGCTTTGCTATCTTTTGGATACCAATTATCTTGAACAGGAAATTCCCTTGCAAGATATCTGATCATAGCAACACTGAAAGAAATTTTTTTAAAGTCAACATTTTAGTAAGAACATCATCTCGAAGAAAAGCGGCCATTCAGTATGATAATAAAAAATAAATAACAATGTCAAAACAAATTGAAAATATGTTTTAGTAACATATGCATAAAGTTAATAGTAAAACCATAGCAGTATAAACTCAGTTTTATAGACATCCAAGAGTTGTCAGTTATTTCATCCATAATAATAATAAAGTGAAAGAAACAAGAAATGGAACGATTCAGATTGAGATAATGGACAAAATTGCTCAAATTATTAAAGAAAGGAAATAAATTATCTTTCATAATTTCATTAAGAAAATTTCATACCGTTCGTTCTCGAATTTGAAAATTTCCATGCTTTTGCGCATGCGTCAGAATGCGTTTATTTAGTCAAAATAGGGGAGAAAGGAAAGATGAAAAATGTTTACTTTTAATAATAAGGTAAACTCGAATTATATACAAACTTAGGACTAAAAACTGCATATAACTGGTGATATTGTGAGAAAAAGATTGTAATTCGCAATAAAATACCTTAGAACAATTTTTATTTACTATAAGATGTCTACACATTAAATTATGATGAATAAATGGAAGATTTTTGTTCTTAAAATTTGTTAATTCAAATTTTTACAAAATAATAATAATATTTTTATGCTAAAACACTCTTTTTTTATTTGTTATTAAATTTTTTATAACATTTTGAGATTAACAAAGTAAAATATTCTTCGTGTCATTCCCGAAGGTTCCTACCCTCGTTTGAATTAGCCATATAAGCAATCGATACGGAAGTTAAAGTAAAACAGCATGGTCAAAAACGATATGATACTCACATACACATGGGGTGGGGGGTTGGGAGGAATGAATATAAAAGTTTCTTATGGAGCGGAAGTAAAGGTCAAAGAACTAATATGCTCATCCTTCCAACTCTCACCCTATAGCAAGATAAAAACGTCGAAAGGTTTTAATCTCTGGATACTGAAACGAACAATACTGTGTATTAAAATGGTTTCTAAGCTTTTAGCGACCAAGATCGTTAAAATCCATTATAGATACTGCAATCATCTTGGGAAAATCTCAGTTATTTATTATTTTAACCTAGAGGCCATCTAAAAATTTTAGAAATGAAAAGAAAGTAGGGTATTGTTCATGAAATCCAATTAGATTTTACAATCAAAGTTCACGTGTAACTTTTAAATAATCTAAATTTATACCCGAAGTTACCGAAAATTGATTCTGCAATTAGAATGTACTTCTTCTCTAGACTATGAGCTTGTTAAATTCAGAATTTTATGCTGCATAACTTTTAGCAAGAGAAATAAAAGTGAAGAATTTATTGAAAATTATTTTCTTGATAGCTTATATACGAAAAGATTAAATTCATGATATTTGGATGGATAAAAGTGAATCCATATCTACTGAAAATCTTTGTTGTCAACAGAGTTCATGTAATTCAAAAGTTAACAAAAAATTAAGTTCGAAGTATATTAGTAGGGAAAGGAAAGGCATATGTTGAGGTATCTAAAGGCATGCCAGCATATCTGAAAAAGGCCACTGTGAAATGTACCAACTTTTCTTCAGCAAATTTTGTCGTTGTTAAATGTCTTCTCGTTGTTCAGTTGATTTTGTCGTTGTTGAGACATGGAAAATATTGTAACGAATCTAATTTTGCTTCCCAGCAGGGTCTCCTTGTAAGGAAGTTAATTTCACAGATAACTTTGATGAATCAATAGCTTCCGATCTTGGGGACAAAACAGATGATTCCAGAATCTACAGGAATATTGGCGATAGGTCCATTAGGGCGTGAATTATGCCGATCTTCCTAGAATTTTCTTTGCCCTGTCACGGAAACAGAGCTGAAGCCAGTCGAGTACTGAGGCAACATTGAGTCCTATGCAGTAAATATGGAGTTAATTGAATTAATTAACCGGTTGTGTATAGAGTAACCAGTCAGTAGCCGAATCGAGAGATAATTGCTGAATTATATCTGAGCGCTTTGTGCTAACTATTACAGTTGTACACTACCGATCTGCCGCTTGTGTGTTCCTATTATTGTAAATACTGCCTTGTGTATACGTCAGCTGTGCTTTGTTGTTTGTATGTACGTGTAGAATAAAGCACCGTTATTTGTTATTGGGCCTTTCGGACTGTTTCATCATGCATCCACAATTTAAGACTTCAGTTATTTATAATTATGAAAAATTAATAATTTTGAACTGTATTGAATTTACAATTTTATATCAAAAACTGATTATCCTTTTAATTTCAAAAAACTATACAGAACCCTAAATAAATAGAAACATTACAAGTAAAACTTAATTCATAAAAAAAAAAAAAAAAAAAAAAAAACCTGAGCCCTAGTTGAACCTCCAAAGAATGAAATTATTGGCATAAAATGCGTATTAAGAAGCAAGAATGGTGAAACGAAGAAAATATGCCTAAAAGTTTTCAAGAGGAAACGTGCCAGTCGCTACATCATCAACTGTTAAAATGTTAATATCTCTTCTTTTACAAAATGAGTGGTCTATTAGGCAGTTAAATATTTCATCTGCTTTTCTGCATGGAGAGTTGGAGCATGATGTCTATATACGCTTGAGGGTGTAAATATAAAGAAAGAAAATAACTTGAAATTAAATAAAGTTGAAAGATGCACCAAGCTGGTGAAGAAGTGATTTAATGCTTTTGCAATGAAGAATGGTTTCAAGGAATGATTTCAGAATTTATATGAATGAAAATTTGACCATGTTAATATATGTTGGTGATATTTTGCTGACTGGTAAAAAAAAAAAAAAAAAAAGTGGGGGGGGGGCTAGAGCTACTGTGGATTTACTTAGGAATGAATTACAAGTCAAGGATTTTGCAGAGTTAAATAGCTACTTAGAATTGAGAAATATTAATACAATCTAAATTCATAAAGAAAATATAATAAAGGTGCTTCTAGGAAGATCTCAAATGAATGATTGTAAAGATTCAAAAGTACGAAAAGACTTTACAGTCAACTAAATGCAGCTGTGAATATGAGCAATATAATTTGCAGACTAATACATTATCATTACTAAGTAGACCAGATATTACATTTTCTGAATCTTAATTGAATCAATATCTAGAAACATCTGCGGTAACTCTGTGGAAAGCAGCCAAGAATGTGTTGAGAATGATTTAAAGAGATAAAATCCTCATGATTCTAAAAAAGCAAAATTGGCATTGAGTCACACTCACACTGATAGAGGAGGAGGGGGGGGGATGATCATAACACAAGACAAAAATGTGTCTAATTGTGCAATATACCATCATAGCAATCCTGCACAATGGTTTATCTAGGAAACAGAATTATGTTGCATTATCATCATAGAAACTAAATTTTTTGCAGCACTAGCAGTTGCAGAATTTATGCCAGTATTAAGATTGACTGCTGAACTAGAGAAGAATACAATAACTATTGGGAAAGTATATTTAGATCATCAAGGAGTAATTAAATGAAGCAATAGTAATGAAAACAATAAGCGTTTTAAGTATGCAGATATTGAATTTCATTATATCAAAGACTTAGTTGAAAAACACCTGAATGAAATAGAATATATTTGTATTAATGATAATGTCGATAATATTTTGACAAAGTCTCTAATGTAGACTATGGTTTAAAAAATGTTCCGAATCTTGTGAAATCCGAAGCGTGTGGATCTCATCGAGCACAATTCATTCCCAAAATTAATAATGCGAACATAAAGTGAAAACAATTTTTTTCATGGATCAATTAAAATAAGAGAATGAATTCCATTCAAAAGAAATACTCTAACAAATTTACAGTCATGTAATTTATTATTTATAATATATGCTGTTTTGCAAGAAAGTTGTCTAAAGGCATTTGCTTTTGCCTACATTTCAAAATTTTCAGAATATTCGACACAACATTATCGTTAAATAAATTAGCGTGAATAGCTAATGCCTTAGCAGGATGATGTCTATCAACATACAATACATATGCTTTCAGCATCTTTATTTCATTTTTGCTCTGCTGAGATTTATCTCCTCTCACTGCAGATGAAATCTTATCTGCACCTTATTGCTGTTACGCAGAATGAAGCCCCATAAGTTCTTCAGTTTTAAAATTTTAACTATGGTCTTCTACTCGCTTATCAGTGTACTTGCTATCCAACACTAACCACATAATCTTGGCCAAAGACACAATTTTGACAATTACAGGCTCTAAGGCATTTCCTCAAACCCCTCGCTAACGCGTTCCACATCGTTTTCTATCCAAAGTTTCTTTCAGGCAGAAATAAAGATTGGTTTCTTCAATTACCCCAGAGAGGTGTCCAAAGAGCACTTTAGTGCAAAACTTTTAAAAAATTGAGATAACCTGTTGGTCCACGCACTGTAGTAAAAGAATGGCCCAGGAAGGAAAAAACTGGTGAATTTAAATTCTTCAAGATCATCTTCTATGTCTAAAAGATGTACAGAAGCATTGTCCAAAACAAGCAGGGCACGTAGTGGCATATTCATTACAAGGAAATATTTTTTATAGATGGACGAAACACTTTATTGATACAATCTTTAAAAATGTAATGCTTCACCCAGGCCTTTTAGTTGGACCTCTACATGACATTTAGCCTATTCTTCTGGATTTTATACTTCTTGAAGTCTCGCAGATTTGTCCGAATTACAAAGAAGCAGCGAGAGGTTTAATTCTCAAATCGCTACTTGCGCCAGTGCAGAACAACACTGTAAGATGGTTTCCCATTGGTTTGTAGCTTGACAATGTCATCTCCTTTGCTGCAATATAAATTCGCTCATCAAATTAAAAACCTGGTGTAGCAGAACCTGTCTCTCAGAAACCACACATTTCTTGAATACATTGAGAAAAGTTCTCGATGTTTTCAAGAAACTTGTGAACCCCCTTTAAACCAAGCTTGATGCTTCCTCATGCCTCACAACACTATGGATGCTAGAGCTTTTCTTAAAATTTTTCAAACAATCTACAGCTTGCCTTAAATTCTCCTTCTTCGTCCGTTGATGATCCTCACATTTTCTTAATGACATCGACAAAAAGCGTTTCGCCTTCTTCCAAATTGTTTTCATTAATAGTGTTTACCTTGTATTTGCTTCCATTCACTAATGTGAGAAGCAATCTTAAAACAACGTCGAGATACGTGGGCGTCGCATGGAAACTAATGACTTCTTTGAATTATCAATCTTCTTATCTTACTTTTTTTTAGGATAGTGCAAATCGTTGACGAAGATCGATTGTACATGTATGCTAAATCAGCTACACACATATCTTGTTCCTCAATGATATGGCGTTTGATTTCTAAGATAATTTTTTTTTCTCTTTTACCTTCATCATCTTGTGATATTTTCTTTGGGGACAAATCTGTGAACAAGGTTCGGTGAAGAACTGCAGAAATTTTCCCGAAGTCTTGTCATGAAAACCATTGCAATATGTAACTCATATATGCAATACGTATCTCAAATATAAGGAATGTACCTAAAAAAATCCCCTCATTTTAACAACATAAGTCGATTGTGCAGCGATGATTATATTTTAAATGGAGCATATGGACTGACGAATCCAGAATCTCCATGTCACTGTAGTTAGCTTGATTTCTACCCCTAATAAAAATTGATTTAAACATGGATGTAAAATTTTGCTTGAATATGCTGATCAATCTGAAACAGAATATTGTATTACTAGCATAAATATACCTGCATCCTTCTTTTACTTTAAAATTCATAGACAGCTCCCCCCCCCCCATAGCTTGGGGGATTATTTATCTTATTTTTATGCTTTTCCTTAAGATAAAACAAATCGCTCATTTCATATTAAATTAATTTTTGTATAAAAAATAAAAATATCTGTATTTAGCAATATTTAGTGATTAATCACTTGCACCTAGCCAATAGAAAATATTTTTTTTTCTTTTCTTTTAAACGATATTAGCGATTTATATGTAAACCACCACTAATTTAATTTTAGAAAAAGTTTCAAAATTTCTTACATTATACACGGAAATATATGGTAATTTTGCTTTAAATTTCTAATAATATTTATTCCAATCTGTCCACTTATATCAATTTACAATCTTCTGATAATGACTTCATAACAAATTTGTTTATGAAACAGGTTATTAGTAATTAACAAGAAACAAGTAGAAAAAAAAAATATTAGCAACAAAGCTATTACATATTTGAAATTTTTACTCTTAACTTTTTAAAGGAGATAAAAAAAAAAAAATGACTAGAAATAGTTCAAGAATTAAATTCAGAGAAAGGAGCAATAATTTTTCTAATTTAGCATATTATGACAATATAGTGATAATTATAAAATTAAAACTATACTTTGTACATTTGATAAGTCGAAGCAAAATTCCTATTTTAAAATATTGACACAATTTAGAGAAATAATTGAAGTACTTTATTCAAATAGAAAGAAAAAAAAAAAAAAATAACAAGTGAAAGACACATATAATGCTTATGCAAAGTTATAAACTTTTTATAACTTTGAAAGCAAACTATTCTTTTCAAACAACCACTACTAGAAAGCATCATACACTATTCTTAATGACTCTTATATCTATTTGTAATTGCTAAAAGAAACACTGATTATTAACCTCCAAATTACGGGACTCAGTTAATTCAGACAAATTACATTACAACTATTTCATATTAAACTAGAAGATGTGCCCATCTATTCAAACTATTATCTAGTTAACAGGTGCTCAGATTTGATTAATTATCATTTAGCTTAATATCACTCTCTATCAAGAAATTTTGACTCTTGCTAATCTTGTGATGAGAAAAATACATTGTACAAAATGCTCATGAAAATTCAAACCAAAACTAAACACAACAACTGAATTGAAACAAAGAGCCATTAACTAACAGAAAAAAATTGCATCACCAAAACGAAAATAAAACATCATCAACATCAAGATAAAAACAAAATGTTGAAAGAAAATATTAGCAATAACTTCTAACTGGCCTTGAAGTGAAAATATGATGAATTAACATAATATAAAATTATAAAAGATGCAAATTTCATCTCATTAATCTCTGCTAAAATCCAGCCATATTATAAAAAATATAAATAGAATATAAAATTTACAAGCTCACTAATTTTTATTCATGCTTAGTTTTATTTGCTCAAAAATAAATCATTTACTTTAAGGATTAAAATATATATAACCAACTCTCTTGATGGTAAAATAAAAATTAAAATTTGCACTTCCAATAATGATGCAGGCCAAATAGGCAGGGGATATTATTAATTCTCTCCAACATTATAAACAGTGGAGGAGGAGGATATATAGTAACAGTGTTTTATGTTTTGCTCTCTTAGAACCTGAAATGTACTGCAAACTGTGTTTCAAGACCTTAGGAAAGGTCTCTCACTTATATTGTCAACTCTTAGGTTCTATTTCCTTTTAGGATAAGATATTATAGAACATTTCCATGATGTTGTTCAATATTATGAATGCTGGATAATATCTTGAAGATATGTTTTTATTACTATGCATTTTTTATTATTATTAATAGGGCTTATTTGGCTGCCATGTCTTATTAGCAGTGCTTTTTAGTACATTTGCTGGAAAGTACAGCTACTGTTCTTAAATAACTAAATCAACTGCCAATTGATCAATCCAACAATAATATTCGATTATTTAAATTTGGATTGCTTCTGAATTCTGCATAAAAATATGAACGATGAAACAAATCTATATTTTTCATTTAATACAGAAAAATAAATGAATTTTTAAAATTCAACATTTTTTCATGATTAATATGACAATTCTTAAATGTAATTAAAAATTTAGAATTTTTTTTAAATTTACCATATTTATCAATTAATTTTACAGCTTCTTCCATTTTTCAAATTCAATTCATAAATAATTTATTTACATTTATAAGTAGATTTTTTTAAAAAATCCTCCAGATGTCATAAATTTAATTACAATATAAAATGAACATATTGTAATTTAAAAGACAATTTGAAATTACTACATCAAAATAATTGTCAGCTTGAAGGATTAATTAACTTACAATTACATTTCCACGTGTATATTTACACTGAAATAATATTCATTTATAAAAAGTTTCATATATAAATAATTTACATACCTTTCTGTCAAAACAAAACCATTATGTTCCAAAACAGGTACTTTCTGAAAAGGATTCAATTTGGCAAATTCAGGTGTCATATGTTCACCTTAAAATAGAATTTATAATTATTTGATAATTATATCAAACTCCTGGTAATCTTTTTGAATTACATATGATTAGAATTTTTAATTTTTTTTTTATTTCAAGCATTTAAAACCAAGGTAAGCATCTTTTCATTTAAAGGGAGTGAATTATTGATGCACATAATATGTAAATAAATCAAAGAAACTTATTTAAAATTAAAAATATTAAAATTTCAATTATTACTACAAATTAATAAATTCAAAATATTTGAAATTCTTTTCTAATATAGTTAGTCAAACATAAAATAAGTGGGCTATTTTATCAATCATGCTAGGTCGAACTTTCTAAACATTTATTGAGTGTAATAAATGGAATTTAATTTTAATACATTTCAATATTAAAATTCAATGTTCTGGCAAAAAGGGTATGCCGTATAAAAGATAGATATGTATTTATGAAATATTTAGTTCATACTATTTCCAGGAAATAGAATATACAATCCTAATCTAATACTTTGATTCGATATCATAAGACTGCTTCAAAAAGTGTTTCCTCACCTTTCCTCAAAGCAACAACTTTTGGTTCAAATGGAATATTATTCTTTTTGAGAAATATTACTAGAGCTCTACATGGTTGTGACATTAAATCATAATATACCCGAAGACTCATCGTTATTTAAAATGATAAAACAGCTAGTTAATTATGTTAGACTCACAAATCTTAGCAGACAACGACCCGGTTTGTTTTGTTTAGATAAGCATGCAGTTTTGCCGGAAATAGTTACTATCGGTGTCTGATTGGTCTAAAATGGACCCTGCCCTTTACCAATTTTTTTAAAGAGTTGTAAAATATTTTTTTTTTCTTTTTACGCGTTTACTATTTTTGCTGGGGTGATTTTGATCTTGAGATAACATGATATAATTTTAATGACACTCAGCTTGGAATTGTTTGAGGATTCTGTTCAAAATTTTTAGACATAAGCTGGATTTAATGAAAAATGGATATGAACTACTACTTCATCATAACACTTTTATCACATTATTGAGCTGGAAAAAATATGTAATATTGCTTCATGAGGATGCCGTTTATAAGGTAGCGCATTCTTGAAAAATATTAATAAATTGTTATTGTGGCAAGACACCCAAAACCACTTTTCCATCGAAGAAACTCTGGTAAACAACGCATATTCGTAGTATTTTTTGTGAATAAAAAAATCGACTCTCCCCATTATATTCAAACCTTTAGGTGCGCATTTTCCATGAGCTTCGTGAATTATTAACCATAGTTAAAAGGAATCGGGGAAAATATTGAGAAAAAAAACTAACAAATCGAAAACATTTTTTTTTCTTTATACTATTTTAGAAGTAAGAATATTTAAATTTTAAAGCGATGCATGATATAAGTTTAATTAAAATGAAAGTATCAAAATAGATTAAAAAAGTTATTAAATGTTTCCTAGAAATTTTAATCCAAAAATTAATAAATGAATTTATGATTAAAGGTTTCAAGAAAATGTAAAAGGGGGAAAAAACTTACATGTTGAATAAGAGAAAAGATATTCAGAGACTGAGATTACAAGTTAAGAGATTTTTAATAAATTAAAAAAAATAATTTCAGTGAAAATTTAACGTTAATTGCGATGAAAATTTATAAATCCATGTTATTTTGATAGCTGGGTCACATGAAACATATACAACTCATTCTCTACTTTAAGACAAAACATTTAAAGATTCTTATAAAAGCTTTTTTCTAAAGTTTCATTTAATATATTAACTAAGCATAGATTTTCCTTACTAGCCATCATGAATTTTCATTATACAGATTTCCTTTTTCTTCTTTTTTCAATCATTGATATGAGATATAGCTGCAACAGCAAAATGTGTAAATAATAATTTGTATAAAGCTAGAGTTATGAAACCATTATTGGTAAATTATGGAAATCTATAATTTATAGTTGATAGTAAATGATTTTAATACTAAATTATTAACTTTAATAAATAATGTTAAAACTAACATGCTTATTGTAGGTTGTATTATTTTGCATTAAATAGAAGAAAAAAATAAAAGTAATATTAGAATGAGTTTTACTACTGTGGCTTAAATAATTGAGAATATGCCTTATTTCGTAAATTTAACTTTCTGTATAATTAAACATTAAAAAATGTGCAAACATGTTTTTATTTTTGCACATAACAGATTGTTTAATTTATAGTAAAAATAAAAAAAACAGTCAACAACAATAACAAACAAATAAATAAATAAAACTTCTAAAATTAAAAGTTTCAGAAGTATTTTAAATAAATATATGCATATTTTTATTAAAAAAATGGAAAATACACCAATTCAATTTTTGCTCTATCTCGCATACAAAGAAAATGTCAGTATTTAGTTACATGTCCTTTGGTTTTTATAATATTCTCCAACCATTACGGTACTGATTCAATCAACTTTTTTGTGGTATCTGAAGCTATTTTATTCCATTCTTCTTATAGCACTTGTTTTAAATGGAAATGTTTTAAATTTTGTGTTTTTGATCCACTATTTCGCATATGGCATACATATTTTCTATGACATATATATCGGAAGAATGTGGTAGTATGTATGTGTGTGTAACTGTGTACAATGAAAAAAACACCACATCTTGATATTACATGACATATGTTTAGAATCATTGTCATGCTAGAATATCAAATTTCTATCTAGACCCAAATTTTTAGCTCTTTTAGATTATTGTGAAATATATCCAGGTAAATTATATGATTCATAATGTCATCTGTAAAAACTAAATCTCATACCCCAGTTGAAGCCATACAATTCCAAGTCATGACAAAGCCACTCCCATATATAATTGTAGGGCATAAATATTTTTGAATCCAAAGCAGTGTGAGCTTTCTTCGTGTGGTTGGATGGTCATATCGCTAAAATTGTTGAATTTACTTTCATCACTAAAAAATCTTCCAAAAGTTATTGGTCTTCAGTTGTTGGGTTTTTGTAAACTCCAAACACTTTTTCTGATTTTGAAAGCTGATGGACAGTTTCTTTTTAGCAACTCAACTTTTATATCCAGGTTATCTAATTACATTTCACATAGTTTCAACATTTACACTTCTGCCAACAATTTGAGAAGTTTCTTCAGCGCGTTTCACTATATTTACTTTTGGATCAATTTTACTTTCTTTCAAAATTTCCATCTTCTTCCACTTTTATTTTAAATCAGTCTGTCACTTTTCAATTTTCTAATGATTTTCTGAACACGCACATAGATTCTACCAATAATTTTTAACTATTTCTCAACATGATTATCCTTTTTTTAAAAGTAATTAATACAAATTTTCTTATGTCAATACCAGTTTCTCTTCAAAGAGCCATTTTCCATTTAAAATTTTGGCTTTAAGTTCATCTAACAAACTTCCATCACAGAAAAATGATAATTGAAAAGGTTTAAGATATGATTACACAAAATTAGATTGAAATGGCAGCAAAAAATATTTAGTGGTAATCAAATCTACATTTCATAAGTGTATTTTCATTTTTTTTTTTTTTTTTTGCTGCAAAATTTGTTTTATAAAGTTTTAAAATTGTATAAATAATATGATTTTTAATGAATTATTTTTGTATGTGCATATATAAAAAATAAGATTTCCATATTTTAATACCCCTTTTGAATAGTTTTGTTATAGTTATATTTTTTTAGTATTATTCACTAAATTAAGTGCTAATTTGCACAAAAAAAATTGAAGTGTATCCCTAATTGTTTGAGCCATTGTACATATTAAAAAAATCTCTGCACAATTTTTCAGTATTAATAGCATACACAATGTATAGTAAGAATTGAGTGCTAATTTGTTACCAGATCCTTAGTCTTTGCCAAGTCTAAATGTTAGTACTATTCTACTATTTTTATTGATTTGTCATTAAAATTTAGCAGATTTTATTTGAGGACCAAACAAATGGAATAATGGAATAGTGTCAAAATTCATATATCTTGGGAATTTTATTATTCTCTTTATTTTCAAGTTATCTGCTGTTGAACAAATTTAGAACTTTTTAAATTCTATGCAATTTCTGATGCCAAGCTTCAAAGTTTAAAAGGCATAGAAGTCCTAATTTTTTTTTTGTTCATTTTAATGCATACACTCGCAATCATATGATGCAGTTAGAAATTTTTGTTTGAGAAAAAAAGTTTAGATTTGTTAAATAATAGAGAAAATTGTCTCATAAACATAGACTACCAGACTGAGTAGCACCTTCTCAACCTAATACCAAGACCTAGAAGGAGAAGATAAGAATGTGTTTGAAATAGAATTCTTGCAAAAAGTTGTTGACCCAGTATTTATTTTAGACATGTGATTTTTACATGATATGACAGCTCAGTATTACATTTATAGAAATCATGGTTAATGAAAATCATGTTAGAATCAAAACTCTCTGTAACTTCTACTATTTTTTAAAATTTAAATAATTAGAAAAAGAATTAAATGAGTGCATTATGAATAATTGTATTTAGTACATTTACATATCCAAGTTTCATCTGTAATCAAGCTGATAATGAATAATTTTGAGGATAGCAAGAAATTATTTATAGATTTAAAAACTTAAATATAGAGAGTCACATGCATTTCTGAAGGAATGAGAAGTGAAAACTTGAATAAGCAGCAATATATGACTCTCTATGTAGCAGGATTTGATTTATTTTTTAAAATTTAACAATGCAATTATTTTTTACAAATCACTTAACTTGATTTTACCTTGGAATAAATTTTAAATGTTAGAACTATATATGTTTACATTTTATAACATTTAGGTACTTATAGGTCCAATTTACTTTTCAAATAGATTATCAAAATGATTTATTTAGTTATTCATTAACTGTATGACAAAAAAAAAAGATTTATTTGATTGATCTGATTTATTTTAAAATGTCCTATTGACATTGCTTGCACTATTTTGCCAAAGAGTATGCAAGATTTATGTGTGTTTTAATGAGAGTATCATGAACATTTTAAGGATAGAGAATAATTTTTTCCATATACTACATTTTTTTTCTAGAATGAGAAAAATAAAATAAATGGATTAGAATCCGATTATCATTTCCGCATTTACTGTTCCTTTTTTGCTATTGAAAATCACGTTTATAGTTTTAATGATAAATTATTAAATTTCCTCTCATAATTTTTAAGAATCTCATATTTGGCAAATAGTTTGGATTATTAGAAGCGCAATACCTTACTAAAGTGACCTGCAATCATGATGACTAATTAAAAGCTCTTCCATTCTCATTAATGATGTAGCAGTTTTAAATATCATAACAAAATGAAGAACTGTTAGAAAACTGTATTTGTAATTAAAATGCCAATTTTTGATGGAAAATATTTAGCAAAACTTAAATATGCCACAATACAGAATTTAAAATGAAAAACAAACAAACAAAAAAAACCCCTGTGATATAAAGGCATAAAAATTTGTTATGCTATATGATATTATTTTATTAAAAATATCCTGAAAAATTATACATTTTCAAATTTCTGCTGATTTTATTGAATTTAACAGAACTACATGAATATTTTATTTTTAGAAATAAATCAGTTTAAATAAACTGGTTTACAATGTACAATTTAAGAAAAAATTTGTTGAATATTTTAACTAATTACCAATTTGTATTAAAAATATTGTGGTTGAATGTTATTATTTACTTATTGTAATTGCATATTTCTTTTCAGAATATTTTATTTTTGCTTTCTATCGAAAAATTATGATTTAAGTTTCTCAAATATCATTACCACTTCGATAATTATTTACAAACAACTTTGACTTTCAAATTTATATTATGTCAAAAGAAAAAACTTTTAAAAGTATTATTTAAAATAAGATGATAAGAGTATATTTTTAATCTTTTTTATTTTCAAACATTAGAAAATAAGATCTGGTTAAATTATACCACATAGTGTGTAAGCCATTTTTCACTGTTCATTAACAGTCTGGACTTTGTAGTATTATGCCGAAACTTGATTTTGCATTTTAGACAGCTTTCTTTCAATTGATTGAACAAATTTTTTTTATACAGATCTACAATTTTAGTGACAAGATTATATGCCAAATTTCATTTATCCAAATCATTCCATTTAAAAATTTTTTTTTTTTATATACACACAAGTATACACACAGCACAAATTGTATTCTAAATTTCATCTATGCAGCTCTTTGCATTTTTGGATTTCTATTATATGAATGGATAGAAAGACTTTGTATAAAATTCAAATAGATCCACAATTTATTTTAATTATCACATAAATTTTCAGTTTTCTAGCTCTTTGCATTTTTTGAGTAATCTTGTTCATAGGTGTGAATAATAAAAAAATGGTTTCTTATTACAGTTGCAGGAGTCTAAAATTTGGAAATTCATCAAAATCTTTCGAAGCCCATTTCTTTATACCATAGTAATATATTCTCACTTTCCTTTTTTTTCTTCTTAGAATTCTTTCTAAAAAAAAAGAATTTCATTTCTAAGGAAATTTTGTGTTGTAGTATTTCTAAGGAAATAGAAATTGCCATATCCCATAAAGAAAAGATTATTTACAATACATCTACATCTCTTTGCTATCATCAAATTCCTTGTTATTAATTTGTCTGTATGATGTATTATAATTTTCTATCAAATATAATAAATAAAATAGAATATAATAGAATAGAATAAATAAAATTTTGTTGCAAAAAAAAAAAAGAAAGATATTAATGAATATAATTTAGCAGAAATGATATTGCAAAAACAATAAAATAGAATACAACAAGTTCATTTTTGCTCTGGTATTAATTTTCATTTATTTCATAATAAGCATATTCAGATATTTAATCTGACCATAACCATAATTAGATATGTTTTACAACAATTTATTCTAACATTTTTACAACAATTTATTCTATTTTTCTGTAGTTTCTAAAGCAAAAAATATTACTCAATTATTTCTTTAATTACTTTTTAAATTAACATATAATCAAAACCGATTTGGAAAAATTGAAATAGATGCATATATTGTAACATTTTTTATAGGAGAATTTGATGGACAGCAATACTGAAACTGTGAAAAAGAAGTCCAAAGGACATCGCTGCTATTTTTGTGGTGTAAAGTTTCCTGAAATCAATGTATTAAAAAAGCACATTACTACTCATAAAGATCGTCCATATAGCTGTCAAATTTGTGACAAAAAATTTGCTGATAAAGGGGTTTTACAGAAACATAGATTTGTGCATACTAAAGAGCCACGTTGTTTATGTGAAATATGTGGTAAATCTTTTTATCATCAATGGGATTTAAAAAAACACAGAGAGAAACATGTTGAGAAACCAAAGAAAGTGGAAGGTTCTAAAGCTTGTTTACTTTGCAGTAAAAAGAATTCTGCCAATCCTCTTTGCTCAGTATGTTCTCTTAAAGGTAAACAGATTGCTGAAGATGGAAAATTAATGTGTACTATTTGTACTTTTACTTTCGACTCGGTACAATCACTGAATGAACATATGACCATGCATAAAAATTCAGAAACTAAAAAGAAAACTGATTCTGAAAAGAAATTACACTTTAAATGTTCAGTTTGTGGAAAATTATTTAAATTTTTATCTTGCTTGAAAGAGCATCTTTATTGTCATTCCAAAGATCGTCCTTTTTCTTGTGATATATGCAGTACTAAATTCCAATCTCCTCTTACTTTAAAAAAACATATGTATATTCATATTAATCACCGACCATACAAATGTGAAATATGTGACTATTCTTATAAAACTGCTTTTGAATTAAAACAACATTCTTTAATTCATAAAGAAAGTCGACTTTTTACTTGTGATATATGTGGAAAAGGATTTAAGCTTGCATGTTCCTTAAAAAAACACATGATTTCACATCAAATAGTACGTCCTTATAAGTGTAGTATATGTAACAGCACTTTTAAATCATCTTACAGTCTGAAACAACATATAGTTACTCATGGAAATGAAAGACCTTATAAATGTGATATATGTTTAAAAGGTTTCAAATTCTCCTACCATTACAATCGACATAAACGCATACATACAGGAGAATGTCCATATGAGTGTGTTATATGTAAGAAAAGTTATAAACAATTAAACTCTCTACGTCTTCATTTACAAATACATGCAGAGGAAGAAAAGTCTGTAAGAGAAATAGTATGCTAAGACTGTGATGAGATATTTAAAGATTCTTTCACTTTTAAGAAACATGCTTCAGAAGCACATTCTCATGTTGCTTCTGGTACAACCACATAGATACTGATATCAGTTGACAAAAAGAGGATTTAAAAATTTTCGATAAAGAAATTTGAACAATTCTATTATCATAGATTATTTTATTCTAATATATTTGTAAAAATTTAAATGAAATGCAGGAAGTTTATTTAAATAAATATATTTTTGAATTGATACATTCATTGAGCAAAATCAATTATTTTTGCAGACTATAGACAGATATTTGGATGATGGCACAATCAACTGAAGTAATATTAAAAGGAATGGCATTCAATAATTTTTAATCATAATTCTTCTTAAGAATTGTGATTAAGACAGAAAATTTAAAATTAAGTGATTAATCATTTATATTTATTATGTACATATTGTTATTCTGTAATAAGATGTTGCATTATTGTATTATATAATTTTTATTATTACATGTATATATAATGGGGGATTATAAATAAATAAAATATAAATTCAGGGGGATTAAAAGAGTTTTAATAAGCTTTGAGAGTATCAATGCACAAATAATAATAATAATTACTTAATGTAGTTGAGAAGGTTTTCAAAAATCTTTATTAAAAAGCTTGTACATTCTGTTACAAAAAATTCTCAGCTCTATTGAATATTAATTGTGAAAGATCCAGCTTCATACAAATTTTGATATAAAAGTTCTCAATGGAACATTGTTTTAAAACATTTCATAATTCTTCAGATTTACCACTGCTCACTTATTTCTATTTGCTCTTTCATACACATAATTTATCCCTGCTGTCTACAATTTCATTCAATGTTTGTTATATTTTTTATTAGAATATTGGCAGCTCATATTATCCAATCAACTTTTGTCAACAACTTTCTATAATATACATACACATTACATTCCAAACTATATGATCTTATGTGTAACTAAATTTTTCCTTACCATAATAATTTTTTTAAAAAAAACTTGAAATGCTTTTCTTTTTACTCTTTTTCTTTAATTCTAATTATTTGTACATTAATATAGTTTAAAATAAAATATTAGAAACCTATTTTGTTTAATTGTAAAAAGTGATAAAATCAAGCAGTTTAATGCTGAAGAAAAATATATATCACAGATACACAAAGATATAAATTAATAATGTTACTTCAAGTTTTGGCATTAAACTATGCAAGATTAAAACTATTAAAGTTCTAACTCTGAAGTATATAACATGATATTTCATTAAAAAACTTAAAAGTATTTTTATTTAATACATATGTATAAAAGTAGGTAGCTCCACTTCAATCTTTATTGTTCTTGAACATTTTCAAGTCATTTGCAAATAGCACCTGATAAAAAAAAAGACAAATCTATACTTTATTTTCAATATCAGTCATAATGTTTTATCCATTAACATTTTATTACAATTTATTATATCCAGTACCTGGTTATTTTATTTGATAAAGGCAGTTTCAGTAAAAAAAAAAAAAAAAAAAAAATGTTTATACAAATTAAAACTTTTATAAAATTACATTTTCAGCCCCAGTTTTATAATTGAAACTTCTTGAGAGATCTTGATTTTTGTGAATATTTTTTAAATAATGGAACTTTTCTAAGAAATTTAACATTAAACTGAATAATGCATTATTCTCAATGAGTGTTATAAATTGTTAATATTCTAGGGATTTATAATAAGATTCATTGTAATTTTGAAACTTTGTATTCAAGGAATTTATCATTTTTTTTTTTTTTATGCAAACACTTAAATATTGCACTGATACTTATTCTTTTTTCTACATCAGTGGAATTGTGACAAAAATAGTTATTAATAGAATAAGCAAAATTTCATTTTATGTTCCAATTTTTTTTAATTTAATATCCTTCTAATATTGAATTACTAGATGTAATCCTGAAAGTTTCAATATAAGGAGCTCATATATTGAATTTAAAATATTAGCAGAATATTTAAAACACAAATGCTCTGTCCTTTTACCATTAAACTATTGTGAGAGGTTGGAAAAGGAGTTATTTTATATAAAAACAAAGTTAATATTATTTCATTGCTGCAATAATTGTCTTTGTTTATTGGCTTGTTTGTATAGAATGTTGATTTCTTTATGAAAGAAAGGTTGATTAGTAAGACATTTAGCTTCTAATAGCCTGATACCTTTTGTTACTTAACTGACAGCTAAGTCATTCTTTGCCATGAATCATTCTATTAAGATATTTTTACCAACATAATAAAAAAATACTATATAAAGAGAATTATTTACAGTAGGGATAAAATTAATTAAAGACAAACAAATTATTAGCAATAAAAAATAAACTTAAATACAGAATTTCAAAAAAATTGAAAGTTATTATTTTCATAACAGCAATATATATATATGGTATAAATAGTTACAAAACATACCGTGTTGGCCCAACCTGCGTATTTCCCAAACCTTTCACGATAAAAGTCGCCTGAAATACCAAATAGTTACTTTCTGTTTTTTCCAGAATAATTTTAAAATATTAAGTTAATTATTTTTCTGTAGCATTTTAAAAAAATACATAAAAAAAATTACTCTAAACACACATAAATCAAATTACCTATTTCTTGGTAAATTTTGTGCGTTAATGTTTTAGAATTTTTCAAATGAGGCATGTAATCTTTCAGAGTAACTTGCCATATATGTGTGTCCACAGGAATGGCATCATATTTATCTAATGACATCAGACAAACACAATCAGCCACCTAAAATTTTTCAAATCACATCATTTAAAATTTTAATAATGCTGCTAATTTGCTAAATAAAATGCAAAAAGAATAATTTTATTTCATGTTTTTTTTTTTTTTTTTTTTTTGATAATTATGAAAATTTTTATAAAACATCAGAAATTTGCATAAAAGAAGTCATGAAAAATAAATGGTTTGATACTAATCACACAGGAATTCTTTTACTGAATAATGATTGCTTTTCAAAAATAAAGGAGGGGAAAGTTTACTTAGCATATTCTATTATTACTTAGCATATGCACTTTTAATAGATCACAAACAAAATTCTTTAGTTATATATTTCCTGGAAAGAAAATTATTGTACTGTTAATAAAAAATTATTCAAGAGCAGTTGTTGTTGTTTCTGATGGCACTTGCCATGGACAAGCCAGCTGATTTGGTCAGTGATTTTAAGCCAACAAGGAGCATCTCTTGTTTTAGTTGCGCCAACTAGGGTCAATAGTAAGATTTTGCTACTCACGCATTACAATTGTTTGCACAGCCCCTTTTCATGGGGGGGGGGCACATTCAAACATGTCACAGATAGAACAGATGAGGAACAACCATGCCTGAACTGGGACTCAAACCCAGGACACCCAGATCACGGGGAAGATGCACTACCCCTATACCAGGATGCCGGCATTCAAGATCTTATATATGCCATAACGTGAACAGTTTTTTCACACTAATTCAAAAATTATTTAAATCTAAATGCAAACTAGAAACCATTTCACTTTGTCTTACTTATTAATCAGTAAAGATAAATCTTAAATAAAATGCTAAATTTCTTTTTTAAAAAATCCCTTTCTTCACACTTTTTGGAAAAAAAATTAAATAATGTGAAAATTTTAAATAATAATTTAATTGAGAAATGCGAAAAAATTTTGTGTGGTTCAAGTGCGTATCTTTAAATATAATGTTTTTAAATGGTATTTAATTTTGTAGATTAGTGTGCTTGATGATCATTTTAAAACATTTCCATAAAAAAAAACTAAGTTTCAAAATTAAATTGATTCAAATAGTAAAGGAAGAAAAATTACAAATTAAATAGGATGAAAAAATACATAACCAGAAAAGTAAAAACCATTCCTATCCTTTGCTTCTGTATTCCTGTCTTAGTAAAATTAATTTATATGTTGCAGTATTTATTTCATTAATTTAACATAATCTGGTTATTAAATTTTTAAAAAATATTAATGAGAGGATAGTTTTTAAAGTTGATATTTACATTTTATCTTCAAAACAATGAAAATTAAATTTGGTAACATGATAACATTATATTTGTACAGCTGCTCTATTGTTTTCTTGTATTGATAATAAATATATATATTTTTTATTTACTTGCCATCTGCTTATTTTAATGATCAATTTTATTTATTCAAAAATATTTTCATTAGTAATATTTTAATAGTTATTTATTTTGCTTATGAAGGAAGAGTAATGTTAACAATTTCTAGAAAGAAAAAAAAAAAAAAAGAAAAAAAGAAAGAAAGAAAGAAACTGCAATATATTCAAAAAAGTATATTATATATATATATATATAAAATTGAAAATTCAATATATTAAAAAATATACATCATCCATATATTATGTTAACATTAAAAAAAAAAAAAAAAACTCCAAAATGATGCATAACTTAATAAATACAAGAAGGGCAAATATTTTTTATGAAGCTTTTTTCACCATAAATTTAAAATAAACTCATGATAACGTTTTTGAAATAAAATGTCTACTTATTTATAAATCAAGTTAGGAGACACCATATTTAATCAATTTATTGCATAATATAATTTAAAATCTTGAAAATATTGGATTAAAGCCAATAGTTTTTCTCATCTTTGATTTTCTCAATTAGAATGGAATCAACAATCAGAAGGGAAATATTTCGAGTCCAATATAATTATGATTTGAAGTTATTCAATGAAATTGGTCATTATCTGCTTTATATATTTGTTGATCAATGACAAAATTTTAAAAAATTCACTTATAGAAATAGTTATTTGTATGATATCACATGAATGGAATGAAGTTCTTTATGGTTCTAAATTATCAATATTTATTTGCACTGCCGGAATTTTTAAGTATGAAAACAACATTAAGCACCACATTTTTTTTCCCTTAAAGATCAAAGATACATGTAGATGAGACATTAATAATTTTTTTCTATCTCTAAAATACATGGAATAAAATAAAATTTTAAAAAATGTTGTTTGTTATTCTTAAAAATTTTCTATAAACAAGTTTTTTGTTTTTGTTTTTTTGTTTATTTGTCCTTAGTCAGTATTTCAGTTGGACATATTTAGCATACATAAAAAGTAATGATAATAAAAAAATAATCTGAATTTTCACAAATGCTTTAAACTTAAAAACAGTATGCACATCAGGTGAATTTTTGTTTTGAATTCCCTAAAATGATATCAAATTATTATTTACTAGCCACTTTTAATGACCAAGGAATAATATTTGTGCTTGATTTCAATGAATTCTTTTATGTATAACTTGATATTTATTGTTTCTTTAACAAATTATTTTTAAGCTTTAAACTGAGATAGAAACTTAAGTAGCAGTATTTTTACTATCTTACACTTGTTCTGCTCTTTGTGTATGGAAACTTTCTTAATGGAATTTGAATTAAATTCTAAAATTGTAACTATTTGCAGAAATATTGTTCATTGTTTAAATATTATAGATTTTAAAAAAGAAAGTGAAATCCCTGTGCCACAAAAAAAAAAGAAAGAAAGAAAGAAAGAAATTAAAATATGGATTATCCGGGCAGTTACATTTCTAATGGCACTATAATGTCATCGTATTTGATTCCATTATATGCATATGTATACGATAAACAGAACAAGTATAAGGTAATTAATTATATTAACACAGCTTTCATATCTATCACAAGCTGATGCTTAAAATTACTTTGTTGAGAAGTGATGAACATCAACTTAGTATAAGAAATTTAACTAAAATTAAATATAAGTAATATTTTCCTGAACTGGTTATTGACCAAATGTGATTAGTGATCAAAATCTTTATTACTTTAATGGCAGACAAAATTAAATATCACAATATACTTTGCTTTGGCAACAACACTAGGTAACATTTGAAGAACATGAGCTTAAGCATTTGAAGAAACAATGAAAATGGTTTGAATTTTATCTTAACAGTCAATGAAATGCATGGTTGAAAATTATACGAAAAATAATAAATAAAAATAGAAAATTATCAAACTGTATAAAAAAATTGCACAATTAAATTTATATCAGTAAAAAGATTATATATATATAATTTGAAGTTTTGAATATTTTTGAAGTTAAAAAAAATGGAAAAATCTTCCTTAAATTGAAAAATCTCTTAGGAGTGTATAATCCCATTCATTAAAATATATTTAAAGAAAATTAGAAAATTTGCATTTCTTGTTCAATCAATTTATTTGGTAGAGAGTAAACAAACATTCTTATTTATTATCAGTGATTTAAAAGCACATAAACAAATTTAGCTTTGATCTTCCTGTACATATATAATAAAATCTCATGATATTCTATTATAATGGTATAAATGAATAAATTCAATGGAAAATATTAAAATTAAATATCAAAACATATTTACTTTAGCACCAACACCTGGTAAAGTTAAGAGTTCTTCATGTGCTTCTTTATAAGAAACTTTTCTAAGGTTTTCTAACCATCCTGGAGGTTTTTCTTTAAGTAATATCTTAGCTGTCTGATTTATATACTTAGCTCGATAACCAAACCCCAAAGTTCTCAATTTATTTTCAACATCATCTGCAGCTAAACGTTCTATTGTTGGAAAAGTGTAAAATGTCTGATCATCTATTTGTAGCAGCTTTTCTCCATAATTTGAACAAAGTTTTCCAACCATGCCAGTGATTCTAAAAGAAGAAAGCAAAATTTTCATCATAAGGTAAAGTTTTGCAACTACTAAAATGAATTTTTTTTTATAATTAAGGAAATAAAGTCACAAAAAATTAATAATAAAAATACCCTTTAAAATATATAATAAATATCATAATAAGAGACATATTTCCATGTTTACTGAAATGAATTTAAGACAAATGGAAAAAAATATAAAAAGCAAATAAGATTATCAAATATTAAAAGAAAAAAAAAACAGAAAAAGAATATTTTTAGAACACAATAACACCAATCAAATAAGCAAAAGTAAATATGAAAAAGATATTCTTTATTTTATAGGATCCTGCTACAGTATATGAAACATAATCAGTTGAAAAGAAGGCGAAAATCAAAGTTGTAAAAAGCAGAAATAAATAGTTCAAAATAGACAAAATAACAAAAATATACATTAAATAAGCCCTTTAACTCTGGCGGAAAAACACAAACCATTATGAAATTTTAGATTTACCTTGGTATGTTATTGTTTGCAGAACAAATGAAAGAGAAGAGATTTTCCACAGGATCCTGTCTCAAAATTCTAATTCCTTTGTGGATTTTCCCAACAGACTTAAAATTTTCATCAGCCTTACTCCACAAATTATAGTGGTCTTCTAAATTAAAATTCAGGTTGAAGTAATCATTTAAAATGTCTTCATGATTAATATAAGACAAATTAGTATTTTGTGTTGAAATGTTTTTTATTGTTTTGGGTCTTTTCCTTGGCCGTTTTTGATCTGGTTTGCTTTGTTCATAGCTGTCATCACTTTTTGCAGAATTATGAATTTTATATAACAGATTTCCTTTTGTATCTTGTTTTAAGGCACATACAAAATCTGATATCACTCCAAACCATTCACCATTATTAGACTTACTCCATCTAAAAGAAATAAAAGTGATTTAGAAAATATACTTTAAGGATCACAAAGTATTCTTGAAAATATTATGCAGTGTAAATTTAAAAAGGAAAATTATGAAAAAAAATTCAAACAATTATAGCATAAAAAATTATATATATAATATCTTTATACAGTCAAAATTTAAACTTAATGTATAATTCTAATATCAGTGTATTAAAATTATACAAATTTGAGGTAGCATAAATAATTCATAAAACTTAAATGCCACCCAATTTCATGAAAGAGATTATAAAATTGTCTTCAATACAATGATTGTAATTTAAATGAAAAATACATTTGAATGTTAATTTGAATTAAGAATGCATACTGTAAAAATTTTTAAAAAGTAACACGATAAAATGGTCTAT
This sequence comes from Argiope bruennichi, assembly GCF_947563725.1. Taxonomy (NCBI): domain Eukaryota; kingdom Metazoa; phylum Arthropoda; class Arachnida; order Araneae; family Araneidae; genus Argiope; species Argiope bruennichi. The sequence goes on along the minus strand of NC_079151.1, from coordinate 127,594,574 downwards.
AAAATAGTCAAATTAATCAAGGAAATGATATTTAAACTTTTTTATAAGATTGTTGGAAGGAAAAAAACATGGATAACAGAGGAGAATATAGTAAGGAATTACCCATATAATCCAGAATGACATATAAAATGAGGAATAATATATAATTAAGGAAGGTATGAAGGCATTTTTTAAAAATATATTTTTGGGATAAAACTTCTTCATATATAGCTTTTAGTTAAACCCACCTCCTAAAAAATAAGAGGATTTAAACTAATGAAAGTTTTCTTTTAACCTGACCTTTATAGGAATCTTATAAAATTATTATTTTGACAAGCAAATGTTGTATCCGATTTGAGACAAATATTAAAATTTCTGTCGACAAAAAACAATGGTATGCAACAGAGGTGAAGAAATAAAGTGTAGGTTCTATAACATAATGCTAATAAGAAAATCCTTGAAATGGATTTATTGTATAGAATATTATATAGCCATATTTATTTTGTGAAATTATTTTTTTTATAAGAAAGATTTATACAATGTGATATTTCTTAATCTAAACATACTATGAAGACAAGCCATTTGTTGCAGCCATTTGCAATGAATATTAATTTGGCTTAAGTATTGACAAACATAAAAATCAAGATGCATTAGATATTCTGTAATTCCCCAAAAAATACTAAAATGAATCGATAATAATAAAAAATACAGTAACATTGATTAAATAAAGTTCTAATTTAAATTAAAGTAGAAAATATATATTTAATGCTCAAAAGAAGCAGCATATTTTAGATACTATATGTATATCTAATATGGATATCCTTAACTTATAAACCAAATAAGTTTAAAGTATCAAGTTAAGTAAACAAAAATGAGAATTGATAGACATAATTTCCTTTAAAAAGATGATGGCAATTAACTTCAGAAAAAATAATCACTTTAAATTGAATTACAACTACTTTTCTATTTTATATCTTACAAAAATTTATTTATAGAAGTACTAATTATAATTCTGTTCAAAATTTAAAGCTGAAAAATTTTAGATCCAAAATATTTGTATAAATAATAATCATAAATTAATATAAAATTCTATACAATATGCTTCATTTAAACAACATGATATATTTAAAAAAGTATGAACTGAATGTTTAGATATAAAAAGGACTAATTTTGAAATATATATATAAAAAAAGCTACAGATTAAAGAAATATAAAATATAACAATAAGCATGAATACAATAGTTAGATAAAATTTCCTATTTTAAGGAATTATTAATATTTAACGAACCGAAATGATTGGCCAGCTGCAAGTGTTACATCTAGATTCAATTCTGAAAAACTGCAGGAAAGCATTTTCCACATTTCAACTGAAGAAAATGAAACATCATATAAGATTCTTTTTCTTTATATAAGGCACACAAGGAAATTAAACAATTATCAAATCAATCAGAATATGTTATTTAAACATCAAATAATTAAAAAAATGCAAAATTAATAATAAAATTTTCCTGTTTTGCAATGTAGCTTTACTATTTCATACAATGTTTTTAAAAGTATTTTTTATACATCACTTCAAAGAGAATCCGATGCTAAATTCAATATAAGAAGTACAGTTTAAATAACCAACACATTTTCACTTCATTAACTAGAGATTAGCAAATTGTATCATGGCAATCCCATTTACTTCTTTGGCTTCATACAAGTTGCTTTTAAGTAACCACACAAAGCTACTCTGCCCCACTTATTCATAAGATATAAGGATTTAATTTCAATGACTGAACTATCATGATATTTCTGGGAACTAAGGTTGAGTCTTAAGGGCAATTACCGGCCACAGTACAACCCTTCCTGTGGGAAGACTGTCCCATCTTTAGTAGGAGGTAACCGAACCCCACCATTTCTGTGCCCACAAGTTGCTCTTAAGAAAAAGAAATATAATCATGGCAGCTTTATTCATTCAATAAATAAATAAATTAATTAAAAAATCTAAAAAAAACAATTTTACATTGTATTTGTTTTATAGCTTCTGTGAAGTTAAATCAACAATTTTAGTTCTCCCATTTTATTTAACATATTTTAATGAGATGCACAGTTTTTTAACTAGGAAATTTCAAGTAAGATCATTTCCTGTTCAATTATACTTTCTGCTTTCTAATGGCAAAATACAAATGCTCAAATATTTGTGTTCTCAATATCTTCAGATTTTTCCATATTTAAACAACTAATAATTTTTCAGTCTTAATTTCATTACATGTAAATTAAAAAATCAAAAGACAAGAGCCAACTTGCAATCATGTCTTAAAATATAAACATCTTATCACAATGCAAATAAAGGATCTTTCTCAGAAAATGCTTTTTCATTGCTTATAATAATTTTTTAAAAAAATAGAGAAGAGCCAATTTCTTGAGTACTCTTTGTTCTTATTTTAATAAAGACGTTTTTTTTCTCTATTCATAATAAAGATTAATATGTATATATTAGCACTGTTAACTTATAGACCAACTGACCTATAGCTACCAAATTTGGCATATATATTATTTAAAGGATAGAAATTTGCATCTCAATACATTTTTAAAAAATTTCAATTAATAAAAAATACATAGAATCTGGGCATTTCCCCACAATAACCTCAAAAAAATTATTAAAAAAATAAATTTCATATTATTTAAAAATTTAAAAAATTATAATTTTTAACTATGCCAATTTAATAATTGTGCTAAATTTTGAGAAATTCTTAATATAAAAAAGAATATTTTTTGTCTAATTTCTAGCAACATATTACATTTTTGTTTGAAATTTAAACCACTTTCATTGTTTCATGAAACATTTAATCAATATTTTATTGTTTAAAGCCAATTCTGATTCTAATTGATTTTTATTTTTGAAAGCTAAAAAGGAAGGATTCGATATAATATCTAAGTATTTTACAAGACAAATAAATAAGTGGAGTTACAACATAGCAAAATTCAGAAGATAGATGAATAAGCTATTTATGCTTTAATAAAATGGTGATATTATGAGATATTCTACATTAGAAATGTTTGTGAACACAATAAACAGAACTTAAGACAATTAAAATAGCACAAATTTAATAACAGACAATTTGGCAGAATCATGGATTTGACGTTATTTAAAGGAATCATCTAAAATCAAAGATAACCAATATTCTGGGCAAACCAACTTATCTCGGGCAATTAATGATAGAATAAATATATAACTATTATAAATTAACATTACTACTTAGTATAATAGCATTTTCATTTTCCTTACTTGGAAAATTATATAATGTACCACTAATAATTTTTAAAGTGTTATGAAAGGCTAAATTTGCTTCTGACATCTAAAAAAATTACAGATCTCTATATAAGATCAAGGAATATCAAACTTGTAACATAATTAAAAAATACATTTTTGAATTACTCATGTAAAAAGAAAACATCAGTGCCCGATTTTAGCAAATTGATTTTAATAGTTTTGCTATAATTAGTCCACATTATAAAAATAAGTGTAGCATAAACATTGTTAATGCTTTTTGCTTGAAGTGACTTATAATATTTCTAAAATTTTATTGAAACCAATTAACTAAAATAATTTAATAAAAATATTACATGGTTATATCTTACTATTATTTTGCTATACAATGCATTATAAAAAATGTCTATAATTATTTCAAACAAAATGATAGTAAGTAAATTGATGTTTTTATTTAATGACTTACTCACAAAAAAAAAGGTGTTATTTAATTAGAAAGCTGTAGAAAATATAAAATTCGGAATCTGTAGATATAGCTGTAATATTAATTTATATCTGGAGAATAAGTTAAATATAGACAGCGTTTCTTTTGATAATGCTAATACAAAATTTTAAAAATATTAAATTATTTTAAACATTACAAAACACTGAAAAAATTTCAACTATAAATTTAAGTTTCAAATAAAGTTCTTGATAAATAAAATAAAGCGTGAAAAAAAGTTTTCTTAATTATAACTGTAAATTCCTCAAGAAAGCACGGAATTCACGGTAATAAGCCCGCAGTACTTATTTTGTTTATATTTACAATTCCCATGCTTTGTTCCGCAGTTACAGATTCAGTTAGCAAAGTAAAATATTCATGAAAAATATTTTTCTCTTTGAAAGAAAACAACAACAATTCAATAACTAATATCAACAACTGATAATTAATGTAATAATTTTTTCTTTGTGACTATGAATTATTATTAAAGTAAAGCATATGAAAACTAATATACAAACAAAAAAAGCGATGGAACTATGATGGAAATCACTACTGGAAGACCTTTTTCTCCGCATTAGGACACGTTATTGATAGATTTGTTTAATAGTTTTGCCAAAATGCGAACAACGCCAAAGATGGTAATCCTGTATCCGATAAATTATTAAATATCATTTATCTTTTTCTTGGAATGAAATTCATTATTTTGTTTCTTAAGTTAAAAACGGCTATTTTGAGATTAATAAACTGATTTAAAAATAAAATATCAATGAATCTATCGGTGTCCTTTTTTCATATGTTCATACATTTATCAATGAATGGGCAATCTGCGATTCTAAGTACGTAAATTAAAAAAATATACAGTTCAGTAGTTTAATAATATGTTAAGTGGAATTAAATAGAAAATTCATGCATTACAGAATTCTGCCAATGATAGTGAGCCATTTTATAATATACGCAATTACACAAAATATTCTTAAATACATGGATAATTAATTTTATTATTTAGGATATTAAAAAGTATGAAAACAGTCTTGGTTGAAGTATATACAAGCCAACTTTTGGTTAAAATTTATTTAATTTCAAATTATAAAATAGCAAGAACTTTATTCAGCTTTCATTTTAATATGATTATGTATATATTTCACAAGGAATATTAGTTGTATTTAACTTTTTTAGGCATAATGTCATGTTCATGATTCTATAAGACACATACATATTTAAATTTGTATGAATTTCAGATTTCTTGACTATTTTTCTATAAACCATTCATTGATGAAAGCAAATAATTTTATTAACAAGACAACTTTTGCTACACATAAAAAGTAGGAGAATTCTTAAAGTTATCTTTCTACCATGATACCATAAAGTCCAACAATTTTATAGCGACCATATAAGACTGTGTATATAAGATTGATGAATGCAAAATTTTCTGAATATTCATAGAATATGTATTTTCTGAATCTTCCAAAATAAATCCACGGTTTAAAAATTTAGTTAAAATTAAGTAAAGTGCTCAAGATTATGCAATGGAATCCCTTAATTTTCAAAACACCATTTGTTTTGCATTCTGTAATATTAATTTTTTTATAGATAACTATTGAACTCAATCATTCAACACAAGAGGTCCAAAATATATATATTCAATTCTTTTTATTGTAGGATGAAACTAAATGTAAAAATGAGCTATATTGTGCATATGCAATGTAAATAAGAAAAAATACTCTCATTGCTTTTATGTCCCATTCTATATTATTAGGCAAAAAGAAAAATCTATTATTAATCTGAAGCAAAAGTAAGAGAATTTAAAATACTTATATGATCACTCATGTAAATGAGAGATCATATGTGTATGAAACATCTAACAAAGCATTTGTCTCACAACTTTTCCCAATGCAGGTAGTAATCACTAGTGGAATATATATTCCATATTTCAAAAGTTTTACATTAAAGTATATTTTAATACATCTTTTGCTAAATCAACATAAATTAAAACTGGATCATAATCAATTAATTACAATGACACATGTAGTTAGATTATAATCAGTTTATGAAAAGCATCAACATTATATCATAAAATGAAAATAATAATAGTTGATATCAGTTCTTCATACCAGATTTTTCAAAATTTAATATATGTTAAGAATAATTTCATATAATTTATTCTTATTATTATCTTTTAATAATTTTTTATACTTGCATTTTTACTAGTTAATTAAATTTAATCATATTTGATTTCAACATAAGAATAAAATTGAATTAATCATGTTATGTCGTTTTAAAAATTCATTAAGGGAGAAATAATGCTTTGAATTTATTCATAATTGTGTAAAAACATCAGACTGTTATTACAACATTAAGTTACTAAAATTCTGAAATTTTTTTATAAAGCATAACGCTAGCTCAATCATAAAATTTGCTGAATATATTTACATATAAGCATGTATAATACGTAAATTTAAATCACCAACAAACAAAATTAATCAGTTACAATTGAAATCAACTGTCTGTTTTTAATATCCCCAAATGTTATTTAGTTGAAAAAATTTAATTAAAATAATAACATATTAGCCTTATTTTCGCATTACATGGATCTACATTCACAAGTTCTGTACCTTTATCAAATTCTAAAAAGGGGAAAAAACTTAAATTCATTAATTATAAAAAATAGCTCTTTTTTTTTTCTTTTTTTTTTGTAAATATGTACCTATTTATATATAAAAAATTTATCATAATTAAACAAATCTGAAAGTTTCCTACTAAAATGTGATATATTTATCCATTTTTTAAAAAAAAGGTCAATTTCAAATTAAAAATTTTTAAAAATTGATTTGTACTTCGATTGGCATTTAAGACACATGCAAAATAAATGGTATAAACCCGACTTAAACTAAAATCAAAATGTGTAATAATCAAGAATATAGAATAATTTTTGCACTATAAAATAAACCAAAAGAACAGAAAAGAATGAAAGAAAATTAGAGAAATAGATCATGGTGAATATGAAAAATGATCAGTTATAAACTAGCAATTAAATGTCTTTTATATGTTAAAGTTATGAAACGATGGTGTAATTATTCAACTCAGTTGATAACAACTTACATGTTTTTAAAAAATAGTTATAATAATTGATATTAGTTACTTTAAACTCCAAACATGCAAATATTTCTAACATGCAAAAAAATTAAAATTCCTAAACTAAATAAATTGTTAATTTTGAAAAAAATAATGATTAAACTTTAGAAGTATAACAACGACTTCTATAAATAATTAAAAATGTAAAAGGAAAATTAAAATTAAATGATTTCAAATGTATCAAAACTCTTTAAAATTCAAACAAAATTTCTATGAATTTCAATTATACCCAAAATCATTCAAGCAGTGAGAAAAAGCAAGATAAAAAATTTTCAACTTCATATACCAATTGGAACTTATGTATACTTGAATGAAAGATTCTTTGAGGATATATTTTTAATGTATTTAGTGAGGACTGAAGGGGATGCTTTCCTTTTAATTGAATAGATTCAAATTTTAAATCAGATCTGGTTTTGGCTATAAAACAGTATACAAAATCTCATTTATTGAAGTCAGTGTATTTTTTAGTCACTATGTTTACATCAATAAAAAAGAGAAAAGCAGATAGGCAATCCATCGACATATGTAGTCCTACACTTCTGAATATAAATATTCATATAGTATTTCATTTGTACTTCGATTGACATTTAAGACCCATGTAAATATAGTATTCATATAGTATTTCATAGCTCCTTATATATTTTAATTATGTTCACATGCATACATACAGAGATTTTCTTTCCAATGGATTGAATCCAAATTTTAGTTGAAACCTACAATTTAGTATTAATACAACATATAGACTTCAACACTCTAGATTAAAATGTTTTTTACATTTTATTGCTTTCTATTGTGTTCATAAACAGAAAAATTCCATAAAAATGTTTTCCAGATTCAGGAAGGTCTAAAACATGAAAATTAATCAAAAATTTCAAAGTTGGATTTTGTGATTACAGTACTTTTTCTTTGCATACATCATATCCGAGAAAGTAAAAGACATTTTCAGAATTGCAGACACACAAATGCAAGATCAAATTAAATGTTTTTTTTTTTTTTTTTTTTTTTTTTACTGTATTTTTAAAGAACTTTGGAACTAAAAAAATATATGAAAGGACATTTGTAATAAAAGGTATAAAACTAATTATTTTCAGAATGTTTTTTATTTATACATTTACTTACATATAATGAACATTTCATACTTACACATAAATGCTTTAATTTTTACATGAATCCGAAGGATGTGAAATGAATACAAAGCTTATTGTTAACTTTAAAAAACATTGCATACTTTTAAACAATATGTTTCTGAAGAATTTATCTTTCAGAAAAATACTAATTTTTTTTATCCACATCACAATCACAATATATTTGAAAATTCACTCGTTTATTTATCTATACAAACATCAAATATGTTAATATTTATAATACACATTGATATGTTGTTCATAAAGTTTCTGTACATCACAAAATTTACAATTATTTTTTTCCTTTAAATATATAACTTTTCTGTAAATTACTGTGGAAAAGCAAACAGCAGTGTCTATTTTCCAATATTAAAAAGTGAAAAAAGATTGTGAATAAAATCCATATTCTCTCTTATAGTAAATATTACAAATAATTTTCGGCTTAGAGTGGCATAGGCATGGAGACACAGATGGTTATTTAGTATTAAATAAAATTTTAATCAATGTTTAAAATACTGTAATATATCAGAGCATGCATAAATAAAAATATATGTATCTAAGATAAAACAACTTTTTCTTCTAACATTAATTTTATACTTTGTGGTGAATTATTTTTTATAACAGAAATTTTTAAAACCAAATGCTCAAGTGAAAACTTTAGAATATTGCAAAATATTTATTTTCCCATCATTGCTTAAATTGCACTCATTATCCTTCACATTTTGATCGATATTAAAACAAATATAGTAGTATAACTATGCAGAAATCGTTTTGTGGTCTTAAACTTACCAGCTTTTAGCTTTTTATTTTCTAAAATAACATTTGGAATGTAATTTACACCTATCTCACCTTCTCCAAATACTCCTATTATAGGAACTTTTGGATACATCTTACTAAAAATTTCACTTTCTACATTGTGTTCCTCATGAAAGCAATAACCTCGTCCTATGCATGCAAACATGTATGCAAAGCACTTATTTTTTAATAAACCAGATTCCCGAAATACTTCTAATTTTGCAGTTATTTCTTCTATTCTGTCATATGCATTAATTATGACAGAGGCTGCTTCAACGTTTGGTCCACAAAATGCTGTTGCTGAACCTAAAAGTGAATTTGTGCGCTCTACGATTGCACCACCAACAGCCATATTGATGTCTTCTTCTTCAGGACAACAACTGCGAACTAATTTGTTGGCAATACTTACTCCTCTAGATGTTAAAAATAACAGCAAACACTTTACTGGTGCATTTTTTGATACGAATTCAGCCAAACTACTCTTTTTTCCAGATATAGCATAGTGATTTACTTCCACTCCTGGTATTTCTGGAATGAAAAATCCAGCAACTGCTGGTCCATTTTCTACTTCCAATGGAACACAGTCTGTCTTGCAACCAATTATGCCAGCTGAAACTGTAAAGGCCATTTTGCATCTTTTTGGCAGAAACGATTTAAATACGACATCCATAACTGCAAAAAAATAGAAAGGAAATTGCTATTTAATGGGAATATCAATTAAAAAATAATAATTAAAGTATTACAGAACACAAACACAATTTCACTGGAGTAATGGTTTCACACGATATAAAGTTTATTTGTAATAATTATATATCAGAAATCAGAGATATTTTCAAAAACAAAAAATATGTATAAAATTAAAAAAAAAATGAACTACTATTAAATGTTAGTACTTAAATTAGATTTTATTCTTACAGACATGCAACTTTTATATAGAAAATGAAATTTTGAAGACTAATTATTTTTACAACAATTCATCTGCTGGATTTCTAATATATACTAATATTAAGATTTTAAAATAGCATAAAGCCATTTTATAAAAGAAGATTAACTTTAAAAAAATTGATAAATTTTAATTGCTATTTAAATATAAAAAAAACAAATATAAACTAACATTCAGAAATAGTAAGCTATAACTAATGACATATAATCACATTTGAGCTTAGTTTGCATTAAAAACCCAAAAGTAGATTATACATTAACTGCTACTTCACTTCAGCCTTGCATGCTTTTTATATTTCCTTATATTAATTAAAACATACTCTCACAGATCTTATGTTGCAAAACACTGAATTTAATTCGCAAAGTTCAAAAAATCATTTTTTTTTAGATGTGTTGGTATTTGTTTGCACAGATAAACTGTGGAAAACAAAATGTTTCTAAGTAATAATATCACGACAAAGTAACTATGATATAATATTAATTGCAATACACTCCATTATGAACACAACTGGAAATTATATTATGAAATAAAATCATATATATATATATGCAAACTAGTTATTAAAATACAATAATATTAATATTGTTAAATATATGTCAAAAACAGTAGTAGAAATGTAAATTAAAAAGTGAAATTCCAGGTAACGCACTGCAGTAAAATGTGCAAAATATATATTACATTAAAGGAAAAAAAAAAAAAAAATCATAGTCAAGTGTAACATTATCCACTCAGTAATGATAGAAGAAATGGAAGAAAAGAACTAAAATAAAAAAAAATATTAAAAGAATCTTAAAAAAAAACTAAATTTTTATTAAATAGATTTTTTGAACACTTATAAACAAACACAAGGCAGCCACTCCAATCTAGAAAAAAATAATAATAATGCCCTGTGTTTTCCTTGTGCATATGTTCAAGATACGAGGAAATGCAAAAATAGTACTCGTGCTAGTTATAATGCAATACAATATTAAAGAGTGGAAAAAGCAAGGAAAGGAAGCAACAATTTAACATTATTTGAAATAATAGCATATTAGAAAAATTTTAATATTTAAAAAAAAAAATGTCGTTATTTAATATCTAGAATTTAGCAAGACAAAACCACAAAGTGGTCTTCCCAAAATTTTCTTGTATATTCTCTAATAAAGGTGTTATCTAGAGAATGCTTTGCATAATATTGGTGTGCAATAGTCATGAAATATTAACCTTTGGAATGAATTTAACATTTTTACTGAAACTATTGTTTCATCCATAGCAAATTTTTTGGCGATTAATCCCTGGCATACAATTAATAGTCCAAATTCAAATTTCTGTTTTAGACACATTTTTCCTGATTATTTGAAACAAAAATTGACATAAAACTACAGTTGTTGTCAAAAAATCGAGTACTAAATATAATATATTTAACTAATTGCACTTTTTTATGGATTTGGCTTAACATTTGATTGTCATCTACGTTATAGATGTTAAATATGTGTTATGAATTTTATCTATCTAGATATCTTCATTTTATAGTTATTATTTTAACTCATATTCAAACAGTCAGTCAAACTTTCTTTTAACAAATTTTGCTAAAATTTTTATAGAAATTGACAAATTTAGTGCAAACTCTATATACCAAAATTTCACCATCTAACTTAAAACGGTTTTGAGTTATCTTTGTTAACATAGGAGATTTGTCAAAATCTTGAGTTCGAATTTTTTGATGGTTACAATATTTTTTTATACTCTTTTTTCTATACTAGAAAGTAAAAAATGTGTGTGTATGTCTATGTGTATATTAGCATGTCAAATTATTTGATCTGGAATTGGTACATATATATTTTTTATGGTGGGAATGTGCAAGTCAGATTCTTTTTGAAGCTTTAATTAGAATTTTAACTAACTAAAAACTAAATGAAATTTCAGCAGTTTTGCACGATAAACATCAAAACTATTACAGTGCAATAATGATTTTATAATCTTAAAATTCAAATAAATTATCTATTTAGTGATACTAATTTGTTGCTGTGTAATTTTTTAACTTAAACAATTTATGCATAATTTATAATAATATATTTCATTGCTCAAATGAAATTCAAATTGTTTTTATTGTTGTTATTAACATTTCATCTTAGCTTTTTCTCCAATGGTGATAGTCAAGACATGAAGAGTTGTTTTATTCTTTTTTTTAATATTGTGTAGATTTTAGCATAAACGTTTGCTTTTAATAAATTTCTTGAAATATTTCTTAATTTAGATGTAATTTCAAAGGTTAAGAAATGTGAATTTTTTTAGAGCGCTTTCACTTTTAAATACTGTTGCTCTTTATAGTGATATAATTGGATGAAAAAAATGTATAGAGAAAATTAGAGAAATACATAACACAATGAACAGAATGGTGTAAAGCTTATAATGTGAGTTTTTTTTCCCCCTTAAATTTTGAAGTTTAAAAATATTTTGTTAGGAAGGTAATATAATTGAAATTTTTAATAATCATTAATTAAGAAATAAATTATTTTTTTTAAAAAAATTATTTTATTTTTATTTTTAGTCACTATTTATTATTATTATATACATAATAAAATTTAAAAAAAAAATTTTTTTTTCAGACTTACTACCAAATAGTATTCCTCACAGGGAAATAATATTTAAATAAATTGATAAAGTTAAATTCTGAAAAAATTAAAACTGTGCATAATCATACAAAATACAAATTTCAAAACTCTACCACATCAAGAAGTAAGTAAAAACGTTCTAAAATAAATCTAAATTTCTAAAAATTCTATAATAAAATCAATGGTTAAAAGAGAATTGAGCTACATAGGTCAGCAAGCAAATTAAAAAATAAAATCTTAAAATTACTTATCTAAAACTAATTTTTGATCTTATTTTGAATGTGTTGAAATACACTTTTTTGTAACACTTTGGCACAGGATCCTACTGGAAGCAATCAATCCAATCAGCTACTGGCTGGTCTGAGTGCCAACATTCAAGTTTGACAATGATTAGGACATTGCTAATGGGAAAGCACCAACTTATGAAATAAATATTAAAATTATTTTAAATCAATTTGAAAAACACAAATTTTAATGTATAAAATATCAAGTTAAGTAAATCAGAAATTAGTTAAACATTTAATTTTTTCAATAATTACAAATAACATTAATAAGCGACCATAAATTAACTCCTTGTATTGAAGTGAAGGCTTTCATTTGTCCATCAAATGAAAGAGTTTTTGATATTTAAATCCATATCATATATTAAAGCAGTAACTGATCTGAAGGACAAAAATAATCATTTGTATATACTGAAATATTTCAAGCATATTTTCCATCCTTGTAAGTAATAACAAAATAACAACAAATGTCAAAAATAAAATGTGGGATGGAATTAAGAGTTTAAATAAATTTGCATTTCAAAGGATTGACAAGCTATGATTACTGTACATTTTTTTCTCACCTGAATTCAGATATTTTCTTCTAGTAATACTCCCACAAGGTTTGAATCTTTTCACAGTACGTTCAGTATCACCAAAGCTTGGAAAAAATTTATGAATTTTTTCAAACAAACTTGTAGTCATAAATGCTGTGCAGAAAACAGGTTCTGACTGCAAATTTTCCAATTGTTCAAATGTACTATTTTCTACTTCCCCATGTTCAGTTGAACCACATGATTTCATATGTTTCAATTCAAATCTACGATCAGGACAAGGACCAACCTAAGGAAAAATTAGCAGCAGGTTAGTAATCTGCGTTTTCAAAAAAAGAAAAAAAAAAAAAAAAAAAGAACTCTTCAAAATTTAAATCAATATCCCACAGAAAAATGCTGGCAGAAATTATAATAATTTCAAATTTTAACTCCTGCAATAGAATCTATGGCCATAAAGTATGGTAGGTGTCTATTTAGATAAATTAAAAAAAAAAAAACATTAAAATGTAATTCCATTGATAAAGTTTTAAATAATTTACATTAAAATCAGAACTTATTCTAATAATTGCAAGTCCCATTGCAAGTAGAAAATTTTTGCTACAATATCTAAATGGATCAGAAAATGAAACATTAACATAGATAGCAAAATGGAATAATTAATTGAACTAATTATCAGACTTTCATAAAATCTTCTGAGATTATTTTCTAATTATTTTTCATTAGTCTTCCCCCACACACCCCAAAAAAACTGCCACAAAATTTTGTACAGACTAATATTTTTCATGCAACCCAAAATCCTGTTATAGCATATTCTTATTTAAGATATATTCATATTGTAATTGTATTGATTACCTAAATAAACCCTGAAATTATTTTGAATATTTTTTTCCCTTACATTAAAAAAAGTCAAATATTTTATAAAGTCCAATTAAAAAATTTACTACAAAAATACAATAGTAGCTTTAAGCAATACTAGTTATTGTTTGTCAACGGATTCTAAAACCCTCCATGCTTTTGTGCATGTGTTAGGATGGGTTTAATTCATCAAAATAGGGATGACAGGAAAGATGAAAGGAGAAGATGTTTACATATAACAGTAAACTCAGATTACTCTGGGCTGAATTAAAATAAAATAATAGATCAGAAACAATATGATACTTGTATAAACATGAAAAAAAAAATCAATGAAAAAGCATCTAGTAGGGCAGAAATCAAGGTCAAAGAATCATGAATTCCAGAGTGATAAGCACTCATCCTGCATATCACCCCTTTGTAAGATATAATTGTCGAAAAGTGGCTGTCTCAGGATACTGAAATGAATAGTAATTTGGTGACTAGTCTTGAAATTCAGCCTATAATTCACACTTAAAATAAACTGAAGCATATTAAAGCAAATTCATTATGAATCAACATGAATTTGGGTAGGCACTTTGATTGACTATGAAGTTGACAGCATGTTTATCTGATAATTTTCACACGTGTTATTGTGTGTACACATGTGATAATTTTTAATTAATACACATATTATTTTTATGTACATCTCAACATAGCACTAATAAATGAGTACAAACCATTTAATTTGAATTTCTTTTTGCAAAATATCATTTATCAAACAATCAAAAAATAAAGTGAGAAAAGTCATTTTCCCCTTATATGATTACTTATTATAGTCTCTAAATATGACTTAACAAATTTTGTAAGAAATTTCAAGTTGCCTTTGATATATCATTTTCTATTAATTACATCACTCTAATTATTCTTTTTTAATATATTAAACACAAAAATGTTATATTAGACCAAATATACAGGGTATACCTGAATTCATGGGCCAAACTTTATGTGTAGGTAAAATAGATATAAAGGAGAATTTTTTATACAGCAATATAGGGTTGGAGATGAAAAGTGAAGGCAGAAAAAAACAAGAAATGCTTAGGGAATGGCAGAAAAAGCTATTTATTTAGATATAATAAATATAATATTTTTAAAGCCGAATATATGGAAATGTAGTGACATACCTTAAAGAAAGATGAATTTTTGGGAAGAAAAGTATCAAGTAGTTATGGAAGTTCAATTTGCATTACCAGTCACTAGCAAAATAGTTTTATTGAGTTTGAATGGCATTATATGAGCCTTAAAAACAACATTTCACTGTTAGAGAATATTTTTGTGTGATAGAGCGATTTATGATCTCCGAGAAAGCAGGTGTACATCTTATATATGTCTATCAGCATTTCTTGTTATTTCTGCCTACCCTTTTTATTTCTAATTCCATACTGCTATAAAAACTTTTTAATAATACATTTTACTTACCCTAAAACTTTGGCTCATAAATTTAAAATTATCCTATATAGTAATGCAAGTCGTCATTTTCTTCACTTATTTAATTTAAAATCTTTCAAAAAGCTATTATATTGGAAATGTTAGTTTTTTATTTGTAGGCAGTACATTTTTGCACTTGCCACCATATGATTATAAGAATATTCTTTTAATACATGCTACTAAAGTATACAAAAATTTTGTAAAATAGTACTTATTAATTAACTATGAAAGAGCAAAAGTCGCCAAATGTAGCACCAAAAAAAAAATTGGCAACCCTATGAATGCTTCTAATTTATAAGAAGAAAATAAACATGTGTTTACACTAATTAAAAACAAACAAACAAATAAATACTTTGTTTTACTTTTGGTTGGTTGGTTGGTTGGTTGGTGTTTATTTTCACCAATGAATTGCCAATATTTCATCATTAATTAATAAGTACTACATTATAAAATATTAAGAGTTAAATGCAAACTGATAAATTTTTAAACTGCTCCAGCCAATAATAGATAAGTCTTTTGTTTAATTAAACAAGTAGTAGTGTTCTTTCATTTTTGTAGACTGACTCAATAGGGCCTGTTTCAAGCTTCTAAATTTATTGTTTAAGAAGATTGAAAATGCATTTATTTGCCAACATTATCCAAAGTTTGATATTTATTTACCTTGTTTATCTATATTTGAATATACAGACTAACAGGTATTAAAACTATCAAAAGATTTAATTTTAAATTTCTTACAGATTTACAATTTTAATGTTAAAAACTAATGATTAAAACATATATTAACTGTATGCCAGTGATTAAGTGCCAAACTCAATGCTAAAAAGTCATACAACTAAAATATGGTTAGATTTGCCAATGGTAAGCAGCTATTATGCAAATATCATAAAAATCATATGCTAAATTCCATCTTTCTATTCTTTGCATTTTTTAGCGCATACAGATGGGCAGACAACTCAAGCATGGTTTTCTACCAAAATCTAGCAAAAATGTATAATTAATACAATTTATTATTTTGGTATCACCATCAAATTTTGCTCATCTAGGTCCTAGTTTTTTTAGCTATAATATTTACAGATATACCAACTGACACAATTTCAGAAATGACATTAAAGACCTCAGAAAAATATTTCTAAAATATGAAAATTTATCAAAATCTTAAAGCTGAATACTTTGAAGGACATAATACTTTCTCATGATACAAGCAAAAGTTCATTGAATAATATCTTATTCTAAAACTGCTTAATAATATCTGCTTCTAAAACATTCCCATGAGTAGCAATCAATAATGAATATTAGAACAAAATACAGCTTAAATGAAAAGAACAATAATATATTATAAAAAAATAGCATATTTGGATATTTTGGCAGCCAATTTCTAAATATTTATAATATATTATCATCTTTAAATAAATAAATGTAACAAATTTTATCCCGAGATCATACTTTCACCTTTTATTTTAAAGTAACCTATTGAAAGAGCTGATCTCTTCAAATGCTTTCCTTTCTCTATATAAATATATATAATTGGGCAAGATAAGTTCTCGAACATCATGGCATGAATTAATATATCTTTAGCATTTAGGAATTTTTATGTGAGCACTTTGTACAATAGAGTCAAATACGGCTTTTGTACCAATAAACACTACAAACCAACAAGAGTGTTTTGCAGCCTCTCAATGATACTTTAATCAGTACTTGTGGATATTTATGGCCCTTGGGTTTTATATTAAAAAAAATGAGAGATATTACCAAGTTGGATGCATTATGTATAATGAAATTTGGTCACCTTAATTTATTTTGAAAATCACCAGCAAACTAGTGGCCTTAAATACCTAAAATTACCCTTTAATTTTTTTCATGTAGGTTATCTAAATGCAGTATCACTAGCATTTTTGTAATTATTTGACAATTTCTGCATTATTTCAAACATTTTTCACATTCTCTGAAAGTTTATCAGCTAAAATTGTCTTAGCTGTTTCATAAATTCCTATTTAATTAATAATATGGCAAGATTTTTATAAGCATTTTCTGTAACAAATAAAAAATTCTTTTTAGAATTTAAAAAGAAGAGGGACATTTAACAATACCTTTTCAGAGTTAAAAAATATCTAAATTATTCAGAGCCAAAACAAACAAACAAACAAAAAAAAATTGTCTCACAATCAAAATAAATAATTAAAACAAAAAAGACAATATAAACAAAAATTTCAAAAATATAAACGCAAAAATTTTAATATTCATATTCAACACCTTTAAGCAATTTATATTTCTCCTATCGGATATATAACTACTAATGTCAAGTTTACCTAAAATATATTTACTGACTATATAAATTACACACAATTTCAACCATGAATAATTAAACTTCATTAACACACACAGATATCTCTATTAAAATATTTTTATTTAAATATGAGCTATATAAAGTTATGTATATTCCAACCTAATTGACATCTGCCTTCGTGATGCCTTTAAAATTACACAACTTCATGTTCGAACAAGAACATCAAAATAATCTTGTAAACATTGGATAAATACTATTTTACATGAGATATAAGTACCCAAACTGTTATATACATTCATTGTAATACAGATCTGAACAGAAAAGCATATTAAGTCGGCTAATAATATTATGATTGCAATCCGAATTTTTTGTTAAAAAGCAATTTTAGTAATCAATGTTTTAGGAAATCAAAATGTAGAATGAAAATTACAGAAAATATCCAGGCGATATCTGTACGGCGCTTCTTTTCTGCTGCAGAAATTTTGTACCAAATGGAACAGACTTGAGAACATGAAGATAAGTCGTACGCATTCAGAAACTGGAAAATTTTTTCCAATATTAATGGATTATTAAATACGGCTAGTTTTTGTTCCATTTTATTTTTTTAATCCATTCTCCTCAATAAACCGAAGTAATTTAAGTGATATTCTTAGCTCATCCAAGTTATACAACAACTTAAATTATTCTAATTAAGGCATTGCATAACATTTCAACCACAGAGCAAGAGATCTTCTCCGTGCTAGAAAGGAAGAGAAAACGATAGTACAGGCTGACAAAGTGATAATGATGAATCGGGCTTTCTTATTGGATATTGTGCCTTCCGAAATCCATTTCGGATTGGCTCGAGTTAGCCATCTTTAAAAAGGGTTGCTCTACTTCAAAATATCGCCTGACATATCCTGCATACAAATTGATCCGCTTTTGCCTTGGAATTCCTTACTTTTCTGTCAATAACGCTGTTTAATGATAGCTATTGCCATGGAAACGACACAGAAGGTATGATATTATATTTCGTTTTGACTCTACAGCGAATTAAGGCATTGCTTACTTTATAGTTCTAAGATTTAACTTAGAAATTTATAAGATCTGATGAAAAGTAGTAGGTATTTCCCTGTACTGTTGCTGCAATATGTACTGTTATTGATTGATCTTCTTCTGAATACGTTTAGTGATTTTGGACGATCGTCATTTGTTGTTTTGCTAGTTTTACATGTAGTTCAAGATATTGGCATAGTATGCAATATCATAATATTGTTTTTAATGTTTGCGAATACTTATGTATTTCGAGCTGGATTGTTGGGAATATTAATATCACGCTATCGCTTCACGCTTATAACATGTTTTCTGTATTTGACCATCACAATAATGTGGCACTTTTGGAACTTGAAATTTAAATGGAACAATCCTTTTGCATATAATTGGAATACAAATTTACTGGTACTCTACATTCTACAGAGAAGTTGTGCTGTTTTATATTATTATTTTTACAAAAGAACTTCACTTCTTATTGTTGATCCTTGTTTTTATGAAGATAGTGAATGGCTTAAAATGAAAGTCTCTAAAAGATAGATAACATTGTCAGATTTCAACTAACCAAAATATTTTATTGTGAAAAAAAAATTTGTTGTTTCATACACTATTATTTTTTAAAAAGAACTTTACTTCTTACTGTTTTTGAAGAAAATGAATGGTTTAAATGAGTCTTCAAGAGTTAACAAGCATGTAAGTTAAATTTCAGCCAATCAAAAAACTTCGTATTTTAAAAAAGTTGAAGGGTCAGATTGCTATATGAAATAGGTTATTTATTTATAAAAACAATTTTATGAGACTTAGGCACTTTTTCTATTTCATATTATAAAAATATGTTTATGAATATTTTAGCATCTTTTTGCATATAATCATTGTATGTTAAAAAGATATGATGTTTTTATTATGTTACTAAATTAGACTTATGTTTAAATAAAGCTTCTGTTTTTTTCTTGCTTCAATAGATTTTATGAGATTATGCATAAGTTAATTCTACACAATATTTCCAAATTCATATATAGATTTATTTGCTTTTTTTTTTTTTTTAATTTTTATTGAAATATCTTTTACATGTGCATGATATGATAGTTAAGATAATGGTATAGTGAAATTTTTTTATTGCATTTGGATTTATTCTTCATTTATTTAACTTTTACGTTTTTATTTACAAGCATATATCTAAGAGATCCAATCATTGAATTTTAATTCATATCAGAAAAATTACTCAGTACCAACATGAAGATTATGAGTATAAAAATTACTTTCTGTTACAGTTTTGATTTTATATGTTTTTTAATTACTCATTCTTATATTTTACTTTAAAATAAAAGCAAATATTTTATTTTCTTGAATAAAAAAAAAGCTATCTAAATTTTTATCATTTATTAAAAAATAGTTTAACAATTTATTATATTTATTTTTTAATCATATCTTGTTTTGTCATTTAGTACCAAACCTTACAGAAATTAGAAATTTCTAAAATTTGCAAGGTTTTAACATAAAAAAAATTATATGCTTTAAAATTGGTTCTTATTGACATTAATTATTTAGAATTATGGATTTAATGATAGAAATCTGTAAGGCTTGTATATCCTTATTTAATATTCATTCAATTTATAATTTGAGATAACAATATTTCAAGGAAGCAGCAATTATTAATTGGGTGAACCTGAGTTTAACCCCCTTCTTTGCCAAATTGCGATAACGTGCCAAAGCTGGAAATCTTTATTATTCACTATGATTGTACATATGCTTCTTCGCTTTTGAACACTTCACAAGACCGTTGTTGGCGATTTTTGAAAATTGTGCCAAGCAGGGAGTTTAACTCCGGTCGTACCATTAATCTTTCTAATATATCAGAAATCATGAAATTTGTTTATTATTATTAAAGGGTACATCATATGTATTGCATCTGCATAGACTAAACATTGTTTGACTGCAAATGAAATTTCATCCTGTATAATTTTATATAACAGTTTTTGATTATATAATTATTATCATAAGGATATTTTGTTTATTTTCAACTTTTGAACATAATGTAATTTATGAAATTTTATTTCAAACTGTGCTTAGAATAAGTTTACTTATTCTATTTTATTAAATACAGGAACTGGAAGTTCTTCTATCAGAATTAAACACAATTAAAAAGAATGCTGTAAGTATTATTTTGATTCTTTTATCGCTTTATGCACTAGATATCCATGAATCTTGTGTTTCAAAAATATAATAAAATCTGTTTATATTTCTTAGCTTTTCAGATTTTTCCAGTTTTATATTACAGTGTGCCTGAGTTTGTAAAGTATATACAAGAACTTTCCATCACCTTAAGTAACATTGTTGTAATAATAATACTACACCATTATCTTTTTTTTTTTTTTTAAAGGAAGTGTAAATATGGCACATGTTGCTTGGATTAAAAATAATTTAATTTATATTAAAAGATTACAAATTCAAATGTGTGAAGAAATCTACTTTTATAACTCAAACACAATAGCATGAACTGTAATTATATGATAGCATGAATTACATGTACTGCAAAAATTACTAGAATTTACCTCTTTCACTTGCTATACTAATTCTAAAACTATATATCTGAGTAATTTTCCACCTTTTATAATGTGATGAAGTGAGGAGTTGATTTTTTTTTTTTTTTTTTTCAAGAGCCAAGTCTTGAGATTAAACATGTACCAAACAAATATTTGGAAGCAAATTTGGTCACCAAAAATGGTGCCAAATCAAGACCACCCCCCTCAACATGATGTATTAATTTTTTAACTGGTTTACTATTAAATCATGGATTGTAGCTTGCGTATTGATCACATATTAGTAATTAATCTCCAAAGATCACATGTTATTAAGCTCTTTTGTAATTAAAGTTTGCTAACAGCATGTGGTTCGTATACATGTGCCTAATGGATTTTTAATATAATTATTTAAAAATATCTACATGCGCAAGTTCTCTTTACTTTATATCAGGAAAATTATAGGAAAAATCTGATACTTGTTTGATATAATACATTATTCTGATTATCTGTATAAGTCTTTATGCATTCACAGAAAAGAGCAGTAGTGTTTAAAAATGGACATACTTTAAAGATTTCTCATGTTTACTTGGTTCTGAACTAAACCTTAATTATAAGTACAGTTGTGTGTGTGTGTATATATATATATATATATGTATATATATATTGATAGATTTGTGTGTAATGATATTTTAATATCTAATTTAATCCGAATTAATTTCCTAATTTTTTGTCCTAATTCAGCCTCTGTCGGGGTAATTCTAAAGTGTTCTCTTGTTTTCTGATCCCATTCCACTTTTTCTGTTTAATTCATTCAACTGAAGCTTTGTAAAAATGATGCGCCATCAGTTCCACGTGCCGAGTGAAAATGATCCCTCCGTTGTTCTTGTCAAAGGTCGACACGTGGCGGAAATCTAATGTTATTGTGGTGATGTTCATGTAGAGTGTAGTGTAAAGCATTTCATCGCTATTAGAAAAATAAACTCTTTATTACACTAACAACTATCGGAACATCGCTGCTTAGCGCACGTATACACAGAACGGGGATTCCCCGGGAGAAGTAATAACATAGATTGTATTCGGGAAAGTAGATAGGTAGCGCTTTAGAATAACATGATAAAAGATGGCGCTACGATCACTACATTATATAAGACGAGGGATAATTTATTTCTCTCTCTTGCCCACTTCTGCTCTTGTCCCGCCCTGTGGCGAACGTATTTTGTTCGCACCTTCTTGTAAATATATTATGCCTTCCCGGGATGGATTAAAATGAATTTAAAAATGAAAAATGTCTCTTCTATGTCTTCGAACCTGTCTTCTGTTTTTTAGAATTTTATGCTTTTACACACACGCACACACTGAAATCTAAAATAAGCTTACTGTTTAAAGTTTGATCAACAGCAGTAAGAATATTACTAGAGAATGAAAACATTTTGACGGTCACTTCAATAATTAGATGTATTGCTATAAAATATGCTTCAAATATTTTTTTAAAAATAAATTACTAACAGAAAAAAATTATGTGGCAAAAAATTTGATATGATTAAAAAGATTTTTTTTTTTTTTTTAATTTTAAGATAATGTAAAAATGATATTTATACTATAATATTTTTGGGAGTTATCATAGAAAAAATTTCAAAATTTTGCACAATTTTTTAATTAAAAAAAATGACCTCTAAGGGAATTTTTCCACTTTTTGAAGCCTACATGAGTCAAGTTTCATAACCTTAGGTCAAATGGTTTATCTGTAGAAAGCCAATACATACTTTCATTTTATTAGTAGTAGAGATGCAAAGTAATTTTAGTTTATTTAAGAATAATTTTTTTTTTCTTATAAATAGAGTAAGCTTTCAAATTTGTTGATAAACAAATATGTAAGATTTCAAAAATCAAGAAGAATTATTGATATTATAAGTCATTGCATGTATCTTTTAAATGCGTTAATTTATATGTTTTGCAAGAAGAATAATGTTTATGAAGAAACAATAATCATTATTTATAAATAAGATTAATCTGAAAAATGTTTTTAAATTTAGATTTTCTCTGTATAAAACGTTACATATACAGAGTGATTCAAAATTTATTAGTCAAATTTCGTGGGGAGGTAAGGAATTCATCAGGAAACCGATTTCACATAGGAAAGTATGTCCGAAAACGTCATCTGCAGGACAAAATGCAAAAGTGACGTGAGTATAAGAAAGCTGTACAATTAAGTGGTTACGAATGTGACTTCTATTCAAACAAGTTCACAGAAGGTGCACAGAATTGCGACCATTTATATGAACACGGAATTCACAGCGCCGTTGCATCGACCACCGAATATTTTCAAAAACACTGGCATATCACGGACAATATCGGCAGCGGCCATTATTCGTGCAGCAAGGTCCATTTCACTGTCAGCGGGGGTCTCCTACACATGGTCTTTCATGGCCCAACACAAAAAGAAATCCATGGGCGATAAATCAGGTGATTTGAGTGGCCAAGCGATCGGTCCCACCTCTGCCGATGTATTGAACTCCGAATGTTCGATTCAGGTAATCACGCGCAGCAATTGCGCTATGGTCTGGAACTCCATCATGTTGATACCACATATCTCGGCGGATATGCTACAGGCAATGTCCGTAATATGCCAGGCGTTTCCGAAAATGTTCAGTGGTCGATGCAACGGCGCTGCGAATTCTGTGTTCGTGTAAATGAGCGCAATTTTGAGCATCTATTGGTAACGAATATACTTTACTTTGTTGGAATAAAAGTCACATTCGCTACTACTTGACTTTACTATTTAATTGAGTTCACTTCTCTTGACCATTTTATTTATGCAGATGAAGTTTGAGGACATACTTTCCTATGTGAAAACGATTTCCTGAGATATTCCATACCTCCCCACGAATATTGAACATTATGTTTTGAATCTCCCTGTATTATCACGGGATTATAACATTTTAATCCATATTATCGTATTCATTTTTTTTCTACAGAATAACATTGTATGCATGGATTTTAAATGCTTAGGGAAAAATAGGAGATAATTTTTATAACAGTTTCTGACATAAAAATAATGCTTTATACTCTAATTTGTATCATATATATAAGCTTGGTAATCTTTTTCTTCTGAATTTTTTTTGTCATAATTAATTATTAATAATTTTTATTTGTTTTTCTGTTTTTCTTTTAAGGTAAAGAAATTATATAAATTAGTGTTTTGCCTATGCTTATTTATGTGCATTTTAATATTTCAAAGCGAATTCATTACAGATTTTGTAAAACAGGAATGATTCCAAATTATTTGTTCTATGCTATCATTGGGTGGAATTTTAATTCTTTTATATTTATATATTTTTTTCTCATTTTTCTAGAAAGTATACAAGCAACTACAAAACTCAAGTGTATTTTTTTTATCCGATGTTGCGACATTGAAATCAGAAACACAAAGTAGGTTAAAAAAAGTTTCAGTTTTTTTTTTTTTTTTTTTTTTTTTAAGAATTTGCTTTGAATAGAAACAGAATTGTTTGCCTGAATATTTTTTATGTTAATTAAAGCTTCTATGAATGAATAAAATTAGAAATTCAAATTCTTTTGAACTTTTAATTTTAGTTTAACAACTGAAATTTTACAATTTAAAAATTCTAACTTCGTATTTTAAAATGTATGGATCATATTTCTTAATTACTTTTCAAATTCTTCTTTGCATCTTTAAAAATATAATATATTTATTTTTCTCATTCCATTAGCCATCTACTAGAAATGAAACTTGCAATGTAATTAATATGTGTTAATTACATTTCCTTTTAATTTTATGTGCTCAAAATGAATGAAAGCATTTCTTTGGCATCAAAACTATTAAACATGCTAAAGTTTATTAAACATTAGAATTGAATGTGATTGATAAATTAAATGAAAACTCATATGAATGCAATATTAAAAGCTTGATACATACATATTGCATAAATAAAGCTTTTAAAGCCTTTCTTTTTAAATAGGTTTGAAAGTATTTTATATAAATTAATTTATTTTATCAGAACTATTTTTTAAATCATATTCTAAACATTTAGATAGTTTGTAATTAATTTATATAAAAAATCTTAAGGTTAAATTATTTAGAAAAAGTGATTTCTCAGAGTTTGTGCCTGTTTTTTATAATGCTATGTATGTAGTAATTGTTTCTTTCCTTTTTTTTTTTATTTCTATGGGCATTTCTTTTTTACTAAAGATAAAATAAAAATTTTTTGATAGTATTTCAATGTGAATAAAAGATTTTTTTTTTTTTTTTTTTTTAAATTTTGCAGAAAAATTAGAAGAGATTAAAGCCAAAGAAACAGATGGGAAATCTTAGTCATCAAGAAATATTTTTGTACAATATATTCATAAAGATAATGTACAAACAGCATGTATTTTTAAAAATAAAATTGTAATAATATAAGTGTTTTAAAAGTTTATACTACACTACTTTATTTTTGCTCAGTATAAATTATTCTCTATTAATAATAAAAGAGAATGCATACATGAGTTGGCACTGTACAAGATGTTCTCCAGACCTAGAACAGTGTCGAATTAAATTTTTTAGAGGCCCTTAAGCAATGCAAATCATTACTTTTCTATCTCACAGCTTTTAAAAATAATTTTTTAAGACAAATTTTTTCTATTTGAAATTTTAAAACATTTAATTATGGGCCATTTTCAAAATAGTTTTTTTTTCTGTATATCATATATAAAAAAAAAAAAAAATGCACAGTTAAAATTTAAAAGCAATTTTAAAAAAATGAAAAGCACTTTTTTAATATAATCTAAATAATATTTAACTATAGGACTTTTTAAATTATAAAACAACACATATTTTTAAAATTATAAAAAACGCATATTTTTAAAATTATAAAAAACACATATTTTTAAAATTATAAAACAACACATATTTTTAGAATTATAAAATAACATTTTATAAAATTATTAAATGATTATTAATTGGGAATGTTTTTAATAGTTATTAATTGGAAATAATGTTACAAAATTTGGACTATATTAGTTTTTAATATGAGTAAGTTTAATTGCATGGCTTCTATAAATATGCAGTTTTTATTATTATCTTAAATAGCAACATATGCATTTATTAGAAATTATTGATATGAAAGAACAAATTTAAAAATGTAAATGCTGTAAAATAAATTTCATGTTGTTGGGAACCCTTGAAATTGTGGAACCTCTATTCAGTTACCTACTTTGCCAATTTAATAACACAAGCCTGACCTAAATCTATGAAATTTGCCACAAGCATACTTTGGAGGGTAAGAATGTGCAACTCGGAACATGTTTTTTGGAATTTCAAATAATTAAAAATTAAGCATAATTTTGCACTTTTCTTGATATTTTCAGAAAAATATTATAGCATTAATATAATTTTACATCTGATGAAAATTCAAAAAATTAACTTTTCAGCAATACCAATTTAGTTGCCATAAATCTTTTTCTCCATTAAAAAAATATTTTTAGGCATATCTTAAAATAATACTTTTTATTGTTGTAATGAAATTCAAATAATTGTCATTCTGCTATAAATATTTTATTATTCTGGTATTGATAGCCAATGTATGAAAACTTGATCTTGTTTTAAACATATTTAATAGGTTTCTTTATAAAGAATAATTTTAGCAAAATGTGATCTTTTGATAGATACAGATGAAGTTAAATCCAAGGGGGAAAAAATCAATGGTGAAAATGTTAGTTTTAATATTTCTAAATATTATTTTTCTTTTCTGTAAGATAACTGGATGTATAAAAATATCACTTCTTAAGCTTGATGCTTTCCTAATTTAGTGCAATAAATTTTTTATTGAATGAATGTACAAAATTCTCTAAAATATTATATAAATTATGGAACATGTTAAGTATTGCAAAAGAAAAAAAAGTAGAATGATGAATGATTTTACTTATTATATTTACATATTTTATGAACATATTTTGATTCAATTAGTAAATTATTTGTTAAAGGGTAATTATTGCCTATTTCAAATGACATATAAAAAGAAGCCATTGTATAGTATAATGAACAGAATAAATATAAATCTTCTGAATTGGCACAAGTCACATGCTTGTCAAAAGCTAAAATTTAGTATGCTGAGGAGATCATTAAAATCAAGTCATGGATAACTTTTTTTTTTTTTTTTTCAAATTTTTTACTTACAAACCAGCTGGTCACCAATGGTGATTAATTCATAAAAATAAATAAGTACATTATTATTATTTAAAATTTTATATGTGCATCCATTTTCATGAGTGACTATGATGCAGGTTTATGTTATTCTTCATTTTTTAATATTCTGAAATTCATACTAGATCTTTTGGCACATTTCATGGAATATTTAATAGCAAAATTGTGGCTGTCACTTATATTCAGGTGGTAAACTTTCCTGTGACAAACTATGAAATCTTCAATATTACTTGTTGTATGACAACATGGTAGTCTCAACTTTTCTGACAATATACGATATTCTGAAAATTAAATTTGTCCACTTTAAAGTCTTTGTAAGAAAAAAAAATTCTTAAAGATTATAATCAACAAATATCAGCTAAAAACTTGGCTAAAAATTCTGTAGTAGGTCACTTTTTGTAAAGAAAATTAATAGACAGTGCAGTCTGTTATTCAACATTTAATGTAATATCTGTTTTTAAATTAGTTGAAAGTCATAAGTTTGAAAATGAATTTAGCAATTTTTCCTTTTTGTAAATTGTCAATGTATGCTGATGTGGACAATAATAAAGAAGAATTTAGGAGGGGTAATGCCCGATACTGTTTAATATCAGTAGTGAATATTTCATATTAAATGAGTAAAGTTATTATAGGTTTCTTTTATTCTAAAATATTGTTGTAGATTTGCAATCAATTGAACTGGAAAAAGAAACAGAACAGGGATTTCATGCTTATAAAATATTTTGAAATACAAATGTATTTCTAGAATTTCTTTAGAATTCTATTTATTTTTCCCATCCACAAATATGTACTAATTCAAATCAAAGTATACCTGTTTCGGAGGCTCTGACAAGAAAGGCGACGTAAGGTCTTCATATTTATAGGTTATATACGAAGTATATACCCTATAAGTACGAAGGTCTACCCTTAGACTCTCCATGGGAGATTTATAGGGTATATACGAAGTATATACCCTATAAGTACGAAGGTCTACCCTTAGACTCTCCATGGGAGATTTATAGGGTATATACGAAGTATATACCCTATAAGTACGAAGGTCTACCCTTAGACTCTCTATGGGAGATTTATTTGTTAACAAAAAAATCAAAGGCCACTAAGTGAAAATGAAACTTTGAGACCGATTTGAGATAAGGAAAATGACATAATTAATGAAGAACAGAATATGAGGTGTCGATAGTTAATTTTATTTTTACATTTATTTACATAGAAACTATGCTAACTATTAAGAATTTGAATCTCTGCACGTAATACATAAGAATAAAATTTGCATAAGGGATGGGATAAACGACAATAGTATCGCAACAGGCAAAAGGAGCCATTCCTTTAGGTTCTGAACATTCTTAGTTGCTTATTCGTATATATCCTCTCGTTGCTTAGTTGCTAAAGCTTTTCTACCGAATTTCAATAATGCTATCAAAGCCCTTCGCTTTTACAGAGAGCAGAAATCTTGGCGCATAAGTCCAGTAACGATAAATGGTAAAATGTTTCGAGTTAACTTGTAGCTTCATTGTTCAATCAGGTTGAGGACGAAGAAAAAAAAAAAAGGAAAAAAAAACCCGGATTACTCAGTAATATATTATGACGCAACCACAGTCGTTGAGTAAACCAGTAGAAACATTAGAACATCTAGTATTGTCTCCTATCAAAACAATTGGATTTGTCATACATGATATGTTATGGAGGTGCATACGAGTTATACCCAAGTTTATTCATTTAAAATTCGTCGTTTGCAAGAGTTAAAACCTCTGGTGATAACGATATTCGTGGAGCGCCGCTCGTTTTGACGATGTAGGCACGGATGGAGGTGAATCGGAGCTGAGCGGAAACATTTTATAAGTAGCTACGATATTCACTTTTACATGTGCGGAACTGCGAATACAGAAAATTGCCATATTTGGTCCTTTGAGAAATCCCATCAGGTCCAATAATTCTCCACATGTAATGGCTTCACTGCAAACTTTTTGTTTAGACCATTTTTCTTTAAGTAAATCACAATTTAGGGACCAAAAACATTTTTCTTAACTGCAGCTCGTTAGCAGGATATGTTAAAATGTGTAATTATTTCAGGACATTAGCAGCATGGTGGCCTACTACTATAATATTCCAGAAAGTAGAGTGCTCCTTCACATTGCACTTATGGTTCAACTATTACAGCGACGACAGTTGTGCACTTCCTTCTAGACAATCTTCCTGTTTACCTGGCAGATCCTCGTGTCATTTTTGACTTTGGGATTACCTCAAAGATAAAGCTTATCGAGGAGATATAAGACATCTGACGGATTTGAAGAACTGCATCCTTTTCTACATACACAACATCAGTCACAATCAGTTACACACTGCTGTGATTCAGCAAAATTCTAATAGGATGGATTGACTCCTCTCATATTGCACGTGAGGCTCAGTAGTTGATGCGATGTCATTTTATCCATCGTACATTTCCTTCAAGATATTCTTTATGTTCATGTTGTAACGCAGTTTCGCGTGTTGGCCCCGAAGCAATGTGGGTCGTTAATCGAATTCCCCCCCCCTTTTGTCAATTGGGCGTCACATTAGAAAATGTTGATAAAAAAAAGGATTTAGTTAAAAACAGAAGAGGTACCGGTGGTCATATATTTTTTTGAGCAACTGTATAATAATAAAATAACTTATTGCCATTTTTATTTGTTCTTTATTGGCAGGATCATGTTACATTTTTCTTGTCTTAAATCAAACACAGAGCCTTATTTTCACTCAGAGGATTTTGACTGAACTAATTTTTTTGCATCAATCTATCTTCTATAGTCTGATATCTATGTCCCCCAAATATAAAGACCTGACTTCCACTCCTTCTTTAGTCAGGGCATTCCAAACAGAAATACTTTAATTTGAACCCTCTTGTACTTAAGAGTAAAGATACCCCTTTACCTTTAAGTTGTCGTAAATAAATTCAAAGAACTGAAACATGTTATCAAATCATCCTTAACGAAGTATTTACAATACATTATATGTATACCCCCACCCCCGATATTGTCGTGTACTCGCCTATGGTACACGGGTTCTTTTACTGTGATTGAAAAAAACTACTCTCCTTCAAAAAAGATAACTATAACATTTATTTCTACGGCAAGACAAGCTATTCTATATACACATTAAGTTTAAATGACTGCATTTCCGAAAGAAAATAGTTCTGAATCTTTTCAGCTGCTGATCACAACGCTGTTCCGTTTTTCAAGTTTGATTCCAAGTTGTAGTTGTTTCAATACGAAGTTGAGTTGTTACTAGCTTCGTCGAAGATCGCGGACTCATGCGACACTCCCACCTTTTGGGTTTTTCTTTTCAAGAAAACTCAAAATGTTCTTTAGTCCAAACAGTTCACAGGTCCAGTCGTTTGGGAGCTTGAATCTTACGGCCGAAACGGGTTTTCATGCTATTTAGATTTGGTAGAGACGTTTTGTCCGATTCTGGTAGCTTCTCGGGATGTTCAACTGTTGTACTGTCTCTTCTTTCACATCTTCAATTTCAGATGCTCTCTTCTCTAGCAGATTCTCTACTGAAGGCGTTTGAACCTCAAGGGCGTAGAGACGCTGTACAGGTCTCAGAAATTCGCCGTTCTTCGTTTTTACTTTCACAAGACGAACTGAACCGTTCTTACCAGGGAATATTTCTGTTATTTTCCCCACAGCTGCCCCAAGTATTCCAGTCGGAATCGATTTCTGAGATCTTCTTGCAGTTTACACCTATACAGTCGCCGCTTGCGAAAATACTCAGGAGATAGTTCCAAGTGGTCAAGATCTGGAATTCCATTTTTCCTACGTTCTTTGAAGAATGAAGATGGTGTTATAGGTTCCAAATCATCGTGTTCAGAAACGTAGGTATTGGGTCTTGAATTTCCGATGTCTTCGCAATCGCATAGAATCGTATTCAATTCTTCGTAACTCAGGCATGCTCTGCCTAGAACTTTCTACAGAAGGTCTTTTACTAGGGCAATAAGGCGCTCTCACCATCCTCCCCACCATGGATCTGATGGTGGTATAAATTTCCAAATATTTTCCTTCTTTTTCCCTTCTTCTTCACCTTGACTCAGCTTCATCCATCGAGGTATTTTGACCTCTGAAAGATTCTTTATACCCTTCAGCCAACTCCAAAATCGTTTGGATAGACCTTCTGGCAGGTCATCATCCCATTTAAGTTCAAGATTCCAGGATTCTTGAAGCATAAACTTTGGAATGATGGTTACGGGAGAAGATATATCCTAAGGGTCAAATATACTCTGAGCCAAAGAAAGCAGACCTCTTTTATTAAGAACCAGGTTTTCATCTTTCGGACAGTTTATGATGCAAGACAGTGTATCTTGTTTTAGGTTCCAGTTTAGGCCCAATAAGGGTACAGTTTGGTGTTTGTTGGGTTGATCGATAATTTCAAGTGAAGCATTTGATCGCCAGCCTCGTAGATTGAATTTTCCTAATGACATCAACGCTTGCGATTCAGCTATAAATTTATCTGCTTCATCTGTATTCTTCAAACTGCAGACACAATTATCCACATAAAATGAATTCTTCAAGATTTCCTCAGTATTCAAGAGCTCTTCAGGTGCTTTTTCCAGACGGCAATTCAAAGTTGCCGCTAAAAGGGATGGGCAGTGCAGGTGACACCAAACACAACTCTACGATGTCTGTAGATTTTCATTCCCTTGTCTTTGGTTTTCCATAAAAATCGCAGATAATCCTTGTACCTCTCTCTGATTCCGATTTGAAGAAATGCCTTCTCAATGTCTGATGCTATTCCAGCAGGAAATTTCCGGAGAGGATTCAGAAGGGAAGGAAAAAGTTCAATTAAATTAGGACCGCTTTCTAAGCAGGCATTCAATGAGGTTATACCCTTTATATGTGCGGATGCATCGAAAACTGGCCCCACTTTCGTAGTGATGCTGTTCTTTTTAAAAACAGGCATGTGTGGGAGATAGTATTCATTTAACTCTTTTTTATCTTCACTTTCTTCAATGACACAGTCAGCAATCCATTTTTTAAAGACATCTGCATATACTCCAACCTTCTCGCATTCTACAAGTTTTTTATAAACAGAAGAAAGTTGTTTCTCGGCGATTTGTCTGTTGTCAGGGAGCCGGGATGATTCTAACACCCAAGGTAAGGCGACTTCGTACCTCCCTTGCTCATCAATCGTCAGAGTGTTTCGAAAATAATCTAAAGTCCCTTGATGCATTTCAGCCTTCTTTTTAGATTCAGCAGGATCAGTTATTCCAATGGCTTCTAACTTCTATAAGTCACTTATATTACAATCTTTTATAAGTAAGTTTGTCACTGTCATGCTTATAGAGTCTGAACTGCTTGGTGCTCTTCCCATAAGTGTCCAACCAAGCAAAGTCTCAGTGGCAGTTAATCCACAAGTTAAATTGAGGATTTTTCCAGTCATCAATTTTCCTGCTATGTCAGCACCAATAAGAAAATGGATTGTGGATGAAGAACAAGATGCTTGCATTCTTGGTCTGTTAGACGAATTTTATTATCCTCTAATTTCTTTGACCAGAATCCGGTTGGTATCTGACAAATTTCGGCACAGATTTTCTCTTGATCAAATGCGTTAAAAGTGCAATGATAATTTTTGTTAAAATCACTTACAAAAATCTTGTATTCTGAATGTTTCTGGGGATTTTGCATCTCTCCAAACAAAGTATGAATGAGAGTTGTTTCTTTTAATGCAGGATACTTCATTTTCTTAGAAGCTTCTTTCGTAATATAAGATTTCTGACTTCCAGTGTCTATGAGGGCCCTCACAGCAAAATCCTGTGTTTCTCCCCGAAGAACTACGACCAGGGTTTGTAGAAACACACTTGT
Organism: Argiope bruennichi; assembly: GCF_947563725.1. NCBI lineage: Eukaryota > Metazoa > Arthropoda > Arachnida > Araneae > Araneidae > Argiope > Argiope bruennichi. The sequence continues at coordinate 127,561,275 of NC_079151.1, read as the reverse complement.
AGAACATGTGGGATTGGTCAATGTATTGAACTATCCAAAATTGATTGAACTTTCCGTTACTTCTTGAGAGTTAGAAGACTCAACGGTCTTTCTATCAGGGCACATCACAGCATGGTGTCTTTGACCACAGCTCCCACAATTCACTTGGACCCTACATAGCTTTGACACGTGACCGTTACTTAGACATTTGAAACAGCAACCTCTTTTCTTCAATCGTTTCATTTTCTCACTTAAATCCAAATTTCGAGCAACATGACATTCTTTGGATTCATGATTGTTCTTGTCACAAAATACACACTTCAAAACAGATTTTTGGTTTCCTGAAAAAAGTCCCGGAGCTGTCGGCAAGTCTCTTTTAATCTTGATATTTTTGTTATTTTCTTTCAAAGAGAAGCTTTGAATGGCAAGAGCTATCCTATCCTCATTTTCAACTTCGTTCTTCAAAAATTTCCTCAAACTTTCCAATCGAGATTCTTTCGCGTCATCTTTTCCATCCAATCCTATATCATTTCTCCGCCAGGCTCTTAAAACGTCTTCACTTAAACAAGATTCAACCAGGGGAAACAACATAGCCGCATACTTCGCTGTAGTAACGCCAAGAGTTTCTAATGGTCTCAGCTGGGTTTCAAGTCGATCATAAACAGTTGATAATTCAACATGTTTCTCTTTAAGATTAAATGCGAGTGTCAATTTTAACAATTCTCTAACGTAATATTCAATCAACAAATCATCTCTGCCGAATCTAGATTTCAAACAATCAATCGCCTTGCAATAATTTCCGGAGGTAGGGGGAAAACTTTCAACTAATTCCCTCGCTCTAGAATTCGGGATAGTTGCTTGGACTAAGTATTGAAACTTGTCGGTTTCATCGATATCGTTATCTTCATCAATTTTTACGAATTGTCCCCAAAACGGCAGCCAATCTTTAATTTCACCGCCAAATTTCTTCAGTTCCAAACGAGGCAGCTTGAATTTCCGCTTTTCACCGCCAACTGAAGATAATGTATCAGCGTTAACAGCGGGATTAGTTTTTCGATCCACTAATAAACTCATCCTTTTAAAATTGAGTGAATACTCATCTGCTGAACGAGATTCCTTTTCAATATCGTCTTCATTTATGTCTTCAGACATCAACAAAAGATTCAAAATATCTTCATTTAATTGCAAAAGTTCATTATTTTTCTCTCCAAGCAGCTGGAAGGTTGCCAAACAATCTAAATCTTCTGCAATGTTTACTTCCGTTTTCGCTGACTCATCTAAATGATTAAATAATCTAGTAAATGCAGATCTAACTGTTTTCCGTTTAAGCTTTAAAGCCTCCATAATTTTTCTGAAACAGTTATTCTTCAAAGTATCGACAAATTTCTAATAACAAATAATTTATCGTCAAAAAAATTCACTTGCCTTTCGAATCGTTGATTTCAAATCACAATCCTGTCGCGGACGCCATGTCGTGTACTCGCCTATGGTACACGGGTTCTTTCACTGTGATTGAAAAAAACTACTCTCCTTCAAAAAAGATAACTATAACATTTATTTCTACGACAAGACAAGCTATTCTATATACACATTAAGTTTAAATGACTGCATTTGCGAAAGAAAACAGTTCAGAATCTTTTCAGCTGCTGATCACAACGCTGTTCCGTTTTTCAAGTTTGATTTCAAGTTGTTGTTTCAATACGGAGTTGAGTTGTTACTAGCTTCGTCGAAGATCGCGGATTCTTGCAACAAATATAGATACCAATCGGATTTAGGAATCTGAGCCTTTTCGGGTCAATTGAGAAAACAGTAGGGTCTCTAGTAAAGAAATTTTTACATAAGATGATCTATTTAACATTCTTGCGTAATTCGTGAATATTTCTGCTGTAGGAATAAAAGATCTCTAGGACTTATACTTTTGAAAATTGAAATGGATGCAGCACATACATATCACAGATCTTTAAGACTCATATCGCTCGTCACATTTAATAATATACTATGCAACCCACTTTAAAAGTTGGAGTAATCATCAATTAAATGCGATGAAATGTTAATCATTTTTCTAAAATTTTGTATAGTGTTTATTCTAACATGAAACAAATTAATTAGTTTTGGTTTCGGAGTCGATAAAGATAAACTGAAGTGAAATAAGTTCTCTACCTTCTGCTTGTTTACAAAATGTTGGACTTGCAACACGATTAGCCGCAATGTGAATTATAAGTTTCAGAAAACTTTGCGTCTTAATTTTGTTTCTGTGGGAACACTTTGTCTTAAAAGTTCCAAAATATATTAAAGTAGCCAAATGAAAGTTGTTGTATAATTTGAATGTTATCTAAATATATAATACTATGTAAGTTAATGGCTTCTAATTTCCTTTTATTTGCATAGAATGTTGTTTTTTAAGCTACCCGTTTCTTCAAAAAAATTACGTAATAAGTAATTAAGCAAGAGTTTTACAAAGATTTAGAAAAATCGTTGTATTTGAGTTGATAGTTTTTAAAATAAGGCAATATTTAGTACATTCCATAGTTTGTTCTTTCTTTATTTATTGAAATTATTCAAACTAATAGCTAGCAAATAAAAACAGTATGGTATAAAATCAGAAAAAATTCCATAATGTTGAAGGCTATTTTATTTTCTAAAGCATTCATTCGTGTCATTCAATATTAAATGATTTCAGATAATGATAAAGAATCTTTTTTTATTTATTTAAAGGCAATATTAAGACTATACTATAATAATTTAAATCATTTTTGTCTTTTACTTAAATAAGAAAGGCATTTTTAGCATGCAGTTAGAACATGGATTATATATATATCTGCAAAATCACCTAGAAATAATATTTGTATCCTGCTTTGGCATGCATGATCTCAGTATTTATGTTCTTACTGGTTGGATTGTGATTAACGTGATTTGTCAAAATGATTTTGCTATCAGTGCCTATTGCCCATTTTCTGAATTCCCGAACTCAAAATTATTGCTATGTAAATTGAGAATTTGGAAATATTTCATTCATTCTTTCAAGACAAGATAATTTTTTTTTTTTTTTTTTTTTTAGATGAAGCAAAACTTTAGAAGAAAAAACAATTTAATTTTTTCTGATCTATGAATGATTTTTAGACGAACATCAGTAGTCTTAATCATTTTAGTTTTCTTCCTGTGATTGATTCATTACTGAGAAACTTTACCGTAATATGAAATACATTACTTTTTATAAACATTATTTTAGTTTGATGAAGTCTATTCTTAGTATGAAAAAGTAATATAAGCTGAAATTGGTTATGGACCCCATTATTTTTTATTAATTTTATATCCTATGCATAAAAGTTTTATATTATTTTCTGAATTTGTTTATCTTTAATCCAGCACCTTTAGAATTTCAAAGTTTTATTGATTTTTGCAATAATAACTGGTAGATAATAAAGAATGGAGTCTGATTACTTGGGATTTAGGCTACTGTTGGCTGACAAGATGGCAGAATAGTCTTATAATTATTCTAAGTCAATGAAAAGCGTATTTATTAATTAGTATGAGGTTTTCTTGGTATTAAAATATATTCAGCAGAATTGAAATTGTTGTTAATTATTTAATGAAAGATTTATATTATCATATAAAATATGTTATCAAAATTACTAAAAATTACCTTTTTTTTTCATTTCAGTGGAATTTAATAAATGTTTATGAAAATATCGAATTCTATATTTAAAATGAAGTCAAAATTAGCTTTTATATTAGAAAATTAATCTGAATCTGATATTTTTTATATCTGGCTCGAAATTGAAATTTTAGGTTAACTTAATCTTTTCTTACTTATCTCTGAAAGTGTATAGCATCTTAAGAATTTATAATATTCTAGTATTCTTTTTGTTTGCTGAAATTATTGATTATCTTTGGTTTGAATTGCATTTCTTATACATTCCTTTAAGTTCATGGTCCATCAATAAAATAATTTTAAGTAGCAAATTTTGACTATGACTTTTTTTATATAACATGTTATTTTAGTAGTTTTATATCTAAATATTTCTTCTATTTGTAATTTTTATATATAAAGATGCCTCATGATATAATTGTGTCATAAAATGTAATTGACTTTGTAATCTATCTTATGAATTATACAATTGCATGTTATCTTTTGTAGTATCTTCATTCTCCTCACTAGCTGCCTGTGGCAAGCAGCTAGTTTGCCTTGGAATATTAGTCATGTATAATTTCATTTACATTTTTTATGAATAACTTGATATTTATGATTCCCTTAATAATACATTTTTAAGCATTAAGTTATATTAACTAAAGATGTATTATTTGAATAATTTTAATCCTGTTCTGTTTGATATGCACATAGATCTTTTTTGTGGTATCAAATGTAACTGTACATTAAATATATTTTTAAAATGCACATTGTCTTTCATAGTATTGTAACTTCACTTTTCTGATTAAGTATTGTAATTTCACTTTTCTTATTTAGTATTGTAATTTTACTTTTCTTACTTACAATTTGAATTTCATTGAAGCAATGGAAAATATTATTGCAAATTATTCAAAAGAATATTTTATAAAATTGTAGAAATTAAGCAAAATATCACATGTCAGTTAAATTCATGTAATTAAAAAGGTAGTTTTTTTTGTTTGCATATTAAGATGGTATAAAACAAGTTATTTGATGTAACATTATCAAATAAAAAGGTTAACATTGAAAAGTGTGATAAAAATTGTAATTAGTTAAAAATTCATGAAATGCACATTATCATTTTCCAAAACATATTTCTGCCAATTTTTATACTTTTAAAATTAACGATTTGGCTTGTAAAGTGCCAACCAAACACATTCTTCTTTATAATTAGTTGAGATTTTTTTTGTTTGCATATTAAGATGGTATAAAACAAGTTATTTGATGTAACATTATCAAATAAAAAGGTTAACATTGAAAAGTGTGATAAAAATTGTAATTAGTTAAAAATTCATGAAATGCACATTATCATTTTCCAAAACATATTTCTGCCAATTTTTATACTTTTAAAATTAACGATTTGGCTTGTAAAGTGCCAACCAAACACATTCTTCTTTATAATTAGTTGAGATTCAGTTGTAGAAAGATATTTAAAGCAGTATCATAATGTTTCTGTTAGATTTTTGCTACTAATAAAGGAGAATGTGTACGTGTTGGCATTGCACAGGACAAATGGTTTGATTTAGAGTTACCAAATTTGGCACAGATATACTTTAAAGAATGGGAGTGGTCATGTTGAACTGATTTTTTGATGTTTTAGAACAAGTTTTGAATTTTTTTAAACAAAGTGAAGTAATGTGATTTTGGCAATTTTTTTCCCCCAGTAACTTTCAAAAACATTCCCTTAAAAATAATTTTTACACAATTTTCAAATTCAAGAAATTGTATTTTCAATGGTAGTGATTTAATTGCTGTCATATTCTTTAGTCTAGATTTTAATTAAAGACTTTTCTAGGTTTTTTTTTTATCAAGTTATTTTTAAATGCATTTTATGCAAGTATTTACATTATTGTGGATGAAACTCAAATCATTTTTATTTTTTTTTTTGTCAGGTATTGAATTGTATGATTTTCTTGTATTGTTGAAAGTTAAGATAGGATTCAATATCTATTTAGTTTGTATTAGAAAATGAAGTGAAATGTATGGTATTGCAGAATTAACACTTATGGTTTTAATAACATTATGATACCATGGGATTTAACTCTATTAAAATAGTTCATATACTCAATGGACAGAAAAGATACAGTGCTATTAAAATAATTTTATTTCGATGTCTACTTCAATTTGATGTTTAAAAATATACATTTCAGAAGGAAGTTCTATCTAGGAGATTTAATTGAAATTAAATTAAATGAATATTATCGGTGAACTAGTTGGTCACCAAAGGTGTCTAACTTTAAATATATTGACTTCTTCTTTTTGTTATTTGTAATCAACACCAAAATAGCCATTTTTGGCTATTTGAGAGTTGGAACAATGGCTTCTAATAATAGCCATTGTTCATGGCTCCTAATAATAGCCATTGTTCAGAAAAACAGTAATATTCAGTTTGAAGTTTACTTTATATTAGTTATTAAGATGTCTTCATTCAGAATATTTTTTTAATATGCATATACAATAGTTTTTGTAAGACCATGAATTCTTCATAACTATGTATTTCTCTCTCTCAGTTTGAATAGAAATATATCATAATTGTAAAATTTTAAAATTCCATTGTTAAATTTTAAATGAAAGTAGTAAGATGTTATAGAGATAGTTATACTTTTATCCTGAGTTGTCAAATTTTAGAAAATGTGTTTTGTTAATAACCAATGGTTGTATATGTTTCCAAAATGTTTAAAATTCTTAGAAGATTTAAATAAAATTTCAAATATTTAATTATATATCAGAAACACTTATAGAATAATTCTGAATGATAATAAATTTAAGTTCTTTAGAAATTTTGAAATGATAATCAAATATTTATTGGAAATGAAACTTGATAAAGGAAAATGCTATATTATTTCAATTGATAAAGTAGTCTGAATACATTTGCAAGGCTGATATGTATTAAAACATCATGTAATTTTAAATGCTATTATACTAAAAACCTATAACTGTCAAAATTTTATTGTATTAATAAAATATGTTATCTGGTTATTTTATTTGTATAAATTTCTTATTAAAAAGCAAGTTCAAGCAAATAAAATTTGAAAGATTGTAAATTGTAGTTATAATATTTTATTAATATTTTTGATAATGAGTCCAATTTTTATAAGTATGAGAATGTCTGATGCAATACAGAATAAATCTTATTATAATAGTTAGTATAATTCTGCACAAAATTATATAAAAGGTATTGAATATACCTTACAGATATATTTAAAGAAAAGTTTTAATTTTCTTTGAACGAATTGTGCATTTAAATTAATATTAATAATAAACTTCTCAGAAAATTTGTATTTTGTTAAATATTGGCAACAAATTTGATTCACTACTCTCAGAAATAAGTATTAGAAAGTTATTTTTGTAAAATATTGTTGCTGTAGGGTGTGCGCAAAATGTATACTTTTTTTTTATTATTTGGAAGAAAAAGAAAGCCTAATATTGCCTTTCTGTGTGTTTTAAATAGCAATTATTTATTTTATATTTAATTGTTATTGGAAAATTTCAATATTTATTATGATTAATTATTATATGTTTTGATGTTTAAATAATAATTATTTACTGCAGATCTACTTCTGAGATTATTCATATCACAATACAGTAAGAAATGTTACACAGGTCTTTCTTAATATGTGAATAGCTTCTATTCCAACTGATGATGAGATTTGAATGTTTCAATACTTTTTTCATTCAAGCAGGTTGTAAAAACTGAACATGAAATACAAAAATTTAATCTTTATATTTATAGTTATTGTATATAATGGTGAAAAATATATAATATGTTTTGTTTGTATTGCAAATAAAGATAACACCAGAAATTATTTTGTGTGGTTGTATGTAAATGGCCCTAAGTCGAGGAGAAATTGTATAGTTATTTATTATAGATGTTACTTTTTAAAATCTGGTTTGAACATTTTCTTTTTTTTTCTTTTCTTTAAATTTTATTTTAATGTATTATCTTTGAGTTTTGAAAGAAAAAAAAAGCTGAGTTTAATATTTTTGTGAATTAATATTTAAAATTTCTTGATTAGTATTAACACTTGATTGCAAGTAGTTTCATTTTATATTTTTATGATTTAATTAAATAATTTTCTTTATTTTTTTCAGGATATGTTTATGTTTGATTTGAAAACAATTTTGGATGAAAAGATTCTTGTTGTGATCATGAGAGATTTAAATGGTTTCAAATATCTGCTGATACAAAAATACTGAAAGTTCAAAGGTTTGTTTTACTACATATGAATTCAAATGAATTTCAGTGCCTTTAAAATGTCTTGGCTTTATTTACTGATTTATATATTACTCAAAAAATAACTGTATACTATTAATTACTTGGAATGGCTGGAGAAGAGAGTAATTCACTCACTCCTTCTCCTCAAATTGAGCCTCAGTTTTTATGCAATATGTATTCTGCTGCTGCTTTTGTTTTCCAGGCAGCTAAGGAAAAACAAGAAATGCGAATGCATAAAGACAGACCACATTCATGTGAAGTGTGTAAAAAAACATTTACTTTGAAAGGAAATCTGAAACGTCATATGTTGACACACACTGGTGAACGTCCTTATATTTGTAATATATGTTCAAAACGGTTTGTTCAACAAAGTAATCTAAAAATGCATCTATTAACTCATACTAATGAAAGTCCGTTTGCATGTAACTTATGTCAAAAGTCCTTTAAGCAGAAGTATTTCCTCAAAAGACATATGATGATTCATACAGGAGAAAGACCTTTTAACTGTTCGATTTGTAGCAAAACTTTCAGACAGAAATCACATTTGAAAACCCATGCTCTTTTGCATTCTGGAGATAAGCCACATATATGCGATATTTGTGGGAAATGTTTTGTTGTAAAAAGTAGGCTAAAGACACATTTTTTGTCACATACAAAAACTAAACATGCTTGTGATGTTTGTCATAAATGCTTTTCTTTGAGAAATCATCTGAAAGATCATATGCAATCTCATGCAGCTGAACGAAGTTCTCATTGTGGACTATGTGGGAAAAATTGCAGGCAAACTTGTAGCTTAAAGTTATCTCTCCTGCCAGGTCGTATGTAACATAAGTATTTATTTTGTGTGTTTAAAATTTTTGTTCATGGATTTGATGTATTGATTTATTATGTGATGTTTAAAAATATTTTATTTAATTTTAAAAGGATGGAAACTATATGGTCCTTATACCATTTTAAAAAATCTGTTTCAATTTATAATGACTATTTAGATTTTAAAAAGTTGTATTAATTCATAATTCATGAAACTTTTGTTGGAAAAGAACATTTAATGTTGAGTCATGCACCTTTTATAAGCTAGCATTAATTTTCTTTTGTAATGCACAACTAACACCCAATATTTTAAAATGATGTATCCATTGATGATATAGATGATTTATTTCTCCTTTTTTGAATTATCTTAAATGCATTGCTTTTTAAATTTACCTCCTAACATTGTCAACTTATTATCATTACTTTTTAAAAACAGTTTTACCAACCTTCATAATTAAAGCAAATGCATTTCAACTAAGTTTTTCCATTGCATTTACAGTATTAAGATATTTATTTTTTATTTTATGCTTTCTTACTTTTTTAAAATCATTGTAAATATTGATTGATTTTTTTACTCTATAAAAACAGGTTGAATTTGTATAAATGATGGTGATAAGTTCCTCATAAAAGTTATTTATATAGTGAAAGCCTTAAGATTAAAAAAGAAGTAAAATAATAATAATAAAAAAATTCTTTACCTAATATTTTTCAATTTGTACAAAAAAATGGCTATAACCTTTAAAAAAATTGTTTTAAAAAGCATTTCATCCTGTATTATTGTTTTAAAAAAAGCTTTCACATGAATTATTTTGAAACTCTGAATCACTTATAATCTTAGGACTTCTTTAATTGTGTAAATTGATCTGAAGTAAAATCAAGAGAAAATTTTTGGGCAATGAAAACTTATTGACCTCAAGTAGCTAATAATGAAAAAAAAAAAAAAAAAAAAAAAAAAAAAAAATCCTAAAAACAATTTTAATTTTAAATATTTCCGTATACTTTAACAAATTACTATTCAAATCAGATTGTATCATTTATCATGGTGAATACTGATGATTACATTTATTATTATAATCTGTGATAGTATGTGCAAAGTTCAAGGATATCAAATGCTTATGTAAATGTTTCAGTGCATCTCAAGGCTTTAAAAAGAAAATAAAAAAAATTTGCATGACATTTAACAACTTTATAGAATTTCATTTTCTAGAATATTAATAATTGATGTTATTTTAGTTTCTTTAAAATGCATTTGGATTGATGCACTCCACTACTTTTCCTATATTGTCAACTTGTAGCTTACTATAGTTAAAATCATAACTTCCTAAATTGTGTGTGTGCAATCTCAAATAGTGTTTATTACAGAAAAATGAGATTCAGCTCATTTTTCTGTATGTTTCTTCCATGTTAGTGAGCAAAAATAATAAATAAAGCCATCTTAGTTAAAAGATATTTCATTAAAACTTATCATATTTATATGAAATAAAAGTTATGATAAATTAATACTTATTTGGTTTATTTAATTTTTTACTTATGTATACATTAGTGGTATGGAAAAAAATTTTAAAAAATTCTGAAATGTTTGATCATGTCTTTGCAGTACATGAAATTTTCATCTTATATAAAATCTAAAATCATACTAACAGTTTCTTATATTTTCCATGATGTTAATATTATAAAATGTTTTATGCTGTTTTTAATCTTAACAAATAATTTTATTTGCAGTTTTAAAGTTTGAATCCACTATTTATAAATAGATTTTATTAGTTTCAAGTTCCCCAAGAATCAATATCTCTGTTTTACTTCCATGTAATTTATCAGAAAGTACTTTAATAACAATGCAATATGTTTATAGTTTCAGCTTTAAAATAAACTTTTTGTTGATTAATTTTTTTTGTATGAAATCATAAGGATTTGCAATTTAATCTTTTCTATACATTAGAATAATAAAGAAAAAAAAAACCCTTATAATTTTATTTGTTTATGGCTGATAAGTTATCAAGTATTTATTTTATTTAATGTTATTTTATTCACTATTTTTAATGTTATTTTAGTAGTTTAGCATTGTGGATCACATTTATTACAAAAATATATGATTTACTATTTGTATTTTTAAGGAATTTATCAATATGTATGGATGAATCTTTTATTTCTAAAGAAAAAAAAATGGTATATATTTATTATCTTATTGATTGCAGAAACAACAGATTTCAGGTCAAAATAATAATTTTGGAATTTTTTCAAAAGATATTTGATAAATATCAATTATATAATTAAGGAAGAATTATTTCTTTAAAAAATTTAAATAAATTAATAATTTAATCTGTATTTGTTATGTTTTCTTTTTATATTTATATAACTGCATTTTTAGAGAATCGAAGTGTTTGATGTTTTTTATATTATTAAAGTTGTGCAAATTTTTTTGATTAGATGCATATTTTATTTTCTGTTTTATTATCTCGGTTTTTTCAGAATATTCAAGAGAATATGAAATTCATTTCAGTGTTCATTTGAATTAATATTGTTAGCTTTACTAATTTGCCTTATTTGTATTGGATCATATAATGAAAATTTGTATTTCATTTACTGTTGATGTGCATTTACAGTTAATATTGCATGCACAAACTTTGAATGCTTTTTTTTCCTTATTAATGTGTGATTTTTTTACAAAAAAGAAAAAAAAAAGGTTCCTATTTATAAATTTGTATTTCGCTTGGAATCAATGAATATGTATAATATTTTTATAACATGCCCTTTTATACATGTATAAAATTGAAAAAAAAATTATCTTTACTTCTTGGAATGCAGAACCAAGATGTGATTATTTACTATGATAATATTTTTTTTCTCCCAAAATATTCTTAACAAGTATTTTATTAGCATCTCGTAAATAACAATTTTGATGATACATTTATTATAAAGGTTCTATTTATCATATATTTCTGTAGGCAGAGCTTATTTCATTCCTCTACAGTAAGGAAAAAAAGGGCTGTTATTCTAATTTGATCTGAATCTGAAAAATTCTCTAACTATGCAATTTGTTAAAGTAATAATAATAATAATGATGATGTTGAATTTAATATATGAAATTCTTCCCTTAAATTTCATGAAAAAAAATACAAAACAAAATTTTTACTTCTCCTTTTATGCACTTTATACTGAATGCTTTTCATCGTTAGGGAACTAATGATGAAATATACTAGGAACACTTTGGGTACATCAGGGAATACTGCCTGTGTTCTTTTAAAGCTAGCATCTTATTGTTGTGTTGTATGTATATTCTTTCGAGAAAATCATCATTTTCTAAAATATGGAAAAGCAAATTACATTTTGCAAGACTGTATATTTAAAAAAAAAAAAAAATGGAAAAAAGTTCTTTTGAACTAAGAATACATGAAGGAGATTATTGTGCATCAATTTGCTAATTAGGCTTGCAGAACTGCTTTACTTTTGCAATTAAAGATTTTAAAAAAAACGTGTGAATGAATAATTTTTTGATGGCTCATTCTCATTCATTCATATACGCTTTTTTAATCTAAAATTGCTTTTGCATCTTATAATCTGAACTTGTTTGTGAAAGCCAGTTGTTTGATTGTGAAATTTTAATTGACGTTAAAAGCGTTTTTGTCTTCCTTCTATACAGTGGTTGATTCAGACATTTTGTGTCCATAGATGGGTCTCATAACATTTTCAATAATTTTTCATATTTCACCACAATTTTTGAATGTAATCAGTATGATTAATTATTATTATTATTATTATTTTGAGATTTGCACAATATTATTTATTAGGATTTGTATCAATGTTTGCAAACAGTATTTGTTAGCAGCTCAGTGTTTATAAATACTGTATTAACAAAATAAATGTAATGAAACCGATAAGAACATGGCTAATTATACTTGACAATTATTTTATAATTTATAGAGTTTGCATCTGTTTTTCATCTATTTATTTGGCAACTAGACTAATAAGATTTTTTAAATGTACTTGTCAGTGCTTCTCCCACTGAGCTTAGGTTAATCTGCCTAATTGGAAATTCACCACTCTTACTACAGTGATTGAATTAGTGTGCATGACAAAATGACTTAGTAATAGAGGGAAAAATTGACAGTTTGGAGGTGCCTCAGTTTGGGCTGTTAAACCATTTGACAGTTTAGGATTAGTGGAATTGGAAACTTTCATTTTTCCTATATTTTTTGTCTTTTTTTTATTAATAACTTTTATTTTTAAATCATTTCGTGACCTTCATAATTTTAATAATATCTAATTATGCTGCATTAGTTAAAATTTTCTTAATATCTTTTGTTATAAATCAAGTATTCACGAAAGAAAACTTTTTTCAAGAAAATGAATGAACATGTGTTTGGGGTACACATGAGGCCAACCATCCTGCATCAATTTAGAAGATAATACTTTTGCAATGAAGAAAATATAGCATCTAATGTTTGAATTTAATTAGTTTCTGTTAAAAGCCCTTTTCTTTTAAAAAAAAGATTCTTTTATAAAGGCTACACATATCTGAGTTGACTCGCCATTATTGTTTTAAACCGTAATTTTCTGATTAAAAATAAATATGGTTAAATCCTTTTACTATTTTATTTATTTATTTTTGAAATGTGCTAGAATAATTTATTTTGGAAAGTTTTTGATGAAAGATGGGAAGAAAAGAAAAAAAATTATTAGTCGAGTAGACAATGAACAATCAAATTTTAATAGAATCTTCGATAAAAACAATAATTTCCATATTAACTATACTGTTCTTTATAAGATGAAAGGACAGCATGTGTGCAAAAAAAATATTAGCATAAGCTGAGTATATATGATTATAGAAAAATGAAATGGCTGTGCCTATAGGAATATATTGCTTCTACTGTTTATGTTTTCCCCAGATAGATGTTTTTCACAAATATTTGCACAAAATATTGTTCATTAATTTTCATATAATTTAGACAAATTGCTATATAAAATGTAATCAAAGCTGTTGGTACCACATATTTTTGAAAATATATTATATAAAATTTAAAAAAAATATTACTTATCCCTATTTTATTAAATATTAATTAAAATACTTTTTTGTTTAACATTAAATGCCATAACTGTATTTATTTATAAAATACAAAATATAAATTGAATGTTCTTTACATTGGAAACATCAGGTGTATATGAATTTCCCTATAAATCAAATTTCAATTGAAGAAAAAGAATGAAGGAAATGTTAACTTTTTTTTCATGACAAGAAAATTTTTTTTTACTTGGACAGTGCATTTAAAAATTATATGGAAAAAAATTAAGTATTGAATATTCTATTTTTCATATTTAAATATTATTAAAATACATTACTTTTTTTATCTCTAATATTGTATTTCATGGTAAACTCTGAAATAGTTTCATTTCTTTTCTGTAATTATTTTTTTTCCTCGGGTATATGCTGATTTCAAAAATTTCATATTATTTAGTAAGATTGTTAGTGCTGTATACATTTAAATATGGGATAATCTCCATTTATTGAAAATCTCTATAATTTGAATTTTTTCAGGAATCATGTATTTTCATGAGAAAAAACATTTTCTGCATATCTAATAAAATTTCTGTATATCAGACAAAAAGTTTTGTTTAAAAATTCTGCATATCCATTGCATTTAAAAAAGGACTTCATGGATTTCCTTTGTAAAGAATATAACTTAAATAAAAAAGTAGTAGTACTGAATAACAATTCAAAAAAGTCATCTACAAATATATATATAATATATCGGTGTAGCAGATATTATTCTTAGTTTCTGTTCTATAAACCCCTTTCTTAATCAATTAAGATTTTTACTTTAAATTCAATTTATTTTTAGATTTCTAGTAACAAACATGATCGATCACTAAATGGAAATCTTAGATGTGAAAAATAATTCTAGCTTAATAAAAAGCATAGAAAACAAAATAAAAAGTATGTAAAAAAAAATTAGTTTCATTTTTTTTTTTTTTTTTTTTTTTTTTTGTATATAAAAATTTGCATTTTTAGTATATTGCAAACAAGTTTACATGATATATACATATTTGAAAATAAATTACTTGGGCCGTTTCATTTTTTTGTCTTTTTTAAACCTCAAAAATTAGCAATGCAGACTTGTTTTTAGTAAGAAATTGATGAAAAAAGGTGGATCTGTACATCGATATTTTTTCGTTTACATTCATGTTCGATATATAAAAATTTGACTGTAATTTTATGTTTTTTTCTTGGTGAATTTTATTTGTTGTAAGAGACTAATATTTACTTTTAAAACAATTTTTCTGTTAATTTCATAGCAACCGAAATTTGCATCGAAAATCTCAAGTACAATAAATCTTACTTGTAGCAAAGTTGGGGGGGAAAAAATCTAAATCGTACTTCACGGAAACTTATTTTCAGCGATTGAGAGAAAAATATTGTTTTGCACCAACACTTTTCCTGCAATCCAGCAAACGGAACACTACAATTTTGTTGTTATTTTTTTATTTATGGTTATAATTTATTGTTAATAGACTGGTTATATTGGACGTTATATGAATAATTTTCTGTTGTGTCTTGATGGAAGCTCTATTTACTTTTCAGCAATCTTGATGTGTTATTTATTCTTTTTTGTATATAGTTTTCAATGTTTTACATTCTATTCCTTTTATCTAATATTAGCTGTTCTCTTTGCCATTATCTCCAAATTAAGAAAAAGTTAAAACAAAGCAAAACAACAAGCTCTGCATAGATAATTGACAGGCGTATTTACTGCCATGATGTATTATTTTGTTATTTATTGAAAATAAGTCAGTATATTTTATTTTTCCCATTCTAGAATAAGTTTATTTAAGGTAGAGCAGTTTTTAAATATTACTTGGGTAATCTTCTATTAAATTATTGATATCTGAATAGTTAAAGAGTATCGTTAAAATGTACTAAGCTGAAAACAAGTTACCCCATATAGTAAAATATGTTTTAGAAAGAAATAGCCTATTGTCTTCAGAATCTCGTACATTCCTTGACTTGGACGAGGTGCCGATTGACCTTCCATTTCAGACAGGCGAATGTATTTGCTGAGACGGAGAAAAATATTACTTAAAATGTGTAATGGAGAAATAATATGTTTATAATAAGTGCGATAGTAGTGAACTCGATGAGTTTTTTCTTTCTTTTCTTTGTTGTTGTTCTAGATTTGGTTTTATGAATTTGGTGTTCTGCAGGAGAGAGATGCAATTAGATCTTACAAACTTTAATTCATTACCGTCTCTTAACTCATGAGAATAAACTCACTCATCTAATGTCATGCAATTCTTACATCAACAATTATCAAAACCAAGTTATGTCAAAAACAGACTCAGTGCATTATTGATACATCTATTACGCTTAATATAAATTGAGTTTAGGTCCTATATATATATATATATATATATAAAGACTGGAATTCTAATTTTGAGTAAGGGGGGAAAAAAAAGAAAAAAAAAAGCAAATGACACAACTAATGTTGGATGGATGGATATTATTTAATCAGTATATTAATTTAAATATAAAAATTAAATAACATTGCAAAAGTGTTATTTTTATGCCTGTAATGCCTTAATTAATGTTGGCGAAAAAATCAAATGCTTTACATGAGGAGAAAAATCTGTTTGAAAAAATGTGACATGAGTCAACTTTTAGAAGGGAGTCTCTTTTTATGTTTTTATTTATTCGATTCTTAACTTATTTGTTTAAGCAGTTTTTGAACAAAAATCTAGTCATCTAATTTGGTATATTATTTTAAAAAATTGGTAAATTTTAAGGAAAATTTAAAAATTTTAGAGAAATATGTGACAGCTATTATAAATGTCACCCTTTGCTTGTATTTATTATATTAAGTTTTTTAAAACAAACAGTTATTTTGTTTTTGTTTCGTTTTTTTTTTAAAAATATTTTTCCACTTAATTTATCAGGCTTTATGAAATGATTTTATAAATACTATCTTTTTCTGTATCAGTACAAATATGGTGCCAAAATTTTGTAAGTGTTTTTCATATTCAAACTAATTTGGATTGCATTTCAGAAGAATTGTATTTTAAATTTTCCAAATAATGAATATAATGAAATCAATTACATAAAATGACTTACTGTTTCATTTTTTTTTACATTCATTGTTGTTTATTAAAATGTGTATATGTAAAAATAAATTCATATTTATAAAATTGTCCCATGTTTTATTAAAATTCTTGCATCATTTTCTTCACATTCATTATTTTCTATTTTTTCTAGCCATATCATCATTGTTGATATTTATATTTTGGTAACTAATAGAATATCGTTTTTTCAATGGCATGTTTTCCCCAGTGTAGTTGGTGATATGGATATTTCTTTTCAAAAATAGGAACTATTGTGAAATGTTTCTTAAGGAAGCTGAAAATTAGTTTTTTTAAAAAGATGAACTTTTAATAAATTTATGGAAATCAATAATCTTAATAGAACGATATTGGTATCACTTAATAAGAAAATTTCTAATATCATTTAATTGTTTGCTGTTTTACGATATATTGTGATATCTCGTCTCCCCCCCCCCTTCAAGCAACATATTATATCTTACATTTAATCTATCCCCGCGTACGTCTGATTGCTTGTATTATTCTCATTTTGTTCAGAAATGTACCAATTTAAGGGGATAAAATGGATATCGGTTTACTACAGGCTTTCCTTGGTTTTTGATTTGATATTGAGGATCAACATGCTGATTCAATTGAAATAGGGGAGATAATAGAAATGAATTAATTAAATTATGTTCTTTCTATAACTTTGAAAAAAGACGAATAAAATGTTAACTTTTTTCCAACAAATTTCATATTAAAGGAATGTTTTTCTTTCTTTTTAAAAATTGATTTCATTTTTTTAAAACTGTTTTCTTTCATGAAATCAATCGGGTGAAACTGAAAGACTGTAAATGGTCCACATCGAATGTATGTGCAGTTTTTTATAGTATGCAACAATAATTTTTTAAAAAATATTTCGCATTTTAATCTTATTTTTTAAAAAAAATCTTATTATACTGAATTATTAATCGAGTTCAGTTGAAACGGCAAATTGTAAAAGCATGTTTATAAATTTTAAAACTGAATTGGAAGCACAGTTACCAAAGTTTGAAATTAAAAGAAAAAAAAATATTTTTCTTTTCTTTTAGCAATTTATTTTCTTTTCTTTTAGCAATTTATTTTCTTTTCTTTTAGCAATTTATTTTCTTTTCTTTATGGTTTTTTTATTTGAAATCTTTATGTTTATGTCATTCTTTAATGCAATCAACCTGTCATCTAATTGCACATTGTCTTATAATGTGTTATGACTTTATGTTATGATGTTATTTTTATCTCTTGCACGGCGTGCAATGGATTCAAAAATTAAATTGACAAAGCGGACGTAACTTGTACCAGAAGATTAGGAATTAATTGCATTTTCACAAAAAGTTTCGAAGCTTAAACATGTATGAATGAATGCAACTGAGATCCTGAATGATTCTGATTAAAGAGGGAAAAATTCAGAGAACTTCGGATTGCTGATCAACTCAATCATCAGATTATTGTCAACCAGGTTGGGGGACTCCCACTTGAGAATGTTATTATGTTTCAATGTATGGAAATGTTTACCTATGCAAGAACTTTAAAACTTCATGTGAAATTCTTACTATGTTTGGAAATACTGAACAACATGAGAAGCAATTCCGTTTGTGAGAAATAAATTTGCTATAATACCCACAGTTTATAATATTCTCCTAGGATTTTCTCTGATAACGGCCTGTGTCATTCTCGAATTTTAATTGATAAATTGCGCGATTTTTCTTGTTAACAAAAGTTGAAATTCTAGTTATCTTAATTATATTTCTCTTATTTTTATTTTTGTCTCCAGAAATTTACCTAAAACTTGCAATATAATAGGAATCCCCCCCCCCCCTTATTTCCATCATCAACTTCGAAACTATTGATTTTTTTCGAGCTTTTTCACGGTTCTTACGAGCACCAAGTCTTGATACTAGATCTCTTATGCACCTAAATTCTTCACGATTACTCCATGCCTCATCTGTGGAATCATGGCCCACCCAAAATCGATAATCAAAATGAAAAAACGTTCAAAATTGGAGAAGCCATACTGGAAGGTTAGATACCCAACCTCCTTTAATTTTCCTTCATTCCATTTCCGTCATGATTTTTGGATTGGATGTTCACTGAATGCTACTAGAAAGGGAAAGAGGCTTTTTTTGTACTCTAGTAAAGCATTTATGTTGTTTCTTATGTCACTTGCCACGGACAAGCCCGCTGTTACGAAAACAGCGATTTTAAGCCGGTGGGGGAGCGTCTCTTGTTTTTATAGTAGCGCCATCTAGGCGCTAAGAGAACGACTTAGCTACACGCACGTCACAACCCTTTTTACGGGGCGGACTCCATTCACTCATCCACAGATCGTAATTTAGACCTGAATCAGAGAACGATCACCCCCGATCCAGTACCCCCAGTGGTATTACTCTCGCCATGGAGGACTTTGTGACCACGACAGATTTATACGCGCGTCAGCCACCAAGCACGCGGGGAATCTTCGGCCGGCGTGGTTGGAACTCGCAACCTAAGGGACGCGAATCCAACGCTCTACCAACCAGGCTATCCCGGCCTTTTAAAGCATTTATAGAGGAGGCAATGATACGATGATGTAAAATGTTCGTGAATAACCGACTTAATGTTAAGGCTCAAGAATAAAGAACATGGCGTTGAATGATAGTGAATGACTAGCTTTAGATGAATGCTTTCTAAACACGAAGAAAATGTCTTTTTTTTTTGTGTAAAATTGAATTAATTAATCAGCAATACAATTTTCTAAAAATGAATGTTTATTAAATAAAACTGAAAAATGAAGTATGCAGGCGATATAATTTACAAAAATGTGTTGGCACATAGTGCTATTCATAGGATGAGTTTAGATGTACATCCTCCTGTTGAAAGGATATGGAGCAGGAACAACAACCCTTTGTGGTTCATCATTGCTGTCGGAATGGTTGAGCTCGTAATCTAGAAATAAGAATGAGAACATGTAAGAATGTTTCAAAATTATTTGAAATGTAAAAAGAAATCCTCATTGTTAACACAACTGTTGAATCAATTGCCAGATTTAATTACAAAAATATAAATTAATAATAGTAATAATAAAAATGTATTATTTTTATTACATGTTCATACATTGCAATAATGCAATTATTACTACTTGGAAGGGAGCACAACGCTTTAAGCACTGTGGCAGATGAAAATTTATGACAAGATTTCTAAGATCGTGGCAATTGTTGAGGTGGGTGCTTGAAGAAAATTAGGATTGACCTAATCTTTGGTTAAGATGAGAGAAATATTCGATCAAATATTTTTTGTAATAAATATTTTTTTAAAAAATATTCTCGTATACGAAATAAAAATATTGTAATCGAAAAAAAAAAATGAATTTGAGATTTTGACGAATTGCCACATTCCGAAAAACACATTTTTGATATCGTGTCTGTCCGCCCATCTTCTGTAAACACTCAAGAATGCTTTAAGCTAGACACATGAAATTTGATACATGGACTTATGACATAATGTATAGATTTCTGTCAAATTTTAAATTTACAGGATGTCTGCCTGTTCTATTATAAATGAATTCGATAACAACAAAGCGAAAACAGCTTGGTTTATAAAATTTGGTATATTGGATTAGCATCTAAAATGTAAGTATTCTTATCAAATTTTGAACCAAATCTGTCAAACGATTGACAGGTCTGTATTTTTGCATACTCAATAATTCATTTACACAGTAACTTACATTGATGAAATGCTGTATGCTATCTTGTGACTACAAATATAACTGCTTGTCAAAATATGATGCCAGTGGGTCGCCAAAAGGGCCAAAAATGCATATTCTCGCGATAGATTTGTATCTATTGCTAAATTCACGCCAAAGATCTATATTTCGTAACAATCATTCACCAATGCCGTGCAAGGTATTCCAGGCCTTATTCAAGATCTACAACTTTATGCTGGGGGGGATGAATTTATTGGAGAATATGCGAAACTTTTTCAGGTTGACCACTCCCGTTAATTTTAATGTAGAGAGCACGTCACATGCTTGTAACCTAAAAATATTTAATTTCATTTTTTGCTCTGTGTTTTCGATTTTAATTGTCAGTTTTGAGGTTATTGGTCAACTGTTAATGATACTTGATAAAAAAAAATGAAATTTAGAAATTATCGATTTTTTTTAATGTCAGAATTCATATTTTAAGCACTGACATTATGAATTACATGGGAAATACTTGTGGCTTATTTCAATGTTAACATAGAATTTTTTATAATTTTGACTTCATACTATTATTTCATCTCTTTATGAAAGAAAATTACTATTTTCGATGTAGGCAATAATTGAAATACATACCGTCTGATGATTTTCCGTTATCTTTTTCATAGTCATAGCTTTTCTCAGGTGGAAATTTGTACCTAGATTTGGTAGCAGCTTGCCACACTGGAATGAAAAGAAAGAAACAATTAACAAGGATCCATGCAAAATAAATTGTTTTTAAAACCATGAAATTGTATATAATTAAATATTACTTGCAGCATAAAATGAAACTCGAAAAAGAAGGACTTAAATAGATTAACAAATGACCATTTTCTGAAAAATATTGAGAATATAAATAAAATTAATAAAAAAAAAATGTTTTATTTAAACCATACAAAAAGCTGACGAATATATTTTATAATTTGTTATAAAGATAAATATATGTTAAAGAAAAAGATATTTACTATATTTTTAAAATCAAATTCTAGTCTAGTTTGGTTTTTGAACTATTGAAGTCATTCGTGATTCCAATTGTTGAATATTGAGTCCAATTCGTGATTGTTAAATTTTTAAATGCATTAATTATAGTGTTGCATATCAGTGTTAGTTTATTTTGATTTGGCCATACTTTTACACGAATTGTTACTTATCTTCATGTTTAAAGACTCTTATTAAAGAAATAAATGAATAAGTTTTACAAATTGATATACATAATATTCTCAAACCCTTGGAATAAATTTTTAAAAAATTATGGCACAGATAACGAAGTAAAAAAAAATATATATATGTACAATGTCAGAAATAAGATTTGGGAAATAGGCATTTCTTCGCGTTGTCTCGAAACGAAACTGTAAGCTATATGGGCGCATAATTAAAAAATTTACAAACACGACATTAAAGACACTCGCATTTCGAAGTTGTGATTACTTAAACTCGCGTACAATCAAAGTATCCAGCTGAATGCCATCGAAGGTTTGACATCTGAAGCATCGAAGGTCAGTTGTTTCCATAATATTACATGCTAACTGATGTAATCGTGTGAAACATGAAATGATTCAATGGTCTGACATACACTGGATTTCATTTACAACCAAGCACATTTCCATGTTCTCCAGATTTGTAACCATTGGATTTCTCCTTTAGAAAGTGGTTGAAGCTGATGATGTACAAGACAAAGATTCAAAAATTTGTGTCGTAGTGATATGATTTGATTTTCATATTTGAAGATGATTTTATATTTAAAGATATCTTCACGAAACTGCATTTCTTTTTCTGTGTGCTTTAAGATCTATATCGTTATTTTTTATGAAAGCATATTTTATAATTTTTTAAATCTTTTTAAAAATTTCAAATTAGTCATCTCATTTTTCCCCAATTACTCCTTTAATAATTTTAACAGTTGCTTAATAACTGAGAATAAGGTCCTTGTTACCTCTTTACTTCATTATAAATCTTATTAAAAATATTTAAAAGTTGATATTAAAACCACTCTTTTAAAGAAAAATTATTAAAATCTTGGAAAAACTTTTTAAGATATATGAAACAAAAAAGTGAACTGCATACCCTCTGAAGCGTCGTAGAAAATGCAGTAACTTGAAGCTAAGATTTATTTTATTATTGATATTATTATTACTCATGAAATCATTAAGAGTAACGAATTAAATATGTATTCATTTTAAAGATGCTTCGAATTTTAGAGCAAAAATATTCTAAACAATTTAATCAATTATGTGAAAGAAAAAAAGAATATTGAAAAAATCTTTCAAAAGAATATTGAAAGATTTTTTGATTTTAAGATACATCTTTTATCATACACAACTTTAAAATGATTCTATATTGGCAAAACTGGTATATGAACTTGAAACTATTTTATGACTTTTCTGTGAAATATTTCAACTCCCTTGTTTAATACCACAATTCTTGTAAAACGAATCAAAATTGCAACACCAGAACGCAAATGTACCTGAGACAAAAAAAAAAAAAAAAAAAAAAGAAAAAAAGTAACGTATCCTAAAAGAATACCTTTGACCTTTTTCTGCATCATTTGCATATTTTCAGAGAACTTAAATGCTTAATCAAGCGTTGCAACCCGGATCTAGGGTGAGACCAGTTATAAATTGCCATGTGATAACATACAATTTAAGATCTGCTTTCTCCCCACTTGCTTTCAATGTCCAATTCTC
Organism: Argiope bruennichi; assembly: GCF_947563725.1. Classification (NCBI taxonomy): domain Eukaryota; kingdom Metazoa; phylum Arthropoda; class Arachnida; order Araneae; family Araneidae; genus Argiope; species Argiope bruennichi. The sequence continues at coordinate 127,538,104 of NC_079151.1, read as the reverse complement.
AGTATTATATCTTTAGTTAGTGCCAACCTTATAGAACATTTAGACGCTTATGTTTTATTATCTTATTGTTCGATATCACGCATTTCATTAGCTTAATTTTCCAATCTAAAATCAAGCAGTGGGATTTCCGTTCAATGAAGTGAAATTGTGACTATAATATTATTGTGATTCCACGTCTCGCTGTGATATCAGTTTCTGAATTATGTTCCAAATTATTCTTTTTTAGCGCAAAACAAAGATAATGAAATTCGATATAGCAAATTTACTAAAGGAATAAAGAAAGCAGAACTCTTATTTGATGTTTTAAAAGATCGTTTTAAATAAGCATTATTTTATATTATAAATACTGAGAATAACTTACAAAAATATAATTATGATATATATTGCACATATTAATAAATCTATCAATAGATAAAGCAATATACTTGTTAAACTTTTAGCGATATCTTGTACAGTAAATGTGGAGATTAACTAGAATTTCATTGAATAAACTTAATACAGTAAACATTGATGCATAAAAAATAATAAAAACAATTTAATTGAATTATATGAAACTACTTTGGATTGGCACTGTAAGAACCACACAGAGCTAAGCGAAAATAAAGATAAAACGAAGTGTTATACAATTCTGAATTTAGATATATAGATAATTGGCATTAAATTATATCTTTCCACTTTTGAAGTTCCTTGAAAATTAGGTAATTTATTATAACTGCTATGGCATATTATGATGTATATGTCCAATTAAGATCAATTCAAAATTACAAGAGTTGAAGGCTATTTGTCAGGTTATCAGATATTGCAATTAGGAACAATTCGAGTTTATCTTGGATTTTCGGAATTAATTTTTAATTTAATAAATTATCGCCTGAATTAAAATTTTTTTAAAGTATTCATTTTCGTACTTTTTTAAATTCTTAACTTCCAGTGGGTTCTGTCATACAATTCTCTTCTATCAATCCTAATTGTACTTTTATTTAGTTTTTGAATGTTAATTGGCGATATAGCATCATTTGTAATTTTGTTGCTAGATAAAATAAAGTTATGATATTTAAATCTGACAAATTTTTCTTCGACTTTATTAGATGTCTTTTCATTGTTTATTTCAACACCAGCAGCTATTAAAATTGAAATTCATATTATTTGAAATTCGATCGTCAATCATTTTGGTTTGAATTTTAAAAAAACTGTAGATTTTTTTTTAATTACTGCTATTTTATATTTTGTCATTTAACTTGTATTTTTAAAAATTTGACTTTGAAGAATAGTTTCTTCGGTAAGTAAATTTTAGAACTGAGAATGAATCGAACGTGAAGGAACTGATTTATTCAAAAAGCAAATTTATCTTCTGATGTATTGTTAATAATTAATTTAATTTTGAAGTATATTATAAAAAGAGCTTTTTTTAAACTCAAAAGTAGAATAATATTTTTAACACATTAATAATCTCTGGTTTATTTGGCGACTTTTTGATTACACCAAGTTCCATTTTACATAAAATGCTATAATTTCGCCAAGATGGTTGCATCCATCTTGATTCCATCGGTTAGCGAATTATCGCGGGCTACTTCAATTGGCTGTGTTTCCTATTTTTATTTATTTATTTTGTTGATTTATTGCGGTGTCTTAAATATCAAGAAATATCCATTTTTAATTATTGACATACTGGTGAAAAAATGTATGTGAAAAATATGTTGAAATGAATATTACAGAATTTGGCTGATCGAATTCATTGGTAAATTGAATTCCAGGGATTTCGAATTAATATATATATATATATCTGTAATTCTAATATTTTTAGTAAATTTAAGGTCAGAAATAAAAATTGTAAAAAATTATCTTTATTTCTGAATGGTTTTTCTTAGTTTAAATACTCACTTGCTTTGTGTATTATTCAGTGATAATAATAATTTTAAAGATGTTTAATTCACTTGAATCGCTGTACAATATTTTCAATAAAAAAAATTAAAAAATTTTAAACCTTTTTTAAAATTTTAAAGACGTTAAATGACAATCGTATAGTGTATTTTGGTGCTTTATTCTACAATAATTGTATTGAAAGTGTTTATACTCTTTCTCATTAAAATTATGTGCTTATTAAAGTTATTAATTTTTAAATTATAGAAAACATTTCTTTACTTATTAAGATACAATACTGTTTAATTTTAATTATGTATTATTTATCAAAACTTTTAAATGCCAATTTAGCTTCTAAGACCCAGTTTTTCTTAATTTAAATTTTTAAATGTTCTAAGTTTTATAACAATCATGTTATCTTCGAATATTCCAAGCTCCAGGTTAAGAAATAAAGTACAAAAACACATGAGAAAAGGGAAGAAATCCACCACTATATATTGCTTTTTTTTTCAATATGAGGATTAGTCGATAAATTTTTGAAAGCTATTACTGGAGATATCTTACCTAGCTCCGAAGCATTCCTCTGATCCGGATCCAGCAGATCGAGAGCGTGTTCATCGTAATTCAGCAGATTCGAAATTCCATGCAGAGTCATGATTTTTCTGCAGTCTGGGAAGATCAACAAAAACAAAAAGGAAATATGTTAGCAATGCTTTAATTTCCATCCGAATTATCACTCTGCATTAAGTCAAAATTCAAAAAAGGAAATATACATTTGAGAACAAAATGACCGATAAATTATTAGATTGCCGTGACAAGACAACACGAAAATAAATCATTCCGGAACATAATGTGGAACACTTCGTTGCACCACAGGGACAGAAAAAAATTGTCTCGTGGGAAAGAATAGGATTTGTGGGTTTGTTTTCGAAATATGATTCTTGTTAACCTTTGCGAACAGCCGAAATGTTCGATTCTTTTTCTAGTCAAGTAAAAGTATTTGTTTTTGGCTTTCGTTTCCCCAGAAGTTATGATTCTCGAGAAAAGTTTTTGCTTCTCAGAAAACCAAGGATAAACAAGCAAGCAAAATAGAGAATTGTATTCTTGAGAAATAAACAACGGGAGAATTATCTCTTCGAAATTCTTCTATTCTTACACAATAGGATGTTTTCTTTTTTACTTTCTCGTATACGAACTATAGAAAAAGTATTGTAATCGTCAAAACATTCGAACACGAGATTTTATTGAATCTAAACGTTTCAGACTACCCTGAGTGCGAAAAATATTGAGTGGATGGGTGAAATTTGGTATAGTCTTCTGTATAGTCATCGAGTATAAGTTAATATGGTAACAGCAAGGTGAAGAAAGCTATGTAGATAAAATTCAGTACACAGGTTTAGCATCTATAATGTAGAAACCTATTATATACAACAAAGGTTGGATCGTCTGATGATCTGTATTCTCAGAAACATTAAACGCAATAATTTAAATATATGATACGTGATTTTTTTAACTACAAGTATAGTTCTGTGTCAAAATCTTTTTTTCGATTGGTTGGGAAAAACGCGCCTAAAAGTTTAAATTTCATTTTCAGATATTATTAACAGTATGCCAGAGATTAATCGTCAAAGAAACTCGCTAAGGAGCGTACGGTAGAATCAGTAAATATGCTAAATTTTCGAGAAAAGTTAATATTTCTTAGCCATTCCAACGCCATTGAAGGTATTCTTTGTGCTAACACCTTTATTAGACAATGTGAGAAAATTTTGATAAGGTCACCTCACTACTTGCTTTGCAGAAAAGGGGGGGGGGAGAAAAAAACACAGAATCCCACGCCTATTTACTTTTGGACGATTTTATTCCGCGTAGAAATCAAAGAAATATATTTTAGACACAAATATTGAAAATGAATACCCATAATATTATAGTTCAATTTCATATTACTATACAGTGTAATGTATTTTTTCTCTAGTAACTTTAAGCACTATTAGATAAAATATACATGGTGATCACTAGATATTTCCCAGATTAGCATATGAGATTATTACGAAAGAAACATTGACTTTCAAATAGTAAAATTTTTGTTATGGAATAATCGTGTTCTTTAATTCTACTAATGGGGAAATTAATGCAAAAATAGCGATTTTAAATTGAATTGTTATCAAAATTTTGTCAGAAAAGTCATGCGAAATTGACGCCCATTAGTTTTTTTTTTTTTTCGCTTACATTAATGGCAGAGTACTTACATCATCAAATGATGTTGATACACTACTTAAAATTAGGATCACAGATTTTCTATCTAGTGTGACAGCTGAAATTTTAGACAATACATAACGAGAATTGGAATACTCCCTTTATATTCTTTGAGCTACCAAGGGTGCTCACATTAAAATTTGCTGACGTAAGCGTTTCATATAAAATTTTATAACCACAATATGCCAAATTGGAATAGTTTTTTACACTAATATTTTTTAACCAGGGATTACAAAGAACAAATTCTACTTTGTGACCAGCCAGTATCTCTTATATATCCTTATATATGTTTCAGTTTCTTAAATAGGCTATTTTTCCAGTAGGATTAGAAATAAGCTTCTATTCTAGAACGTTCTTTAATCTTGAAGAATGGGAAGCAAACGTAACGCATTTTAACACAAATGATAATAGAGAATTATTTGACCTTCAATCGGAATTACGAAACTTGACATCCAAAATTTACGAATTATAGAAAGAGAGAACTAGAACAAACTTCGCACACGTAGCAGAATATTAGTCCAAATTTATGACTTCTAAAAATTTTTTCGTTCTGTTTAATTGTCTGAACACGTTACAGCGGTCAGACAACTTTAGAACTAGTTAAAACTGACGAGAATGTTTTAGAAACAATTACTGAAATTTAGAACGGATTTCATCATCTGATTAGTAGCAAATAATGCTGATTCGAATACTGATTTAATGATATTTTTCTTAAGCTTTTTAATATATTACAAACTTCTCAAAAATTTGGCGTTCGAGAAGGAACATAAATTTTCAGTTCGATACGCTAAAAAAAATCGTTTGCTGTTTTTTTCCCTCTCAGCGTGTGATGAAATGACCCAGAATCACTACTGAAAGAGGATCTCTTAGCAGATTTCTGTGCGAAAAACAAACGAAAAACCCCGCGACTCGGATAAGAGTACCGAATAATTGATCTAACGATATACCCGGAAGCAAGAAGTTCAAAGAACCATTGTGACCTTGGCGTTTTTAGTTTGAGAATCTAATTTCAAGGTTGCAGTTCCACAGCCTCTGGGAGACTTTCTTTTTTAATGAAAATATTGACTTCCGCGAGTTCATAATGTTTCTCATCCACTTCTGTGAACAAGTTAATAATGTTTTCAATTTCTGGGGCGCAAGATACTCAGTAGGATTTGCAGTAGCGTAATTTAATAGGATTTGTGCAAGCATAAATGATTGGAGGCCATTGCGCTGGAGCTCAGTTAGCGAATAGAGCAATAGTCTTGAAACCGAAATAAGAATATCGAATACAAAAACAAAAATATTAAATTTCGGGAAATTTTATAACAAAGCCGATCATTGGCAGTCACTGAAGACTTAATTTCACAAATGGGGATAGTTATAAGGTCAAAAATCAAATACAACCTTGATTGTTAGAAGATGCAAACTGAAGCAACTGCAACCCATTACATAAAAATAAGGAATATTGAGAAAATGAAGCAGTATGATTTAAACATGATTATATTTATAAGCTGAATTATTATTTGCAAATCGTGATACGTATGATGAAAAAAAGGATTCAAAATGCTTTACAGGTTGGACCTACAGCAACCAAATTTGGCATGTAGTTATTTTTGGCTTATAATAAATTTTAATAGACTAATAAAAAAATTAACGCTTTTACTCAATGAATATTACGGCATAAAAATCATTTTACATCACTTCAAAATTAACAAAAAACTATTTTTTTGCGACACAAATTAAAAAAAAAAATTTCAAACATATTTTACAGCAATATGCTTTACTGTTTTTTGTCACGATGTTATTGTTATACTCACAATGCGTTGCGATGGTATTATATTGTGTTACTGGAAATTTATAAAAACGTCAGACTTTTACAGAATAGTTATGAATTTGATAGGCTGCCTGGTGTTTTTAGGCAAAGCATTAAATACGAGAATTATAATATACTTCCCTAAGTATTGTATAGAATACCTAGAAATTCTATAGAATAAGAAAGGCTATTAAGACAAAGTATGAAAAAAAAGCATGAAAGGCTTTTATAAAAAAAACATTCATATTCGCATCTGAAAGATAATGAAAGAGTGTCATTAAAAATTATATTTAAAATACGTAAAATATTAAAGCTGTACAGAATAATTTTTAAATTTTTCTTATTAAAAAAATTATGAATCTAATTGTTGTATCAAGAAAAAATTTTTTTATTTTGAATTGTCCTTATTTTTATTTCAAAATTCAATATTCGAAACGAATCGAAGATGTATTTCATACTTTGCCCTTTATTATTTGACATTCTATAGAATACCTAGGAAATATGTGAAATATTAATCATATCATACATTACTGGTCAGTTTTTAGCATTCTATAAAATGGCTAGATATTCTTTGGAAAGCTATATTTGAAATTTTGCCAGTAATATGTTTTTTTTTATATGTTCATTATAGCTGCAATATAATTTAGGGCAAATAAAAAAATGAAATTCGAACTAGAAGTTCGAATTTTCTTTACATTTTTATAGAGGGTAGAATCGTTACATTTACATATGAAAAAATATGCATCAATTTTTTTTTCCGAATGAAAAAATAGTTAAAATGAAATTTGCTAGGTGTCTGGAATTTTTCTCCTAATTTTTTGCAAAACAATGACTATATCTAAAAATGTAAATTTTAGACTTGGCTACTGATCCAAATATTGCAACCCAATTTGTAATGTGATAAGAATGTCACTATTATTCGATAAATCTTTGGGCTTATTTTAACGAAAGAATACAAATAGAATATTAAAAAAAATTGTTCGAATAAAATAATCTTCAATTAAAACTATAACCTATCCTGCAATTGCAAGATTTAGTTAGATATAATAATCGAATTATCTAAAAGAAATAATATCATTAACTCTTTTCTAAGTAGAGTATAGGTCGTTTTGACAATTTATAGTGCAGCAGCTAATAAAATGCAGTAAATTCTTAAATTCTATAAATTTATTAGAAAATATATTGAAATAAAATTTTTCACACATATAAAAAATATATTCTGACGATATTGTCAAGGTTCCTATCTATTTGTAAATTCTGTTTCGAAAAGTAGCTTGATAATAAAACTGAATGACAAAGAAATGAAAAATCTTACTTTTACAATATATCTGCGAAAAATAGTATTTTAGAGGCAAAGATAATAATGCAAGATTTTATAACGATACGGGAGAGTTAACTGGAGGTCGTCAAGTATTTGTGTTCAACTAATGTGAAAAGCAAGGGCAGGTGTTCAGCTTTAAAATGGCACAATTTGCCGTTAAATAAATTGTGTTTAAATTTATGTCCTGTTTCAGGTCAGGAATGAATCGAATGGTGACACAGGAAATGTGCAAACATCCACCACGTAATCAAGTTCCTTCGCTATATCCGATAGCATTTCCCTTAACTTTTGTTTCCGTAAATTTAGACAAATGAAAAAACAGATAAAAGCTAAAAAGCAATAACGACAATGATAAAAACTACCATTTTATACTACACTTACTTGACATACTTGATTACCCGGGATTAAAATTCTTCGATGAATGGTATTTTTAATGTAAAAACTACTTTTGCATAAAATTTTATAATATGGAAAAAAAATTTAATCCTCTGAAATGTTTTTCTAAGATTAAAATTAGAATATTAGTTGAACCAGACGATTTTTAAATATCGTTGACAGCTCATTTTCACCATAAGTTATTAATTTTGTTATATTAGTATTGCAAATTTTATTCATAAATGCGGAAGTAGAAATGAGAAAATTTTGAAATAATTAATTAAATAATTAATTTTTCATTAATAAAGAGCATAAATATAAACAAATTAATAATTGTTCCTTATAAAAATTGTTAATTGTCTGCTTTTAAAATTTTGCTAATACGTTCTGGCAACAGATCTCATATATTCTTGTTTTTCAAAAATAAAAATATTTCATTTGCTCACGGAAGCTTCAGTTTCCTAGCCTTCGTTGAATTTTAGCATCGAACTTATGTTTTTCTTTTAATAATTGTTAAGTCACAACCTTAAAATGAATACAAACATTGCAAAAAAAATGTATTAAAATAACGGATAAATTGAGAATTAAAAAGTAGTTAAAATTCTTAACGTTTCTTTGCAAAAGAGTACCTATAGATTTCCTTAGCTCAAAATCATTTGCTTGAAATTCTTAATTTTTTTTTACAAGAATTGAAAGAATTGTTTAAGAATAAAATTGATGTCATTGGAAAAGAAAATTTTGAATTTTAAGATGGTTTCAAAATATCTTTTTCCGGAATAATTTCTTCTGTGGAACTAATTATTTGTATTATTAACTAAATAAATATTTTATTAATTTCTGAGCACTGAAAAATTGATGATTATCTTTTTCTTGTCTTAAACAATAAGTGAACAAAATTTAGTTGAATTTGGCACTGTTGTTTTGAAGCATATATACATATATACGTAGTCACGATGTCTCTTAATTAAGCGAAATCCGAAACTTTCCTTACAGAACATCTGCTAAATCTTATTAAAATTTATAGTAATGAGATATTTTGCCATTTCCCAAAATTAACAACCCTTTTTTAAATAACCACATTAGTGTAAAAGGAAAAGGAAGTATTTTCGATTAAAATGATATCCATGATTTTATAACAGTGCAGCCCGGGCATTCTATTTTGTGAATATTAATAGAAATAAAAGGATGGATAGAAAAAAAATACCGTGGATCAAAATTTATTTTAGTTTTCTCTTAGAAACAATAGAGAAATCAGTCTGAGAGAGCTTGACTGTTGATTGAAACAATTTCGAATTTAAGCTAAAAAGATCAGTTTAGAACAGGACAAATAAATGTCGAAAAATTTAATACTAAGAATAGGTAATACATTAAGATAACACGAAAAAATATATTAATATATTACAAATTAAAAAATATATATTATGGGATATAAATATGTATTTAAAATATTAATATATTAAATTGTTATCATTACATATATTAATATGAAATTAAAATTTCAAGTAAAAAAATGCAATATAAAAATACGTTTCGTATTTAAATCTACATTGTTTAATTTTTTTTTTTTCTTTTCGACAGAATTTAGAAATTAGATTTCTTTTTCTTAGGGCAAGATCTGCACATTGAATAATCTGTGCCAAAAACTATTAATTGTAGAAACTATTATGCGTATGAACAGAGCCGGGTGAAATCCTACAAGTTTAAAAAATATAAGTTGTTCTTCTTATCAACTTCTAAAGCTAGATATTTTTAATTGATTTTACTTTAATATTTTTTGTAAACAGTTTTAAAGTAAATATGGCAATCTGAAATAACAAAACATTTAATTCCAAGCCGCCTTTTACAGAGCTGGTTTCTATGGAACACGTTTTAAAAAATTCTATTTGATAAAAAATTTTAAATTAAACATTAAAAAAAATACAAAACTTTTTTCACTTTGTATTATCTAAATGAATGCAAAGTTTGCAATGAATATTGATTTGAGAATCAGTAGTTAATTGCAAAACAAGCTGAGCCGCATTGATCTACGAAAGAATTTGAAAGCACGAAAAAGTCGTGAAATTTAAATGATACTTGATTATAATTTGAATAAATTTTAATAAATGGCTCTTCTGGAAAAAATGCAAGCACGAAATAAAATTCCCTGACCTCGTCTCGTGATTCTTGTAGTCAGTAGTTGCCTACTTACACTATTTGATAATCCGGTCTTGGGCATAAATGCAAAATATTAAATAACAGAATAAAAAATATTGCCAATTAAAAAAACAAAATAAATTGCGATAGAGAATAAATTAGTTAAAAATAAAAATAAAATAAAGTTTATAATAAGACCAGTTCAAAATCAAATGTTAAAATGTATTGAAAACCACTCGTTTCCAAAAAATTAAAACAAAGAATTTATAGAAAAATTAAACCGAACCAGTACAATTAAACAAAAAATAAAAATAAAACTCAGGCTGAACCGGACACCAGAATCAAAGCAATGCAGGATTTTAGAATAATTGACTTGTCGGCGTTACTGGTCAAGCAGCTAAAGATGAATATCTTTAGTATCCTTTTTTGAATTTTTAAATGATTAAATTATTATTATTATTTGTAAATCGCCCGGAATGCTGCTAGCAGATCTGAACTTTAATTGTAAACGGAAAATTATCCTTGACATTTCGTTAGTAGGAACATGGTTCCTGTCATGATTCGTGCCTTTTTTGTTACAAGAGGATGTAGACATCTATATGCTTCAATATGGGATCTTTGGATCTGGAATTTCTTCTATGAATCATTTCTAAACAATATTAACATCTGTAGAAATGCACTTTTCATTATTTTTGGAGGAGTAAATGAACTTTAAAAAGTGATAAATTGTGCTGGACTTTTATTTTTTTATAAATAAGTATTCATTTTATGACAATTAAACCAAAGCCGTAAACGGGCAATAAATTTAATGAAAACAATTTTACTACTATACTAAAAGGTGTATATTTTTTTAAAAATTTAATTACTTTCTATTTTATAATTTTAAAATTATAATTTATAACTATAAATTTTATGGATTATCGTAATTATTTATTTTTCATAAATATTTTCTTTTTGTCATATTAGATGGATGAGAATTTATCATCATGGGATATCAGACGAATCTATCTTGATAAATTAGGATATGCCAAAACTGGGATTCAATTTACGCTCAGTTTTGCACTTTTATCTCTCTCTCTCAGTAATGCACTCATCTATCTCTGGTCGATAGTCAGTTGGAAAATATCAGATGTTGCCAGATGTATGAAATAAGAATGAATTATAATTAATTGATTAATTGAACTTAAGTTCTGAAAATAATGAAATAATTACAGTCACAATAAAAACATTAATACATATAATTTCTAAATTTTAGGACTTGAATGGAAACTGCATTCGAAATTCTTTGTAAATATGAAACAAATCAAGTTAAATAAAAGTGTTGTGAAAGAATTAACGAATGACAGAAAAAAAATTTAACTGAAGGACAAAACGAAATTTCATTTATAGTTAATGTTTGTATGTTTAGTTGCAATTTGTTGAAGAATATTGCAGTAACGGAATGTCATTCTTTAATTCACGAATCTTTTAATGAAGAAACCCACAACCAGACAAGAAACAAATTGTGTGGATGCAGTGCTTGTAAACTATGCATATAATAGAAAAAAGAATGTATATTAATTAAATATCAGAAAACTTAAATAATACACTCTAGACTTAACTATGGTTAAAAAAAATGTTTAAAAAACATAATTATTTCCCAAAATTTCCAGGTGAAACAACAGAATTCTTTGAAATACGATTATAAAAGAGCATGATTACACGAGAATGAATTCAATTCACTTTATTTGCCGCATTATTAGAGGATTGTCACATTATAGAATGAATGACGAAACAACGTATAACAGGTTTTTATTTATTTATTTATTTTACGAAAAATTTATTTTTGTGGAAATTTCTTAGAATTACGGCAAAAGAAAGAAAAAAAAAGTTTATTTTTAGAAAAGAAATTGAAAAATTTATTTTTAGGACATTTTTTGTTTACCCTGGCATCTTTATAATTAAAAGAGCGAAGAATAATTATGGAAAGTCTTATAGATATTTTGATAATTTCATAGAGCTGAAAATTAAGAAATTTCATAAATTTATTTATAGCTGTTAACATGTTTGAACAATAGAAATTTACGGCATTTAATAAAATTGCCTTTTTTGAGGTGGAAAACCTATAAAACTATACTCTCTGTTGTTTTGATTAATAATTCATTATTCTTTTCCAGTATATTTCCTTAAAACCTTTTGATTTAATCTGAAAATTTCATGTTTGTAAAGATGGAACTTTGGATCGATTTTTCATTTATTTCCTGGTGTATTTGAGAAATTCAAATTTCATACAGTTGAGTATTCTGAGGGACAAATCACTATTTTAGTATTTTCAGAACTCAGTTTTCATTTAATACGAACGAATGGACTAAGTTTTAGTTTTATACTCAAAGCACCAACTGATAATGGATTTTGAGATTTAATTGATTCGGAAATTATATAATGAATTACGAAATAAACATAAAAAACTCAGAAAAATGAAATGCCATTTTTTTTTGTATGCTATATGGTTTGAAATTATTAAATCATTTTTTTTTCCAAATTTTGTGCACAAATTCTATGAAAGATGAAAAAGGTTTGATGAAATTTTGTGATATTTAAAAATGTATATAAATTTTTGAAATAAAAAACTAGATAGGGTACCCTTTGAATCGGTCTTGGTGTTTTTCTAGAACGAACTTGCCTCTTGTTTTCAATAAGAATTTTGTTTCAATTCGTTCATATTTTTATTTTTTGTAAAAATAAAAAACTTAGCTTTAACCATTCAATTTTAGTTTTCTACATATATTTATTAATAATTTGTTAATATTATTTCAATATTACGTTTATTTTGAAGAACGCATTACTAAAACAGCGTTGAGTCTGTTTGTTTTTAGTGGTGTTTCTTTTTTTATGGACATTTCTATGTATAGAGTTTTGTCCTTTATAGGCTCTTAATTTATTTTTTTTTATTTCAATTTTTAAAAACTGCAGATGATAAGGTGATTTTATGTGTCATGATATTTTAGATGACAATTAAATTTACACCTTAAATATTAGTTATGAAAGAATTAACTTCTGGAGTAATACCAAATATATCAGACAGTAATACAAAAATCTTATAATGATGCATTTATAAAAATTAATTATTAAAAACTGTTTTCATTAAAATCCAACACCAAAAATGCTGTCTGGAACAAAATTGTTCTAACGAGGTTGTTTTCAAAACGTTACCCACACTAAGACGACAGAAAACAACAGTCTTACCTTCTGAAGGTTGAGTCTTACAGTATCGCTGGACAAGGTGGACAAACAGGTACATCAGTCTTCCCATCTGGAATATTAAACAGATATCAATTTTTTATTGTTTTTTATAAGAACAGACGAACTCATCAGATCTTCTAAGCGTGCCAGAAAAACAAAGGCTTTGACCCTAAAAACACGTTTTCTTCGAAAAAGTTCGCCGGATTATCCATTCTATGTCATTCGTTTACTGACAAATTCTTTTTTGTGGAGCAGATATTTTACCGCTTGTCAGAGAAAAGATATCAATGTGGAGTAGAAACGGAATGCTGAATTAGTGCTTAAAAACGTAGTATGTTGCAAGCTTTATTTTATTTATTTTCCATTTGTTTTTCAAATTATGGTCGAACTGTGTTACGCTGTTGACCCACAAACTTCCTTGGATATAACATGTGAATGTCCTTCAAGGTCACATGGAATTCCATGTAACAAATTTTTAATTTATTTCTTTATTTTTCTGTGCCGGCAAAGTAAAAATATATTCCTCCCTTTTTCAGTTAATAGATTTTATTTCATCGAACTGCTTTATAGCGTAGAGTATTGAGAAGATTTTCAATTATAGAGGAAATGTAGTCTTAAAATAAACTATTCAACTTATGTCTTAATTTCGCAAGAGTTTTAAATATTCAATGTACTTTTAGCAAAATATTAGCAATAAAATTGAAATGATTTGCGCGATTAATGAGACTATCTGTGAATTAACCACAAGAATGAAAAGTATTGCAAAAGAGAATGGAAATATAGATTTAAAATATATTTTACTATATACGTAATTAAATCTCACTTTATAAACATTTTTATTTATGATTTTTGAAAAAGTAAGAGAAATGAAAATCTTTTATATTTCGACGATGATGGATTTTAAAAACAATTATCAAACATTTAAAATTAAACTAAAAACACTTAATAATATTGCATTATTAAAACTGATTCTACATATGGTTTGATTATCATTCCGAAATAAAGTAATTTTATTTTTTTCTTCGTTAAAAGAAGAGTTTTCTTTTTCTTTTGTAAATGTATTCTAAGCGACGCATAGAAAGAAAATTAACTGAACATATAAAAGAATGTTAATTTAATGAACAAATTACTTTTTATCTGTCTTCCAAATTAAAATATAATAAATCTTTTCTCGTAAAATAATGAAGTGATAAATATATTAAGAATGCAATATAATTCAATAGTAATATAAAATATTTTAATTCCATACAAATACTACATTTGTCAAAACTGCCAATTGCAATATTTATTTTCGAATAATGTGCAAGTTAATTATTATCTATAATTTTAATTAAAATATTTAAGAAAACATTAAATACATTTAAGGCATCATTTGCTTTTCAAAAAAAATAATTTCAATGCACTCAATTTAAGCAACTTCGATACATCTAAGAAGCATTGAAGTTTTAAGATTACTTAAGGATAGAAACTTCGCAATAAAATTTATAAAAAAAAATTAATATTTTTTAAAAACATTTCTATGAAAAAATTATGAAGCAAACGTGACACATACCTTTTCTTCGTATGTCAGCATTTCCCAAATAGGAATTGCACTGGGTGTCACACTACTGACCAGCAATAAAATAGAAATTATTTGCGCGACTCGCCTATGCATTGTTCCTATTTTAAGAAATTCCAAATACTATATTTTGTAATAAAAAGAGTGTCAGTTCACATTCCTTTCTAGGAGCCTTATGTTTCGAAAAAGCAGACTTTTCACTAAACCTACACTTTTCTCCAAGTTCTCTTTAGACTGGCTACACGAGGAGAGCGAATTTCTGTTGGCGTTCGAAGGAGTCTTATGGTTCCGTTCTCCTTCTTCTCCTTTTATATACGTTATTTAGATGAAGGTGGAGAGCGAAAGGTCAGGTGCACGTCGGAGTTTCAGAGAGAGACGGATGATCGGGAAAAACCAACGCATCTCTTCTTCCCCCTCTCTTTGTGTGTCTGTGATTTGAGGTTGCTTTATACGAACAAACTTCTGAGTGGAAGGTTGCAAGATTTAAGATTTTATTGCTTTATTTGGCGAGATGTAAACAAAAGGCAAAAAATAAAAGAAGCATGTGAAAGGAGAATGTCCTATTGTTTTTGAGTAAGTTTATTGAATTGGTAAAGTGGTGACGATGACATAGCGAGAGGTCAGCAAGAGGGATATAAGATGGTCTAAAGTAAATTTTAAGAATCTTTACGAAGCATTGATATAGAGATGGAGGACCAGAGAGACAGTTTTATAGAGGACCTAGCAAACAAACAATCTCATTTATGTTGTTTTTTAAGACAAATGTGATTAGGATGCAAAAAATTAATGCCATGCCTTGAGCACTATTTACAGAAGCTGATTGAGATACTTTAAGGCCTTAAATGGTACATATTACGAGTTTCCTCTTTTAATAAGATGGTCAATTTAGTTTTATATTTCAGCATATTTTAACATGTTAGTGATTTATTTTATATTTATATTATTTTTATTTTATTAATTTTTCAAATGTGAATTTATTTTTATTAATTTATTATAACTCAGACTGTTCGACATACATGTTTGTACACACCATTACTGAAGGAAATGTATGGTTTTATGTATAATCTATAACTGAGTGATTATAATGGAACTCAAATAACCTTAACAATTATACATGAAGTGCTACTATTATCTTAATATTTTATCATTCAGAGAATTTGTATGTTCACGTACTCAGTTGGTGTAAGAAAGTATCGTCCTCGTCATCTGACTGCGGCTCAGAATTACTAGGTTTGGCCCAAAAACATCCCTAGTGTTGCTTTAAAAAACGGGTCGTTCATATAATTAAACAACTCACAATTATCTTAATCCCCTGCTAGAAAACCGATGAATTAAAAAAAAAATGATGCATTTGAAGTTAAGATCAATTGATTTTATAAAAGCGCTGCTGAAGTCTTTGTTGTAAAATGCATGACGTTTGCGAATTGCATGTCATGAAAAGTACAGGTGAATAAAAGTTGTGGAATATGTAATAATGAAAATTATAATTTTTGATAACTAGGTGATAAGGAATTCAAATCACTTTCTGATTAAAATAGCAGCTTACAAGATTGTAATTTAGAAGAAGAATCCATTCATTCTGACTGACTGAATGGATTCCTACTGACTGAAGAGAATATATTCATTCTCTTCAGTCAGTAGGATTTAAACTTTTATTTTTACTTTCTCATGTACAGAATATACAAAGGGAAAGTATTGTAATCTCCCCCCCCTCCAAAAAAAAAACCCCTGATAAACACACTTTTGGATGTCTATCTATCTTCCTGTGCCCACAATAACCTAAAAACAGTTTGAGCTAGACAGATGAAATTTGGTAAATGGTCTTTACACCACATTTGTAGATTTCTATGAAATTTTGAACGAAATCCTAATGGGGAGTTAATTAATCCTAATTAGACTAAAACCCTAATAACTAAACACTCTTTCGTAACTGTTTTTTTCCAATGGTATGTAGTAATGATACGCTATACTCATTAGAGAATGTATGATAAAGTTTCGGGGAGACCATTCAAACTGAATTTTATGATAAAGTGATTAAAAATACAGCGCTGATAAAAAGGATTGGAGAGATAACAACGAACAAAACATTCTCAATGAATAGTTCAAAAGAGTCAGACAATTAAAATATGTCAAGACAAATTATATGTTGGGAAATTTGGAAAATAGTTTCCCAACATATAATTTAATTCGAAGAATAATAATGTATAATGAAATTGAATTTATATTACTGTAACGTTTTCGAATTTAATATTATGAAAAAATCTAATATGAAATATACAATTCAGAACTTTCATGAAGTGCTAGAAAAGAAATAAATCGACGTGTCTCTAGTATAAAGAAAACAAACTGAATTTTTCTTTTTCTGTGAATTGCATAAAGAATAAAAGTATTTAGGATTTGATTTCTAACCTCACAAAACGAAGCAATTATGATTCAATTCAATTGCATACAATTTCATAATTTGTATCTAGGGATTGCAATACCGGACCAAAATTTCAATACCGGTATTCGGTATTTTATAGATCTTAATACCGGGATACCGGTTTTAATACCGGTATTAGAAATTTTAGAAAAAGAAAGAAAACAAGGTGTTTCTTTGTTTTATTTGTCAGTTTTATAAAAGAGTGTAATATCACAAAAAATAATATGGAACTTATAAATTATAACAGTATATAAAGAATCACAAAAAAGTAAAGAAACAACTTATTTATTTAAATCACAAAAATAATTGTAAATATCACTATTCAGTCTGCGGTACTAATACAAATTTTTGAAATATGATCTTAAAAAACATAATGCATCAGTTGTACTGTCATTAAAGCTGAAAAGTAATTTTGTGTAAAAATTACCAGCTGTCGTAAACGCTCTTTCGGCATCTACGTCTACGTTCTTCAGATAGTGATTTGTGCTGTTCTTTCATGATTGCAACATGAAATTTATTGTTGCATTAGCTGTTAATAAATTAAAATCTCTCCGACATAATGCCTCTATAGTCAGTTTTATTGGAAGTAGAACTGGTATAGTTCTGGATATTAAGACGAATTCACTGTCTGAAAAAATTAATTTGCAGGTTTAAGTTGATTATTGCTTTTTGGATTGGATTTCTAAATTTGAAAAACCGTTCCATCATTAGGAGTAAACTGTTCCAACGTGTCTTAGAATATATTATTGACATATATTCCGTTTTATTTTCATTTAGTATATATATTTTTAATATGAAATTTTTTGTAGGGGAAAGTTTAAATATCTTAACAATTTTTCGACCTTTATAAATTATAGGAAGCAATTCTTGATGGGTTAATATTTCATCCTCATTAGCAATATCTTTTTCCACAATTACATTGTCATTATCTTCATTGTCAATATCACTCTCACTCTTACGCTCTTCAATGTCGGAATCCAAAGTTTCTATATCCACAATATTTGGATTCTTCTATTCTTTATTTTTTTGGTATATTTGGTATTTGGTATTTACTCCTAATTGAAATCCATGAGCAAAGCACAATTGCTGATTTGCACCAATCAACTTTCCAAATTTTTTCAAAACTGTTGCTCCATGAGTCGTTATAGATACAATATCTTCTTTCAGGGATAATCCATGTTTCGCTCATTTAGATTTAAGCAATTAATTAAGCCATTAATTAGCTAATTAATTTCGCCAGTTGGGGAGACATAAAAACAAAAGCGTATACTATTTTGCTATGTTGGCGATCCCTGTGGAGACAATTTAAAATATTTCTAGTAAATACCGAAAAACCGGTATTTAAACTTGTGAATACCGGTATTACGAAATTGTAAAATGGCTCAAAATACCGGTATTCGGTATCCCGGTATACCGGTATTGCAATCCCTGTTTGTATCCGACTGCTTTAAAAAAATCTGATTTTAATTTTGATTCCCGTTTAAATAAAAATTAATATTTAGTTCATCATTTGATTATAAAAGATGGATATACAAAATTAAAAATTATATTTAAATTTAGATTGATTTTGATATACAATGGAACTCTGATAATTTTTCTCCGTTGTCTTTGTCTGGAAAAGTTCACCACTTGTAGTCATGCATCCAGACAGATTGCAGATTTCTAAAGGCTTCTGAGTAGTGGGAGGTGCAGGCAGGTCAATTAAAAATTATTATTAGTCCAGTTGCGTAATCAATAAATTTGTAAAAAAAAAATGTAAATTTTATGAACTACAAAATATTAAGACTACAGTGTGTGTTAACAATGAACATTAAAATCATAATTAAATAAAGTATAATTAATCACACATAATAAATTGGAATATTAACTCTCTAGTAAACTTATTAAGAAATTTGTTAATTCCATTTGGCACGTTCGCCAAAGTAATAATATTTAATAATTATTTGAGATTCATTTTTAATAATATATCGTATCAATTAAATACTTTTATTCATAAGTAAAGGTATCATTAACTAATTACTACAATTAATTTTTAAAAATTAAACTAAAATTAATCATTAACATGTTAAGTTAAAAATGTATTGAAATGTTAAACTAAAATGATCGGTTACTCATAATGTTCATTGCCAGTGACCACAAAATGCTTACATTCGCGACTGGTCAAGTGTGGAAGTAGTGAAAGCGTAGTGACCAAAGGGAACAAGAACAATAGATGTCTCCAGTCTTAGAAGGTGCCATGGGGACAATACGTTGGTTGGGTGTATGTCAATTTTAAAAGAGAAATATAATGAAAAGAGGAAAAAATAAACCCCAAGCGCAGCTTACACTTGCAAAGTCGCTGATTTTAACTAAGAGTTAAAAAATTATATTACACCTCAGAATTCAATTACCTCCATTAAGCCCCAAGAGAGTGCATTTGATTATAAAATTATAAAAGCATTAATATTAATTTTTTCAAAAATGTCCATTGTGACTATATTTAATTATTTTAAAACTGCATAATCATTAAGCCAGTTATTACCACATGTTTCCAATCATGTTCAGGTTGATCAAACCAGGAACATTGCAAGTAATGTTTCTTTTTGTAGCACATATCTGATATTATCGGTGGAAATTTCATTGCATTTAGCAAACGGAATGAGTTTCATGAAATGAAGGACAATGCACAGCTTTTTCAACGCTGTTGTATGTCTCCATCGTAGTGATAATACAAAAAAAAAAAAAAAAAAAAATAGTAAATAACGAAATAATACCATTCTACTCAATATAAAACATGAAAAAGAATAATGGACAAAAAAATTTAAGTAAATATATTCACTTCAATTGTAAGTAGAACAGGTCATAATATGATTTTTTTCATTCTTATTATTATGCTTTTGCCAATCGCTTTTGAAAATGCTCGGAGATGACTAATTTTTCCACACATTGATTATACATCATATATATATATATATATATATATATATATATATATATATATATATATATATATATATATATATATATATATATATATATATATATATAATGTATTTTGTTTAAAGCAGCAGGTTTAACAAGCAATGTAGAGACTTTGTATTTAAATTTCGTTTCATTTTCTCCATGAGGCGGGCATGATTTATTTACAAGAAGGCGCAGCACGGCACAAAAGCAGAAGTAAAGAAGAGGGAAGAAGGGACGAAACAAATGACCACTAGTCTTATATAACATGGGATTTCCGGCCATGCGCCAATTCAATACGCGTGTTGACCTTTGAGAAGGGCAACGGAAGTATCACTTTCATTTGATACGTAGATTGATGGCTGTATATATATATTTGACTAAATTGATTATCTTACTGACTAGTGTTAGATGTAAGTTTGATGAGAAGATATCTGCCCAAAGTTGCAAATTACAAGGTCCACTCTAAATAGTCTTGACATTAATTTAACAAAACTATACATAAATCACTTTGCTTTTTTTAACTATTTCTGCTCACTGAAATCGAAATATAGAAGAATCGCAATTCGAAAAGTTTCCGTTTAGTGAAATTTTCTATAAAAGCCTGATTTTAAACGTCATTGACATGTTATTTATTCTTCCTTTTGCAAAAGTTCATTTTTACAAAGAAAAGGTTCCTTGTCTAATGTTTTTTTTTTTCAATGTTCAGCGACTTTTTATTTGCCAACATTCTAAGAAATCAATTAAATTTGCTGCCATAAAAATTCAGCACATGAAAGATATGGATTTTTTTGAAGAAGATAAGAATTACCTAGTTTTAACCACATTCATGCAAATGTTGTAATTGCTGAATACCTTACTGTTCGGCATTTTTGTAAAGTGACGTCACCTTCAGATGGTGTTGCTAATTTATAGCTTGGCTTAAATAATTAATCTCATGCTACAAAATGTCGCGAGACTATCGTTTGGTCTTCTTCGAATTTGTTTTGCAGTTTAATTATTGTACTTTTACAATACACAATTTGTGTGTATTCTTTAACAATATTTTTGTATACTTTGTGATTCTTTAACAATATTTTTGTATACTTTGTGATTCTTTAACAATATTTTTGTATACTTTTTGATTCTTTAACAATTTTCTCCTATACTTTATAACCGAATTTTTTCGATTTTAACTTCACTCATACGAATTTTAAATGTTTCTCGAAAAATCTGTAAATTTTAGAATATAATTTAAAAAAAAAAAACTACATTATATTCATTGGATACCACACATATAATATCTCCCAAAATATCCTAGTAATAGAGAACTTGTGATCGATATATTTGCTAGTTTCAACTACTACAAAGCAGTATAAACAACACCTATGAAGCATGATATACTATAATACATGACTATTTCGATTTTCTAAAGACACACAAAATTTTGAACGATTGGAACATCACGGCAACATAAGTGGGGATTATGGTTGAGTCCACCGACCAAGGCACAATCCCTTCTATAGGAGGCATTTCAGGTCATCGACAGGTGTATTCGGCCCTACACCATTTCTGTACCACTATATTGGAAGCTTGTCATCACCAAATTTGAGGGCGCCATCGTGGGGATTCATGAAATGTAATAAAACTTTACAGTGAATGAAAAAATGTCAATAAAGAAGCTATAAAAAAAGAAATGCTAAAAGCATTGATACAATATAAAAGATATTATAGTTTCTTGAGAATGTAACATATGATGTGCTTCAATCCATTTTTTTACAGGATTTTTTTTTAGGATTATATTAAAGTCAATGAAGCAGATAGGTAAGTTCAGTCTTTGATTTATTTTTTTCATTTTGTCTATAACATAATTTAAAAATTTCTATTTGATGAATTTCTTTTTTATTGAGATTTTTAAGTGGATTAACGTGATTTCGTTAAATAGAAACTCGATTGCCTTCGATAAAAACAATACTTGTCAATATTTCCACAATTCCGGATTTTGATTTGCAGTTCAAGAAAATTTTAAATCATTTCAAAATGAAAGAGATTTTCAGATCGTTTCTTTACATATAATACTGCTTAGTTTCGCCTATTAGTATCCCAATTTGAATTTACTATAGGCTGTTTTGAGAAGAACGTATATTTGAATCTCAGTCAGATGACGAAGCCACCAATAACAAGTAGTCTTGTATAAACATAAAAATACTGGAAAAGATTTATATATAATTATAAAAAGGCATTAGCAGGCTACAAGATATCTATAAAGTGAAAAATTATGATGTAATGGAAAAGAAAGGAAATTAATATCTACATTTTCAATATAATTTTTTAAAATGTAACAAAATTTTAACATTCCAACAATATAGTATTAAATATTAGAAGTTGAGCAAATGTTTTAAAGTTTTGTATTTTTAATTGGCTTAAGTCATGATTTCAGAAACTATGATTTTTAACCTATTTTAAAATTCAAAATACTATTTGTATAGTGATTACATTCGTTTTTAATTACAGCTTTGATCATGCACTCATAAGTACATAGATTTTATATTTTCAATGAATGAAATGCCGCATTTGTAAATAAACGCAATAATTTAAAGTGTACAAAAATTTTGTGTTATATTTAGAGTATAATTTTAAAACGAAATGAAAATTTAAATTCCAACTCTAACGTATTAAGATTGGATAAAATGTCAAAATAGTAATATTAAATTTTTATGAATATTAATGAAAATAAACCCAGTATAAGGAAAAAGTATGGTTAACTGATTTTACAATTTATAGATTTTACAATAACAGGAGCAATAAAAGCAACATATTTCATTAAAATAAATCAGATTGGAACCTGTCTTTTTATATATAGAGAATAGAATTTCATGTAATTTCATAGATTATTATTCTTGCAGGAGCAGTGGGATAACGAAGGAGCACATAAGGAATATAGATATTCCAAGAACCTAGTTTAATCTCTACAATAGAAACCGCTCCAAATCCATATATACCGCGTAGATCGTGCAGTTCCATACTAATAACCAAATTAGCGGTAATTGGAGCGTTTGTGCAGGTTGAGGTTCGAACTCGCGACGTTAGGGTTCATAGCCGAGTAACATAACCACTAGACAAAAGAGTACTCTCTCCTCCGGAAGTTGTTATCTGGCTTATAATGTTACCACCACAACAGTCCCCCACCAGTGAGTCGGTAGAGTTTTATCGCGCCAGTTATGGCGAGCGACGAACGTTGTAATCGCGCCAAGTGTTATGGCGGGCGACGGCGAGCGTGTGTGAGTGGTGGCTGCCGGTAGATGGAGCTACGACAGCTGAATGAAGGATGCCGTTGTTCAGAACCAGGGTCACCAATGCAGGTTGAGGTTCGAACTCGCGACGTTAGGGTTCATAGCCGAGTAACATAACCACTAGACAAAAGAGTACTCTCTCCTCCGGAAGTTGTTATCTGGTTTATAATGTTACCACCACACGTTCATGACAGACAGCGTCGAATGCCTGCGTTCTTATAATTTCAATAAAACGAGAGTTAGTTACACTCATCCTGTCTAAATACTAGGCTAATCAGAATAATTATCGTTGTAACAGGAGGAAGTTGCCACTGAAGTTGATTTTTAAGGGCCATCACTGATCATTGAAGTGATGGTAATTTGCCCCTATATTATTACTTTACTCATCAGGGTAGTTAGACCCTATTTACTTATATAATAAACTACCATTTATGAACTCTTGATGTCGCCCATTGGGAAGGGGGATCTGCCTGTTTATAACATTGTCGCCAATGTTTAAAACATTTACTGCGTATACAGTATGATTATTGCAGCAAATTTTGTCTGTAGAAACCCTAATCCTTCGTCTCCTTCTTTCAAGGTAACTTTCGGAATCTGCGTGTCGTCTTCGTCAGTTCTCGCCACCCTTTAACTAATATTCGATTTCTACTCTTCTGTTTCATATTTAAATCCATATTTACAAAAGTGCCATCATTTTGATATTTGCTATTAATTAAATGAAAATTGCAAGAGCTTTTCTGTAATAGATTTGAAATTTTTTATGGATAGCTTGTTTGCAAGTAAAGTGTTATTTGCTGATACAATACCTCAAAAAGTATACAGATGTTGCTCGTTATTCCGAAATTAATTATCGCACAATAAAGCTATAAACACCTATCGCTGTGGAAATACTATCTTCTCTATAAATATATGAAATATTTTTCATGTAATTGATCATCTTCAGATTCAAATTTACTCAATTTTTTTTTTAAAATAGGGACTCACAATTTCAAATACATATGTACGTTTTCTTGATTAAAATAAATCGAATATTTATAAAATTTTAATTTCGAATAACTAATTTGCCATCACTGATCTAATAACTAATTTTAACTTTAACTCAAAAAGTGATTCCCTGAAAGTTACAATATAGTTTCGAATAATATGGGCAATAAAATGAGACAAAAGTTTTGCAGTTAGTGAAATACTTTTCTATTTCACCAATTATCACAATTGAGTTTTATCAAAATTCAACAGTATATTAATGGAAAAAATGAATGTTTAAACATTACCCCCCCCCCTAATTTATTTGCATTTCAAAATTTTTCTTACATTTTGGATCATTTCATTGATTATAATTCCGTATAACTTGTATACAAAGACAATCACAATTGCGTTATTATAATTTGGCGTAGATTGTTAATTGTTTTGAGCAAATTTTATTAGAATTTTCAACAAATTCCGTTGTTCCTCTCAAAATATTTAATTGCAAAAAAACTTTTTTTTTATCCTGTTCGTGTTTATGACTGACAATGTATCTAATAATGCAATAAAAAGTCATAAAAAGATTTTGCTCTCAGCGTAGTCCGTTATTTTAACATATCATTTGGTGGAAACTTGAACATGTAAATCTATAGCATTATCTTATTTAAGTTTCAGTTGCAAAGACGAATGTTTTAGAAAATAGTTATCTGTTTTTAATTTTCAGCTGCTCTAAAAACTTTTAAACTTATTTTATTTATATTAATTTCTAGCCTTATCCGGAAATTTTGATTATTTTAAATAATATATATCGAAAAAATTATTTGTTCATTTTAAAAACCTTCTGTACATCGTATAGCATTTGGCTACATGTTTTTATTTTCATTTAAAAATTTTACATGACTGTTCCAAAGGGTAACAATGTATATGACCGAGAAGAGAGAAGACACTTTGAAATTTTAAAACTTCTTATTCCATCCCAGGAGGCATAATTTATGCACAAGAAGCGATGACGAAACTGACTCAGTTCACAAGCAATACAAGAACAGAAGAGCGAAATAGACCAAAATATTTTTCCCGAGTGATTTTATGTTACGAGATTCTGATAGGGATTCTTTGACACGTGTAGATTATTTAGGAAAGGGAAATGTAGGTATCTTTTAAAATAATTCGCTTAGAATGACAGATTTTTATCTCTTCATTTGGAGCGTGTGAAAGTGCTGATTAAAGCAATCTTACGGGGCTTGTGTAGCATGAATTAAATAAAAAAAGGTGGAACTGGATCAGGAAATAAGAGAACATTTTAGAATGAAGTTAATATGAGCTGAGATAAAAATATGAATATTAATTTCACGCACACGCACATGCGCACACACACGCACACGCACGCGCACACATATATAGGCCAACATTTGTCACAGATCTACAATTTTTGTAAAAAAGATCGCATACTAATTTCAGTTATTTAAATCGGTTCAATTTTGTTTGCATACTAATACAAACTGATGACAGATGAATACGAATGTACAGACGGACAGACTGTCAACCCTCTGATGGATTTGATACGAAATTTGATATGAATTTACACTTTACTAACTCCAAAGTGAACAACTAATTTCGTTTATCTAGTTTTTTTGTTTCTTATGCAGTTACTATGCTCACTTGATCATTGAGCAAATGGATTTGATTCAAAATTTGATAAAATCTGCAAATTTTCTGCAAAAATCATATGCCAAATTTCATCCATATAGCTCTAGGCCGTTTTGAATTACCATGTTTACAAACAGACTATAAGGCAGATGTAATTCTAAATATGTATTTTTCTGTTGGAGAGAAATCTGAAACATGGTGATTCTTCAAAATCTCAAGGTCGAATTTTTTGACTGTTACGGTATTTTCTCTTTGTATATTTCACATACCAAAAACTAAAAACAAGATAGAGAAAAGCAAAACGGACACAAATAATTGAGACAGGACTATCGCAGACAGTACCGTCCACAGAATCTAAATCTAAACCAAAACATTTCTATTTTTCATTTCTGGTTTTGAAATTATCAAGGTCTCAAATTCCACTCGCGACTGTTGGAAAGCTTATTTTTCTTTTGCTGTTATTCCTTTTTTTAAAGTATCATTTTATTAACGTTTCACACTATCTTGTCATTTCGAATTTCCTGGCGGCTGCTTGGGGTAAATCCCAAACAAACTTTAAAGGAAGAGACAGATTGCTTTCTAAAGAATTTTCTTGAGAAAGTAAACGAAATTTGCGTGATGCGAGAGCCATATTAGGAAGAATACTCCTACGCAGAAGGCTTGATAAAAATAGAATGGTTATCAATTTATTTAAAATATGTATTCAAAGGGTTGGGTTTAGTTGACATATTTTTTCGAAAATATCATTTTTTTAAAAATTTTTTAAAATAAATTTATTTTTTAAATAATAAATCTTTTTGAGAAGAAGTCTGATTTTATTTAAGTTTAATTTTCAGAAAGAAGTTGAAGAGTTTATATTCTTTTTTTCAGCCAGTGGAAATGGTCTCCTCGAAACTTTCTCGAATACTCACTAATAAGGCTTTACTTCTTCTATTCTGTCCCTGATAAAAATTGAAAATTTTTAGCAATGCCGTGAACGCCACATGTACTCAGATTTTTATTTTCAGAGTCCTGTTCATTAACATTTTGTGTTTACTTAAGAAAATTGAATATACATTTTTGATTTCTCTTTTTTCGACTGACTGAAACCAAAAGAAATTCGGAACTACAATTTACGTAACAAGATCATACACAAAATTTTATTCTTATTATTTTATCTAATTTTATCTTATTTATTTTTTTATCTTTTATTATTTGTATATTAATTTTTTTCTTGAATATTTTTGTGTGATCTTTGTTACATATATATGAATGTACAAATTGACAGAATATCAACCCATGCATGTAACCCCGTGATGTAAGATCAAATTTTGATACAAATTTACCTTTTAATGCTAAAACCTTGCACCAAATTTTTTCGGTCTAATTTTTTTTTTTTTGGATTTTGTAGCTACAGAATTCTCTTGTACACGGATAGACAGACAGACTCACTTCTTGGATTTCGTCAAAAATTTGTGAGAAATTTATAAATCTAATGGCAAGTGTGATAGCAAATTTTATCCCTTTGGATAAAAAATTTTTTTCAGATAAATGAATAAAATTTAGATAGACAGACATAATTCCAAAAATGTGTTTTCGAATTCAGGAAGGTCTGAAATGTGGAGCTTTGTTAAAATATTATGATCCAATTTTCTTACGTCTATAATAGTTTGTGCCCTTTAACTATTTTGTGTGCTATAATCTTTGTGTACTTTGTATACGAAAAAGTAAAAATGTTTGTATTTTACTTTACAGGTTTAAAATTTTTACATTCCGAGACTTAAAATGATCTATCCACCCAAAAAAATCTACACATCTTTATTTAAACACAAAATATCGGGAAAATATGTGGAAGGCATACATTTTATTAACAGAATATATTATTATTGTGATTCACATGTTTGGAGATTCTAAAACTTCTCAACTTACATTTGAAGGCTTATTTATGAAATCATTTGAAAAATTATTTTTATAATGAATTGTTTCAAAATTTCCTATTAATCAGATTTTGAGTTTGAAATTCATGTAATATTTACGTGAATAAATTTATTATCGTTTATAAAATAATATTAACAGATTCCCTGACAAGACTCACGGTTGTGATTCACATCTTGGATTTAATTAAATCGCACCTTTTCTTCCATCTCTTAATTAGATAGTAGTTATTAATCGTAAGCATTAGTTAAATGACGTCAGCAGTAGCCAACGTATTAAAAATCAATTTACGAAATCTAACATCAATATTAATTAGATTCTACATAAATCTAGACAATATTTCTTTTAGATCTTGTATATATTGAAAATAAGAGCAGTGTAAATTGCAGTATAATTTCAAAGCAGTGTAAAAAATTAAATTTTCATGGAATCTTAAAATTACTGGCATTGCAAACCAAAAGTTATTCAGGATTATGTTCAAATTCGGAAGACAGAATTGTCGATGAAGAAATTGGTGATATATTTCACTGTTTATAGAAAATCAAAACTCCAATCAAAAGATGATGTTAGCATTAATTTAATGTTATTTTTAACTGCTTCAAATTAAAAATTATTTATAATTTGTGATAAATCCTATCTTGTTTCAAGAATCACTTTTGAATCTAAACGAATACCAATAAGACTCATTTACAAGTTTAATATCTTGTTATTGTTTATGGCACTTGTTATAGACAAGCCGCTGACAAAGTCAGTGATTTTAAGCCGAGTTTTAGCGTCTCTTGTTTTAGTAGCGCCATCTAGTATCAAGAGTACGTCTTAGCTACTCATTCGTCACAGCCTTTTTCAAGGAGCGGACTTTATTCATACATTTCATTCACTAATCAATAGATCATAATTTCGATCTGAAACAGAGAACGATCATCTCTCATCCAATACCCTCAGTGGTATTGTGTCGACTTGCAAGACTTTGTGGCCACGACAGATTTATACGCGCACCAATCACCAAATACACGGAGAGTTTAATATCTTTGTGATATAGAACAATTATTAATTCAATGAAGCCATTCGAAATCTTATTTTATTATTTCGTTCTGTATATTTATTCGTATAATTTTTTTTAATATTTAATTAATATAAGATATTATTATTGCAATTAATAATAATTCATTTTATAATTTAATAACTTTTTTAAGTCCAACTGTTGAAGGAAAGTCATTTATTTTTTCAGAATTAGATTAAAAAATTTTTTTCGCCACATTGAAGTTGTCTAAATAAAGAATACTAAAAAAAATTAATAATTTTGCTTTATTAAAAACTGGTGATTCTATTTTCTTCTATAAATATAATAAATTTAGATCTTATTTATACTTATGCTTTCTTAGCATAAGTATATTATACAAATTAAAAACTTATATAGTTTTACCAATGAATTTAATTAAATCTGAATTTACCAAAAAACAAACACCTTTGTTTTTTGAGTGTTAATTAATTTTAATTGAAGTTAATTAAGTTTCTTTTCTACAAAATTCCAAATTCATCTTTATTTTTTTTTTTCAAAATGAAAAAAAAAAATCTAGAAAAATTGAAGATCAACTGTATTTCTTGGAAATAAATTACTTAACAATTTTTAATTTTAAATATGTTTAAATGTTAAATTAATATTTTGCTAATATCATCAATCTTATTTAAGCTTTAACAAAATAACAGTAAGTTTGGAACAGATGCATAATTTGAAGACAGATATTTGATTGCTTAAATTTATGACTACAATAAAAACTGAAGGGAGGCGTTCACTTTGAATGTTCTTAACGATTATTAATGGCAATGAAACACGTTCTTTCAATTTTAACCTTAACTACGCCCTTGGGTCAGAATGAGTTGGGTTTGATTAATTGATTTTCGCCTTCTTGGAACTTCTGCACTATTTCTTGAATGAATCATGGTGGGATTTTCTTTCCATTAGGTTTGGAAATAAGTATTTTATGAGCTAAAGAAGCATTGAACTCATTATGAAAAAAGAAGTGATTAAAAACAAATAACAAAATCGATCAAGATGTGATAGATGATTATGATTGCATTATTAAATGATCTTGCCATTTTTTTTTTATTTTTAATGCATTTTAATGATTAATAAATACGTTAAACACATTTATTACAATCAGCTAATGAAAATTGAGATCCTAATGATCTTAAAATGGATATCCATAGGTTTAATCTTTTGCACTCAGAAAAGTAATTCGATGCACAATTATTCAGTTATCACAAGGACTTGCTTATTGCTATGAAAAAAAAAAACTTTTTATTATAGTTTAAGTTGAATTTTACCGAAAAATAAATCTACATCTTCTTACCATTTTTTAGGTACTTTTTTAAAATTCTAAATTAAAATAAATAAATAAATAAAACGTCAAAATGATGCACCATCTTGAACGGTGAGTGAGAGGCACCATGCAAAGAGTTGCACCGTGCAAAGAGTTAAAAGTGCCCAGTGGCCAAATCATAATGCATTAAAGTACCATTTATACGTCTTTCAAGAAACTAATGTAGAACTTCGCAGAAATAAAATGTCAAAATTTTTATAATTTATCTTTGATTATTACAAATTTTGTGTCGCTAATGAAATTAATTTAAAAGTGATAATGTTAAAGGTTTTTGAAAATAACACTTGTATATTATTTACAAAATTGAAAAGAATAATTACATTTAAAGTTAAATAATTATCATAAGAGTGAGAAAAATCGCACCTTTATTGCATACACATTTTAAGCACTTATTTTAGGGTTTTTTTTTTTCATTTTATATGATTTATGAGTATATAGGTATACATGTAAGGGGAAAAAAGTCTCTTTAATCATTAATGTGTATTGTTAAACTTAATAATAATAAAAGACTTGTCAAAAAGATTAAGACTAAGATAAAAGATTAGCAATAAAGCATGTTAATTGTTAGTGAGCATTAAAAGCAGCATTATGAGTTGAATTAATTTCATTGAATTCTTTTTAGCTAGTGTTTTTGACAAATAAAATAAGTTCGAAGTTCTTTGTAAAAGTGGGATAACTTTTTCACATTCTTCTTCATTATGGTATAAATTAAAAATTAGACATAAATCTATCAATTTCGAATTATTCCAAAATCATCATGATGGTGTCACAATTGACATAATCCTCGAAAGCGACCTCTGATGTTAGAAATTACTCAGTTCTTCAACAACGAAGACGACATTATAAGCATAATTTTGTTTCATATAAACCAAGTAATTTATCACAATAATGTATGGCTATTGCATGATTATTATCACAATAATGTATGACTTATCAGGTTAAAAGTATCACAAAAGCTGACAAAATGTTATATAAGCACCCTTGAAATATGAACAACCAAATGAAATCTCTTATATGGATTAATATTCTTTTATGAGATGCAGTGATAGAGCAGATAGAAAATATCTATTCCCATAGAAGCAACTTTTTGTTACAAACATTTTTTTAAGTAAATATTTGTTTGTTCATTTTTTCTTAGCTTAGTTTAAAAGCTTAGATGCAAAGTTTGAAGACTCTTTTTATCTTGAAATACAGTAAAATAAGTATATTATAAATGGGGTATAGTATTTTATACACAAAATAAATTTCCTCTCCTTTCTGTCCCGTTTATTAGGCACTGGCGATTCCCATTAAATTCAATTATCTGGTTCTCTCTTTTAACCAGTGGTAGCTTGTATATTGGAGCCGTAGGAATGCTACAATCTATACTGTATTGCTTAGTATTGTATTAGTATTGTAATACAATATTATTACTTATTGCTAAGCAATACAATATTATTACTTATACAATATTATTATGCAATATTGTATTACTTATTGCTTTCAAAATATTCTATATTTAAACAATAAATAATATACAGGGTGTCCCTGAATCTATGGGTCAAACTGTAAGGGTAGGTAAAATATGTATAAAGATGCATTTTTTTGTATAACATTGTAGGTCGCAAATGAAAAGTTTTGGCGGTAGAGACAAAAATGCTGAGGTAATGGAATAAAAATTCTCTACTTCCGTAATATTATAATAAGTGCACAAATGTATCACCACCAACTTCGATACAGTCCTGATAATGGGGCACTCTTTTGAGGATGCTGGTGTTTCACTAAAAGTTGCTGCAAATTGAAAGTTTTTCAATGAGGTTCTCATCGGAGTCCATTACAGTGTCGTAGATACTGCATTTTCCTGCCTTGTTTGTACTTACTTGCATTTACATGTTCCGTCTACACTTTTCATTTCCGTCCCCATATTGCTACACAAAAATGCTTCTTTATATTTCATTCACCTAACCATAAAAGTTTGGTTAATGAATTCAGGGACACAATGCATTTTTAATAATAACCTTTCTTAATTAATTTTGGAATAATTTAATTATAGGCCAGTAAAATAAATAATTATATTTTTAACTTTATGTAAGTAGGACTTATCAAAGAAGTCAAGCAGTTTCTAATTTTAACTGATTTAAATTAAAAATTACATTTTAAAATAAATGCTTTCGCTTATCTTTTTGCAACCCTTATTTTCTTTTTAAAAATGTATGCAATTTTGCTTGAGGAATAAATTATTAAAGTATAAGGTTAAAATAAAAAGCGTATATAGAAATGCCTTCCGTATTTAATTACGAAAAAACTCAGTAGTACAATATTTTTATTTATAAATAATTGTCGCTGATTTTTTCCTACAAATAATTCAAATTTCAGTTTCAGGAAAAATATTTCTGCTATAGGAAATTATTTAAAATCCAGCTTTCTGTATTTTCCGAAGGAATGAAATTGTATTTCTGACAGTATATCCTTCCACAGTCAAATTGTTCAGTGAATCGAAAGCAATTTCTTACTATACATACGCAACAGCAGAAAACAATACTGGATTAAATTAGATACAATAATGCTCATAGTGAGAGAAAATTTATACGGAAAGAGACAAATCATTTTTCCAGTTTTCTTTCGACTTTTGAAACCTCTAAAATGAATGCTATTAGATTATTGTTGGATTTAGATATCGCATGCAAAATTAAATAAATCAGTGGTTATATTTAAACGCTGAAAAAAGTTGAGAAATGCCGAAGTTCCGCAATGTCCATACACAAGTCGTCCCTAACTTTAACTATCCAGAATTTTCTGTAACTTTTAAATTTATTTCTTTTCAAATGCTATCACGAAGAAATTTAAGTTCAGACATGGCCACCCAAAGCCTCGAATTACCAAAAAAAAAAGAATATTTGCCTATATGACCAGACATATTCGAATCCGACGATGGATTGAGGTATGCAAGAATTCTGTCTGTGAAAACAACAAGCCCCGGCGACAAGAATTCCCCAGGTCCCTGTCCAAAAATGGCAGAACAACAATTTTATGCAGATCGAGAGGGTAATAACCAAGCGGCGCCTTTGGTATGCCTCGCCGTGTCTTCCGCTTCTTTTTGCTCAACAACTGATGAATCCTTTCGTGACGTCATAACTTCTCGATCTTCTCCTTTTCAGATACTATATATTTTTTTTATTTCTGATCCTTCCCAAGGTCAAGGACAACTGGAAGGTACGACGGGCGCCTTCAAGAATGTTGTTCTCGTCTTACGCATGTCGCCAGGTGAGATTATAGTATTCTTCAGGTGGAAATTCCCCATGAACTGCGACAGCTATCAAGTTACGTCTGGTATCCGCGATCTTTTCAATTTTTTCCCCTTATTTTTACAACTAACCCTTACCCTCCAGGGATGGATTCCCCAAATAACATAATGCAGGGCTCCCGACCATAGCTAAACATCAATTATCCTTGGCACTTACATGGCGAGCAGATGGTTTTAAATGTTAACAAACGTCACAGCTTATGCAAAAGAACCATTTAAATAGATTTTGTTTGATGATTAAATCTTTTTCAATCATTTTTTTACAACAATAGTTCAATATTCTTTGAACTGATATTGACGTGGCAGCCCAGATTAAATATTGCGAGTGTCAAATGTTTTTGCTACTGTTTTTTAGTAAATAAAAAATCACAATTGTGTCCTTTATACATCTAATTTGAAGATTCCTTTATAAAAAAAAATCGATGAACAGAAATTTCGATAAAAAAAATTTCTCTATGCAGAAATATATATTGGTAATTTTTCATCATTTCTTTATTATTTAATTATGCATTGCTGGTTAATTTTTTTTAGATTCAAAGAATCTCTAAATATAAAAGAAATTTATTACGATCTTTATTTCACTTATATTTTTACAAATTACAACGATTTTTCAAAATTGTTGATATTGATATATCTGAAAAAAAAATACGATAATCATGATATGATATGATATGAAGAAATATGATTACCACTATGATATAAAAATGTCGATAGCAGTAAATAAAAAAATATGAAATATCGAAAGTACCGATATTTCATATTTTTTATTTAGCACTTCTTAATTTTATCCCCCTTTTTAGGTTTTTTATCTAACTGAATTCCTTTTTAATAGCTAAAAATTATCATTTAAGGGCCGTACTTAATTAAAGTAAAAATCTTACTCTTTATTAGAAAAAGGATTTATAAAATAAAGGAAATTCATCGGCATATAGTAGTGAATTGAAACATACTAATATAGGAAAAGGCGAATAAAGTAGAATCATTCAACATTCAAAATATATGCGAATGTTGCCAAATATTTTTCTTAACTTATTTGATATATCATAAAAGATTTTACTTGCGGGTTCGATAAAAAAAAGAAAAAAAGTAGCGCCGTAAGAAAGCAAAAGCTTTCATTGGGAGAGTGACTAATAACCATTCGACAATTTTTCGACCAATAACCATTACACCTAATAACTACTAAAAATAAATTTAAGATTAAAAAGCAACAACATAATTTATGTTGTATTTTTATTCCATTACTAGCCGCCTTTGGCGACCAGCCAGTTCGCCAATCTTAATGCTCGTTAAAATTTTAATAATTAACTATTTTATGTAATTCCTACTTTAATAGGTTCTTCATTAAAATATTTTAAAACTTCAAATTTCAATTCACTCAGAATATTATAAAGGCCTTCAGTCATAACGTAATCTGTATCTCTCCAATTTTCTGTTAGCTTCCGTAGAATTTATGCTTTAAATTAAAGTGGAAATGATTAATCTGCAATTAATATAATAATATTTTTTACTGAAATAAAGCATTTTTTTTTGTAATATGATTACTGAAAACAGAGTCATTGAGCATTTAAACCTTATGGGCACTAAAGAATATCTTTCTTAATTTATGTAATATCTCAAGAATTTGTCAACAAAATTTTTTCAGATTCATCTTGAGCAGGTATATTAATTAACAATGTTTAATTTTAAATGCATCAAACACTAAGGAAATAAACAGAATCGTTTAAAATAATCGGTTGAAAACAGGTTAAAAATTACTTAAAAAACGATGAACTTAAACTAACATAAATACAAATTAATTACAAAAACATACAACTAACCAAAAAATAATTTAAATCGATTCCGCTTCTGTTGAAATGTAAACAATCAGAATACAATGCGCATGCGTGAATGTTTCTACGCCAGTTGGGGTAACGCTATGTTGATTAGAAATTTTTAATTTCCTTTATTCTGTGTTATTTTAATTCAAAAGTACTTCAGAATGAATCTGAAACATGGATTAATTAACAATGTTTCATTTTAAATGCATAAAACATTAAGAAAATAAACAGAATCGTTTGAAATAATCGGCCGAAAAATGTTAGCCCTAGCCTCATTGCTGGTGGAAAAAAAAAAAAAAAAAAAAAAAAAAAAAACTGAAGCCTTATTCATTTGGCGGTGGGGAAAATGAAAGGATTTTTTTGGCGGGAAAGTTAGTTTTTAATTAATAATTAAAATTTCAAAAAAAGGGACCCCAGATGCATATTCCCGATCTCCAAGGTATACACGTACCAAATTTGGTAGCTGTAGGTCAAATGGTCTTTTCTGTTGAGCGCCAACACACACACACACACATTGAGCTTTATATATAAGTATAGATATACAAAAGAATACATAATATGCATTTTTTCCCATTATATATCACTACTCACATTTGGTGACCTCACCGGGAACAACGTTTGTGTTTAATTTCGCATAAATCTCATATGCACTATCTAATGCTCTATCTACTTCAACAAAGTATCTTTAAAAATCCAACTGTGATAAGTATTGAAGTCATATAATAGTTTTACATCTATTATGTTTATTGCGAATGGAACTTCTCTAATGGAATCTATTCCCGTGACGTCATAGAACTATTAAAAAGCATTTGGGTAAACTATATTCGAAATGCATGTTGGCTTTCGAGGTACTGAAGTTCCGATTTCCTTTATTCTTGTAAACTATTCAGGTAATTTACAGAATATATCATTATATCTGTAGCATTGAACAGTGGGAAAAATCTTCCACGTGATTAAATACTTGAGGAAACAATAAAAACGGCTTAAATTTCATTGCAACAATAAAATATATCGTTAAAAATTATAAAAGAATATTTTTTAAATTAAAAAATATCACACAGCAACAACTAAGTTGGTATCATTAAAAAATCATTTTAAAAATTTAAAAATAATGCGTAAATTATTTTGACGCAATGATTTTTTCACAACTTATAATGGAAATACTAAGAAAATTATGGTATAATATTTATTATTGAAAATAAAAAAAAGGTTCTGAATTTCACACTCTTACTCGTTTGTGTCAAAGTTGGCAGATGAATGTTAATAATATATGGAACACTAGCAGACACATATTCTTTTTATTAGCAGAGATTAATTACATAAGTAAAGTGGATTTTTGTGTTTTATGATCAATTTCTGTTATAAATTTGAATAAAAAATAGTGTTGAAAAATATAAATCTGGCATACGATCTGTCAGTAAGATTGGAGCTTCTCGTAAATCAAAGGAATTCAGTAGTTTTATATATTAAATTATGCGACAAGAAAGAACAGTAGTGATTTTTTTTCTTCTGTGTTCTGGTGAGCTATTGAAGGTTTACTCAGTTTTCTTCAAAGTGAGACAGAAAATAGTCCATTGCCCTCCAGACCATTTTCCATGCAGATAACTTAATCCCCTATTTTGGGCCTCAAGTAATACTTGAGTATTTCAGGATCGCTTTGACCAACAAAATATACCAAACTTCATTTTTATCATGATTCCTTTACTCATGAATTGGCAAAACATGCTAGACGAAATGGAATTAGAATCACAAATTCCGCAACTACTTTATTGGGAGTAATTAGAGAATTTAATTTAATTAATTTTGAAAATGTACCATTAAACTTTTTTTTTTTTTAGTATTCCACAAAAATGTCAAACTCTCAAAATTTTAATTTTGAAATTGCTTCTCTTCTGCATATTGATCCATTTGCAGTTCATTTTTACTTTCTCGTATAAATAGTATTGAGAAAGTATAGAAATTGTCAAAAAATTCGAACTCGGGATTTTGACGAATCTCCATGTTTTAAACCCCCCTGAGTTTCAAAAACACATTTTAGGAAAATGTGCGTTCTATCTGCCTGTGACAAAAATAACTGAAAAATGCTTAGAGCTAGATGGTTGAAATTCGGTATACTTTTACACTAAATGTTCATAATTTTATCAAATTTTGAGTAAAACTTGGTAAGAAGAAGTCCATTTGTCCTGCTTTTCTAATATAAATTAATTCAATAATTTCAAAACGAAGAGAGCTAAATAGATAAAATTTGGTACACAGATTTAATATTTATAGTGTGGATACTTCTCATATTTTGACACAAATTCAACGAGGAATTGATCGTCTGTGGTCTGAATTTTCAGAAACATGTAAACGCGATAACTCAAAAACGCAATATCAAATTTATCAAATTTTTACGTGAGTTTGAGACTACAAGTAGAGTTTTATCACAAACTTTGGTTTCAATGCCAGAGATTAATCGCCAAAAAATTCTCCAAGGATGACACGAAAGATTTAGTCAAAATATTGAATTCACGCCAAAAGTTAATATTTCGTAACTATTGTACGCCAATGCTTTGTAAGGCGTTCTCAGAGATTGCACTTTTATGATGACCACTCCCACTGGTTCATTTCTTTCATTGTCATTTGTTCTGTTATCTATGCTTTTTGTGCTTTGAATTAGTACAAAGCAAACAAAAATATAGCTATTCCATCCATTATAGAAACCAGCAGGAGTGGTCTACCTAAAATTTTCTGACATACTCTCCAAATGAGGACTTATTCTTCCTTCTCCTTCGCATAAAATTATGAGACCTGAGTAAGGCCCCAAATGCTTTATGTGGCCTTAGCGAAAAATAGTTACGGAATACAGAATTTTTGGCCCGAATCTAACATTTTTATTGCGTCTATCGTCCGAATGTGTGTTTTTGAATGCCTTTTTGTAGATTGTATGAAACCAAAATTTGACATGGTACTGCTGTTGCAGTCACAAAATAACATATCGAATTAAATTGATTTAAATCACTCCGTTTATGAGTTACATGCATGTGGAAGTACAACTGATGATCCATCCTTTGACAGATCTATCTGAAATTTGGTAAGAATTTTCGAATAAACTTTGTACCAAATTTTATTTACCTAGCTCTTTGCGTTTTGAAATCATCGAGTTCACTTGTTATCGAACAGCCAAATAGACAGATTTTTTACGAATGGAGTTCGTTTAAAAACTGATAAAAGTCTACAAATTTGGCCGCGATTCCATATACCAAATTTCACCTCTCTTAAAGCCTTTTTTTAGATATTATGTTCACAAATAGACAGAAATAATGTCAAAAATGAGTTTTTCGAACTCAAGGAGATCTGAAACGCGGATCTCGAGTTCGAATTTATGACGATTACAATACTTCCTCTATACAAAAAAGAAAAAATATTTCCGTTTACTGCCATTTTTTTCCATTAAAAAGAAATGCAGCTAGATCTAAAAGAAAAGCTTGAGGAACGGGTACATTTATGATAAATATCTTCCATTACAACCTCTTTTGCTATTTTTATTCGCAAACTGCTCTTCGTTTTCAAATAATGGCGATCAGTTACTCTGCAATGATCGACTTTAATTCTCTGGAGAATGATCTCGAAGCTGCGTAATTTTTCTTTTCAACTAAGATCCACAATGTAGAGGAAATTTTCCGAGATCGGAAATAAGTCCTGATGCATTGTGACCTATAAAAAAAAAGGAAAAGAATGCTCGGAACCTAAGACTACATTGAAGGTCGAAGAGCAGATTGTTGATAAACTTGGCACCAGATACCTGCTCATCTTATTGCGTCTAAGCGTTGACTTACGTTCGTCCTTTGGAGGTGAACAACTTAATTAATTATTCGTTGAAAGTACATGATACTTCATAGGGAAGAAAGAATGTTCCAATGTTACGATTCGTAGTGATTTCTTGAACCTTTTTTCCATCATTAATTTTTTTACAGAGTGAATTAATTCATTGATGAAGGTTTGGTATATAATTTATCAAGAGTTAGAATTTTTATCTTTATTAAACTGGTCACTTAAAAATATGATTTTAAAAAAGTTATTTATAATTATTTTTTTCTGTTTGAATCGAATCTTCATCGGTATAACTTATTGAAACCGTTTCGAAGATATGTGGACAATTTATGCACAAATTAAATTTGTAGAAATTATATTTATGCTTTTACTGTATCTTTTATTTAAAAAATTCAGCCTTATTTCTTAAATAAAATGTTTTCTTGATTATGACCGAACTTGATCGATGATGATCAAATGATTATATAATTTTTTATTGAAAATATATTCTATTTAAATATGAAATGTATATATTTCAAGTAACCTGCAATACATTTTGTCGAAATTTGTCTTGTACGAAATCGTTCCAGGTCATTCCTGAAAAAAAAAAAGTCTGAATTCTATAATCTATCGTATTTTTCAACTAGATTCATCTTGTTTAAATATTCTGCCATCGGTTATTCGAACATATGATTTGAAATAAATTGGAGTCAGTTGATAACTCCTGTGATCTGTAAAATATGATAAACTAACTTGTTGATAACTTCTGTGATCTGTAAAATATGATAAACTAACTTGTTGATAACTCCTGTGATCTGTAAAATATGATAAACTAACTTGTTGATAACTCCTGTGATCTGTAAAATATGATAAACTAACTTGTTGATAACTCCTGTGATCTGTAAAATATGATAAACTAACTTGTTGATAACCCCTGTGATCTGTAAAATATGATAAACTAACTTGTTGATAACTCCTGTGATCTGTAAAATATGATAAACTAACTTAAACAAGCTGGAGTGATGTCTCCAAAATTTTCTCTCATATTCCATAATAAAGGGTTTATCTTCCCATTCCCCTGAATAAATAGGTGTTGATCTTGGGTAAGGCCGTGCACACACCGGGTGCTCAGAATTTTCTTTTCAAAATCCCCACATGAAGGTTTTGTGTTTCTTAATACAATGAAGGAAATCAGATATCCATTTTGGATGCCATTTTATTAATCGATTGAACCAAAAATTTGACAAAGAACAACAAGTTTAATTACAAAATCACGTAGCAAATTTCATTTATTAAGTCATTGCATTTTCGAGATATTGTGTCTACACTCTACATGCAAATGTACGGGCCGACAGATGGTCATGCCTTCTGTGGATTGTGTTCAAAATTTTATATAGATCTACAATTTAGATACTTAAGCTATGTTCGAAATTTTATCATTTATCTCTTTCTATTTTGTACTTATTTACCTGTATTCGAATACACAGGCGACAAATTTCTTGTCAATGGATTTCGTTCAAACCTGCAAATTTGGTGTAAAGAACACATATCAAATTTTGTCCATTTATCTCGAAGAGTTTTTGAGTCATCGAGGCATGATTTTAAAAATGTGCTTTTCGGATTCAGATGTCCGAAATTTGGGGATTCTTGAAAATCATGAGTTCAAAGTTTGTAGATTACAGTACTTTCT
This sequence comes from Argiope bruennichi, assembly GCF_947563725.1. NCBI lineage: Eukaryota > Metazoa > Arthropoda > Arachnida > Araneae > Araneidae > Argiope > Argiope bruennichi. The sequence goes on along the minus strand of NC_079151.1, from coordinate 127,497,469 downwards.
TTTTGTATACTTCGCATGCGAGAATGCAAAAAGACTCCTTAATATGTTTCTTGTGGTAATTTCGATCTAATTCAGGTTTAATTATTTTTATCATGTGAGAACAAGATGTTGTTTTGGTTAGGGGTTTTGAAGCTCGAAATCGCGTAGGCTATGAATAAAGCATAAATGGCAATTTTCATCATCATCTTTTAATCGCATATATTTTTTTACCTGCTTTTACCAGTATTGCATTATTATTATACGTGCTTCTTTGAAAGCAGATGCGTTTTCAAAAGGTTGACCTGCTTTTACCAGTATTGCTTTATTAATACGTATGCTTCTTTGACAGCAGATGCGCTTTTAAAAGGTTGAAGTAGAATTATGACACCATAGCTGTTATTTCTTCTGAAAATAGATCGAGCTCCAAAACTTTGTTTGCCAGTTAGAAAAATTGAAAATTAAAATTAAAAAAAATTATATATATATATATATATATATATATATATATATATATATATATATATATATATATATATATATATATATATATATATATATATATATATATATAAAGAGAGAGAGAGAGGGAGACCGATAGAGAAGTCTCGTGATTGTTTCAAACCAGTTCAAACCAAAAATCGAACCAAACCATTTCAAACCAGACAAACAGTGACTTAAAAAATAATAATGTTCTCACATGATAACTTGAAATTTGCGATCGTAGATTTCATTTTTATTCTTTCTTTGGTTTCTTCTCATCAGACTGAATATCAATCACTAACTATCGTCATTACATTTGTACTCTTTTAATTGGACAAAAACAACGTGACGTCGAAATCACAGAGATACGTCAATTTTCATATCACCTTACATTCAACTGCGCATTGTCATATACTGTTACATTCATAAAATTAAAAAGGAACAACAAGTGCGCAATAAATTCAAAAATTAATTTTATGGTGTCTGTTTGTCGTGTATCACGTGAGCATGAACTGATCCCAAATCTCGTGCAATATCACATAATAAAAATGTGATCCCTTTTTACTTTCTCGAATACACAGTATAGAGAGTAATCGTCAAAAAATACGAGCTCGAGGTTTTGACGAATCGCCACTTTTAGATCTCCCTACGTTCTAAAAACACTTTTTTGGAAAATATCTATCTGTAACAAAGATAATTCAAGCTAGTTGCATGATATTTGGTATACTGTCTTTGTACTAAAATTGTAGATTTTCGTCAAATTCTGAGCTTAATTCGTATAGAGGAAGTCTCCTATTTCTTTAAAATAATGTCTACAAAACAATGAGAGTTGTTTGAATAAATTCACTACACAGATTCAATATTTATATTATAGACAAATATCATATTTTGAGCCAAATCCAACAAGAAGTTTACCGTCTGTCGGTTTGTAGTCATCGTTGTAGCTGAACATTTTCAGAAAAATAATGATTTAAATATATCAAATTTGGTATGAAATTTTGTGACCACAAATTTAATTCTGTATCGAATTTTGTTTTAATCAGTAGAGAAAAATGCGTCTAAAACACAAATTCAATTTTCGGATACTATTATACCCTTGCCATAGATTAATCGCCAAAAATCTCGCCAAATCTCGCCAAGGCAATGTAGAAAAAATGCTAAATTATCATCAAAAGTTAATATCAATAATTCTCATCAAAGCGTTTTCTGTTATAATATCTTTATTAGAGAGTAGGTGAGAAATTTTTGGGGATCCACCCCTATTGGTTTGAAAGATAACACCACAGTTTCTTAATGTGTAAAAAAATAGGAGAAAATTGGAAAATACTTGATTATATTCATTTTTCCAAAAGCATTTCTGGAATACCGAAACCTGTTTATGATAGTCATTATATATATTTAACTACAGAGTGATAATGGAAAAAGAACTGTTTTGAAATATGAAGTCCTAACTATCATACCGTTCATTGAAAATGAATGAAATTTTGATTTAAGGTATTTTGAGGCATGCGTCAAGAATCACATGAAGAACAATAGTTAGAAATTCTAATAATTATGGTTGTAGTAACAAAATTTCGAAAATTTTAAAAGGCAATGCAGATAATAACAAAATTTCAAAAATTTTAAAAGGCAATGCAGACTTTTATATGAAAATGCGATTTCCATTGTAAAAAACTATAAATGGCATTTGAACAATACTTTTAGCATGAAAACTGCCGGCGTTAGACGGACTAAAATGAAAAAAGAAGAAAAAAATTGTGGATCTTATCATATTACTACTTTTTTTCCTACTAGCATTTCAATTCACACTGCATTTTCGTTTCTGATTGCAGTTTATCGAATCTCTCTTAAATAAGAAGATGAGACCAAGGTACGAATATTTTCTGATTCAGCGTAAGATACTGTTCACAAGATGACAGAAAAGAGTGTGATATATATGCCTCGTACCATGCTATTTTCTACTCTGACAAGCAAACAAAGTGGGGAAATTGTAAAAATTTGTAATTATATTGCGTGTCTACCGCAGAAACTTGAGCTATGTCGAGGTCTGTATACTATAAAAGCTGTATGGAGCTTGTACGCCTATTTGAAGAAATGGTTACACATGAGATGGTTCTCGGTCTGGATCGCTGTCCTTTCCTCTCGAGACAGTTGCAGAAACTCATGAGATGACAAGCGAAGTTCATCTTGCAAGCGCAAGTGGTGCTCCACGCGTTCTGCATTTGCCGAATTTTACAGTCCTCAAGATTTGTGTTCTATTCTCCATATTGGTTTAAGCGTGACTAGATGTTGCAATCAGGTGATTACCAACTACGACTAGATACTGCTAATGAATTCTTCATCCAGTATAAGCATAATTATGCATTTTGTGGATAAAGCCCATTTCTCATTAATTGATTACGTCAATTTGAAAAATTGCGTGCACGGGTTACGCAACAATCCCCATAGTGTGGTTGCACTTCCTTTATAAAAATAGATAGTGAGTTTGTAGTGCAATATAACAAGCATTTCCATTTTCAGCTTTTAATTTTTGGAAAAGGTTGCTGCTGTAAGTTTATAAATATATACGATAACAAGTGTTCGTTATCTAGAAATGTTCTGGAATTTCAACAGCGAAACATTCTGTACGGGGTGTGGATGAAAGATAACATTCTCTCATATTCGAGATTTACTATCGAACGTTTCTTAGCACTACAATTTGATGACACAATTATCCCGAGTCATTTTACAATTCTGTTACCGCCAAAGTCCACTGACATCACTCCAAGGGATATCTGGTTGTGAGGATGTCTGAAATTCAAAGTGCAAACGATAATTTAATCCTCAAGCTAAATCCGATTTGAACGATACTATCAGACATCAGATTAAGCATGTTTATCTTGCCATGGTATGTGCTGCAGTGCTATCCACTATTTGTGTAGGTAAAGTACCATCGTTTGTGAAATCAGTCACGTGGAAACTTTTTGAAACACAATAAAATGTTTTGCTTTCTGTTACTTCACTATTCTGATTGGTAGTTTTCGCTTTTCTTCTTAGTCTGCCTAGCGCCAGCCATTTTCGTGGCATAGGTGTGGTCTTAAAGAATACTGGAATGAAATATTTCTATGGATATCACATTCCAGTTAGCTAAAGTAAGTTCTGATATTTAAAATTCGAAATTTTATTGCCTTAACCGTAATGGTTAGAGTTTAATTGTTGTTTTTATATGATTCTTGAGCGCATACCTTAAAATACTTTCAATCAAAAGTTTATTCAGCTTTCCGTGAATAGTATGATTGCTGGACTCATATTTAGGGAAGTTTTGCTTATAATCACGCTTTGTACTCTCAGTGCATGTTTTAACCACTCTATATACTCTCAATGCATGTTTTAACTACTCTATATACTCTCAATTAGGGATTGCAATACCGGACCAAAATTACAATACCGGTATTCGGTATTTTTTAGATCTTAATACCGGGATACCGGTTTTAATACCGGTATTAGAAATTTTAGAAAAAGAAAGAAAACACACGTGTTTCTTTGTTTTATTTGCCAGTTTTATTAGAAAGGGTAAATATTACAAAAATAATTTGTAACTTATAAATTATAACAGTATCTAAAGAATTACAAAAAAGTAAAGGAACAACTTATTTATTTAAATCACAAAATATTGAAAATATCACTATTCAGTCTGTGGTACTAATACAAATTTTTAAAATATGATCTTAAAAAACATAATGCATCGATTGTACTATCATTAAACCTGAAAAGTAATCTTGTGCAAAAATTACTAGCTGTCCAAGTATTTACCTCTAAATCCCTCATCTTCAAATCGCTTATCGGATCGTTTTGGATATAGCTGATTTCTGTACTGTAATTTGGTTCGTTGAAATTTTCTTATTTATCGCTAATTCTAATTTTTGTTCAAGAGACAATTCCTTTTCACTATCGACATGAGTGTCATCATAATCTTCGATAACTGAACAGAATTCTTTTGAATGTGGATAGGTTTATGGGTAAAAATTTGTAAGAAAATTTACTATAAACTTAATCAGATTTGAATTGGTTATTTACTTTTCTTCTTTTTCATTTTTATTTTAAAAATAATTATAATTATGTAAATACCATAAGACATTTTCTATTTTGATATGCCTTTCTTCTGTGTGATTTTTGAATGTAATTTATAATCTTCAGGTAGTGATGTGTGCTGTTCTAGTGTGATGTGTGCTGTTCTAGTGTGATGTGTGCTGTTAGGAGTAAACGGTGCCAACGTGTTTTAAAATCTAATATTAACATATATTCTGTTTTATTTTCAGTTAGTATGTATTTTAATAATATGTTATCTTTTATAGAGGAACGTTGAAATATCTTAACAATTTTCCGAACTTTATAAATTATAGGAAGCAATACTTGATGGGTTAATATTTCATCCTCATTAGCAATAACTTCTTCAACAATTACATTGTTATTATCTTCATTGTCAATATCACTCTCACTCTTACTCTTTTCAAAGTTGGAATCCGAAGTTTCTATATTCACAGTATTTGGATTCTTCTATTCTTTTTTTTTTTTTGGTATAATACATCTATTATTCCTAACAGAATTCCATGAGCATAGCACAACTGCTGATTTGCACCAATCAACTTTCCAAATTTTCTTAATAACTGTTGCTTCATCAGTCATTATGGATACAATTTCTTCTTTCAGGGATAATCCATGTTTCGCTAATTTAGATTTAAACAATTAATTAAGCCATTAATTTGTTAATTAATTTCGCCCGTTAGGGAGACATAAATACAAAAACCTATACTATTTTGCTATGTTGGCGATACCTGAATATATAGTGGAGACAATTTTAAAAATTTGTAGTAAATACCGAAAAACCGGTATTTAAGCTTGTGAATACCGGTATTACAAAATTGTACAAATGGCTCAAAATACCGGTATTCGGTATCCCGGTATACCGGTATTGTAATCCCTACTCTCAATGCATGTTTTAATCACTCTATATACTCTCAATGCATGTTTTAATCACTCTATATACTCTCAATGCATGTTTTAATCACTATATACTCTCAATGCATGTTTTAATCACTATATATACTCTCGATGCATGTTTTAATCACTCTATATACTCTCAATGCATGTTTTAATCACTCTATATACTCTCATTGCATGTTTTAATCACTCTATGCGCATGTTTTAATCACTCTATATACTCTCAATGCATGTTTTAATCACTCTATATACTCTTAATGCATGTTGTAATCACTATATACTCTCAATGCATGTTTTAATCACTATATATACTCTCGATGCATGTTGTAATCACTATATACTCTCAATGCATGTTTTAATCACTATATACTCTCAATGCATGTTTTAATCACTCTATATACTCTCAATGCATGTTTTAATCACTCTATATACTCTCAATGCATGTTGTAATCACTATATACTCTCAATGCATGTTTTAATCACTATATATACTCTCGATGCATGTTTTAATCACTCTATATACTCTCAATGCATGTTTTAATCACTCTATATACTCTCATTGCATGTTGTAATCACTATATACTCTCAATGCATGTTTTAATCACTATATATACTCTCGATGCATGTTTTAATCACTCTATATACTCTCAATGCATGTTTTAATCACTCTATATACTCTCATTGCATGTTTTAATCACTCTATGCGCATGTTTTAATCACTCTATATACTCTCAATGCATGTTTTAATCACTCTATATACTCTTAATGCATGTTGTAATCACTATATACTCTCAATGCATGTTTTAATCACTCTATATACTCTCAATGCATGTTTTAATCACTCTATATACTCTCAATGCATGTTTTAATCACTCTATATACTCTCAATGCATGTTGTAATCACTATATACTCTCAATGCATGTTTTAATCACTATATATACTCTCGATGCATGTTTTAATCACTCTATATACTCTCCATGCATGTTTTAATCACTCTATATACTCTCAATGCATGTTTTAATCACTATATACTCTCAATGCATGTTTTAATCACTATATACTCTCAATGCATGTTTTAATCACTATATATACTCTCGATGCATGTTTTAATCACTATATATACTCTCAATGCATGTTTTAATCACTATATATATTCTCAATGCATATTTTAAACACTCTATATACTCTCAATGCATATTTTAATCACTCTAAATGCATGTTTTATTCACTCTATATACTCTCAATGCATATTTTAATCACTCTAAATGCATGTTTTATTCACTCTATATACTCTCAATGCATGTTTTAATCACACTATATATGATTGGTTGCTTCAGTTTATGAAACAACCAGTCTTAAAATGTTAAATATTGATTTCGTCGTCACCAAAAAATTATCTAAACCATAAATGTGTTTTCGATGATAATTATTAATTTTTGATGTATTAATTAATTTGATTACTGATGTATTTTAAATTTTACGTGATCCTTTTCAACCAATTTTTTATTTTCTGGTATACGTAATACAGAGAAAGTATAGCAATCGTCAGAAAATTCGGAATCGAGATTTTGACAAATCTCCACGTTTTAAACCTCTCTTTCGAAAAACCCATCTTTGTAAAATAATCGTCTCTCTATTCCTATATGACAAAGATCATTCAAAAACGCTTCGAGCTAGACGGTTGATATTTGGTACACGGTCTTTACTCTAAATTTGCAGATTTATATCAAATTGTAAGTAAAATCTGTTCAGAGGAAGTTCTATTCGGTTGTCCAAATATAAGTTGAAACGATAACTACAAAACGAAGAGAACAAGATAGATAAGATTCGGTACACAGATTCAACATCTATGGTGTAGATACCTATCAAATTTTGAACAAAATCTATCAAAGGATTGATTTGTTTTCGATTTATACTTTCAGAAACATGTAAACGCGTTAATTCAAAAATGCAACAATTCAAATATATGAAATATGCTATGTGATTTTCTGACTACAATTATAGTTTTGAGTCAAATTTTAGTTTTGATCGGTTGAGAAAAATGTCTAAAACACTAATTCTGTTTTTGGATACTGTTAACGGCATGTCAGGGATTAATTGCCAAATAATTCGCCAAGAATTACACGATAAATTCAGTAAAAATGTTAAATTCACGCCAAAATATATTTCGTTATATGTACGCCACTGCCATGCAAGGTATTCTCTGGCAAGCCACGTTTATTAGAAAGTATGCAAGAAAATTTTGGAAAATCACTTCCACTTTTTAAATTACGAGTTTTCTAGTCAATCCAAAAAAGAAATGCTGTCCTTTCTGATAATCCATTGAGTTAATTTTCTTGGTTTTTCCTAAATAGGAATAAATATCATCACATATGGAATAGTGAAATAGGAAAAGGGAACAAAACCTTTTGCTGATTGAGTTGAGAACTGACAGATAAATTCCACAGTCATTGGAAAGATTGAAATCCTAATATCTTAGTGAATAATATCTGAAATAAAAAATATATTTTAAAATTTAATGAAAGAATAATATTAAAAAATTAATTAATAGCAAAATCTTTTTGTTTTTAAATCTGGAAGAAAGTTTAAAATCGCCTTAAGATTCCAAAGTAATATGAAAGCGAGAAGAATTTCCTATCGTATAATATAAATTTCTATAACAAATACATTTTTATCGTCTGCAGGAAGATAAATATTTTGTAACGGTTTATAAATGTTCTCAAAAATGCTAAAAGCATTATTAAATTCTCATATAACAAACGAATAAAATAGTGTTAAATAATAAATGAAAGAAAATTAATTTCATGGAGTTATTTGGAAAATTTATAATTTCTTGAATTGTTCTATACTTAATAAGAACTCAATACATCTTTCAAAGGTTACATACATGATTTTATATTCAATAGAGGAATCTAGAGAAATAATTCCCAAAGGAAAACTATTATGTAACTTCGAAACAGATTCATCTCTGACAGTCAAAATATTTTTAACTGTAAAAAAAAAAAGAAGAGTTTTGGTAGGAAAAAAAATTAGATTTCAACCTTAACTCTGAATGCCCCCTCGGTATTGCAGTGACAAGGATTGATTATAAACGAGTTTTGGTATGAAAACATCAGTTAAAACTTAAGATTTCATTACCATAAAGAATTGAAAATGATAAAAAGCTATAGAACAAACCTCCCCCATCTCCTTTTCCTTTCCCCCTTTTTTTTTTGAAATTCTTTATTCAATCAAAGAAAAAATGACATTTTTCTCTTATTTCACTTAATTGTTTTAAAAAGGAACAGTTTTCATAATACTTGCTTAAAGCCCATACTGGCGTAATTTTTGCTAAGCTACATTACTATTACGAATTTACACCAGAGCACAAATTGTCCTTCAGTTTAAGAAGTCCTTTTTAATTTCTTGTATATGAAGTATAAAGAAAGTATTGCAATGTCAAAAATTCAAAGTCGAGATTTTGACAAATCCCCACGTTTTAGACTTTCCCGAGTTTGAAAAGCACATTTTTGTAAAAGGTCCGTCCGTCTGTCTGTGACAAAGATAACTCGAAAACGCTTTGAGCTAGGCAGATGACATTTGGCATACATTTCTTTCACCAAATGTGTAGATTTATATCAACTTTTGCGCAAAATCCGTTCAGAGGAAGTCTGTCTGTCTGGCTGCTCAAATATAAGTTAACACGATAACTACAAAACTAAGAGAACTAGATGAATAAAATTTAATACACAGATTTAACATCTATTGTGTAGACACCTATCAAATTTTGAACCAAATACAACAACGGATTAACTGTCTGTTGTCTGTACTTTCAGAAACATGTAAATGCGACAATTCAAAATCGCAATGACTTAAATATATCGAATTGGGTATGGTATTTTGTGACTATAAGTGTAGTTTTGTGTCAGATCTTTGTTCCAATTGGTGGTAAAAACATGTTTAAAACTTAAATTTGATTTTTGGATGCTTTTAGCTGCATAACAGGAATTAATCGCCAAAACACTCGCCAAGGATGACACGATAGATTCAGTAAAAATATTAAATTCACACCGAAAGTAAATATTTCTTAACTATTGTACGCCAGTGCCGTGCAAGGCATGGCAAGTTTATCAGAAGCTATGCAAGAAAGTTTTTGGGAGACTACTCCGGCTGGCTTAATTTAACCCTCTCTAGGGCCGTGGGTAGTATGCCTCCCACCAAATTGATCAATCTTTGTATGAAATTATGTAGGTTGGCATAAGTTCTGACACATTTTTTTAGTAAGTCAGAAACTTAGATGCTTCAGTTCTCTATCTCAGACAAAATGATGCGTCTTGATTTGTTACTTAATTATTAATTAACCAAATTAATTAATTAATCAAATTAAATTTATTCAATAAGCTAAATGAATCCCTTTTCTTATTCTAATTTCAAGCCTAAAAATATTTTAACATAATAAGACTAGAAAAAAAATGGCCCTTTAAAGGGTTAAGCTAAGTAAGCAAATCAATAAAAAAAATTTGTACAATAATGTACTCCGAAGTTATTTTTGGAGAACATTAAATACTTAATTAAAATTTCGAAAACTCATTACTATGAGCACCTATTAGCTAAGTGAACGATTTGATTTAAATTCCAACGGTCTGTTCGCTAGATTGTTTTGAACGTATTTTGTACTTTCGCTGTCTACAGATAATGTTCAACTGCCCCTAAATTCTAGCACGTTTAGCTATATCTTCATCGCTAAAATAGATCTTGAAAAGCTCCTGAGACAGATAGCTGGGTTTTTTTAAATCCAAGTTTCATTCCGCCTTTGTTCCTTCATCTGTCTTTAAGATTTTTTTTTCCAAGATGAATCGCTGTTGAGTTATGTAGTAATCATACAAGCACTGTTATTTTCTTTTCAAATATGTATGCAAATTATAGTTGTAGAAAACCAAAAGAAAAGCCTAGAAAGGTTCTCTTCACTGTCTGCAATAAACAATTGCTTTTCAATTCAACTTCTATGTAAATGGAGTTTCTAAGAAGATAAAGCTTTCTATAGATGCTGCAGTTCTTTGACCAAGGAAGTTCTTGGTATCCATTTAGTATTATTATAGGTGATGAAATTCGATATAATAATAGGTTCCAGTACCATGGATCAATCTACATTATGGCGCTGTGCAGTAAGTAGTGTTTTGTCACTTATGGCTGGCAATCGCGATTTTAAAGGTTCGAAGACTGAGGATACTTTTCTTGAAAATAGCGTATTTATAGAATAGAATCAAAATTTTAAATTATACCAAAGACCAAAAAGTCAGGAGTACCGAAATATAGCACAAAAGCTTTGTTTGATTACGATGTTCAAGTACTTTTCAGAAAAAATAGATAATAGGAAAAAAAACCAAAAGTACCGTTTCAAATATTTTTCATTCTCTTCCAAACTTTGGATTTTTGTCAATTAATAAATGAAAACATAAATCAACTTCTTTCATTTTCTGTTTCATATATAACTGAAAAAAAGAAATCTGAAAACAGGCTTTCAAATACACTTATGTCTGTAAATTAAAATGGTTTATTTGAGAACAAATATACTAGAGCAAAAATTCTGAGAAAATAGGACCAAGAATATTGTTTAAAATAGCATGCTTGTGTTTCAAGTTGAAATAAACCATAAAAAATTATATTGAAAATACTTCATAAGGGAGAGAGAGCAGTTAGTGAAGTGTATTTTTAATCAATTCATAGTGTGATCCTTGGCGAGATTTTTGGCGAGTGGTCTCTCTCCAAAGGTTAAAATTATCCGAAAATCGAATTTGGGTTTTAAACATGTTCTTCCCAACCGATTGAAACAGAAATTGACACAAAACTTCACTTGTAGTCATAAAGTCACGTAATAAAACTGATATATTTAAATCATTACGTTTTTTAGCTATCGAGTTTGCATACTTATGAAATTACAAATCGACAGACAGTCAACTTCTTGGTTGGATTTGATTCAAAATTTTATAGATGTCCACGCTCTAGATAGTAAATCTATGTATAGAATCTATCTAGTGTTCTTCGTTTTGTAGTTATTGTGTTCACTTTTATTCGAACATCCGGACAGACAGACTTCCTCTGAACATATCTCGCTCAAACTTTGATAGAAATCTACAAATTAGGTGTAAAGACCGTAGAACTCGAATTTTATCTGTCTAACTCAAAGCATTTTTAGAGTTATCTTTGTCACAGACAGACAGATTGACATTTTCCAAAAATGCATTTTTCGGACTCAGGGTGGAGATTCTAGAAAATTTGGAATTCGAATTGTTTTAATGATTACTATACTTTCTACTACGTATACGAGAAAGTAAAAAGCAAATCCTTTCGATGAAGCTAAAGGCTCATAATTTTCTGCTAGTGACAGTCTTGGGAAGGGACATTTTGCTTTTCTGGTCAAAACATGGTTTTTCCCTTCCTTTTTACTCCTTCTCACGTGTAGGTCCAGTTTGGAATGGGAGGAGTGGAGAAAATCAATTTAGCGAGGGTGGAGCTGAAACATCTTGCTTTTTAACCCTTCTTACAACAGGCTTTTACTTAACTGGACATTTTTTTTTTTTCGTTTTTATGTATAGAATTTTAAAATTAAATTTTCTGTTTCTTCTCTATATATCAGAGTCCTGAAATTTTGTACATTTTTATATTTCTAATGACAATATTATATTTTATTATTTTCAAAATTTAATAATCAATAAATCGGTTAATTTTAATTTAAAAAAATGCGCAATTTGGCAGTGAATTTGAAGGAAATTGATATAAAGATTCCATAATGTTTAAAAAATTATGAAATAAAAATAATTCTTTTTATAAAATTCTAGAAATTCTTTAGAAGAATTAGAATTAATTCTTTGGTGTAATATTCTAATATAATTGGAATATTAGATCAAAAGAAAGGGAAAATAGAAAGGGTTGGCTTATTTTTTTACTTTTATTGCGTATTTCACTATTTATTTTATTGCATATTTACTTATATTCTTTTTTATTTTCTTATCAATTCAAAACATTGAGCCCTAATAACTTTTTTCAAATTAAAACGATTTATAAAATTTTTCATTTTCAATTTTATCATTTTAGGTGTCTTTTTATTACATTAGTTTATGAAACAACACATTGACACCTTCCATTTTGTCTAAAATCACTGCAATTTAAAAAAAATTATTGAAGGGTGCACATAAAATAAAATTCGTATATATCTATTTATTCTATCATAAAAATTGAACCAAAAAATTTTTCTGTCTATAGTATGCAAAAGTATTTTTATAAATTACACAAAATATATTTTGAATGTTATTACGGGAAAAGTTGAAATTCCGTTCATAGATTGTACGGTGATAATTCCAATAAGCCCTATGACAAATAACATTGCTTTGTTTTACATGAAAACACAATATACAGCTAGCAAAACACAAATAAAAATTGTACAAAACAAAATTTTCCATAAACAGCAACCAGAATATAAGTAGAAAATCGCTATTAAATAATGTAACAACAGAAAGCGCCCAGACAGAACTGGAGGGATTATGTTCAACTACTCGCTTGAGTAAAACTCAATGGACTACCCCTTACTTAACCCTTACTCCCCTCTGCGCTCCAAAGATTTTTATACTGAATGTTCAAGATATACTGAGTGCAACAAGGTATTGAATGTTCAAGAACAAATGCTCGAACTCGAATCCTAATGGAGCTATCAAAAATTCTCAAATATCCGGGACCTTTTATTTGTTTCGCCAAAGTTGTCTCCAAACCGCCAAATTATCTTCAAAATTATTGCCAGAGCCGAGGAATCATTGACTCGGTCTCCATTTGGTAGGCATTACTATCTTCCTTAACAAGAGTTTTACTGCACAGGGAAGAAATATTACAAATTCGTGACAATATTATTGATATTTACAGAATATCCATCATTTAAATCTTTAAATAGGAATGTAATTACACACAATTTATTTTTATTTGAACATTTTTATACACAATAATTTACATAAATTTTGCCATCAGTTATATTTTGAATTTAATAATACTCTTCATCCCTTTTCATTTCAATTTTTAATTACTATAATCTATATATGTTTAGAAAAATGGTGATGAGGTTATTAAATGGAATCAGAGAAATTACTAAGAAAAATTTTGCCTTTTAAATTTTTTGATATTAATTGTTATCATTTGATATCAAAAACGCTTCAGTTTCAGTATTAAACGATTAAAAAGAGATTATATGAATGTGAAACAAAACAAAATATGTATTTTTATGACATAAATACTCGATTTTAAAAATGTAACGGAAATATTCGCATAAATAGCTATATATAACATAAAAAAACGAAAGTAACATTACGAAACGTAACCTTGACGTAAAAAATTCTATTAAAAATTCTTAAGTATTTCAAAGAGACTTTCTTTGTTTCTATCATAAATTTATAATCAGATTTAAATCCTCAATTTTTTAAATTATTTCCAAATACTTTTGATAGCACTTGAGCTAGGGACGACTCTTAAAATGACTATATGTCTGGTTTTGAGTCTTTTTTTTTATCTACTTGTAAGGAATCTCAAGAACTGTCTCTTTCTTACTTAAGAATAATTAATCTGTACAAAAAAAAAAAAAAAAAAAAATTAAGGATTAATACAATTTTATATAAAAAATTAATTTCGGAAGAATCATTCAAATTTTATCATTCTTAGAATATTGCCAATTACTGAATAATGGCAGTTGTATATTGAAATACCTTAAAAAATTATCTATTTACATCGATATCCATTTTTCCTATTAAAATGAATGCCTAAATCAAAGTGATTGTTTGGAACTGTTTCAGATTTTAGCTCTTTATTTCGGATTTTTTAAAAGTGACATAAATTTAAATTTTGAAGAATTCTCTTCCTCATCTTCTACTATACATAGAATAAGATAATATTAGTTTCATGAGTAATGGTAGCTCATTATCACAATACCTTTGAAAATTATTGATTTCAGTCATGTGTTTGTTGATGCTATCATTAGTATCTATGGCAAAGTGGCAAGATGTCCTGGATTAATTAGGATAGTCCCGGTTTTTGGCTCCTTCTATCGGTCCGTCAGCGATGCGTAAATAATTATCTAAAAGTACAATGTCATAAATACCTTTTTACTTTCTCATATATGTAGTATAGAAAAAGTATTGTAATCGCCAAAAAATTCGAATTTGAGATTTTGATGAATTTCCATGCTTTAGACCTTCCAGAGTTAGAAAAACACATTTTTGGTAAATGTCTGCCTATTTGTGACAAAGATAACTTAAAAACATTTTGATCTGGACGAATTAAATTTGATATTCGGTCTTTACACATTCAGTTTTTGTAAGTTCTATCAAATTTTGGGCAAAATCCCTTCAGGTAAATCTGTCCGTCCGGCTGTTCGAATAAAAATTAACACAATAATTAAAAAAGAAAGAATTAGATGGATAAAATTCTATACACAAATTTAACATTAATAGTGTATATGTTACCGTTAAAGTATGAAATCCGTTATTTTATAGAATACCTAGTTATTCCATGAAATAACTGATCGTGTCCGTTAAATTGTAAAACTCTCTTGTATTTCATGGTTTAACTAGTTATTTCATAGAATAACGATCTGCAGTCCGTTAAAGTGTAAAATAATCTATATCATATATCTCGCACGACAAATACATTTACCTTCCACCCCTACTGCATTTATGAACTACAGCTCAAAGTTTAGGTACTGGTCAGGGATTTAAAAAATGTTCGTGTAAAACCCAGTGTGTCAATAAAAAATGTTTTTGTTTTAGAAATAATGTTCTTTGTAATTCCAAGTGTCATTTTAGTAATCCTTGTTGTAACAAATGATTTTATGGTACGTTTCCATAAATACCATTTATACGCTGCATAAATGAGATAAATTGCTTCTTTTTAATTTTAATTGTCTATCATTAGTATAATTTCATTTTAGATAAATTGTTTATTTTACACTTTAACTGTCTCTCATTAGCTAATTTATAGAATATCTAGTTATTTCATAGAATAACTAGTTAAAGTGTCAAATTAATAACATGTTACACACTTTAACGGACACGATCAGTTATTTCATGGAATAAGTGATTTGCCGGTATTCTATGAAATAACTGCATTATATACTTTACGGTAACATATACACGATTCAAATTTTGAGCCGACGAGTAGTTGACCGTATGTACTTTCAGAAGCATGTAAACGCGATAATTCAAAAATGCAATGATTTAAATATACCAAATTTGGTAAGATTTGTGTGACTGCAAGTGTAGATTTGTGTCAAATTTTTGCTTCAAGCTGTTGGGGAAACGCATTTAAAGCACCGATTTTCGGATACTATTAAGCTCACGACAGAGATTTATCGCCAAAACACTCTCCAAGGATGACGCAGTAGGTTCAATTAAAATGCTAAATTCACGCCAAATGTTAATATTTCTTAACTATTGTACGCCAATGTCATTCAAGACATTTTCTGGCGTTACAAGCTAATTAAAAAGTATGCCAGAAAGTTTTGAGATCAGTCCCATTGGATCATTTTATTATCTCTAGACTTTCTAAACGGATGATTTGAAAGAGATATTTTTGATATGATAAGTATTAGAACGACATTAAATGTCCTGTTATTATTCTGTTTGCCGAGACTGTAGAAAAACTGGTAATTTAATCCATTTCAATGTCGTAACTTGAAATTTATGAAATTCATATTTATTAGATAGAATAAAAGCATAATTAATAAATAATAACATTTGTTCGTTTATAGAGTTATGCTCTATAAACTTATTGTAGTATCAAACATGGAAAAAAGTACATAATATTTTCTCTGAGAAGCATCAAACTATTATTCAGTAGAATTATCAAGTGTAATAAATAAAACAATATCAAATACAACATTGTTCAACTTTCTATCGCATATAAGTAACGAACTTAATTCGCTGAGTAAAAAAGTTAACTTTACAAGGATATAAACTTATGTACCCTTAGAAGGCCCATTTATATTACGGTTCACATTACGTGGTGATCTTTCGTAATAGGATTTGAAAATTGACTCCTATATACTTCTTTCCCTAGAATTAGAATATGACGTAAAAAACGACGAATAAAGTTTGCTGGTTACTATCTTAAACTTCTGACTACGTAATTTTTTAAAAAAATCATTATTTAAATGCGTTGTTTGCAAATAAGTTTAAATATTTTTTAAGCAAAGTGAACTGATACTATATGTTACACGATAATAATATGATATAATAAAGATGTGTAATAGTAAAAATAAACATTCTAAACTGCGAAAAACGCGGGATGCAATAGAAATGGACTGATTGTCAACCCACAGAAATCGCAGGATAAGCAGATGGAGAGTTAAATCCAGATCATTAGTATTAAAAAGCGAATATATATTCTAGATTTTGAAACTCCTACAACTATTAAACAGCACAGTTAATTCTTTGAAGGGCGTTTGTTTATCTACGATGATAACCATAGTTACTTTATCTTCAAAAAAAAAGTTTTAAAAAACACACAAAAAATCTACTTTCTTCTGTTTATTTTGATTTAGCAAATATCCATGATTTACGTGATTTGAAAAGATGAGTTCTCATTTGAATGCGATTTGTTGACATGTTATCCACTTCCGCGAGTTGACACTTCTGTGTCATTTAAATAGTTCTGTAGTTTTGAACGCAATGTGTGCAAAAGAAAAAATAAATGAAAAATCCCACATCGTTCTAACGCTCGTCACGTGAAATAAAAGTAAATCTGAGGCGACAGCATTGTTATTCTTTCTCGTCACCTATGTTCAAGGTTACCACGTGTGATTCATTTAGAACAATTTTTATTCTATTATCTTTTTCTCAACATCCTTAATCAAGACTATAAAGGGAGAAAAATCGAATACTTACGTCATCGAAACAGTTTCACTTTTTCAGATGTTTTGCTCTGCCTTTATATGGATCAGGATTTCTTGACAGTTTTTTTTTTCTCTCTTAAATATCAATGTGCTTACATTAGCGTTAGCCATTTTTTCCTGTAATATTTTTTTTTATTTTTCTGTCGCAATTTACTGATTGCTCGTCAGTGTAATTAGAAAGATTTTGTTTGTCATTGCGTTGCAAATTTAAATCGTAGTAAACATGTAATAAGAGTAACTTCTTAAAAAAGAAGTTGAAGACTGAAGGACGAAAAATTTTTTAGCGTTTTTTCTTTTCATTTGTTAACTTTACTATTTTGAAGAATAAATAAAATTTTCTTTACTTTCATGACTCTACAGCTCAGAAATTACAAACTGAACACCGTTCTGTTTTGTATTGAAATTGTATCTATTAACATATCATTTCCTAGGTATCGATTTTTCGATTAGAACTCATTACAACATCCTTTAAGCGTCACAAAAACTATAGAAAGCATTCTTTATCTCTGAAATACTGTGGTATATTTATCTACATCTCAGAGAAAATACGCCACCTTGAATACTGATGAATATGATAAAATTGGTGAACAATTAATATAAGATTATTATGAAGCTTTTATTTCGTTTTTTTCTGTGACATCTGTGGTAAAGTGATTTTTCCTTCTCCAAGTTTATATATGGACTTAAAAACATGAGTCAAACCGGTAGTATTTTATTATCGAGTATCTACGTCTTGGGAGTATATATATCCTTGTCCATTTCATGCCACATTACAAATTTTTACGAAATACCATTTTTTATACATATAAAGTTTATACACTGGTATCCTTAAATTAAGTTACCATCACATTGTTCGCAATTATTCAAAATAATTTCACTATTATTTTAAAGGTTGATGTTCTTTGCAATATTGAGAATAATCTATGCAGCACAAGCAACTAAATTTTTATTAGATGTCTTTTTAGAAATTTAAAAAGTAACCATTTTTAAGAAAACGTGAAACTGATCGACTTGCTTTTATAAATTTCTTTTCTATAGAAATGTTTTTAACAGAAAATTCTTATGATTGACTAATTACAACAAAAACGAATAATCGGAATCATTTATACGGTGAAGCCGTCTATAGATAACGCATTGGTGGCTAGTTTCAAGTGGAAATCACTCGCTGGTCAAAACTGTATCGGATAGCAGTACCCAGGATGTAGAATCAATTCCAAATAGCAGATATCATTAGCAAAGCCCAACAACTACATCTTCAAATAGCGAATATTATAATGGATTCTATGTGTGCTTATAGATAGCTGACAGCTTGGAAATTTTTTTTCAGTCTCTTTATGTTAGGGTTGGAACAATAATTTCTTACAAACTGTTTATAGACGAATGATTTTAGAAAAGCCTTTATGCTTGGAAGCTGGTAGTATCCATACTGCTAAATACGTAGAAGAGACGAACCTATTTTCTGTCGATTCTATAACAGCAATTTTGGAGTCTTCTAAATTGAAATGTATATTCTCTTCATCGATAAATTATTACAAACCGAGATTTTCGATGAATTTTCACTTGGAAAATTCCTCGGGTTGCCCTCAACCATTCCTCCATGAAAAACAAAACAAAACAAAACAAAACTGGAATTTTTGTGGAAGGAAGAGAGGAGTCTGTGAGCAGAGGAATTATGTTGAATTGCTGTAAGCTTCTATTTGCCTTTGAAGCGAGTTCTGTGAAACACAATGGCACAAAAAAAGCTCATATAAAGTTCTAGATCCGTATACGAAGCTTTTTCAGGAGCTATTGAAAATGGCTTAGTTGGTACGACAACAACCAGAAGCGACATTGTGGATAATTTTATAGAGAAAGATGAAATCCATTGAATGTCATGATCAGTAATATAACAGGATCTGGATTCCAAAGATTGTTGATAAAAGAGGGTTGATGTCTAGCAGAAGTCTAGGAAGAACCTTTCCAAAACGTCAGCCTTCTCCCTGGAATTTTCCTGTTTTAAAATATTCGTTGTTAGAAGAGTGGAATTTATTATCATAAGCATTAATAGACATCATTTGTTTTTATACCTGATTAGCGCAAATATATCTCTAATACTCAAGAACAATGTTACATTATCTTCATGACATTGTGCGGCATTTAAAATTTCAAACAACGCCATGAAGATACCATAAAATATGTTCTAATAGGAATTATATTATTTTTCATGACATTGCTTGATATTCTGAATACTGAAAAATATTGGATTGACATTATATATAATATCTTATGCTATTTGGATTTAAAGCTCGTAAGTAGAGATTCCAATATTCTGCTTGCAATGTAGTCTACTTCAGCACTTTTTATTGTAAGGAATAGGTAGAACGTTTTTATTAGAACATATTTCGTAATAAAGCAATATTAGAACAGGTTTCGTAATCTGCGAATAATTCTGGTGCAACAAATAGAACTTTAATAAAGAAAATGCATTTTCTGGAAATGAATAAATTATTCTTAAGTGGTGACATAATACAGTATGGAATTCTATGACAAAAAAATATGAATCCTTAAATTGAATCGTAAAATGAAATTGATGGCAAAGCACTTAGGTACTTATGAGTGCATTTTATTGTCCTCGGAGAAATGATTTTTTTCCCTTTCTGTAAACAAAGACATTCTTAAAATAGCTTAAAGTACTGTTAGAAAATTCATCTCCGTTAATCGTCAAAAAATTCGACTTTAAGATTTTGATGGGTCTGCACGTTTTAGTCCTTTTTGAGTTCGGAACAAAAAGAAGACATTTTTAGAAAATATTCTGTTTATCAGAGTAGGAACACAATAGCGGAATAAAATTACTTATTATATTTTTACATCAAAATTGTTGAGTTTCTCAAATTTTGAAAGAAATCCTTCAAAAGGGAATCTGTCTTTCCGTCTTTATGTAAACACATAAATTCAAGAAGCTAGGTAAAATTATGCCCACTGTTTTATCGCTAGTATTCCAAATCGATATCACATTCGCAATAGGGGGGTTAACTGTCTGTCAATATGTCCATTCATGTATACACAAAAATAATGTTAAGAGGAGCTTTGGCTCAGGAACTGACAATTGAGTTTTCTTGAATAAACCATTCCAATCGTATAAAAAGAAAATGATCAAAATTGTTGACACAAAGCCAAAATCAGAATGTGCTATATTTGTGAAATATATAGAGAAGTTGAGGGTAAACACTTCTGCAGGTTATGATAATTTCTGTAGAAATTTTACTTAAATGAATATTTTTGCTAAACGAGGATGATTCTTACTACTTCTGATAAAAAAATTTCGGAAAGTAGATTTTTATAATTCTTTATGGTCTATAAAAGTGCTAAATTTTTTATGAATTATTTTCTATGAAAACGAGTTTCTTTCCTTTGGTTCTCAATTATAATTTCATTTGTCTTAATTTAATTAAAAAATGCATTTGTATTTATTTAATAATAATATTTTTATTTGTTGAAAGATTAATAATTGCAAAATTTATACCATATTGTAGTAATTGCTAAATGGAAGTATAGTACAGTCGCCAAAAATGTAATTCTTAAAGGCGATAAATTGTCAAATATGGTAACCTAACTGTATTCTTTAGTTGATATTTGGAGAGTTTATGATTTTGCACACTCTTGCTGAGAGTTGCGAAAATTCAATATTGTGCCTTTTAATTTTATCGAATTAGTGTGAGAGAGAAATCCTCGTTAGCAGAAGCGGAAGAGAAAATATCCCTGCTGATTAATATATAAATTTAATTTAATTTATCATCACACTTTCATAAGAAATGTGTTGTGATCTTAATGAACTTGGCAATATTTAGATCAATATTCTATAGAAAATCGTTTGCTTAATTTGTGAGGAATTGCATAAAAGTGTAACCAGAAAATGAATAGTTAAAAGAGAAAAAATAAGAATAAAAGATAGCTATTTAAAATTTATAGTAATTACTATATTTTTAATCAATTTAATATAAATGTTATATCCATATATTACCAAATATACATAAAAATGGCATAAATAATGTCTCATTCAGAACGTTTTGAATCTACATTGTGTTTTTATCCTTATTTATTTATTTTTGCATTTTATTTACTTCCTTTCCCAAAACGTTTTCAAAAATAATTTCTCAACTTGTCATACTAATGATATTAGAAATCTTTCTAATATCATTAGATTGAAATCTGGCCTTGAAATTTTGAGAAAATTATTTAAGAAATATTAACCATGCCAGTCATTATAAAATAATTGTCAATTAATTATATTACATTTTATGTCTTTCTTTTCGGTGAAAAGTAAAGCTTTATTATTTAATTGAAAGTCAGGCCACAAACGATAATTTGGTTTACATTCCTACATCATCGACGGAAAAAAAAAATCGAGTTAATGAAACATCTGCTATTTTTTTAGCTAGATGATCTCAAAAAGGGAGGGTTCAAAGAATAGTTTCAACGTGAGATGATTTTTAGCAAGAAAAAAAATGACGTCAAAAGCAAAATGAATTTTTTTGGTTTCCTCGTGTAGTATTTTTATTTTGGAAAGCTTGATGTAATTATGATCTGATGAAATTTTTTGAATTAAACGTAAGCATTTAATTAATAAAATAAACTTAAAAGAATAATTTGATCAATTTCTGTTTTTTCAAAACTTTTAATGTATTGAAGTAATAAAACTATATTTTTCTGTTATAATTTCAAAGTAATAAAGAAATTAATGTAAATGTGTCAAAAGTTGCACGTTTTGAAGTGTTTTAAATAAATATTCTTAAACTTGTTGACTTCATTTGCAAATCGTAAATCGCAATAAAAGATTTTTAATGTCTGTTTCTCATTATAATTCTCCTGAAACTGATGCTCTGAGTATGCCCGTGAAGGAAGCTTGGATGAGAAGTTAATGGATGAGTAAGTGAATTATCGCTTCTATGGATGATATTGTAATGGTGTAAGGTCGAGTTGCCTTCACTATAATGATGGAACGTACCTACATCTCCTGTGGGAGAAAATAGATCGTGGTAGATATTGGCCATTAGTAATCCACCTTCTGTTCCCATGCTAATGTCATAATGATTATCATTTGACTGACCTCGAATACAAAGGCAGGACAGAGAAAGTTAGCTCTCTTGTGGAATGTCAAAAATTGTTATTATTTTATGGATACATGATTAAGTTAAAGATATTCTTCAGATAATAATCTTCACATTCCGTTTGTCATACTTAACTTTCAGATTACAGGTAATATTCTCTTAACATGGAGCTTCTGTAGAAAACTACTTTGCCTTATTCGAAGATAGAATTTGCATTCTGTTTTATTATCTCTTTGTGTCTATATTATTATATTATCCAAATCTGGTGATACAAGAAAATAGAAAGATGTTCCAGATGTTTTGGACTATCATGCAATTTTGTTAGTAAATAGCTTTAAGACCCCTATATAGAATTCTCATTTATGCATTAATTCACCATAGTCCTAGTTCAATCTTAAATATTATAAATTGCAACTATTATAAACATACTTAAATTTTAATTAAGTTTTAAGCTTTGAAAAATTAATAGTGATATTTTTTCTCGCTTCGAAAACGACATGTGGGTGATTTGTACGAAATTGAACAAAAACTGTAGATTATATATCTGCCTATTTAAAATTCAATACTCTTTTCAGTTAACAATATTAGATGTATATTATCTCGTAAAAGACATAGATAAAGATGACAGAAAATGTTGATGGTAGTAATTTTTCATCTTATTAAATAAGTTTAAGATTTTTTTTAAACCAATAAAAATACTATCAAAATATTTTTAAATTATTATTATTATTATTAAAATGGATAAATTGGGATTTTTAGCAGCAAAGGCTGCAATCTCCTAATGCTAGAAAGTCAGAGTTAATAAATATCAAAAAACTTCAGTGAACGAAGACAAATTTGAAGAAAGCACTTATGGAAAAAGTTTTTGGGATCAAAATTTTAACCGACGAAATTTCTTGGTGATTGAAAGCTTGCTCCAAAGGTATGTTTTTTGAATTGAATACTTCAAAGAGTACGCAAAAATGTGTTTAAATTCATTTTCTTGATTATAGGAGAGTCAATAAGGTTTATTATAAAATTCTGTGGTGGCATGTAGATTATTATAATTCATGCAGGAAGCAACAGGACGAATGTTTTTAGCAACATTTCTTTTAATAATCACATTCACACACTAAACAAGCACAAACACAAAGACAAGACATTCACTTGTGCGGCTTCACAGTTCAGCATCACATCTCATTCCAATTACAATCGCAATGCACTATGGGATGACATATGGGATGGCCTAATCAGGTATCGCCATCTAGTATCCAAAAGAGAAGATAAGAGTAATGCAACTGCCACAATCCAAATTTGTACAGTAGAGCTGGGGTTATGATTATCCTGATAATTAGACTTGCTGTTATTACATCCTCTCTTCTACTTTTAAGCCTTGTAGAAAGGGAAAGAATAGATGAAATATCTCCTAAAGCTTCTTAGTATGTTGCTACTTTGATATTTTGATGCCTGTTTTGAAGCTAGGTTTTTTGATAAGAAGAAATTAAATCTTCAACAGTAGTTCACTCAGAATATGGTTATGACTCTTTGTCCGTTATTGCGAGAAAATCCGCCTTTTCATTCTATGTAATGTTTGACTGCTCTGGAATCCATACCAATACGATTTTTTGGTTGAAATTTGTTCTAATTAGATTTTTTTAGCAATTCTATGAATTACTCTCGGACATTTGAAAGATAAAATTTTCAAGGTTTGAAAGACAGAAAAACTGTCTGTCAACTAGAATTTTTTTTTCTTGAGTAATATTTTTAAAAAATAAAACAGGAATATCAAAACAAACCAACGAAAAGCATAATAAATTAAAAGTATGTTTCACTGTTGCCTAGAAAAGGTGAATTTACTTATTTTTTAATTTTAAATCTGTGTACATCTATTCATTTATTTATTAAAAGTTGAGAAATTACTAAAAAGTGCACGGAAATGAAATCAACATGATGAAAAGGTAAATATTTGAATTTTATGGTAATATAAAGATATTTCTCTTCGGATAATTGCTTTTGAAGTTACTGTAGAAAACTACAAACTTTTAGTTAATTTCTAATTAACTGAATATTTAATTAACTTTAGCATTTAGTTATATTCTTTTTCTTGCTTTAAATAATAAGCGTTCAATGTTAAGTGAATTCCGTTCAATTGTCAAAGAGGAGACATGGAACATATATACTTAGCCACAATAATTTTTATACATAACGATAAAATATTATTTTTAATAGTATTTTATATAAAATATTATTAAAATATTATTTGCATAGTTTTTAGATTTCACTCTTATTTACAGTTTTTGGATAAATCAACTTCCCGAATTACATGCGGATTTCAGAGAGTACTTAATTGAAGGGATTTTGATCTCTATAATAATACTATCTACATTTTTATTGGAGAGACCACTGATTAATTATCGAAAAAAAAAAAAAAAATTCTAGCTTCTTTCCTATCAGCCCATACACAAAGGGGAAAATATTTGTTGACACATTATCTGTACTCCTCATTAGGAAAAAGTTAATAAGCCTAAGCCTTTAACCTCAATTATTGCTTGTGGGGATAAATCTAACGAGCAGCCCCATTAGCAAATATAATCATGAAAGGTTAATATTTTTAACTTTGTAAGCAGATTACTTCTGCAGGAGATCAGCAATACTTCCACATTTTATAGTGGGAAGAAAATCGTCGTATCTGCTTTGAAGAATTCTACTACTGAAATGGCTCCGATCTTCATGGGGTAGAAAGTACAGTAAAGTTTCACGAAATAAAGGATGAAACGAGACACCTTTTCCAAATGTTTGATGTGGGGACATTTCATAATATTTTAAAGTGTTCGTTTTTTCATCCAAAATAAGTATCTGTATATACATAAAAAAAGATAATTATTAATAAAATTTTTAGAGGCCACATTAACTATACTAGCTAATAAATTTTGTAAAAAGATAATATTAACAATAAATTTTTGTAGAGTTTGTAAAAATGTTTGATCAGCAATTGTCATAGTTAGCTAAGACTACTTTAAAGAAAGTTTATTAGTATGATACTTTTCTCCAGTTTAATTCATTTCCTAAAACCTGCTTGATGTTTCAGGCAAAAAATACTTTGCGGAATGAACCTTTGTACATTGAACTATCCAATTTTTCACAAATTGCTTTTGGCAAGTAAGTAGTTCCTAAGAAATACTTTTTAAAATTTTTTAAATAATTAAAAATTAAAATTTCAACAATTCCTCTCTAATTTCGTAATGTATTATCACACACAAAATATTTTTAAACACTTTTAAATTTAAAAAAAAAAGTAGCATTTAAAACATGCCTATTGTATTTCCTGCATTTTCCTTTAAAATTTAACAAATCTATCAAAACCCTTTTTAAATATAATTTTTTGATTATGCTTTTTTTTTGTAACATCGTGCAAGGAAGTAGCAAGTTTGTGAATAATCCATATGAATCTCTACTTATAATAAAAATGAGCGTATGTGTGTATCAGCGCTCTATAAGCCACGCCGTTTAACCTAGAGCTACTAAACTTGGTACATACTGTTACAAAAAAATTTTTCTTCTACAAATACCGTCAATTAATCTTAATGATGCAGCGCATTTAATCTCTAATAGTTCATTAGTTCAGCAGCTTTCTTGCTGTCTAATCCTCCAAGACCTCTACGTGTCGGCGACTCCGACTCTCACCACACACCGCCTCTTTTTACGATCCACACGACTTCTTCTTGGATTGTTGAGAGAGGGATTACGGCTCATTGGGGCCGCAGGCCCCACCATCCGTAAATCTAGCAAGAAGTAAAACTTTGCGGTGAATAAAAATGTTCTTATTAGTTCAAGGTACTGATAGATGATGAAAGATTATTGAGATGACACCACAGGAGTGAGGCCAGGAGAAGGGGGCACTGGTTTTCGGGGTTCAGATTAGTAGCCAGGAGCCAATGAGGTGCAGGATAATGGGAGAAACTTGTCAGGACCAATCAGGAGACGGCGAGGTTAAGGAAGGCGTAACAGCGCTGCAAGAGAGAAGTTGGGTGATTAATCTAACAGAGCATTAATTAAGATGAGTTGCTTTTCTTCTTTTGTCTTGGCCACCACGACTTCTTCTTTAGCTTCAGATTGCCCATCTTTTATAGTTCCGGGAGGCGGGGCTAGAATCTTCAGACCAATCAGGGCGTACCTGGCTGTATCTCGGGTCTTAGTGGATGGATCGTGAAAGTTCTCGAACTTTCCAGTAGTATCCATTTAGTCGCCAAACTCGCCAAATTTAACGCCAAGTCGCCAAATGATCGCCAAGTTAATCGCCAACCACTGAGTTCATTGAAACGGGACCCGCTCAGCACACACAGGACAGATCGTACAACGGTCTTTCTTAGGATGACACTATTCGTCTTGCTGGGAAGCAAAATTACAGGTTTGTAACAATACATACTTTGGAAGGTAGAAATGAATACCTCGGAATATTTTTTGAAATTTTAATTAGGATTTTTATTAATTAAAATTTAAGCAAAATTGTGACTTTTTTTTTCGCGATATCTCCCGAAAATGTTACAGTACAGAATTGTTTTTTTTAATATAATTTTTAAATTCTTTAATACTAGTTTTTTGCATTTAACTTTTTTCTATTTTTAATTAATTTTCAAAATGCACATTAATTCAAAGCACATTTTCTAACAATATATTATTTCATATAAGAAAACAAAAGTCAAATTTTACCTGCAGGAGTATGTTAAACATACCCGAAAAATATCAGATTTTATCAATATGCTTCCATGACGTTGACAGATACTAAAATTAAACTATTAAGTTAGCTGTCATTACAAACTACTCCTAAAAAATTATATATTTCAGCACATGTCCATGTGAAATGAAGTAGATATGAAGCATGATATTTTCAAGAAAACTGAATTCGAGAAAAAAAATTTCTGTGATCTTTTAAAATATCTTTACAATTAATTTAATTATTTTGTATTATACAAAGCAAGTATGATTTACATATACTGGATCCCTATTTTAATTGGGCCCAACAGTTAATTTCTAAACAGTCATTAATAAGCATACACATCTAATAAAAATTATCGAAATAAAGAAAGGATTTATACTTTATGTAGTTTGAGTCAGTAATGTTCTGATGACTTACAGAGTTTTCAACTTTTATAGAGACACTAAGTATTATGAGTCCTATTTAATAAATTATTTTCGCGACACTAAAATTTTAAATTAAAAAAAAAAGCTCAACTTTTTGGGTCTGAAACTGACTGAGTTATAAAAATTAGATATCACTATTTTATAAAAGTAAAATTTAAGAAAAACTTGCTATTTTCGACAGCTACATTGACCGTCTCAAAAAAGATACGCTAATCAACCCCATTAGTTTTCCCACAGCTTATTGCTTTAATATAAAGATATCTAAAGATTCATAATTTGGTCAGATTGGGTGGTAGAAGTTTGAAACACATTTTTTAATTTATAAGTTAGAATATCAAGAATATTTTATTAACTGTAATTTATAAGATTATTATATACTTCATAATTTTTCAGAAGTTTCTTTATTGACTGAAACAAAATAATATTACTTACGTTATTTAGAGCATTTTTCCAATTGGAAATATGTATCTATTTCGAATAATTTAGAAATCAACTACTGGGGCATGATTAAAGCAGACACTGTGTGTATAAAAACTCAGGAAACTGATGATTTGAAAAAAAAAGAAAAAAATTTCACTGAACAACAGGTTAATTTTTAAGAGAGTGAGAAAAAAAAAAAAAAAAAAAAAACAGAAAATTGGATTAAAAAACATAGAATCCTTTTTAGAAAAATTAGGTCAAAATGAAAATAAGAAAATTAAAATCCACACTAATAGACATTGCTTGCATGTTTGTGCTAACCAATATAGGTTTTAAAACAACATCTTTCATTATCTTCAAAAAATATCTTTCGATTCATTAATGAAGTACGTTGTTTAAAATATATTAAAACATTTTTTTAAATTTAATTAAAAATAAAAAGAAATTATACGGCACAAAAATTAGTATTATTGATAAGAAAATGTTTTGAATTTTTAGATGACGTGAAAGACAACTTTGTGCAATAATATTTTCGAAAGTTATCACTGGAAGACCACTCAAAATTCAATAATTAATCACTTCTTTTTCGGAACTTCTAAGCTGGATTCTGATTTCTCTTTTCTACCACAAGAAATCGAATGATAATTCCATAGCGCTGTTTAATATTTCGAATGTCGAACTTATCTTGAACGTATCATAATAAATATTATAGAGTGACTTGTGTTCTTAGAGATCGCTTTATTCTAGTGGCTTTAAAACCAAAAAACTCGGCTCGTGAACTGATTCTACTAAAGAACCACTGTGAACGCAACTTTGATGCACGTTGAATTTTTTAGGTCTGTGCGGATTGAGGTTCGAACTTGCAACGTTAGGGTTCGTAGCCGAGTAACAAAGCCACTAGACAAAAGTGTACACACTTCTCCAGAAGTTGTTAACTGGCTTATAATGTTACCACCACAACAGTCCCCCACCAGTGAGTCGGTAGAGTTTATCGCGCCAGTTATGGCGAGCGACGAACGTGATTATCGCGCCAGGCGTTATGGCGAGCGACGAACGTGATTATCGCGCCAGGCGTTATGGCGAGCGACGAACGTTGTTATCGCGCCAAGGCGACGGCGAGCGTGTGTGAGTGGTTGCTGCCGGTAGATGGAGCCACGACAGCTGATTGAAGGATGCGGTTGTTCAGAACCAGGGTCACCAATGTGCGGGTTGAGGTTCGAACTCGCAACGTTAGGGTTCGTAGCCGAGTAACAAAGCCACTAGACAAAAGTGCACACTCTTCTCCGGAAGTTGTTAACTGTTTTATAATGTTACCACCACAGGTCCAAAGCACATATGTTGTTGTGGAAACTCGAAAGCAGAATCTTCGTTCAGATGCAATACTTGTCACTTGACCGCGGAAAAAAATGCAGAGCCTGTTTCTAAATAACTTTTCTTTACTTGAGATTATACTGTCTTTTAATTATATATCTTTTATAGCATTATATTATGATATCTTCTTACGAATCTTTATAAAAGTTTCATTCTTAAGATTTTATATAACTTAAGTAGGCATTTTTTTTTGCCCACTTTTCACTCGAAATGGGGGTGATTTCTTTAAGAAATCCGCGGTAAAGTATTCAACATGAAACTTTTAAGAAAACTGAATATCATATTTGTCATGCTCTTTTTCTCGATGTTTTTTGCTTTGAAGATATTTCCAATTTTGCTTATTTTTATTTGTGGTTCTCAATACAATATACAAGCATTTTTGTTTGATGATCCATAAATTAATCACAGTGTGCATTCTGGAATTGATGGGATCGTTACGAAGCAAAAACTGGATTCAAACGTAATTAAATTTAACTTAATGGTCTGGATTCGCTTTTCCAGATTCGGATTTATTGATTCTTTTATGATTAGTTTTTTCGGACTCGCTCAGTTACGGACGACCCATCCCAATACAACATGGCGGCACGCATGCTTTTAGAAATATTTTTGTTTATTATTGTAATTTCGTATCCGTCTTAAAGATTTTATCTTGTTATTCAAAGAGCAACTGTTCTAAACGATCAGCTATAATAGTTGTGTGCTTAAGGCTTTTCAGTTTTGTCCTAAAAGTTATATTTTTTTGTGTTTTGTAACAGAAATGATAACGACGCAATGGATCACGAGGAGAATATTGCTACTTTATTGAGCATGGGCTTCGAGAACATTGATGATATCAAAAAATCATTGCGTCTAGGAAAAAATGATATCAATGAAGCAGTTTCTATACTTACAAATGAACATTCAGAATATCATTTGGGAACTGATGAGGGCTTACAAGATATGTCATCTAGTCATGCTGTTAGTGTTGCTCCTCCTCCTTATGAACCGTTGTGTAGTTCTCAAGTAAGTGAACATTTGAATTTAATTCTGTATGTATGTACTATCGATTTTCGTTCCGAAAATGTTATATGTGTTGACCTGCCACTCTTTTATAGCACATGTTGTAAATTGTTTACTTTGAGTAATTCTCAACAGATTTGTTTATTTTTTTCTCTGCTGAAGATTTTTAGCATAAATAAAAGAAGAGAAAGCAATTCTTATATTCATTATGCATTCAACTGATTATTGAACTATTAATCTATCACAAAATGTCTAATTTAATGTGAAGTTTTTAACATACCATAAAGTTTTTAATATTATTTTGGATTTGAATTCCTTTTTAAGAATGGATATGTTACTTTTTGATTATCTTCTTCGAATATCAGTTTTTGTCATCTTTGAACAGAGTATTTTAATATTCGAATAACATAGTAATAATTTTATATCAGATTGTTAAAAATGTATTTAAATAATTATTCAGATAAATACATAACATTTAATCATAAATTTGCATCATTTGCTAATTTTACAAGAGTTGTATATCATCTTATTCAATTTTTAATTATACCAATTTTTATGCAAACTGGATCGATGAATTCTATTAAAATTAATATGAAATGAGCTTTTGAAATTGAAGGGAAATATGTTTTTTGTGATAAAGAATATATATATATTTATATAAACTGAGATTTCATTAATTAAAATAAGTAGGTTAAGGATATTTGATAAAATGATTACCTGTAAATTTATCAGAATTTTTTTTAATGTTTTTATATTTTGTCATGCATTTCACAAAAAACTTTACATTTTTTTTATGATTGATATATAAGATAAACCTTTAAAATGAAAGTATGAGATTTTTATATGAAGTTTCGGTAAAATCCTAGTTTAGTGTGCTTCTTATTTTGTCAAGGATGGTAATCAGTACAGTATCACCAATCAAGATGGCTAAAAATATAAATAATACTATGAAACAATGACAGTTACCTACCATTTTTATTAAAATTATGAGATTTATTGATCACAATTGTTTTATTTAAGAAAATCTTTTTTTTGAACTTTTATGGGTCACTTGGTGAATCTCCTTTGAATTTTAGAATTTGAACATGCAATACTATGGGCATCTGAAGAAGACACTGGACATAATTTATCTTACAAACATCTTATAGCTTTGCTAGCAGCAGGAGTGGGAAATTAGTAGCTTTGCTAACTCATTAAACTTAAAAATTCTGAGAATAACAAGAAAAGCACATGAGAAAATGAAAGCATGCATTTGTAATAGCTTTGCTACAAAAGACTGGTGTCTTTCTTAAGAAGAAATTCGAAGGAAGAAATATATTTATTCAGTTCAATGAATTCTTCATTTAAATAGGAACGATTTTCCATTAAAAAAAAAAAAAAGTAGAACTTTTCAGTGATAGAAATGTTATTCTGTTGATGCTATATATATATTTTGAGATGTAAATATTGAATTCTCAAATACAATATCCCTCATAATATTTCTAATCATCTCATCAGATATCATATTATTAAACACTCACAGACTTATCAAATAATTATGGAAAATCCACGAAAAGAACAATAAATCACTAAGAATTCCATTAGAATGGTAAGATAATATTAAAATGAAAAGCTTTGAAATATGGACAAATGATTCAAAAAGCTTGAGCAGATGGTTTTAGTTTTTATTTTCTGTTCTGGCATAAACAGATTTTTAATTAGAATAAAATAATTCGGCAAGAATTGTAAAAGGATAAATATTATTTGCTCTTTGTTTGCATTAAAATTAACACTGAATATTTTATTGATAGTAATATTACTTTCAATTACAATTTAATTAAATTCTTAAGTGAATGATTATTTGTGAATTAATAATATTATTTTTTTCTTACAAAATTGCTGTAGTAGATGTGCAACTCATCAAGTGAAAAAAATAGTAAGTAAATCAGTGTTAGGGTTACTAAGAAAATTTTTCCTCTTGCTTTTTTTGGTTACCATATTGGTGACAAACTCAGGGGCACACCAAATTAGGATTCCACTGAAGTTTCATAAACTTCATTTCACGTAACATTTTGAGATTTATGTAGTGATAACCTCATTTTAACATATTTTGTACCATTAAAATCAAAATTTATTTTATTTGACTAATTTTTTTTATTATTGTCTCATTTTGTTTTATTGTAAACCATTATTTTTAGACAGTCCAAACGAATCTCGCACAGAGTGATGAATGCATGGAAGCAAATGTTTTTCCTACTACAAACCTCTATGAGCTTGAATCAAGAATTTTTACTGATCAATGGTCTATACCTTTTAAGAAAGAAGAATCACTAGGAAAATGTTTAATTAGTGCCACACAGCTTGCAGAAGAAGGTAAAAAGCATATGCTGTTTAATCAGATCAGTTAATTATTTTATTATGAAAATATTGACATTTTGTGCAGTCCTTTTTATTTTATTTTCTTGTATACTAAGTATAGAGAAAGTATTGTAATTACAGAAAAATTCAAACTTAAGATTTTTACAAAACTACACTTCAGATCTCCTTGAGTTTGAAAAACATATTTTTGTAATATATCTGTACATCTGTCTCTGATAAAAGTAACTAAACTTTGAGTTAGATGAATGAAATTTAGTATATGATCTTTACATGAAATTTATAGATTTCTGTTACCTTTTGAGCAAAATCCATTCAGAGTAAGTCTGTCTGTCCAGCTGTTTGAATAAAACTTAACATAACTACAAAACGAAGAGAGTTATTGGATAAAATTCAATGCATGGATTTAACATCTATAGTGTACACACCTGTTAATTTTGTACTAAATCTAACTAGGGGTTGATTTGTTGGTGTGCGGTTTCAGATATATGTAAGCTCAAAAATTCAGTGACAAATATATCAAATTTGGTATTTTTTTTTTTTTTTTTTACTACAAATGTAGTTTTGTGTTAAATTTTTGATTCAATCTCTTGGGAAGAATGTGTGTAAAACCTAAATTCGATTTTTTGATACTTTTAACTGCAAGCTGGGTATTAATCGCCAAAAACTCATCAAAGGTTACATGATAAATTCAGTAAAAATTCTAAATTCACACTAAATATGAAGTTTGCATATTCAATATTTTGTAATTGTTGTATGCTAATGTCATACAGGGTAGGATAGCATTCTCTGGATAGCATTTTTATAAGAGAGTGAAATTTTTGGGGAAACTATTTTCATTGGATCTATTCTACAGTGAGAAAATGTTAGCTTGTTTTAAAAATTATCTTTGTTCTTTGTTAAGTATGTAAGCATTTATGATTTTATAATTATAATTAGCTTAAGAATAAAATTTTAAAAATTCTCGAAAGATCTGATTATTATACCATTTCAGTGTAAGTCAAAATAACTAAATCAAATCAGTTGTGGGAGTAATGAAAATATTTTCACAAAGCCTATTAGAGGTTCTTAACTGAGACATATTTTTTACCAAATAGTTAAAAAATTATTTATAGTTTGTGAAATAATTTGAAATGAAATGTAAGTTTAAAAAATTCTTAAGTGAAACATTTATGGAAATGTTCTTAAAACGTCTTATTTAATCTTAGTAAAAAAAAAAAGTTTTTAACCAACTGATTACTTTTATTTAAAAATCTCATTACAATAAAAGTGTGAAAAAAGTAAAATTAATTTAATCTATGATTGTATTAAAAAATTTCCACTTGTTCATGAATTAAAAAAAAAATGAATTTCATTATATTGATTTTTTTTTATCAAGTTATTGAGACTGATATATATTTTTATTTTAGGTCTTTGTGAAGTTAATGATAGTTGTAGAAAGTTTATTGAACATGTTTTACCAGAAGCTTTTAAGAAGGTAAGAAATTTTATTTAGTCACAGGTCTTAAAATTTTGTAGTTCTTTTATTTATTGAGAGTTATATAATATTTTTGTCACTATTTTGCAGCTTTTAACTTCAGGTGCTGTTCGTAATTGGGGTTTAGACATTCAAGAAGGAGTGAGGTCTATGTTACATTTGTTAATCAATTTAATCACTACTCGACTAAAAACAGATCCTGTTCCAGAATCATTGTTGCAAGTTTTAGAAAAAGTATACACTTCTCTTTTTTTTTTTAGTTTCATTTAAGATGAAAGTTTTCATTTTATCCTTTTTGAAGATAAGCAAGACATTTAGACATGAAGTTATAATAAATGTTTGCTTTATTAATACCCTCAAGCTAAGTTATTAGTTGTGCTATTTATGGAAACTTGTAATGTTAATAAGCAGTTATGAAAGTCAATTATATATATATATATATTAGAAAAAACGTTTATTTAATTTTTTTTTGTGAATTATGTCATGTCATGTTATGTACTTATAAGAAAAGTATTTGTTTCTGGTTTTTATATTAATAATTTTCTACTTTCATGTTGCTGAATTTAAAATTTGTTGAAAGTTATAAAATTTAGATAATTACAAAAGAAAATATAGCAATTGTATCAATTTTTTACAATACAATACAAAAAATTGTATCAATATTGATACAATTGTATCAATACAAAAAAAAAAAAAAAAAAAAAACTTATGAATGACAAGTTTTAGTATGAAAGAACATTTTTAAATAGTATTGTAGAAATTATATAATTTGATTAGGTATTATTTGCATTTAGTCATAAAAAAGAACCTGAATGCAATTACTTTGTCTTAAAATTCCTGATATGCTACTGTAATTTGATAGAGGCACAGAAATGCATCCTTAACGTGCATATGACTTTTTTTTATATTGATCAATAATGCCTTATAATTATTGTATTATAGTGTGATTATTATCGTAAGTTTTTATTTTTCATTTTTATAACTTTAGGCTTTTGACCCTGAATCTGAGTTTCATATAAAAAATAAACATAAGACAGTTTCATCCGCTCATTGGCTGGATTCTGTATTTGTACCAGAACAAGCTTATGCTGTTAGCCGCAATTCCATCGTAAGTTATTTTATCTTTTTATCTTTGTCTAGATGAATTTGTAGTAGAAATTTTATATAATGGATTTTAAATCGCATAATTTCTGAAAATTACTGTATAGTAAAACGATTTATTTACTTATTTTAATATTTATATAAGATTATTTAGTAATTATGATTCTTATTTTCATACCCAAGTAGTATTCTGTGATATTTTCCATGTGACTACAATGAGTTAGTTTTATTTTATACAATTTATTTAAATACCTTTTCTGTAGGATTTTGAGATAACATTATGTTAACATAATATTAGCACTGTTTTGAAGTTATAAAATAATATTTAATTATTTGTTAAATAGTTTTTATATATATTTTTAGGAACCATATGGATGGCTCGTTGATCTTATCAATAGGGTGAGTTTTAATTATATGTTTTACGTATTGGTGATTATATTGTAAAATTATTCAAGCATGGTAGCAATTTAAAAAATTTTTTTTTGCTATGTATTTGAAATTTTTTTTAAAAAATCTGCTATTGTATGAGAAAGAAATGATTATAAAAATGAGGGTATTAACATATTATTTACTTTTAGATTATTTGTAATTTGATAAGCTGATGATATCAACCCTTCTACTTGTTAATTAATTTTGTATCTTTGTATAACCCAAGTTTATGAACATTAATTCATTATATTAATGCATTTATACCTGTTTATAAAACAGAATTATAGTTAAAATTATCTTAACTATTATTCATTAGGGGAGAACTCTGCCATTTTATTCTAATTTGTTTACTTTATTTTAGATGAAATTTTTAAATTCTATTCTTTTTATTTCTTACCTAGTTTGGACAACAAAATGGTTTTGAATCAATTCAGCATAGATTTTCAGGGGATATTACTGGCACTGTGAGTATAATTATACTTTTCATAACTAAAAATACCATTTAAAAATGTAATTTGTTTTCATACCATTTTTTCCCTCAGTTTTATTCTTTATTGAAAACACTAAAATATGTTGTTTTTTCCATTTCTGATGGCTTTTGAAAATGTTAGATATATAGTGAAAAAACACAAAGAATATAATTAGTTTATTATCAAAAATAGGTTATACTTGGAAATTTTTTAAAAACTCATTTTTTGTTATTGAGGATGGTGTCTTCATTTGCCATTCATATTCAAAGCAAATGATTCATAAGAAAATGTTGAATGATTATTACATCAATTTCTAATTACGGTAACAGCAATTATACATATCTGAGGTTCACAAACACTTTTTTTACATTTAAAAAATTAAATATTAATTAAAAAATTGACTCAAAATTAAATCTATTATATGTAAATTAAGAAAAATAACATTATTCTAGTTTTATGCAAGCATTAACAAAGTGATATGCAAAAAATCATTTATTATATTAAAATTAGTAAAATTTAAAACATATATTAAAATTTAAAATATCAGTGGGAAAAATGGTAAAATAAATGATTTTGTTCTATTTTGAATGAAGTTGCTTAAAACAGTGTTTATTTGCCTTCCACATAAATGGATTTTGCAAGTTTTGCTCATTAAACATATTTTCTATACAAAGATATGTATTTCATGGACAGAAAAAGAGATGTTGCTAAGTGGGTGATGTCTGCTAATGGGAAGACTTTTAGAATGCTCATTTTGATATTTTCAGAAATAAAATTGGATTGTATGCAAAATTACAAATTAATATCTGAAGGAAGGTGTATTATCTATTGATTTTGTTAGAATTGTAATCTTCAACAATTCTTAAATTTCCATAAAAAGTTTTTTACAAAATTGTGTTTTAAATCTGAAGTTAATGTTATAAAGAAAGTTATATTTCATCATGCTGCTATCTACTATCCTGAAAAGGAACAAAATGCTGTTTTTTTAAAAATTGTTGTCCCTTTTTTTGAGACCACTATGCTGAAAAAGGTTAATGGTAACTTAAATATATATATATCTTTGTAATAAATCTATTTCTGTTTTCCATCCTTAGATATCTTAGTCTTTTTTTTTACTTTTATAATTCTATTGTATTGTTAAAGTTTTTTCTCCAAACTTGTTATGTATTAGTATATATTTTACAGAAAGAAAATTTTAGACTATTTTCATTAATAACAAAACTATCTTTTAGGGCATGGCTGCATTATTGTCTCCGCTTGCAAAATCTGCAGAGTTCCTAAACCCAAATAAAGTTTGTCAGCACTTATCACCATGCATGGATATTGCTGTTCGTTATATCAAATCACTTTCAGATAATGACATTAAAAGTAAAGTAAGTGAAAGGATTTTATTGTTTGTAGTATTTTTCCTACAGAACATATGTGAAGACTGAAAATTATTAAGGAAATAAAATTATTCAATATATATGATAATGATATATATTTTATGCAATGATGTATAAAAGTAAAGACATCCATTAAAATTTTAATAATCAACTTTAATTATTGTAAATCTTTGTCCTCTACTGCAAATCTATTTAAATGAAATAATTTTAAAGTTTTTGTAAGAAGTGCCAATGTATCATTACATAATGGGAAAAACAATACTAAAATTAAACATAACTGTCATGAAAGTGACAAAGATGATGTTTATTGCATACTTTGAATATTAATTGTGTATTTATTATTATTATTATTGTTGATGCAAATTGGTAACATTTTTAATCCTAAATTTTGAAAAATCTTTTATTGAGTTCAATGACATAAGAAATTTAAGAATTACATACTTATCATACAGACAATCAGATAAAGTGATTTTAAATGATCCTTCCATTATGCATCCCCCCCCCACCTCTAATGAGTTGGTTTTAAATGCTCTATCTTTCCTATATCTTTTATTAGGAAATTGCATGGTGGAAAAGAATATTCTTCTGTGTTTTAGGAAAAAAAGTTCCGTTCTTAATAGTCAAAGAAAAAAATGGCAGAAAATCTGCAAGTTTTAGAGATTGGAATAATAATAATATATTCATACAATTAAAGTTTTAGGATTTTTTTGTGTTATGTAATTGAAGTTCATCATTATAATGGTTGTAAATAAATCAGGACTTTGATGAAATGTCACAGAAATAAAAAAATTAGTTGCTTCACTATAAGTATATATGTCAATTGAGAGGAGAGAAAGTATAGACTGTTTAAAAATTATTTTATACATTACAAAATTATTTAAAAAAGAAACTTGGTGCAGCAACTGATTTTCTTTGTCAAATATTACATAATTATTTTTGTTCTGTAGAATAGTTGTTTTATAAATTTCAAAAATAGTTAATTATAAATTCTCTTAACTAATTAATTTGTAAATGCTTACCAATGAAATTGACTATATTTGTATTTATATTTATTATTAAAGATCACAGGATCTTACTTTGAAATATATTAGTTTTTGTAGCTGTATTATAAAGTATTATGTTTATTCTTTTTTTTTATCTCCTTTGTTAGTACATTGATCCTTATCCTATCCTTTTTTTTTTTTTTTTTTTTTCATAATTTCCAATCATTCTTTGACATTCCAAATAATAACATAATTTTATGGTTATTATAAAAATTGATTTTGCTAATGGTATTTATGATGTACAGGGTTTAATATTTTTTAAAAAATACATTTTATTATCTAAAATCTTTTGTAAAAGTTTGTGGTGTAATTTTTAATTTAACCATAATGAATATATTTATATTATATATCTGGTATTTATTTGAATTAATCATATAGAAACAGCTTTCATTTATTTAAAAGAAATATATAATGCTGTCTTTGAAAATGACATAGGTTAAATGACTTCTAGAATGTAAAATGTTATTTTTATTTATTCTTTTTATATTAAGTTCAACATATTGATTTTGAAAAATTATATTTAAAAAAAAGTTTTAAGTCTGTGATTCTTTTAGAAATAGCGTCCGTTTATTTACTTTTCTTCTCAATGCTTGCTCTTCCCAAGTATATATATATATATAACATTCTTTGCAGAAAAGGTGTGGAGTTCTTCAACAATTTTTATTCTTTATAATTTTAAGGAGACAGTTCAATTTTTACTCATTATCAAGATTCTTTGTCAAAGACATGCAGCATACCAACTAAGAGAGCAGAAGTCAGGAAAAAAAGAGACAGTGAGAAAGTATTTTGTATTTACATTGTTTTAGAAAGGGGTATGCTTGCACAGTGCTATGGTTCTGTGGGAAAATAATAGCTCTTGCATCTGAGATGCTAAAGTTATTGTGAAGTTGGAGTTTGAGTGATTAGGAAATTGTTTTTAAAACATAGATTAATTAAAAATTATTACATATATATTGATGCAACTTTCGTTTATTAATTAAAATTTGTTTTGAATTTCATTATATAAGAATACATAGAAAAAGAGCTGTTATGTTGAAATATATTTGTTTGGATAATGAATATATCTTTTCATTTTAAAACTTAGGTCCACATATGTATAACTGCTGATTTTCTTTGCATTTTTTTTCAGAGTGTATGTTCCATATCAGATTTGTTGAAAAGCATGAAAGTGTTGTGCCTTCACTTATGGCCTCATCAAGTGGCACTTACTAATTCTTTATGCCTTGAGGTTATTCTTCGTATGTTAAAGTGTCCTCATTTTAATGCTCGAATGAATGGCTTAAAAGAGGTATGTAAATTTAAGAAACTATTGACAAAAAAAAAACCTAATTAATTTTAATTTTTGTAGATGGATATTTAATAAAATTTATGTATAAATATGTATTAATTTTGAAAATTATTATTTTAGGTCATGAAACTTATTGATGACAGTTCTAGCATGAGGTCATCCAAGATAGCCATCGATTCGGAAAGTCTTTTAAATTGGTTATCTGAAAATGAAATTTTGTCCATTGCATTGGAAGGTAAGTTTAAAACAGTTGCATAGTTATTTAATTGCTGTATATAATTTTTCATTCATATAGTTATAAAGGAAAAATTAGTTTTTACTATTTGTCATTTTCTATGATTCTTTTCCATTCTTGTTATTTTTTCGAAGTATAACAAAGTTTTGAAATAACTTTTTAAAAAGAATCTTAGATAAAGTTATGAATAAGATTAAATAGTTTGAAACAACTTACTTTTGATCAAACCACTAAATTTAATAACATTGAATTATCATTCAGTTCATTTGGAATGAGAAGTATTAGTTAATAAAAGATTATTTGTGTTTGAAATCAAATCATTCTTAAAAATTAATTCAAAATTATTTTAAAATTCTTTCATCTATGTTTCAGGAAATATCGACCAAGTTCAATACACAGACAAAATCAAAGTTATTGTTGAATTTACTGGTCACCGTTTGTCCTTAGACGAATTAACTAAAATTTGGCGAATGCAGGTAAATATTTTTGGTTCGTAAAAAATATAGAATGCTGTTTATTACATTGTTATTCTACTTTTAGAGTCACAATATATATTTTTTAATGATGCTTTAACAATAATTAAAATTGTCAAATTTCAGCTTTAATATTTTAAATCAGAATTTCAATTCTGTAACTTTTATAAATAAATTTTGTCTTAAAACATTAACTACTTAAAATAACTTACTAGTGATTAATTTGAAGTTGTATTAATGATAAAGGAATTTATATAATTTCTGCTATCTTCTTATTGTTTTTTTTTTAATTTTTTAAACAAACTTATAAAATTAACTTTCCAGAAATAATGTTACAGGATTTAAAAAGAACTTATATAAAATTTTATCTTTATATAGAATTTTTAAAAATCCAAATGAATAATTATGTGTGTAGTTTTAATAATCCCATTCAATTTATTCAAAAATCTAATGAATAAAATTCTGGTATTTTGATGTTCAGGTGTGTATGTGCCAAAAATGGTGTTATACTGATAAAAAGCTCATAATTTAAATAAAAATAAAAAAGAATTTAAATATCTGTCAGACTAGCCATTCAAAAAAAGAAAAATCATACACATGTGTATCAGATGCAAAACAAGCTAAAGACAGCCAAAGAAAATAAAAAAGCCAGAACAAAAAATAAAGATGCAGGCATAAAAAGAAAACATGCAGAATATCTAACTGACTCTAGCAGAAGAGCCTATATAATATTCTGCTGTAACAGTATCATTGAAAAACATAATTAGTAAATAATAAAATTTACCAAAAATAAGTAATTTAAACTTACAAAATAGAAAAATAAATAGACAAATAAAAAAAACTATATAAATAAATAATTGAAAAAAAAATTTAAAAAATAAACAGGAAAAAAATATGTATGTTGGCTCAGTCTAAAGTAGAGTTCATAATCAGGAACAAAAGGCTAGACAATGAGTTTCAAGGTAGATATTCAATATAAGTATCAAAATTCTGGTATGCTGTAATCTAAGCAATTTCATTGTTACTCATTGATTAAAGATTTTCACTTTTTAATATGCTTTAAATGAACCAATTTTAGTATGCAGCGTTTGTTTATATTGCAGGATGGACAAAATACACAGATTGTTGATAACATACACTCCATTATGTCTGCAGCTTCATCCAAATTTAATGTGGAACAGTTTGATCATCTTTTACTTTTAGTGCAGGATGTAAGTTCAATATTTATTGAATGTCATAGATATATAAATATGATTACAATTCTGTTCAGTATTTATTGATATTAAAATATTGTTTTGCTATGATTTTTAGAGCTGGGAGAATAGCACAGATCAAATGAAAAAGCGACTTTTGTATTTCATTGGACGTATTGGGAAAGAAACAAATCAAGGTCGAGCATCTACAAAGGTATTATAACATAGCAGTATCTCATCCCCTTAAAAATTTTTTTTAGCCTTTAAAAGTTTAATCATTCATAATATACATAATATTGCTTCAATTAATTTTCATGTACAATATATAAAAATAACAACAATATATAAAAATAATTTTTGCAAAACAAAATTTGTTGACTGCAAACATTTTATGTAAGTTACATGAACAAAAGTGTATTTGATATAAAAACTTTTCAGATGTATTTTTTTTTTTTTAAATTTTGAGAATAATGGTTATTATTAGAAATTTTCTCTCCTCTTCGGTTTGATTAGATATTTTTTGTCCCTTTTAACTATATCAAAAAAGGCGTGATTGATTTGAAATAGATTTTCAAATTTTTTCCAGTATTCAAATTTTATCTTTGACATAAAAGCTGAAAATTGAATTGAACTTTTTTGACTATTTAAGAATAACATTTCTTTCAAATAAAAATTTAAATAAAAAATTCTAATTAACTATAACCAAAATTTGAATAATTATAAATAAAATTTCAAAGAAATTTTTTTAAATGTTCAGATTTTATTTTTGATATAATAAGTTGAATATGAATGTCTGAGTAATTAAGGAATATTTGTTAGGAATAATTTCTTTTTTAATATAATGCATGCAAAAAATTTTGATTGTGATTTTTGAATTTCTTTAATAATTTCTTGCCATTCTTTATAAATCTTAATTTTTCTGAAAATTTTCTTTATAGGTTGTAGAGCTCTTATGGGACCTTGCTCATGCTTCTTCTATTCCAATGAATATAGTAGAATTAGCTCTTCAAGAGCACTTTTCTATTTTATGTGAAGTAGCCCATAAAGATCAAATTAAAAAACAGTATTGTGTGAGATGTATTGAAGATATTAGAAAGGTAAGCTATCAATTTAAATTGTTCTTTTTATGAGAATAAATATTTATATTTTAATAATTTAAGGAAATGAAATTTTTGAAGAATTTTCATATATTAATATTTAGTATTTTTTGAAAGTCCTTTTGAAACAGTAATAATTATTTTTGTTTGTTGAGGAATTTGGTCTTTATTTCCTTTTTAGGAAATAATTATATCAATATTTTAGCTGTTATGGGATAGTAGTTGGAATTTTTTGAATCAATATATTTTATAAAGAAAGAGGAGGAAAAATGAACATAAAAAAATATAAAAGTAAAATAATATTATTTATCCAAATTTCTAAAAAATACTCTTATGTTCAATATGTTTTTCTCTTTTTATTAACCACATTTCTATGTATAAATATATTATAATTTTTTCCTTTTTTAGGGTGTATCTGTTTTGCCATCTCTTCGACTGTTGCATAATATTTGTAAAAATATTTTGAAGTCTGGTGTCTATAAACAAGATAGAGTAAGTATTTTTCTTTTTACTAAAATAGATATTTACATCTTTTACTGTTTGAGAGAAAATTAGTTGAATATTGAAACAAAGAGTTGTGGCTTTAGGTAGCGATATTCAAAAGACTGGGAAAATAAATTTTTCATAGGATCTAATTCATTGTTTTCTCTTTTATAAATTGATGTACATTATTTTTATAATTAGTAATTAAAATGTTTTTTGAATATTTCTAGGCTAGTTTGCACGAATTGAACAAAAATCATGATATTATAAAACTTGTGACAACTAGTTTGGCTGCCTGTCATAAACAGGCTGTTGAAGCTGCAAAGGGTGCCTTGAAACCAACAACTTTAGTTGATGGCAGATACTCGCATGAAGATGTAAGTCCATTATTACCCAATATTCTTAAATTTCAGACTACCATAAATGGTTGAATTTATTAAACTTTTAGAAAGTAGTTGATATTTTGATAGAGTTCATGACTGAAAGTACATCTATACATGCATTCAATCATGAGATGGTATTTTTCTATAAAGTAACAATATTGAATAATATATATATTTTTATTATACATGTTAATTCAATCAAAATAAGCTACATATTCCCTTTCAAATGAAATTTAACATAAGATTTTCTTCATATTCATTAAGGTGTAAAACTTGTCCCACTCTTTTTTTTTTTAAATTCTCAATTGAACTTTTAAATATATAATGTTAGATGATCTTTAACATTTTGATACCTTAAATTAATCATTTGTGTTTTTAAATAGTGAAGGCAGAAGCTTTGTTTGCAATATAATTTCTTCTTTGAATTACAAATATTAATAGTTTCATTTTTTTTTATAAATCAGGGGTGTTTGTGCTCCGGGGAAACCCCGGAATTCCGGGGATTTTGAACTTCGATAGCCGGAAATTCCGGGGATCGTCGTTCAAAAGGAAGTAGAAATAATAATGAATTATTTATTTTGATCTGGGTAATTTTGTTTGCTTTGAAAGCAGAAAACGCAAGGTCAGTGTGTGTGGTGAAAACTTTTCCTTTCTTTCTCCAAAGGCAGTGATAATGCGTGAAAAGGGGGAAAAAACTTCTTTTTTGTTCTTTCCTTATTGCGAGTTATGACTCATTCCCCCGGTTCTCGGACATTCTCTTCTGGATTCTTTTCGGCAAGTAGACGCGGCAGAAAAAA
Organism: Argiope bruennichi; assembly: GCF_947563725.1. Lineage (NCBI taxonomy): Eukaryota > Metazoa > Arthropoda > Arachnida > Araneae > Araneidae > Argiope > Argiope bruennichi. The sequence goes on along the minus strand of NC_079151.1, from coordinate 127,452,917 downwards.
AAAAGGGAGAGACTTCGTTCGACCAGATGTGCGATCACGTGACCTGGGTTCAAAGGTCTTAATTTTGCAAAAAAAGTAATTCATTGAACTTTTATAATTAGGTCATTCAATACTTCATAATTGTAATTTTTCATTTCCCCCCCCCCTTCTCGAAACTCCAAAATGTCGGTAGTAAGTCCGTAAAAGTTTCAGGGGATTTTTTGGGGTCCCACAAACACCCCTGATAAATGAATAGATACAATATTTTTTTAATTCATTTTTTGTCATTTGTGGTTTATAACTTGGTTTGATATGACTTTATTTTTAATACCTATTCAAGTTTTTTCTCTCCCTCTTATGTGTATTTTTGTTTTAATTTTTTTATTTACTTTTTACGTACAATTATTTTTATTGGGATTAATTAATTCTTTTCCCCTCTCATTTTAGTACGTTAATGAGCATTTAAGTTTCTTACAATTTATCCTCCAAGACGGTGCACAATATTTAATATGGCTTAGAGCAAGAGAAGTTTGGGATGCCTTAGTGACAAATCCAGATTCTTGTGATAGAGATAAAGAGGTAGGTTTTCATTAATTATATTGTTTACATACATTAAGTTTTTTGTCATTGATTATTCTTATTTGAGAATAAAATTACTATTTTATAGAAACCTGGATCTATTTCAAAAGCACATTTTCATGTCCTCCACTTTCGTTTACCAAATAAAGAATGTTTTGTTAGTGTTAATCAGTGTATTATTAAAATGTTTGAGAGAACTTAAAATCAGATTTATGCTAAACATATTGCAATTACAAAATTTAATTAATGTGTGGTTATTGTTAGAGTGATTCTAATGTAGATAATAAAGTTGAAAATTTTGATTTTTTTTTTTTGTTTTAATTTCTCAGATCTTGAATGTCTGTTTGTTCGAAATGTAAACAAATGTATTTTCTTGTCAAAGTTTGTTTTAGAATATAATTCAGAGACTAAATATATTTGTTATATTATAAAAGAATATAGAACATTTTGCAATCCTAGTCAATACTTTAAAATATTAGTTAAATTTAATTAAAAATATATCTGAAAATTTTTTGTAAGAAAATTGTTTTCATGGTCCTGTAGTCAATGATTTTAGGCATAATTTATTAAAATATGGAGAATTTTCAGAAATGCTTTAAATTGCATTATTGTTTTATTCTTTGTAATGATTCTAATCTTCATCATAATGCATATGCATATTTTAGATTTTTATTTAATATTCATTAATATGCTCAGCATTGTTTGAATAAATTCTTTTAATGAAATAATTGTTTTTGTGTAAAACATAATACATTTTTATACTAAAAATAATAATTTTTTTGTGGAATGAAGCTACAAACATTTCTGATATTCTTATACTTCTATTTCTAGTTTAAAATAAGTAAAATATGTTGAGAAATTTCTCATGCATATTTAAATAAAGGTTCAAGAGTAGAGAATTGTCAGTTATTGTTTGATATTACATTAATTTGAATAGGTTGTTTCAATGTTATTTATTTAGTTTGCATTAATATTCTGAAATTTATTATTTTCATTTTATGGCTATTAAACAAGAAAATCTTTCAAAATCCTAATTTTTTTCAAAGACGTTTTGTATTAAGATTATAAACTGTTTATTGAATGAATAATAATAATAATAAACATTGCATATATTCAATGATTATTCTATCCAATGATAGTTTTATTTCTATTCATAATTGAAAATCAGCATTATATCTGAGAGCAAATTTATATATTTATGAGGAATTTTAATTGCATTAAAAAAATTTTCTTTACTTAAATCTTATGTAAATAATAGATTCTTTTTTTTTTTTTTTTGTCATTATAAAGGTGTGCTATGATTGGTTTACAAGGTGCTTGCAAGATCTGGAATCAGAGACACAGTCTTCACTTTTTCAAACAAAACTTCTTAAATTGGAACCTGCTAAATTAACTTATACAGGTATGCATTCTTGGTAATTTAATATAATAAATTTGGAAAAATTAAATACATTCTGCAAAATTAAATAAAAATGCAAATAAAAAATGAAAATTTAATGTAAATAATATATTTAAACGTGTATTTTTTTTATATGATATTAAATAATTTTACTTTCAGACTAAATCATTTTTCTTTTTTCATATTATTATATCTTAGGTTTCCTCTGCTTCAGAACATACTTTGAAAGTGTCAATTCAGCAGATCACAAATTAAAAAGAAATTCTTCTGGCTTGGTATGTAGAAATTAAGATTTCTGTTACATTTTTTTTTAATGCTGAAACAAAAGTTTTTAACACAGAATTTTCTGATTACAATATGCCATTAATTTCAGTTATATTATTTTATTTTATAATTTTAATAATCATATTAAGCTAATAAAAAAGCATATATAAGCTTATAAGCTTTTTATCTATAGGATGTTGTACATATATATTTGAGTCCATTTGTAAAGTATTATACATGTTTTGAGATCATTTATATATTCAGTTTTTTTTATTTTTTATGAATGACCAAAAACAGGAACCAGTAGCTACATTAGCCTCTAGAGTTTCTTGTATACTCCTACAGCATGTCCCTCCCTTTAAATTTTAATTAAGAAAATGAAGTAACTATTTTGATCATTTTCTTTTTACATTGTGCTCTGTCCATGAAGTCAGTCCAAAACTTTATTATAGATGTATAATTTTGATATCAAACTTGCATACCATGTTTCATTACTTTAATTTGTTGTGCTTTCTGTTATTCCATTCATAAATAGGCAGATATTATTAATTTTTTTTTCCGATCCCTCTGGTTGTCTTCTAACGCCTAATGGTTTAACAAATTCTAAATAACATATTTTCCTGAATATCTTCCATACATTCACTGTATTGTGCTTTTTAGTTATCAATTTTATTGTAAAATATTGATGTTTGAACTAATTTTTTGTTTGCTTCATTTTTGTAGAATGTTGAAAAGTTAGAATTAAATGGAATTGATTTCTTATGGCAAACTGCTTTATCTAGTGAAGAGCACATAGCAAATGTTGCTATTGAATATTTATTAGAAATATCTTATCATGCTTTGGTGCCTAGACTCAAGAAGGTAAATATTTTTATAATTAATCAATTTTTATAATTATAAGACTTAGATTTAATCATTAATTATTTAATATTTGTAAGAGATAAATTATTTAATATATGTAAGAGATTAATTATTTAATATTTGTAAATATTTCTTTGCTTTGTTTTATATTTCAAGAATACTGGAATTCTAATATTTGCTTTCTACATTGCTTTTATAAAATTTAATTAAAAGATTACAGCATAAATGAATGATTAATGCTGTAAATGTTTATGTGTATTAAATAGTGAATTCATTTAATTGGAATGAAGCAAGATTAAAAAATCTTTTTAGCTTTATTATTTTTTAAGTTACATGAAAACCACTCTTCCGTACCGAAACATATTACAGATACTTACATTGCTGTATATTGCGGTGAATTTTTTTTTTTAGTGTAAAATATATTGATTTGATTAGGGTGCTATATAGAAAACCCCCCCCGAGATATTAGTTCAGATAAAAATTGCTGGGTTACTTGCTTTTAATTTAAAGAATCCGTGAAAGTTATCATGTGCATGTATGTAAAGAAATCGTTATTGTTTATTAAAATAATGCATTAATTATTTTTAAGCAAAATTTGGTTGTCAAAGTGCTGTTTTTTTTATTTAGAATTTTGTTATAACTTGGGATTTTCTGTTAATGCCATGTCATAGACAATTTTCTGTTGTTTAACATCCTATTACAACATTGAATATTCTAAATTTGATAGTTATGAATTTAAAATTTTTAATTTTGGATCTTGAGCAGTCTTATTCTTAAATATTATTCATTGACAATGTAATTATTAATGAATTAAATTACTAAAATGTCTCTTAGCTGTTTGAATTTATCTTCAAGTAGTATTGAAATAGTAATTCAATATGCTATTATTATTATTTTGCATCTAAAAAAGGATTTATAATATAGCTTTTAAACTTTCAATTTTTTTTGCTTCTTTTTTTTTATTAATTTTTTTTGCAAATTTATTGTTATTTTTGATTATTTTAAAGTTATATGATTTTTAATATTTTTTCCTCCATATTTAGGATGTCCTATCTCTACATAATAGATTTATTAATGAATGCTACAAAAGATTAGAGGTTAGTATCATTGTTTGATAGGAGTTTTAGTACTGATCTAAAAAAGTTATACTGTTATTTAGTACATAATGTATGAATTTACTTTTAAATTTGTATTTGTATTAATATTAGATTAATATTCTATTAAATTTTTTTTTTCTGTATTTGGGTATAAATATCATCATATATTCTGTGATTTCAAAATTTACAAGTAATAAAATAAATGACTTTTTATTTCAGTCTCAGTCAGTGGCATTGAGTTCAAATGCAATGGTTACAGCTGTTTCCAATGCTACCAAGACTCTCACTGCTGTGTCCGTGCTTGAAGTTGCTGCCTCTCCAGCAGCTAAAAGGTAAGCACTAACAACATTTGAAAGTTATTACTATTCTAGAAAATAAATAAACTTATTGGGAAATATGTTAACATGATGATGTTTATAGGCTGGCTTACTAATTATACATTATATCACAAGAACAAATGTGATTCAGAAATTATTAAAAATGCTATATGGTTGAAAATTTTTAAATTTGTCACATAGTTACTTCTGAAGTATCAGGTGTTCAATAAAAAATATTTTCAATGTTTTTATTAGTTTTATAATTAAAAAAAGTCAGGATTTGAAAGTTATTTAATTAATGTAAAATTTAAAATTATGTTATGAAATATTTTAATCTATTAGTATTTACTTATACATCCTCACTGGTTATTACAACAATAACAATACTGGAATAATCTTAATACAAACAACTAACACTTCAATAAAGTAATTATTTCTTGTGACATATAAATTATGGCTGTTTGTATTTGGATTCTGTATTATTTGGAGCAATCTAGGAGAATAATATTTTAACAATAAATTAAACTATATGAATAGATTATTTATTTAAGAAGAAATTTATATTTAATTGTGAATAATTGTGGAATATTGATGCTTTAAGTTGAGATAATTAACGTAAGCATTTTCTTTATATTTTAGTTTACCAAACAGACATTTCTTTAAATAAATTATTATGTGTGCAATAAATTTGGAGCCTTTTTGATTTGGTTTAATAAAGTACCATCATAAAATTTATTATATTGCATTAGTAATTGAATTGGCATTCTGTTGGTATTTATTTTATTCTGCTTTTTAAGAGAGAGAGAGAAAGAAAGTCTTAAAGTGAGATAATAATCCACATCTAATACATTCGTTTTTTCTAAAAGTTTGCCCTCATTTAGTCCACTCATGCTTTTTATTATATAAATTGGCTTGATGTGTAATTTATTAATTGATATATAGTAAAAAAAAAATTATTTTAAATTTATGAATAAGGAAAGTTACATTTTTTTTCATTCAATTGAGAAATTTGATAGATCTTTTTTTTAATGTACATTTAAATGGATTGAACATTTTTTTTTTATGTTAGAGCTGAAAAATTTCAAAGCATATGTCGTTTGCTGCAAATTGCCGAGAGGTACATTTCTTCCATTGAAGAGAACCATTTCTCTCCAAGAACTATTCTACCTCATGGAACATCGTTTATTGGCCATCCTTTACTAATTAAGATATGTGTTGATTCATCAAAAGAAGAACACCTAGTTGTAGTGAGTGTTAATAATTTGACTTTGACTTTATTAATTATATTTATTAAATGACAAGATAATGTTTGGTTTCTCAACATAAACTAGCATTTTTAAAGGTCTTTTTAAATATTTTAAACTATTTTTTAATTAATAATTTTAAACTATTTTTATTTTTTATGCAGTCACATAGTAATGAAACTCTGGGGTCTGTAAAACAAAGAATTGCTCAATATCTGCATCAAAATCCAATGCAAGTTCACCTTTACCAAGAAGAAAATGTGGTATGTTAATATAATATTTATATGCAGTTTTATATTGCTTATTTTACGTTTTTTGAGGTTTGCCCAAATAAAAAGTTGTGGCAGCATTGTATCAAATAAGTTAATGTGTTAGCCAATGGATGACATGGTTGTATTCCTTGTTGCATATACATAGTTAATGACTTTTGTTAATATCCTTATTTCTAGAGTTATTTCTGTAGTTTTTTGCATGTTGGATTCCTTCAGATCAATATAATGAGCAGTTATTCAATTTTTCAAACATAAAGGAAACATGCTTCACTAATTTATTGCTGGATGAAAAATTTATATAGAAATCATTATCTCACATGGTGCACTATACTCTGATGACATCAGCATTATGAAGCTGGGTGTGTAAGAATTAAGGACTTGTCATGCCCTAAGCAAGCGCTCATTGCGACCAAAAGTAATAATTTTGTCCATGAAGGATCTCATGTTACAGAATCATCAGATCACCACAAGTGAAATTCCTGTTGTATTGTTGTTAAATAAAAGAATTAAACATCACATAATCCACAGAAAGCTTGGCAGAGTTTGTATACAGTGGATATCCAAGCATCAGGATCCATCAGCAATTCAGGAGTTCCTACTTTGAAGGCATCTGCTTCCTGCATCGGTTTTCAATTAGTCAGAAATGTTAATAGCAATTACGTATAGTTCCACATGAACTGTAATTATAAACTTATTGCAAGATGAAAAAGAGAAGCAGTGTCTCGCATAGTGCCTTGTATTGCATGATGTACAAAATTTCTTTGTGTATGATTGTGATCTCCTTTGCATTTGAATACACATAATATATATGAATTTATAGGATATAGTATTTTATGCAAGATAATTAACTAAATTTTTCTATTTCATGGCAACATTTTCAATATTTCTTGCAATAATGTTCCTTTTTGTCTGTATTTTGCATTTGTTTCATTATTTCAATAATTGGCATGATTTTAATTTAGAAACATATTTTTGCAACATCATAAACAAAAGAATTTATCTTTAAGTTATGTGAAATTTGGTATTTAGAAGGAAAGCGAATGTATAATTGGGCTTATACAAAATCATTTAGTTGCAAAAGTGTGTAAAATTTAAAAAATCAGCTATCATTAACTAAGAAAATAATTTCTTAAAATAGTTTTAAGTATATTTTATGACTTGATGATTAAACAAATGCTTAACATTTTCTTATGATTTTCTTTTCTTTCAAGCAGATTCCTAAAAATAGAGAACAACAGCTAATGAATCAGCTAAATATTCGTGATGGTCAAGTTCTTATTATTAAATGTGTTGGTGGTGGAATGTCAACTGCTCTTTCTTCACAGGTATTATATCCTTTGAAGGAATTTATATATTTTCCTTTTTTTAATACTTTATTAAATTTTAAAAATTGTATAAGTGTGTGAAATCAAATAATATTATAATTAACATTAGTATCTTATGGTACATTCTTTAAATTTAAACTGCCACTTGGCTGTAATCATTTATGATATTTTTTCTTATTATTTAGAATGCTCATGTTTACAACATAAAAAAAATTATTATTTTGTGTAAATCTACAAATATTGATTTACATTTTTTTTGGTGAGAATTTTTAAGTAAAGTCTCGTATTTTATGTAGTCCATTGATTCTGGACTTGATTTTATTAAAAATTTAAACAGTCAGACATAAAATTAAAAAAAAAAAAGTAGTCAAACTATCTCCTACCATTGTGGCATTATTTCTAGGAGAGGTAGAGCTTTGAGTCAGATCTTTGAGTGAGTCAGATACAATTTCCATTTTCTGAATGTAGCTTGCTTGCATTAGAAAAATTATAAGATTCACTTCAAAATAATTTTTATATAATTTCAAAAATGGTGGCAATTAAAATTCCATGACATATTTTTAAAAAAGAATTATTTTAACCTTTTTATTGACTTTCTGTGGAGTTTTTTTCTGTTATTTTCAAACAATGATTTACTTATAGGACTCAAGGACTTATTCTGGCTATGGTTCCTTAACTCTTCTGTCTGATTGTGCAACATCTGGAAATCATGTTTCATATTTCTTGGATCAAGTTAGTTATACATTATTTTATCTTTAAAACTGTCTGGAAACTAATCTGATGTCAATCTGAATTTTTGTTATTTTAATAAAATATATAATTTCTAATATTAGCAAAAATTTTTATTCTCATACAATAATATTTTTTGTACTATACACACAAAATTGAATTTAAAGCATAATTTAAACCAATATATTTTTTTTTTGAAATATTATTCTCATAATGATTATAAATGTTTGTGAAATTTTTTTCCTCTACTTTTTTAGTTTAATATTGCTGTCCAAATTTTTTTTTGTAGAATTCATTAAAAAAAAAAATGGATTCTTCTTAAAAAATAGAATAGGTTTTGTTAAATCATGATGCATTCTTTTTAGGAAAAAGTTTTACCTGGTGTAGTTATGGCAGCTGGTGGACAAGTGTTTGAAAAATTGTATTTGCTATCCACACATGAAGATCCCAGGTAATATTCACAATAACAATGTTTCTTAGATTATTCAGAAACAATTATATTTTTCTGCTAAATACAATAAATTAAATATAAACAATTGAATGTGTGTTAAATAAATGATCAATACTATTTGTATCAGGACTCTAAGACTGGCATTTAGGACTCTAAGACTGGAATAGTTATATTGCAAAGAGGTGATATTTGCATTAAAAGCATAACTGACATTGTATTGGAATTTAAATTATTATTTTCATTAATATATATATATATATATATATATATATATATATATATATATATATATTTGTAAAATTGTGAAGTATAGTTTACAATATATACTTGCAACATACTAATACTTCAAATAAATTCTTTTTCTTGTTTTGTATTACACAAATAAATAATTTGCATCTGAATACACATAAAAATATGATAATTACTTGCATAATTTTGAGATAAGTTAATAAAAGAAGTTTCTTTCCTGTGCTATTGATTCCTAAAATTAAGAAAATCCTTCCCAGAGAAGCAGTTATAATTCCAATCAATAAAATGGTATTTTTTCTAAATCTTTAAATTGGTTGAAGTCAATGATTATGATACTCTTTATCCAAATACTCTGTATTCCAAATTGTAACAAAATCGCCAAATGTGGACATTTACAATGATTGCAACAGTTTGGAGAGCATTTTAATGGTCAATAAACATTTTGGGAGCATGGCTTCAGACATTAATTTTAAGTATCAAATTTTGAAAACTGATATTTGGGATTCCATGAGTTGTTTACTTGATAATTTTAATTTCTGCATTTGTTTCATAATAGATTCACTTTTTAATTTGCATGTCCAGTAATTTGTAGTTCAGTTAAATTCATGTTTTCTGTCTTATTATTTTTAAAGGATCTTTTTAGAAACAATTTTAACAGCAAAAAAAAAAAAAAAAAGCTGTTACCAAAGATCCAAAGATGGTTAATATTTTAAATAAAACCTTAATTAATTTTTCTTAAATTTTTCAAAATTGTTTTTTTTTTTTTTGCCTTGTTAGAGAAATGATTATAAATTATGTTTACGTTTGCATGTATCATATTGACATCCTGAAATATTATGAAATTATTGTGTCAGATATTTATGCCATGCTAATTTTTAGGATTTTTGAAATATAATCCATGAGAATTTTCTTCAGAATTCTAAATGTATTTGAGATCAAAAATTTGAAATGCTGTTCTGTTCAGTCTTAGGAATACTTTCATTAGAGCTTGAAAGTGATTATTTTCAAATTTATATGAATATTGCAAATAAAGTAGTGAAAACTATGAGAAATCTTTGTCTTTCCCTTTCTTCCCTACTTCAAAGATTGATTTTTTTCCCATTCTTGAGATGCATTATATATACATTTTGCCAGTTGTAAGATGACAGATAAAGCAAAAATAATTATTGGTTTAATTAATATTTCATAACTTTGTTATTTTCCAATATGGATGGTAAAATTTCTTTTAATTTAATTTACAGTTTGATTTTATTTGAAGATTAATTTTTGAAACAAAAGCATCAAGTGTTGCATATTTTTAATATGTTAGCTATATTAAAAGTGGCAAATCAAATGTCATGCTTTAGAAAACAACTATAGTGAATCCCTCATTAATTTTGCATCTAATTTATCTTAAATTTTTGAATCTGAGAATATTTTTATCATCTTTTTTTTTTGTATAAAAATTGTTATATATTTTTCCTTTTTTTGTAATTTTAGAGTCACATCTCAAGTAAGGAATTTGTTACATCTTATTCCTACTGATCCTGCTATATTGGATGCATTGGATTCAATAAGTGCCAAAGTAATTAATTCAATATACTTATAAAAGTTTTTTTTAAAATCCATAATGGTTTATAATAATTACTGTTTCTAATTTGATAGTAAATTTGTAACAATTTTAGATGTGAACATTTTTTAAAAATTTTTATTTTTAGAAAGTAACTGAAATTCCATCACCAACCACTCCAAAGAGCAGTCCAAGGTCTAGTCCTAAAAAATTTACTGTCACTTCACCAACCAAAGAACGATGTGAATCTCCAAAAGAAGTCTTAAAAAATTTATTTGATGTTTCGTATCAGATTTCTCATTTCAAGCTTTTATATATTTTAGAGGTAAAGTCGTCATAATTTTTTTTTTTTTTTGATTTTTCGAAATGTATCTAAAATATTTATTTCATAACAATTTTATAAATTGTTTTTCATAGGCTTTAAGTGGAAAGCTAATGCCCGTTTCTCAGGACACTAACACTGTACAAAGTGCTCAAATGTTTAGCAATGATTTTCTTTCTGCTGGTGGTTTGACTTTAGTATTAAAGGTACTACAAAAGGACAGTATACCAAATGATGTGGATTATGATATTCGACAAGGGTGTTATTTAACTGCTTTGGCCATTGCAAGGTAAAAAAAAGTGTAATGGAATAATTTCTGGATTTTGTATAATTAATAATAATAATACTGATAAAAAAAACTGTGCTTTTAAATGCTTAAATAATATGAAAAGAATTCTGTTGACTATTTGTCAAAGTTATGTTTTAGGTTGAAATATTTATATGTATGTTTGTGTTGTGCGATACTTAATATCCAATAAATAATAATGCAAAAGCTTAGACATTGACATCACTGAATTTAAAATTTAGATTTATGATAGTAGAATTAGAAAAGCTTTTAAACATATTCTAAAACTGTTTTAAAATTCTATAGTCAAAGTGTCAAAAGTGTCTAGTGTCAAAAAAATTCTATAGTAAAATTTTATAGTTATTTTGTTTACTATAATAATAGATTTTTAGATAAAAACAGAAATTCACTTTTGCAAAAGTTTAAACTTAATTGCAAGTTTCTGCAAATTTTGATTAGCATGTACAAATTAAAAAAATATGACATTATGGATTTCGAGCAATGAAGTGTCTTGGTAGTTGAGATTCTGTAAGCAAAAGAAAATCATATGGATGAGGTTATAATTTGGCTAAAAATTGAATTTGAACTTATTTCGAAAATTTTAGCTATTATTAAATAATTAAAGATATCTGTTTATCAGGTTTTATCTACTGGAGGCATGTATAAAGGAAAATGCAATTCTGAGAGGTCACAGGTGAAAAATAAATGTAGTTCTCATTAGATCCAAAGACGCATGAATACCCAACAGGTGATTATTTGTGAAATTCAAAGGTCACTGGGATTCTTGGTAACAAAGGGTTTGGTTTGTAAATGAATTTTGGAACAGGAAAATGATTCATTACAAAAAGGGGGGGGATGTTCTAATGTCACATTGCAAGTCCCAAAGAATGTTGTGTACTTGAAATCAAATATCATATGGACGGAAATGACAATTAGCGATATTCATTAATGAGAAAGAATGGAATTTGGATGGCCCAAATTGTTGGATATTGTACTGTTATGACTTGTACAAAGAACCTTAATGTGTAGTTGCAGATAAAGTGGTGGCTTGGTGATGATTGATATTTGTTGAGTCTGTAGGTGGCCATCACTGGGTATTTTAGCAAGACAGTGCTTTGTTTCACATTGTAAGCAAATTTCTGATTTAATTCTCAAAACATTAAAGTTCTTAACTAGCCGGCTTGTAATCCAGATTTTTAACTCAATAGAAAATCTTTAAGGCATCATATGCTGCAAAGTTTACAATAATGATAGTTAATATTCTTATATAAATGAACTCTTTCAAGGATGCACTGTAGGGTGGAGCAAAAATGACCTTAATTTTTTTTTTTTTTTAAGATTTTAATTTGGTAATAATGCAGAAAAGTTGCCTTTTAGATTTAAAAACGATATTTAAAAATTTGGTTGCAATATTACATTATCTTAAGGTGCCACAACAAGCTTGAAATTTGTAAAAAAATTGGAAAAATGGAAATTTTTAAAAAGGGCCTTTGAAAATTTTTCTTAGATTTTATTTTGGTAATAATGCGGAAAAGTTGCCTTTTAGGTTAAAAAAAAAAAAAAATTTAAAACTTTGGTTTCAGTATTACATTATCTGCCTCAAACAGAGAGCTTAAAATTTGCAAAAAAAAAAAAAAAAAAAAAAAAATTTTTTTTAAAAAGGGTCTTAGATTTTAGTTTGGCAATAGTGATGAAAAGTTTGCTTTTAGGTTTAAAAAGAATTTAAAAAAAATTCTGGTTGCAATACAACAATATTTCAAGGTGCTATAATAAGCTTAAAGTTTCTAAAAAAAAATTAAAAATATTAAAAACTTTGTTAAAATATTTTTATGAATTTTTTGTTCATATAACGTTACAAAAGATGATTTTAAATACATATATAAGCATTACAATTGGAAAAAATTATTAATTACAAAGTATAATAATAATAAAAAATTTGTATGTCCTATTTTGCATTTCATACTTCTGTATTCTTAATTATTACAAATGTTACATCTGCAAAATGTTTGTTTCTACTTCAATGCCACATTAAACTATTTTTTAAATTAAATTTTGGCATATTCACACATGAGTCAATTTTTGCTCTTATGTATCATTCTCTTGCGACTGAACCACAGACATTTTGAACCAATTCGGCCACCAGTCTCGCAGCTCTTTCCACTGATTACATGTGACAAGGAAGCTAGGGAAAGTCGATAACTATTGGTTTCTATACTATTTGGTTTTAGTTTCTATACTATTTGGTTCAGCTTCAGATGTCTTCTGTATGAAGTTTTAACTTAATATTAAACTGCAGAGGCACTTGGTAGTTTTATCCCTTCTTGTCTGTTTGATGGATCTAGTTGGTTTGCCTCTTTTTGTAAAGAACACTGTTATTCTTCAGAGTTGTTACTGTCGCCAGTAATCGTTTCTAGTGCACTAGTATTTTTTATCCGTTCTTGTTTAAAAAATATTCTCTGTAGTTCTTTACTCTTTCTTGCTTTGTTCTTCCTCAAAATGCTTATGGTTACAATATCAATATTAACTATTACCATTTTCCTGTTAGAGCATTTATCATATAGAACCTTGTATTCCATAACTGACACTCTTTTTATACAAGTCAGCAATATCAAATAAATGTCTAGTTTCTTCTTTATATTCTGTGAAGTTGGAATTAAACTTATCTGAACATTTTCTGCTTTTAGACTTTAATAAATTCTTGTATTTAGCATGGTAATCTTTTGTCATTTGTGAAATTCTTTTGCTAGAAGCACCGGGAATAGAAGGTCTTGATCACATTTGTTCTATTATGGGAATTAAAGTGTTGCATACTTCGCTTCCAGAAGGATTCTTTTCTGAAGTAATTTTGAGGTTTTGCTAGATGCACCGGGAATAGAAGCTCTTGATCATATTTGTTCTATTATGGGAATTAAAGTTTTGCATACTTTGCTTACAGAAGGATTCTTTTCTGAAGTAATTTTGTGGTTATGTCTAATTTAACAGTAGTATTAGATTCGTCAGTAGTGTGTTCAATTTCACGCAAATCATTAAATTTCCCAAACATAGAACACTCTGATATTTTATTTTGTCTTCTCTAATTTAGACTGAGTCATTTTTACTCACAGCGAAGCACACTAGCACAAACTAACAAATCAGTTACACAATAGATGAAGGTGAGACGTCAACTCAACTGAACTCTGCAAAGCTACTGATTTGAAACTAGCTCTGTCCTTGTCACTGGACACAGACAAATATACGCCTTACCTCAATAAAAACTGCTTCATCGACGACTCAGTATCATGCCAATGCAATAGTAAAACTGTTTTATACTTTTATTCTTATGATAATGCCTAATGAAAGCTTTTTATTTAATAGACAAAGAACTCAAAAATCCTGAAAAATTTGCAAAAAAGTGTGTTTTTATGAAACTTAATGTCCTTGCGGCACCTCAAGGTATACTCTAATGGTTTTTTTTTTTATAATTTTTATTTAACTTATCTATACTAAAAGGCAAACTTTTCCATGCTATTACAAATTAAAAATCAAAATTTGATTATTTCGTAAAAAAAAAAAAATTAAAATGTAGTAAAAATTTCAATTTTATGAAACTTTAACGTTCTTGCAGCACCTCAAGACCTACTCCAATATTTTTCATATTTATAATTTATTTTATCTACTCCAAAGGGCAACTTTAAAATTAAAGGCAACAAGTTAAAAATCAGAAATGGATTTTTTCGTTCCACCCTAATGTGAAATCAAGCCTCAAACCATGAAAGATTTAGTTTCTTGGATGGAAATTTATATTAAGAACTAATAAACAGGAATTGATATGCAGCCAGTATCTAAAATTTTAAATTTTATTTATTTTTGTTTATCTATTTCTATCTAAACTTTTGAGACAATATTATTTTTGTTTTTCCTGTTAGGAAGAAATCCTGTTAGGAAGATTGATTAAATATATTTTGAAATCTTTGTGGATTTTTTCATTGTCTAAACTTTTGCATTGTAATATAAAATTTTAAAGCTTTCTTTTTTCTGGCATTTGATCTATTTCTATATTTAGAAAGTTGTTTCAACTAAGTTAAATACTTTTGGATATATCATAATTACATTATAGAATAATCATTTTTTTAAAATATAGATTTTTGTTGTGTGGAGAAACTGGGTTGGAATTATCCTATTTGTTTGGACATCATACAGTATTTTCTAGTGGTTCAAAACTCTCTATAATTGAATATTGTACAAATACTGGAATATCTGATGATTTGTCAAGTGCAGTAAAGAGATTAAATGCAGTTAAAGCAATAGAAGTAAGTTATTTTAATATCCTTTATTGTTTGGATATTTTGTGTTTTAAAATTTTTGTCATGTGTCAACTTTTCTTGTAGACAATAAAATGTGCTGATCTTTTGGAAACACTTCTGAATCTTGTTCGCCTATCTTGGGCTGCAGCAGCTGGTAATTTACTACTTGTAAATTGTACTTTACCAATTAAAGAAGGAACTCATTCATGCATGGGTAGAAGTCGGCAAAGCAGCACTGGTAAATTTCATTGCTTTTATATCTGATATACTCTTGAAATTACTTTTGCATTATTTTATACCTGCTGACTTGTGATTCGTTTTTCAAATAAAGAACGTTAAAAGATTTTGGGGTGTTAGTGTATGAGGAATATTTCTATGAAAAAAAAAAAAAAAAAAAATGCCAGCACATTTTTAACTTAGAGAACATTTTACTACCAAATGCATATATATTTCAGAAGAAATAACTTTATCATTTAAGATAAATCTTTATTTTAAAATGCTGCTGAAGAAAATATTAATTAGAATCAACATTTGATATTGCTCGTTGAACTATCTTAATTGAATATCGCTCGTTGAATATCACAGTAGAATATGTGAGATTGCAATTATGAATTGGAAAAATGGATTATATTTAATTTTAAGAATAAATAAAATTTTAGCTCAACTTAAAACAATTAAAAATATATGATGCGGTTATTTATTAAAAGAATAATCTTATATTTACAGATCTTTATGCTATTTTAAGCCATTTTACAATCAGTTTCATCTTGGTATTTTTTTTTTATGTATTTCATCGGGTTTTTTTTTTTTTGTGTCATTTATCACTGCATACAAAGCAAATGTTTAGTTTATGCACGTGATTTGGGAGGACTTTTGACTTCCAGTTTATTGGTATTTCCAGTACATATGTCCATCAACTTCCTTCAGTGTAACCTTTCAAGGCTTGCAAAGAATAGTTATTCTTCTGGCACAGGTACTGAATTTTTCTTAAATCTTCTACTCTGGGGAATAGCAGTCTTGGAGATGGAAAAAAAAACCCTTTTTAGGTAGGTTCTGAGTTGTTCACACAGCGTCAGAGAGTCTGATGTTTAATGAACCTTGATTTCAGTAATATTCTTTGAACATCGTCCTCTTGCATTAGTCCAGGAATGTTCTCGTTCATCCAAATTGCAAATACTAACTCTGGTTTTTAAAAAGAATTTTGTTACCATTCTAAGACATCATTAATCCTACATTGATTTCAGAGACTTGTAAGGAATTGAATTACTACTGAGTTATGTGAGTCTGCTGCAGCATTAGAGGTTGCGATTTGGAACCTACACGGATTCAACATTGAAAGGGATAGGGTTATTTATTCCTGCTTTGATGTAAAAAGAGGGATATCTTTCATTTGTGTTTAAGTAATGTTCATTTTGATGGAACATGATTTATGTTTATTTTTTTCCCCCTCCTGAGTTCTGTTTTGTTTACATTCATAATAAGTAACTGGGATTCATTCTTGATGTTCAGTGTTTTCATTTTTAGGATAAAATTCACTGCAAGCTTTATATTTTGAATTCTGAAATTATGTTTTCTTTCTTATTTTGGAATGTGTGTCTTTTGATGTATCTGTTTGATGTATTCATTCTATTTGTGTCTTTGATGTCTTCACAAGTACATAACTTTTCTACCTATTTCATCAGTGTAACACAATTATGCCTTTAGTGAAGAAAATGATCTTTATGTTTGGGAAGTGTTCTTTACTTGATTTTATCTGTTCTTATTAAGTTGGAGAATAGTTCAAATGTTGTAGCCTGTAACTCTGACATCTAACTATCTAATAAACTTCTCAATTCAAAGAAAAAGTAACTATCAATATTTTCTCGATGTTGTTGAAAAAGTTGTTTGAATCTTTTTTTCCACTCGTCATTAAATCATTTTAAAATAAAATTTTTAGCATTTTCATAAACTTGAGCATCTCTAACTAGCTCCTAGTATTCTAAGTGCCTCACTTGGAAAGAAGCTGATTGAATATACAACCAACATCTTTCTCAATCCTCAAAAAACTTAATTGTTTTTTTTTTTTTTAAATTTATTTGAATATAATTTAGTATCAACCTCTCTAGGATAAAAATCATAATCTCATTTTTTGTGTTTTAATTTAGAAAAATCAGTGTTAGCCTTTTGTCAGCTCTTTTACATTGTCTGCTATTTTGAATCAATCTTGTATTTTAAAGTTTTCTAACTCGAATTCTCTCTCTTTTTTTTCTTTCATGAGCAGTTCTTTTGTTCTCTTTTCTAATAGTAATTCTTCCTTTATCTTTTTCAGTAGCAAGTCTCTTTCTCTCTCTCTCTCTTTTTTTTTCTGTAGCAAATTTTTCTTTCTTCTTTTTCTTTGTAGATGCAAGTCTTTCATCCTTTTCCTTTCCATTATTATGGATGTAAATAAGTTTTTTATAATCTGCTCTTTGTACCTATTAATTCTATAATTTTGAAACATCGCCTTTAGTAATCCTAATTCTTTGGCTATATCATCTAAATTCTAAATCTTCTTTCCTTCCATTAGCCAGGTATACCATTTTAAAAGTAAATTAAAATTCATTTAGAGTGTACTTTATACAAACAAATAGAATTCAAAGGCAAGGATTTGCACTTTTTAAGCAGATTTGAGATATTTTTCAATTGCAAGGCTTTGCAATTCTTCGAAATTTCTTCCAAATTTTATGTCGAGCCATATATTGAGAGCCAATTTTATAACTGTTTATAAAAAGAAAAACTGCAATACTTAATATATTTACAAATATGCTATTTAAGCCATTTTACAGTCAATTTCATTTTCCCATCTTTTATGTATTCCATTATGTTTTTTACACATGTTAATGTATATATTTCAAATATAATTATAAAGTGAAATTTCAATCCTGACATATGAACTTTATTTACGTCAAACTTGAAAGCATATTTAATTTTTGGTTTTTGGTTATAGAAGTAGAATATAAACTGGAATCTGTATCTTTAATCTGATACTTATTTCAGTGTTTTCTGTATTCTTTGCCTAAGCAATGCAATAAGGACAGTCTGTTATTTTACTGTTTAGCTTTACATATTAATCTGCACTTTGTAATTGTAAATATATGATGAAAATGAAAGATTCTGGAGTTTATTATTTCATCCATTTTAGGGTATATGTTTGAAGGATTTTTTTTTTATGTGAAATTTAGAAAATTAGTTTTTTTATTTGTTATATAAAGAAAATTAATTTTTATAAAAAAGCAATGACATTTCAACTGTTAAAAAACATGTTTTATAAACATAGTTTTATTCTTCTTCAATTTAAAGGTTAATCAGTAATGATGCTAAATTTCAGTTTTCCACATTTTGCTCTCTATTAAAAATGTTTATATTATAGGTAGCAATGCTAGCAGTGGCAGTGATAGTAATGAAGGGCTTGTTCTTCATGGAGGTGTTTGTGCTCAGCAACAATATGTCAGAGAAAAAGATGTCCTCCTGTCAGTCAAAGCACTGGAATTTTTAATAACATGTATTAAGATGCGAACTGATGTTTTCAGTAAGTTTTTTGTCTTTTGAAAGTTTATGATTTAATGTGAAATACAAAGATATTGAATTTACTTTAAAAAGTAATCTCCCATTTCTCTATTTTTTGACAAGTGTTTTTCAAAAATAATACTCATTAAATAAATTTATTTTTTGAAAAATCAGTTTTTCTAGTAATAAAGAAAATTATTTAGTATAGAAAAAAAGAAAATAAATTTGAGTGTTTGTTTGAGAATTAGTGTTTTTGTCTTAAATTATTCTGTATTACAATTCAAGAATAAAAATGTACCTATATAAATGAATAGTTTATTTAAATAGTAATTTCATATAACAAGGATTAAATATAATATTTCTTGTATGGGTTTAAAATTAAAATAAACTAATTAGGAGCTTATGAAATTTTACTTCATGTTGCTTGAATGATATTCTGCACTACTTAATGTTCAGTTTAACCCATAAATTACATATTATTTGTAATTTCTTTGAAAGATATATATAATATTTGTTTTATAAAAGAAGTAGGCAAATGAGTTTTTAGATTTCATTATTTTTTACAGTTGTTAACACTAAACATACCATAACCAGTCAAATGGCCGATTATGAACTTCAAAATTGGCATATTGTCTTATCATAATGCACATTTGACTTCATGACTTTTTCTAAGAATTATATACAGTTAATATTCTATTTTTTAAAATTCGAATTTTGTTTATTTTGAGTAATAATTGTTGTCTACTGTTATCTACCATAACCGGTCACTAGACCGGGAGAACAATTTATTGCTTTATAAGGTTATTGGATCAGAAATTATGATGTATTCCATATTCAATGTATTGTATTCAGTTAGTTGCACTTTTCTGTAAAGACTGTTGTGTCGTTTGTTTAAATCAAAATAACTGTAAATTAAAATTTCCAGAAAATTCCTAAAATTTTAGATTGCCATTTTAGTGTAAAAAAAAAGTAACAAAAAAAAAAAAACTACTTTAGTTGGAGCTATCTACCAAATCTCAAATAAAAGGGAATTAACCAACAATTGCGAAACAAAAAAAGAGATGACATGGAATGCTTTTTATCGAAAATTTTCACAACAGATAATTGTAATCTTCCAATTTATAAAAGTAAGCAAAAAAAAAAAAAAAAAAAAAAAAAAAAAAGTACTTAGTTTAAAGCACAAATCTGTAAAAATTGAAAAAAATGATAAACGTTTACCTGGGACCATTTCATATTACAATGAAACTAAATTTGGTGTAGACATGGCCAATCAAATTGCAGGGAAATATACTATAAAATCTAATTCTTGCAAATGGCCTCTCCAAGTATTTTTTAATATTCTTGATTTAGCTGGCATAAATGCTTGGATTTTGTACAAGCAAACAACGAAAATATCTTGAGACAAGATTTTTTCACTCTCGTTAGCAGTAAAACTTGTCGCCAATTTTTGAGAAGCCAGTGAACTTTCGTAATTCTTAATGTTGTATAGAATCAATTCTTTAATGCCATATTGAATTCATGTCCTGTGAGAGCTGCATATTCTCAACAAGAAGGCAAAAAGTAGGAAAAGCGGGTGTAGTAATGGTTTCAGAAATCATATATCTTTAAAGGGCTATTTTCTCTGAATTAAATTTTTAATCATTGTAGGTACTGATTAATTTAGCTACAATTTAATGTCTTTTAGCTAAAAGCAATTTTAACTGTCAAAAAAGTTTAATGAATGTAAAGAAATGTGCACAGCAATTGTCTTTTACAAATCAATCAAATGGAGAAAAAAATTATTTCTTTATGAGAGAACTCACTCCTTATTATGAACTTGAGTTGCATCACTCATTTTTCCAAACAAAAATGAGTGATGCAAACTTTTAAAAAAACGTAATTGTATCTTATGTATTAAGCAGTTATGAAAGTTCTTCAGTTGGAGTTTATTTCATCTTCCTCTTTTAATCACAACGCTATTAATAGATTTCTATAAACTATACATGCTTTTATAATTTGACCTAATTTATTTTTTCTGTAGAAAGTTGAATTTATAAAGTGTGATTTTTTTTTCTTACACACAATGTATTAATACTTATGCTTTGCAGGAGTTTGCTGTTCTATTCTAATTATAAAAATATCTTATTTTCAGGTAAATTTGTTACAGTACCGTGTGTTAGTGAGTTTGTTATTGATATTATTCTGTGTTCATCAAGCCATGTTGTAAGGCAATGTGCGTTAGAAGAATTCAGTAAACTGAGTACTACAATGGTGAATTCTCCTGTTACTCCAAGAGATTTTCTTATTGGAGTTCTTCTGAAAGCTCGTCTACCGCTGTGGGTACAGTCTAGTTGTATAAGAGGTGATAGTCAAAGGTAAATGCATTTTTTTTTTTCATTTCAGAAATTGCATTGTTTTGTTACTTATAATGTAAAAAGTTAAACAAAGACAAATTATTTCTTTAGTTGATTGTTGATTTAATCATTTTAGAAAGCTGCGATGCATAGGATTCGATGCATTTTTTTATTAAAAAAAAAAGATAAGATAATCAAATTAAAAATTAAATTATATTTATTTGTGCCAAAATTGAAAAAAAAAATGAAAATAAAAGTTTTGAATATTTTTAAGATGCAAGGTATGGTGTAAGATGATATTCTTTTATCAAAAATCCAAAAATATCAAACTATTTTTTGTTTGGTTCTGAAAATTTTGAAAAAATTACTATTTAATGAAGTTTTTCAATGTAATGATTTAAAAGCTTAATGGAATTATGTATATATATATATATATATATATATATATATATATATATATATATATATATATATATATTAAAAAAATAAATTTAAATTTTATTTTTGATATATTTCTTTTTATGTTTTTTAGACTTCTTAGTCAGTGCACTGAATATTTTGAGCTTGGTTGCAGACTTCTTCATGGTCTAACAGGTATAATGATTCTAAACTATTCCGAAAAGTTTTAAAACACAAAATTTCCAAGCAATAAAGGATATTTAAATTACTTACTTTTATTGCTTTAACTGCATTTAATCTCTTTACTGCACTTGATAAATGACCCAATATTCCAGTATTTGTACAATATTCAATTATGGAGAGTTTTGAACCACTAAAAAATACTGTATGATGCTCCAAAAAATACTGTATGATGGTTTTGAATGAATGCCAACGCAGTTTCTCCACACAACAAAAATCTACATTTATAAAAAAGAAATTATTATTCTTTAATGTAATTATGATATATCCAAATGTATTTAATTTAGTTGAAACAACTTTATAAATATAGAAATATATCAAATGCCTGGAAAAGAAAACTAAAATTTTATATTACAATGCAAAAGTTTAGACAATGAATAAATTCATAAAGATTCCTAATTCTGAAAATTTTAGAAAGCATTTAATTTGTAAAAAAATTGAAATAGGTTATATGCTTTTAATTAAGCTATAGTTTTGAATGAATTTGTAACCTATTTTTAATACCTCACTCCAAAACAATATGGGGCACTGTTTTTTTTTTTTTTTTCAATGAATCTTTAGTTACTATTTTTTTAAATGTTTAAAGTAGAGAGTTTTTGCAAATTTTGCTGAAAATGAATGAAAATGAATACAGAATTTTATGTTATGAAGCATGACTTTATAAATTTTTTCCATTAAAAAAACAACCTTAGAATGTTGAAATAACTGTTGTAACTCAATTTTGAAATGTTATTACTCAATTTTGTTGTAACTCATTCTCAGGAAATATAAGTTTGAGCCTTTTCAGTAATGAATTTTATCATTCTTGAGATGGATTTTATATAATTCTGCAATATTTTTAATATATCAAGCATATTTTGTATAAATTTATTCATTTTATTGTTCAGTTAAACATATTTGGCTTCTTGGCATTTATTCTTGGCACACATTTCATTATTTTATGTAGTTCAGCTTTTTTAGTTCCAAACCTGTATCATGTCTGGAAACATTTCTTCATGATTCCAGAATTAAAAAAATAACAAGGAAATAATTAAAAATGATGAATAAGAAAGCTCTATGACTTCAAATATTCAATAAATTTTAATGCTATGTTTTAAACAATTTTTTTTATCATATTTGCATTTATAAGTATCAAAGAATATATAATTTATATAAAATGCCACAAAAGTGTTAAGAGCTTTTTCACATTTGGGGCAATTTTAGAAACTGTTATTAAAATTTCCATACATATTCGGCGTTTTTTTTATGTTACATTAACCCTCTAAGAAGTACAAATGACCTTTTCTGATTTCTTGCTCATTTCAAGAGCCAATTATTCATGCTTTAATATGTTATGCTCATAAAATTCTAAGGGTAAAATATTTAAAAAAAAGTTTGCTTTATTCACTTAGAAAGCTAAATTATCACACTTTAAATAGGGGGGCAGAAATGGATACTTAAAAGAATTACTATTAATTTGTGAGTATCAGTCAAAATTATAATTATGAAATTTATATATTGTTTATTTAAGTGCTTTAAAATATATTTTAATCTTAATTTAATACATGATTATTAATTTTGTTTTATGCTAAAATATGTGGTAAGGTTGCAGTTAATTTGCGGAGGATTATGATTTTTTAATTTGGATGTTGATGATTTAATTGATTAAAACTATTTAGTGATTAGAAAAATTAGTTAGTAATTTTCTTTTTATGTAGAAGTGTCTGTAAATATGATAAGCATTAAAAATTTGTTTGAAATTATTTTTTGGCGCAATGAAATTATTAATTGAAGCTTCTCCTCACAGATTTCGATCAAAAGCGCCTTCATGTTGATCCCAAACAAATGATTGAAGATGAAATTGCATGGCTTCAAGGATTTTCTCCATCATCTTCTACTGTACTTCAGTCTGCTGATAGTGCATTGATGGCTGGTCATTTTCGTTTTGTTAAAACTCTCTTGACTTGCGATGGTGTACAGAAGCAAGAAGTTGGTATGATCAACTATTTTTTAAAAAACCACTTTTACTTTTTCAATATTTATTGAATTGCATATTAAAAATGTTGTAAAAAGGTAATAATCTGAATGCTGTTTTATGGAAAATTAAAAAAAATTGTATTGCTTTCTATTATATTTTGAAGTGTTTATAACTGAATTTATTTTTTTTACTAGACATTTTATACCATAGTGCCCCTTTGTATGTAATAATTCATTTCAATATTAATTGATATTGTGTAGAAAACATGTTCCTAATATTTTCAATCAGACATTTCACATTTCCATGGAAATGCAGATTTAAGCTTTTTCAGAGTTGAGTTATATCATTCTTGAGATCTTTTAATGTTTCAAGTACTTTTTGTATAAATGATTTCATTTTTTGTTCAAGTAATAATATTTATTTTACTTCTCATTTAATTATCATTAATTTATCTTTGGCATGATTCATTATTTTATGAAGTTTAATTTTTTTTCTCTCTCTCTCCAAGCATGTGTATCATATAATAAAAAGTCTTAGAAAGAAAAAAAGAACATTTTTCCATTGTCAAAATGCAAATTTTCCTTTTGATATTTTTTTTAATCATTACAAAAAACAATGTTAAACAGCATTTTGTGTGTGTGTTTGGGGGGGGGGGGATTATAATTTAGTGTTACAAATTTTTTACATTAAATTAAATTAAATTTTTTTTGAACAAAAAAATTTATTCATTCTGTAAAACTGTCTCTATATTATCTTTCTATAAAACTATCTCTTATCTTTGCTCATTTGCTACATTAATTATATTCTATTTGTGATGTATTTTTATTATTTTATTTATGATGTAATTATTACTCTTTTCCAATTTAGGGAAGGTATTAATACCTGATTTGTTAGTCAATTTTCTGTTTCCTGCTTCCTTAAGAATATCAAGTGGTAGAAATTGTAGCAGTATCAGTGAAGACTGTGCTTCTAAGTAAGTTTAAAAATATTTGTAATTTGCTGTATTGCACTGCAACCATCTTTGTCTCCATGACACAAAAGCATATATATATATATATATATAAGCACTTTTAACACATACAATGAGTTTATTTTTTTCTTCACAATTATTGTCCAAATTTCAGTTATTCAGATAGAAACTGATCGTACCAGTATAGGACAGTATTGAGTATGTGGCATCACTGTCCATCCATGTGGGCCATTTTCTGAATTGCTTGGCATGTTGCAAATATGCCAGTAATGCAACTTAATGTACCTTGCATTTAACTTTGGCTTCATTAATAAGATATTCCATTGTTTGTCCAAAAATGAATAATACTTTTCTTTAGCATTGGTCCATCCCTCAAGAATTTCTATTATTTCATAATGGTTGTATTGTTATATTTCATTGTGGCTTGTCTATAACAGGTGGAAATAAGGTTAATATATAGGGTAGGTAATAATGGCCCAATGCTTCAATGCTCTTTCTCTAATGCATATTCTTACCTGTTGACACCACATTATTTAAAAAAAATTAAAATCTGTATTTGAATAAAAGTTATTAGTGGCTTTAACTCATGATGGTTTGCATTATTAGGTACTTTGGATGCTATTTATCTCAAAATTTTACATGACATATTTTTTCCTTATTTTTTTCAGCTTGATAAATGGTAGAATAATAGGATTGTAAATGAAAATGAAAAGATAATGAGAATATATTTTTGAATGCAAATTATATATTATTAATTTGCACTTTTTTTTAATGGATTATTGTGAATGTAATTAATTATTGAAATTATTTGGAATGTATATTATTCCAAAATTGAAACTATGAATAGTATTTTTGAAAGGCATAGTAAGAATCGGCAATAAAATTTTGAAGAAGTTTATTAAAAAAAATTTATTAAAAATGCAAATTTTTCTGTAGATAAAAATTGCAGCAGTGACTATATATTATTTGATTATTAAATGTCTTATAATATTGTTTAAAATTATATTTGCATTATTTATGCATTTTATGTCATTATATATTATTTCTATATTAATTTTAAAAAATATTTTTTATGTAATTGTATCTTACTTCCTTTATTATCTTGCAGTTAAAAAAAAAAATTTTTTTTAAAGCACAAATGCATATTGCTATTTTTGTTGGTAAAATCAATGCCTTAATTGGTGGATTTAAACACTTTATAGTTCTAGATAGTACACATTATGAAATCCTCTTTTAGTAAATAGGCAATTTATCCTTCCACCCCCCCCCCCCTTTTTTTTTATCTAAAAAATATGTTAATGATTTATTTAGAATCATTATTTTTTATTTTAGTAAGTTTGTAAAAATGTATATGTTTTTTCCTTTGTTATGTTTCTTGATTAAACCTTTCATTTCCTTGTTTATATTATTATATATATTATTTAAGCAGATGTCCATTGTTCATTCAACAGTCAAAAAATTGAATAGCCATATGGAAGTGTACAGAAACATGAGAAACAAAACTTGGAGAAATATTTATACTTTATAATTCTTATAATTTGTTTTATTTTTAAATAAATTTATTCATCTGACAACAAAGCTAATATTAATTATTTAATTGACATGTGCACCTCTCCCCCAACCCAGCAGTCTGCTAAGCTGGACTGCTGTGTAGGCAGAAATCCACCACTGCATGTAATCCTTCATGGTTTATTTTTTTGGTGTAATAAATAATGTTATTTTTTTAATTTTTTGAAACTCATGATTTAAATTATATTATACAGATTTTTATATTACATACCAGATTTTTGAGGGATGCAGGAACAAAAAATGAATATATATATAAATAAGACTCTTGATCTGGCAAATTTTTTTAATTTGTCTGAAATTCTATTTCAGGTGCAAAAGTTTTGAATCACGTGCAGCTGCTTATGATGTTTTAGTTGAACTTGCTACTAGCTGTGCAGAAAATATGGAGAACATTTCAAAACGGATATTGTCAATGCATCATACTTTAAAACCAGAACTAGCTAAAGAATATGAGGTTTGTTAGTTGTTATCTGCTTTTGTAAAACATTCTTTAAAAAAAAATGACGAAATAGTCGAAATTTTGAGTTTTATTTTTAAAATGTAATTCAATTTATTTTTAATGTTAAATTACATTTTGGATTAAAGATAAGAATATACAAAGAAGTTGAAAATTTAATATTTTAAATAAGACATTCACTTTGAAAAAAATCCTTAGAATATCATGGGCATAAATTATATAGTCGCTATTTATATTTATAAAGTGAAAATTGAAGATTTATAACTGTGTTTTCAATTCTTTAGTATGAGCCTTTAGTTGCTCCGAGAGCTCCTTGTGGATATGTTGGTTTGAAAAATGCTGGTGCTACTTGCTACATGAATTCAGTTATTCAACAATTATACATGCAACCTGGTATAAAAGAAGCTATTTTATCAATTGATGAAAATGAACCAAATGAAGATGGGTGAGAAGTTATTTCTATTTCTTTTTGATAAAATGCTATTTATTCATTCAGACACATTTTAAAAACAAATTTCCAAAATTATTAAATTTATTGATTTAAATCTGGTTAAGTAAAATCTTAGTTGTATGGTATTTTTAAATAATCATTGTGATTTAATAAGGTTTTTAAAATAATTTCGACAAATAAAATATTTCAGAAGTACAACTAGTAATAATTTATAGTTTAATTCCATTTTTACTATAAAATTATTTTAATATAAAGGATATTCTAGAAATATAGTATCCAGTAGCCACAACTGGTATCATCAATTAATTTTGTTTTTTCTAAAACAAAATTAAATAATATATTGATTGTAATACTATTGAATTACTTTATACTAGTGTGTTCTTGAAGAGGGGATGGATGCAATATAAAATATAACAATTTAAGTAATTTAAATTTTTTTTTCTCATTTAAATTGTTTTTAATGTTTACATATAATAATTTATGATTTTTTCTTCTTGAACAGTACTGTAGCTCTAAAGATCATTCTACATGCAATTTAGTTTCTAATGTGTTGATATGTTGTACATGTAATAATTATATAGCTAATGTTTTGATATATAATTGTAGAGGAATCTATTTTCTCAGATAGCTTGGTGTATATATAATATCCCAGGTTTAATTTATAAAAAAAATATTTGATATATTAAAAGATAATTAGAAATATGTAGAAATCAAAGTTCTTAAGGAAACATTGTTTTAACATCATGGAAACTTTTTATAAATTTCAGTAAATTGAATAAAACAAATAAATAGAGAACATATTTTCAAAATGAAAATTATTTTTTCTTTCTATAAATATTAACTTGACAGTTTTGGTATTAGATAATTTTTGAGTAGTAACATTTTGCATTTTGTTTATTCTATTTCAGACTTTTCTATCAATTTCAAATGGTATTTGGTCATCTATTAGAATCTCGTCTTCAGTATCATGCTCCTGAAAGTTTTTGGAAATGTTTTCGATTATGGGGTGAACCAATAAATGTTCGAGAGCAGCAGGATGCTTTTGAATTTTTTACACATTTAATTGACCAAATAGATGAATATCTCATGAAAAAGGGCTGGGATCCTGTCTTCAAACCAAAATATGAAGGAACATTTTCAGATCAAAAAATTTGCCAAGGGTGTCCTCACAGGTATCTTATTTCATTATTTAATCTAATTACATAAATAAAATTATACACTATTTATTTTTAGATTAGTTGGCTTTTCTTCATTTGAGTATTCATTTAATCTACATTTTATTTGAAGTTAATGAATGGATTTTTTTTAGATATGAAAGAGAAGAAACTTTTATGGCATTAAATTTACCTGTGAAAAGTCAAAATCTTCTTGATTCATTAGATCAGTTTGTTAAAGGAGAACTTCTTGAAGGGCATAATGCTTATTTATGTGAAAAGTGTCATGAAAAGGTAAATTCATAATTCTGTTTTTACCTCAAAGTCAGTTCCTTATTTAAAATGTGTTTGACTTTGTCATGTATTGTATAATTATCAAAATTACTTGTTTTGTAATAAATTAATATTTTGTTTATATATTAAAATTGATTTATTTTATATATAAATACTATTATCATATTTCTTTAATTTCATTGAATCTGTTATTTTATTAATAAAATGTTATTGTTATATAGATGCATCTCATAATTTTTTTTGAAAAAGTTTCATGTCTGTTTCAATTTTTAGCATTTTATTTCTCCATTTCCCATTATTTATTTGTTCTTTAAATTTTTTTATTTTATATTGTATTTGTATTTAATCGGTTTAAATTTTGTTCTACTGCTTTTTATCATGTTATTGCATTTTTATTACTTTCATCATTTTTTTCTTTAAATTTTCTTCCTTCATCTTATTTTATTTAACAAATTACATTATAAAATAGTATCGTTATTCTATCTTCAGGCCTATTTTATTGGTGCAATTCCATTGTATTATTAGCAGAAGAAAGCCTTTTATATTGTTTCAAAGAAAGGTATCTTGTATTTAAATTTGTAAAAGGGAAGAGGATTTCAGAAATTTTTTGAATATTTCCTTAGTTTAACATCTTTTGTCAGTACTTTGAAATATATACTGAATATCAGTCACATAATAATATGGAGCTCCACTTTTTAGTCCAGAAAAGTGAAATTGTAGCAATATTTGTGTACCTATGTAATTTTAAGAACATAGAACATAGGTAATGTTATTTTAAAACAGGGCCCTAAGCATTTTGCCTTTCTTGTCATCTTTTAGTTATATAAGGTTTCATTTTTTTTTTTCAGCGTAATACAATTAAAAGAACTTGCATCAAAACTTTGCCTTCTGTATTAGTAATACAGTTAAAAAGATTTGATTATGATTGGGAGGCTAATCGATCTCTGAAGTTTGATGATTATTTTAAGGTAATTTCTTTAAAAATTTATAACCTGAAATTTTTTTTATTTGTTTTTCAATATTGTAATTTTTCACATAAATATTTATATTATTTTGGTGTTAAAATATTGCCATTACACCAATGAAAAGTAATGATTAAATTTACATTTTATCAAAAAATGTGTTATGTATCATAACAAAAGTTTTGAAATATTTTTGATCAAATAAATTTTTTAGTGCTGTTGAATTTATAAATGTTAATCAGTTTTTTTACTATTTAGTTTTTTGAAGCATTTATAAAAATACACAAACACTTCTCAATGAAAACTTTCATAATTAGCATAATTTATAAGATGCTTAAAATGTTTTATTGTGCTCTGATTTATTATTTAAGCTTGAAATCAAGTTTTGCAATTAAGTAGTTAATTATATATTTTTTTTGTAATTTCATTTATTTAGTTTCCTTGGAAATTAGATATGCAACCATACACTGCAGAAGGTATTCAGGAGAGAGAATCTATGAAAAGTGAAAGTGATAGTGATGATCAGGTTGTTCCAGGATCAACTGATACCCAGAAAACAGGAAATTGTGTTTATGAATTAGTTGGCGTTCTTGTGCATAGTGGACAAGCTAATGCTGGTCATTATTACAGTTACATTAAAGAAAGAAGGTATTTCCTTTCATATAGAATCCATTATCACAAATAGCATTATAAAATTACAGTAATTTTTTAAATACTTTATAGAAATTACAAATACCAGATTATGTTTTGAATTTATTTCAGTTATAGTTTTAAAAAAATATTAAGCAATGGATGGAAAAACAAAACTATGTAATGTCACATTCCTACGTATGAAAGACTAATTTAATTGTGAACATCTTTTATTTGGAAATAAATCTGTTTTTTTTTATCCACTTGTAATTACTTGCAACCTGACCATATGATTGGTACATTAAACCACTTATGTTAATATTGTCTTACTAAATGGATATATTGCTTTATTAAAAATGCATATTTTGAAATGAAATTCACATTAATTTCTATGTCATATTTTTTTCTTGATTTGTCCTTTTTAGATTTTAAAATAAGATAGTGATGTTATTAAAAAAAGTGACAGTATAAATTGATATTATTTATTCCAGTTCCATCAATTCCATTTTTTTATGTAAGAATGTTATTGTGAATTAGTTTTTTACGTTGTGAATGTAAGGGTTTTAATATGTATATATTTAGATTTAAGAAAAGTTTAAATAAATTCGAAATATATCAAATTACATCCGTCTTGAAATTTCTCTTGCTACATTTTAGGTTTAATAATATTTTGCCTCATCAATTTCATAGAATTCATTTCTATTGCTATTTATATTGATAGATTTTATTAAATTTATGTATCGGATCATATAAATCTAACATATAAGGGTATATATGTTAGATTACCCTTAGAGTTTTTTCATGAAGCTTAAAATAGAATGTTTTTTGTTTATATTTAGACTTATTTTTAAATTTTGTTTATTGAAATAGTTTATCAGTTTTAAATATATTAAAGCATCATACTCTTATGTATATATATATATATAAAAAATGCTGTTAATAAACTAAGATCTGGATTGTTGAAGTTCTAAAATGCGAATATCATTTAAGGATAGTGTTTTCTTTTTTTCTACTTAAAGTGCAAGAATGCAAATTATTATTTTCATATGTGAATTATTCATTTAATATTTTCGTATGTATAAATCTAATACAAGTTCAATATTCAGATTAGATTCTGGTGCTAATCTTTCAAAATGGTTCAAGTTCAATGACATTACTGTGGAGGAATTTGAAATGAATGATTTGACATTAGAAGCTGAATGTTTTGGTGGAACTTACAAAGCTAAAGTTAGAGATTCAAGTAATTATATTTTATTTTAATTCATTAACATTTTCGGTTTTAATATTTTAATTCTGAATATGAAGAAATTAAGTATAATATATGTGGTTTATTAATCATAATAAAAAATATTTTCTTTGAAAAAAATGAAATGCATTTATATATTTTAACAATATTATTATATAATTGTTTCTATACATCATTTGTTTTTTTAAACATTTTGATGGATAAAATTTTTTATGCATCAAAATACAATTTTAAAATTTTCAGGTAATTCTTATCCTGAAATCCGACAGCGTTATTGGAATGCATATATGCTTTTTTATGAAAGAGTTGAAGAGGCTGTAAGAACTCCAAGAACACCAAGAAAAACTCCAAACAAATTTTCTTTTAGAAAATCAGAAGAATTATCTTTAAATAAGTATGTATATAAAATTCATTTTTTTTTTTTTTTTTTTTTTTTTTTTTTTTTTTGTGAATGCTTGAAACTTATTTTACATTTATCTAATTTTTGTAATATATTATTTAATTAATTATTCTGTAATTTTTAAAAAATTTGTTTCTTGATTTTTGTTTTATTTAATTTATATTCCTATTTAGCCTTTGCACAAAAATTCATTCACTCAGCGAAAGCTAAATTTGCTTACTTGTTCATTAACTCATCTTAAAGTATATTAATTTTGGATGTGAGCTTTAATACCTAATAATTAAATATTTTGTTTCGTTTGTTTTAGCGTGATCAATTTATTAATATTTTAAAATGCTTTTTCTCCCTCTGTAATGTAATATAATTTCCATTTGTCTCAAATTGTGTCAAATCAAACTTTTCTAAATTTGAATCAAGCAAAATAAGAATACATTATTACAGATAATGTATTAATATAAAAAAAGCAATAGCTGTTAACATCCAGTGCCATTTTATAAAGATTTTACTTTGAAATTAAAAAAAAAAATCTAAGGTAATAAATGGACTAAAGTATTTTTTATTATAAATATGTGTAAAGCAATATTAGAATCAGTACCATTTTATAAAGATTTTACTTTGAAATAAAAAAAAATCTAAGGTAATTAGTGGACTAAACACTCAAGTATTTTTTATTATAAATATGTGTAAATCAATATTAGAATCCTAAGTTTGCTAAAAAGAATTTTGAAAATTATAAATTGATTAATGTCATTCAAATGTTATGCATTTAAGTTTTTTTATTGTCATGAATTTAAAGCAAAGATTATTTTTATTCATGGACATTTTTTGAAGAGATAGATTGTCTGCTAAGAAATGTAATAAGTAGAATAATTACTGTTTTATATATCAGTAATTGTAAATCCATTAAGTATCTCACAGGACTGAAAAAAAAAGTTTTAGATTAAAAAATAGCTATTATTATTGCAGAATCACAAAAAGAAAATAGTATAAGCAAACTGATTTATGCTCAAATCTTTCTTGAATTTTTTAAGTGAATGTATCAGAATAAACTTATAATAAGTTATAAAAGTCCGTATAAATCAATAATTTGAATGTATTGTACTATTATTAGTTATGAACATTGCAATAATTTCCTATTCAATATTCTTAGTAGTTAAAAAATATTAATGTATGTATTGTTCTAAAATATTTTTTTATGTCATGTAATTGTACTTGTTTTAATAACTTAAAACAAAGAGTAATTTTCGAAATATGTGTAACTAATAAGACAAACTGATTTTAAAGGAAAAAAGATTTTTTTTGAAGAAGAATGCTCTTTAATAATTATTGAATGAACTATTAAATTTCAATATATTTTTATTATATTTACAGAACTCCTAAAAAACAATCACCTTCTCATCATCGCCAAAGAGATAGTCTGACCCAATTGACTCAATTAGTGGACAGAGGTGAAAGACATGGGCTGTTCCTAGAAAAAATGCCCGCTCGCATTCAGCAAGTGGTGCATGATGAAAATTTAAGATTTATGCACAATTGTGATATTTATAATGATTCTTATTTTCTATTCATCAGGAAGTTACTTTTTGCTAACATTGTAAGTAACATTTTATTTTAAGATATATATTAAAATTATTAATAATTTTTTTTTCAAAATGTATGCTTAAGATAATTTCCCTAAATTTTATTTTTGAATAAATTTAAGAATTTTAAAAGTTATCTTTATATTGTAACAACTTTTAACTATTTTTAATAATAGATATCATTGCAAGTAATAATTGTATGATATTTTTTCTGTATCTTTTTGTTCAAGTCTATGGTTTTTCTTTTTCAGAATCTTGTACATTCTCCAAAATTCCTTAATTATGCTGTAAATAGTCTTCTGCCATTAAGTGTTAATTTTCTGCTCAATACATACCTGCGCTATAAAAAGCGATCAAGGTATACTCATATTTTTTTTAGCTAACTGTGTAATAAAGTTTATATTCTATGTTATTTTATTTGTATAAGTATTCAAATCAAGCACTATTTAAAATTTTTGTTCTTAAAAATACAATGGTATTCATTAATTTGTTTTAGTGATACTATGAATGAATTGGTTGACTTTATTGCCAAAGTTGTCAATCATTGCCAAGAAGCTTCCAATTGGTTCATTGAATTTTTAAGCACAGATACAGGTTTAAGTTATTTGAAGTGAGTGAATTGAATATCTTGATGATCCATGCTAATGCTTAATATCATAATGGAATAATTGAGATTCTTTTGATATATTATTCTAATAGGCCATTTCTGTTAGACTGTCCTTGTCGAGAAGTTCGTCAAGTCTTTTCACGCTTGGTTCAGAAAGGGATAAGCTATTTTCTTTTAAATGAGGGAGAAGTAGTAAGTAAATATATTATTTTTCCATTAAGATTTAATGATTTTTTTTCATTGGACTTTTTATATAATGGAACACTTCTCTGATTTTATTAAAGAATATATTTTAAAATTTTCTGAATGATTAAGGTAAGCTAGCACTATATTTAAGATTTCAATTAATAATTTGTGATCTTTTATTGTAGAACTTATAATTTGTTATTTGAGGAATAATGTATTATATTCTTAATAGTAGTTAAGAAATTAAGTTCTGTGTTTTTGAAACCGAGTATCTAATTTACCTGGATGTGTGAATGCCTTTTTATATGTTGTTTTGTAGAATAAACATATCTCTGAATTTTGAGGGATTTTTTTTATATTAGTAATCAGATTCAATTTATGTTAATTTTGTGAATTATTTCTAATGCTTGATTTTATTTGTGGGGCTGTTTTTTTCAGACTTCACCACATTTACAAACAATAATTCTTCATTTACTGGAAATGCTAAATCATGATGTTCCAGATAACTGTAAAAGTTGTAGTCAATATTTCTGGCTTTTAAGTTCATATGCACAACTGGTTAGTAACATTTTTCTAAATATACTTTTTTATAACTATCTTTGTTTTTTTTCCATTAATTTTGATATTTTTCTTTTGCATATTTTTTTACTTATGTACTGAATATGATTATTTGTGAAGGTAATTTGTATCGTTGTGATATTGTATATAAGGATAAATAATTTTGAATTTAATATTTCTGAAAATTTATCATAAAATGTATTCAATTATTGTGGTATTATTTTTCTTGAAACTTTAAATAAAACATTTCTTTTTTTCTGTTGAATTTTAAAAATAGTGAATTTAGCATTCTAACAAAGGAAAATGTAATATTCTAACTTAAGAAAATTATGTGATGTTTCTAAAATTCTAATTTAATTATTTTTCTTCAGGGTCACAAAACTTGCAGTCACCTCATTCAGAATAATGCTTTTCAAAAACTTCTTGTTTTCTTATTAGGACCTGCATCTGCTAATATGTCTAGTTCAGTAAGTTTGATCTCTTTTATTCTTTTCTTTTAAAAATATTTTAAGCCAACAAAACACAAAATTTAATTCTTTAACAATGTTTCGGTCAATTAACTGCCTTTTTAAGGTTCTTTGTTGAGTCTTTTTTGCTCCACTTAGTATTTTTGATACAATATTTTAAATTTATATTAATTATTCTTTTTTAATTAAAAATAAAATTTGAAGAAATATTTAAGTCTTTTTTTTTAAATTTGATTTATGATCCATGTATTTTCTTAATATCACAATAAATGAATTTTTTCTAAAAGTGTATAATATTCTTAATTAAAAAAATATATATTCTAATAAATGGAAATTCTAATAATGGATATAAAAAATATATATGGATGCTATTTTTTTTCTGTAAGTTGTGGACAAAATATGCATTCTACATTGTCTACTGATAACGTATCTAAATTTTTTCCTCTTATTGCTACTTCCATTAGCCCTATTTGATTTCAATAAATTTTTCAGATATTATATTTTACAAGTAAAATAAAATCACATGCTTTGAATTATTTTATATTAATTTTTTTTCAAGGATACTTTTTCCCGGAGATGGACTCCTTTGCAGACACAAGAATTTGGTGCTCTTCATATAACAATGGCATCATT
The DNA here is from genome assembly GCF_947563725.1 of Argiope bruennichi. Taxonomy (NCBI): domain Eukaryota; kingdom Metazoa; phylum Arthropoda; class Arachnida; order Araneae; family Araneidae; genus Argiope; species Argiope bruennichi. The sequence continues at coordinate 127,417,093 of NC_079151.1, read as the reverse complement.
GATACTGAGCTGTGATTTGACTCCTTACAGAACTTGTGGTATTTGAATTATGATTTTCATGTTTCCATCTTCTTTCTTGCATCGTTTAAATAACATGTTCCAAAATTCGATTAATTCTCTATCACCCCTAGTTATTTTTTTTCACAAAGAAATCAGCTGTTCTTATAAAAATAATTAAAAAATAATAATTTGTGAGTCACTAAATCATTAATCATTGATAACCATCAGAATATCTAGCTTGAATAGGCAGAATGCTGCTACCCTTTGAAGACCCAATATGAAGAGTACATTAATTATAAATTATTACAAATTCTGCAAATTAGCTTCTTGACAAGGTTTTTTGAACCAAATTTGATGTTAATTTTGGTATGGTATTATTGAATATGGTAATTTAGCATTCTGAAATTTTTACTCTTTTTCTACAAAATGTGGGAGATTTCTGACAGTAGACAAAAGCTCGAATCTTTAGAATAGGAGTTTTTGTAAAGTTTCATTTTTGTAAAGCAGGTATGTGATTGTTGTGTTTCTGACTGCAGTGAAATTGTTGAATTTAACTGATAATTTAAACTGACTTTTTGCATAGCACCTCGAATTGTCCCCTAGTTCTATGGGTGAGCTAGTATGTTGCTGTTGTTTATTCAGAACTGGATTGTTTTTGCTTTATTAATTATAAGTATTTGTAAATAACTACTGTAAAACTTCTTTTCATCCCTTTTTAATCGAAATTCATTCAATCCACAATCCTATTGAAACATTACAATACTATGTTTAGTCATTAAACATTAGTTGAATAATTCTTGGATTAGGATATTCCTGTGCTGAACTCAACGAACAGCAATATCTGAAATGAAGGAGTTTTATGATCAATTGAGAAAAGCCTGTTATTGAAGTGTCAAAATTCAATGTAACTGTATCACATTTTTTTAATGCCATTTTGCATTATCTTTTGTGAAAATAGGCAAAATATTATGATAAATCAAGGCATAATGAATGTCTATATCATATATTCATATCTATAAAAGTCGTCATATATTTTTCTAAAAGTATGATATTCATAATTATTATCAGATGAAACTCCTGTTCTTTTCATGGCCTCCTATGTTTGAAATTAATGATTTATCAAAAGTATTATTTATTCATTCAATATATTTTATATCAATCAATCTCAATTTATTTCTAACATGTCTGCATTATCCTGCTTAACTGTTTTTAACATATAAAAAAAATTATGTTTTTATGCAATGAAGCTCTTAAAGCTTATTTATTCTGACAATACTGGTAATATTTCAGTTTTCTTATTTTTTGATAGTTTGAATTATTGATATTGGTTTCTTAAGCAGTTACTTTTGCAAAGAAAAATATTTTGATGAAAATATATTGCAATCTTAGAAATACTATTTGGGATTTCTACATTGTTACAACTTTTTTTTATGTGTGAGAAATGATATTTTTATGTGTGAGAAATGATAAAATGCACAGTAGTATTAACTTAATGATGCAAGTATTTCAAAAATGTGGAATGTCAGATTATTAGCTTAAAATGTACTGTTTCCTGTATATAAGAAGCTTTACTGTTCCAAGATAAAACCTCCATATTCTTCAAAATTATGTTCTATAACAACTGAGACTTATAATCCATACCTTATTGAATTGATTTAATTTTTTTAGGCTGTAATTCCCAAATTTATGTATAGATATTTATTTATATATACAAAAATTTAAACTTGCATTATGAGCTATGTTAAATAACAATAAGAAAAGTTTACTTAGTTAGATATTCTTGATGTACTAATATTTTAAATAAGAACCATATTTCTGCAATAAAACCAACCAGATCATGAAGCTTTGAATATCATTTTAGATCAATTAACAGGCACTTTGAGGAAATACTTTCTTTGATTGACTAATCTGCTTTAAGGCTAAATTGGTTGCAAGGGTTTATGCTTTTAAATGATCTAAAACTTTGTAAAATAATGATATGCAAAATTTTATAATTGGACTTGTTTTAATTGCAGAAGTGTGGAACTATTTTTGTTGAAAATATTAGTGAACCAATAAAATTTAGTTATTGTCCTTAGTTTGAATTTACCATTAATTAATTTAATAAATAATCAATATTTGAAATTGTTAATTTATTGAGCAATTTACATGATATCATTATTTAATCTTTGAAATTGCAAAGCATTTTTATAAAATTCTTCAATAATATACTTTAAGAGAAACAATACTAAAACTGCTACTGAATTTTTTTCTATACATTATTCCTTATGTAACAGTGTGTATAACTTATGTATTCTATACAGTATTCTTATGTATGATTTTTTTCGTATATAGTATTTCTTATTACTGTTACAGTTTCTATGCAGTATTCTTTATGTTATTACTTTTGTTTCTCCTTTTAAAGAACTAGAAAATTACCCAGAAAGAAGCTCAATATTTTCTGCAAGTGAAACATTTCTTCCAATGCCTAAAGAAATACAAGATGCATTGTATGGACCAGGTGCTCCTAGATATTTGCAAGAGGTAATTTTAAAAAAAAGTTATTTCAGTCTTTTATCTCTAAATTTAGACTAGATCATTAGTTTTAAGTGCCATTTCATGATTCAGCAAGCATATTTCTAAATATAACTAAACATTTGCCAAAACTAGATAGTTTTATCTTTTTAATCATTTCTTTCAATAATTAAAATACATTTTTTTTCTTCTTAGTAGTTTTGTGTATGTCTTCTTTACATTTCCCATTAAGATTTTAATTTTTTTTTGTGGCTCTGTTTTTAATTTGTTTTAAAATTAAATATATGATTGATAGTTTTCCATATCTAAACATATTTGAATGCATACAATTAATGATAATTTTAATGTTAAATGAACAAATAACTTTATTATTATTTATTTATTTTACTACTAATTAGGTAAATGCATAATTTTTTTCAGATTGTTAGTGCTTGTCGAGAAGTATCTGGGTCTATATCTGTATTTACTGATATGTTAGTGCAGTGTTGCTTTTGTAATGAAGATTTTTCTGTTTCTATAATTCGCCAAATTATGGTAAGTATATGTTGCCATACACTTTTAGTTTTCTTTAATTATTTTAATCCTTAATGAAATTTTCCATGCTAATTTATGGTTTATGTGTTTACCTAGATACCTATGCATATTTATTTATATATAAATTAATGCATGCTGAAATATAATGTTTATAATAAATATTTTGCCCTCAATATTAAATACTAAACTTATTTGTTAATTTTTCTCCTTGTAGTTGCAATATTCTTCGGTGCCTTCCAATGAATTAAAAAACTTATCTTATTTATTATTGGAAATATTAGTAAGTATTAAATTTGTTTTTCTTATTATAAAAATTCCTATTTCACTTGATCTGAATTTAGGTTTATTTTTAAGTTTCAATATTTGAATAGGTATACTTTTCACTTAACTTTTGTGCAGTATTGATTTTTATATTGTTTTCTAAGTATTCGAAGGAATAATTTCACAACAAAAACTGTAATAGTAGCATGATTGTCAAGAATTATTTTTTAAATTATCTAAATTTAAAATGACTAAAAGAAAGAAAATGTAGTATTTTTTACCTATTTCTTACAGTAATTTTTTCATTGAGTTTGACATTTTACATTATTTTACCAAGCATATTAAATCAAATTGCATTTGATTAAGCTATTATTTCATAATATGTTTTCCATTTGTTAAAGGTGGAGGATGATTTCGGGAACACTCAGACCCTAGGTCTTTATCTTCCATTATATTTTATGCAATTAATTTATAACATTTATTTTTCTAGGTACTAGAAGACACACTTCAGTTTAAAAGAGTCCTGATTGTGATAGATGGTATTTCTAGTGAAAATGAACCTTCCTTTGATGGCATGCTTGGTAATAAACATTTTAATTTTTTAACTCATGCTGTTATATTTTTCTTTATTTTTGCATTATGAATTAATTTTTATTACATTTAAAATACTTTATTTGTCTTCTTATATGTTCTGATTTAAAAAAAATATATAATTTTTTATGCATAATACTGTGAACTTCCTATTGTTTTACCTTTAGAATAGGGGGAGAATTAAATTTAAGATGAATGTTGTAAAAGCAAAATAAATTCTTTGTTTTCAGTTCAGCTTAAAGATATTCTAAATTATGATATTTTTATATGTAACAACAACTACAATAATATAAATATCTTATGATGCGTGCTAATTATTATGCGAGATTGTTGCTCGTAAAACCTTCGTTTTATACAGTTTTCTTGCATGGTTGTGGAATTATTGGAAATTACCATGGCTTTATAAACTCTGCTTCATAATTATGAATTTTGAAATGTAATTTAAATAAAGGATTAAATGGTTTTTAAAAGTGCATTAGATTTTAAAGTACAGGTTTTTAATATTAATTTTTAAAGTGAGTATCTGTTCTAAATTCTTGAAAATTCCATAACTTTATAATTATGTGCATATCTAATTGCTTTACAGAATGGTTAAGCTATTTCTTATCATTTTGTTTCATTTATTCTGGTGCTACCTTCAAATTGCTCCAATGGGAGGATTATGAGACTGAAGTGTTGATTAAAGCCCTACTAGGGCTCCGAAAATCAGTTAAAAAATGGGAATAATATTTTTATTTTAATAGTTCCAAAATTACAAAATTGGATAATACTAATAATATATATTAAGAAAAAAATAGAGTAGATGTTTTATTATTTTTTTTGTTTATTTATAATTTTGGAAGAATAAATAAATATAAAAAAAGTATTTTTTTCTCTATTAAAATTTTTATCAATCTAATTTTCTTTGATATTAGATTTTTAACCAAAAATCAATAGAAGTTTTTACATTTTTTTCCTCAATAATTTGGTGTATATTGTTTTAAACCATGATAGCTCATTTTTTATAACATAGAAACATAATTTAGCATAGAAATCAAACACAAAATCTTGGATTATATCACTCACTCTTTATTTTCAACTCTCACAGGAACACATTAACAGGCTAATTATTTGGCCACTTGATGACACTACAAAATTAGTAGGTGGAGTGTTCTGCTGACTTATTGGTGTCTACATCCCCTCCCCTTGAAATATCAGGACAATTATAGAAAAATGTAATACATTACTTAATTAGGCAATGCTAAGATTCAACTATTATCTTGTACAGAATACAAAAAATACTACACACTTAAAGTGAAACAGAACATTGTAAGCAAACATTTTTGAAAAGAAAAGATATGTACGATGAACAACTTGAATATGCACTATATATTATTTTAAATACTAAATAAATAATTAATTACACTAGATAAATATTGATTTTATTCACACGGTAATAAACAAATCTAAATAGCCCTTTTTTTTTTAAATACTTCTTGTGGAATTTTTACAAATGCCATCTGATCCATAAATTAAATTTTGTTTCTTCCCTTTGTCCACTGGCAAGGGGAAAGATTATTAACTTTTAAAAGAACTATAGAATCTTTTGAAACATTTTGTTTCTCAACATTTGTGTCTGGTTTTCAAACTATTTAAGTAATCTAATTTCCATTTTCCCCCCCAAATTATTTGGACTATTTTGCTCAATCTTTGTCATTGAGATAAAAAGTTATCTTTTCTATCTGAATAATCTGGATAAAGAATGATATTTATGGGAGGGCCGATTAGAAAGTGGCCTGGTGTCAAAATTTCGAAATTGTTTGCATCAGATGACAAAGGTGTCAGTGGGCGATTGTTTTGAATACCTTTAATTTGAATAACAGTAGTCAAAAACTGTTTCATTGTTAAACACACATTACCAACAACTCTCTTTAAATGGTGTTTGAAAGATTTAACAACCGCCTCCCATAAGCCACTGAAGTTAGATGACCTTGGTGGAATAAATTTTCATGTCATTTGTTCAGTTGTTAAGTAATTAGTTAGTGGTTACAGAGGTCTACCAATCATATTTGGAAAGCATTTTAAGTCTGAATTGGCCCCTTTGAAATTAGTTGCATTATCAGAACAGATAGAGGAACTAACACCTTTTTTAAAGTGGCAATAATTGCATCTGCGGCTAAGGCAGTGACTATTTCCAAGTGGATTGCCTTAACAACAAAGCAAATGAAAATAGCCACATAATATTTTTGGTAATTGCCTTTCCTCTGACCCTTTTATTTAATATAGAAGGGTCCACAAAAATCTATCTGAACATGAGTAAATGGATAACTGGGTTTAACTCTATTGGTTGGGAGATTTCTCATAATTTGGATTACATATCTAGGTTTGTTTTTAGCACAACTGATGCAATCATGAAGAATTTTCCTGGCTGTATTTCTGCCAGATAAAAGCCAATATTCCTATCTTATCAAATACAACAATGTTTGCACACCAACATGTAAGTATTTAAGATGAAAATATTGTATAAGTAACAAAGTGAATTTGTGATTATTTGGAAGTAATATGGGAAACATTTTATCATATGACAAACCAGAATTACTTAATCTTCCTCCAACACATAAGACACCATTTTGATATAGAAATGGATTCAAGCAACTTACCTGACTCTTGCTAATGTTTTTTATCTTTTTTCAAGAGCTTTTATCAAGATTAAAGGCAGTTATCTGAATAAGTTTGACTAAAGTTAACTTGGCCAACTGCAGTTCTTTGGTGGTTAATGGGCCTGGCATTTTGCTTGAGTTTTTCAAATTATTAATAAATCCAGAAAATAAAGGCTTAGACTTTAATTATTTTATAAAAATTATTCAACATACTAAGCCTATTATCTAAAAATGATGAGCCCACAGCTGAAACTAAACAACAATTAGACAGATTTTTGAGTTCTACTAAATAAAGTTTCTCAGAAGAAACATCCACGTTCTGCACAGAACTGTCCAATAGATTGTAGATGTCATCGCAATCACCAGGAAAGTTCACTATAAATGTTTTTAAGTCTCAGGAATCTGTTCTTATCCACGACAGCATGATTGTAGAATCCAAGTAATAGAAGACTTCTGTAATATCCATTTTTAATGTATTTTATGCATCAGTCTTGTTTGTACAACATCACTATATAACTTTAAATGAGGCATAGTTGAATTGACTGTTCTGGTGTAGATCGCAGCCATATGCCTTTTTAGACGAGTCACAGAATTCATGAAGATCAGTCATGTCCACATATGGAATAATGATACATCTTTCAATGTTAATGTCACAAACTCTTACCATTTACCAGCTTCTTATCCAGAAAGCATCCCCCCCCCAATCAATCTTGAGCAACCACAATTGTTGCATGAAGATTCACTGGGTGTTCTGTTATGGCTTCATCAAATTTTTATTCACTACAAACAAGCGACTGTGCATTAATGTCTCTTTGTGTGTTATATTATCTTTCCTTAGTATAACATTTTTATTTGTATATGTAATATTTAGTTTTTCTTGTATGGCAACATTATGTATTACTTTCAGTTTGGAATTCTAGTATTTTGAATAAAATGGCAGATATTACTTCATGTGTTTTGAGATCGTCATATCTTGTACAGATTAATATTATCGAGCTTTATTTTCTGATGTAAAAGTAAAATATAAGGCATGAGCACGCAACACTGGGCCAAGCAACCCAAATGGATCAAAAAGTCTGGTGATAATGGATATGACCAACCTTTTGATAGGATGACAGTTTTGTTCTACATCTACTTTAAAGGTAAAGCAGACAATTTTAGCCTTCCAGGCAATTCCTGAAGCTTTAATTTCATCCTTTGATGAGAATTCATACTCTTTCTCCGTTGTTGGGATAAGCTCAGAAGTACTCCCACACCACTAGTGTAATGACACATGGGTGGTTTTTAGAATGTCAACAAGTTGATATTTCAAAGTTTTTGTTTCTTCCAATGCTGTCCATATAAAAATCATGACATAAGACTGATGCAGCACTTGGAAAGTTTTATCCCTTGTCCATGGAAATTTGAGTGTTCTCATGGCTAGATACGGAACACTAGCCATTCCATAGTTAACCGTATTTAGTTTATACGTTTTAATGGATTCATTAACTCATTTAATGCGTCCTCCTTCCATAAAATTCTTTGACTCTCATCTGTATTAATCATAAGTAGGGATTGCAATACCGGACCAAAATCTCAATACCGGTATTCGGTATTTTTTAGATCTTAATACCGGGATACCGGTTTTAATACCGGTATTAGAAAAATTCAGAAAAAGAAAGAAAACACAGTTGTTTCTTTGTTTTATTTGCCAGTTTTAATAGAGAGTGTAAATATCACAAAAATAATTTGTAACCTATAAATTATAACAGTATATTAAGAATCACAAAAAAGTAAAGGAACATCTTATTTATTTAAATCACAAAAAAGTGTAAATATCACTATTCAGTCTGTGGTACTATTACAAATTTTTGAAAAGTGATCTTAGAAAAACATAATGCATCAATTGTACTGTCATAAAGCCTGGAACGTAATTTTGTGCAAAAATTACCAGCTGTCGAAAACACTCTTTCGGCATCAACGCTAGTTGGTGGTACTGTTAGCAATGCGCGATATACTTTTTCCAAGAATTTACCTCTAAATTACTCATTAACAAATAAATCGATTTCTCTTTGGATAGTTTTGGATATAGCTGATTTCTGTATTGTATTTTGGTTTGTTGAATTTTTTTTATTTATCGCTAATTCTAATTTTTGTTTAAGAGACAATTCCTTTCACAATCGACATTAATGTCATCATAATCTGCGATAATTGTACCGAATTCTTCTGAATGTAGATAGGTTTGTTGGTAAAAAATTTTAAGAAAATTTTCTATAAACTTGAACAGATTTGAATTGGTTAGTCTCATTTCTACTTTTTCATTTTCATATTTAAAAGCATTATAATTATGTTAATACTGTAAGACATTTTCTATTTCGGTATGCCTTTCTTCTGCGCGATTTTTCAATGCAATATATAGTTCTTCAGATAGTGATGCGTACTGTTCTTTCAGCGACTGCAATATGAAATTTATTGTTGCATTAGCTGTTAATAAATTAAAATTTCTGGGACATAATGCCTCAACAGCCAGTTTTGTTGGAAGTAAAGCTGATACAGTTCTGGATATTAAGTCAAATTCACTATCTGAAAAATTAATTTGCCGGTTTAAGTCGATTATTGCTTTTTGAATTGGATTTCTCACTTTCAAAAATCATTCCATCATTAGGATAAACTGTTCCAACGTGTTTTAGAATCTAATATTAACAAATATTCTGTTTTATTTTCAGTTAGTATATATTTTAGTAATATGTTATTTTTTATAGGGAGACGTTTAAATGTCTTAATAATTTTTCTAACTTTATAAATTAAAGGAAGCAATTCTTTATGGGTTAATATTTCATCCTCATTAGCAATATCTTCTTTAACAACTACATTGTCATTATCTTCATTGTCAATTTCACTCACACTCTTACTCTCTTCAAAGTTGGAATCCGAAGTTTCTATATCCACAGTATTTGGATTCTTCTGTTCTTTATTTTTCTGGTATAATATATCTATTACTCCTAACTGAATTCCATGAGCATAGCACAATTGCTGATTTGCAGCAATCAACTTTCCAACTTTTTTCATAACTGTTGTTCCATCAGTCATTATGGATACAATATCAGTCATAATATACAATCCATGTTTTCCTAATTTAGATTTAAGCAATTAATTAAACCATTAATTAGCTAATTAATTTCGCCCGTTAGGGAGACATAAAAACAAAAACATATACTATTTTGCTATGTTCGCGATCCCTGAACATATAGTGGTGACAATTTTAAATATTTCTAGTAAATACCGAAAAACCGGTATTTAAACTTCTGAATACCGGTATTACAAAATTGTACAAATGGCTCAAAATACCGGTATTCGGTATCCCGGTATTGCAATCCCTAATCATAAGATACACTTGACGATTATCTGCAGTAAATGCAAATTTATACTTTCTGAATCTAACTAATAAGGTAAATAGATCATCTTGAATCACTCCACCATTATACTAAATTGAGTTAAGCGATTTTCCCACTAGTAGTCAAAGTGGACGCATTAAACATGGTATGTAGTTTAATTGTGCTTTTTGGAGGCTTATAGATGTCATGATGAGGCATATAATATGTTACTTCAGGTTCAAAAGCATTATTCTTGTGTCTCACTCAAGTGCCCTAACTCTTAATACTCATCCACAAAGTTACAATACAATTTTCAATCAATACACTCAATACAATTTTAGATATTTTTGGTCTCTAGATAGGAGAGTCCACGGCGATTCTAGTCGTTTTAGAGCAATATCCCTTGAATTCTGTAGACATGATCAGTGCTCTTTAAATGGCATTGCCATACTATATTTTCATGTCTCATCCGTTCTATATGTCCGCACATTATGTTCCTCGCAAATAGCATTCTCTTTACCTTTAAGTAATTCGGTACTTATTTCTTCAACCTTAGGTTTGAATTCTTCTTAGATTTGAATTTCTTCAACCTTAGGTTTGAATTTAATTTATCTGCCTCACATATTAAACCGCAATAATTAGAATCCAATTTATCTGAACTCGAAACGCTACCTCCTACAACGTACCGAAATACAGAATCCTGTAATTTCAGATTCTCATTTTTAGTATTTATTTTTCCCGTCTTTATTATGTCATAAAAGTATTCAGCATCAATTAAAATATCTATTTTCCCCGGAATATTAAAAATTATGATAAACAAGGTCAATTGAATCTGGAATCTGTACACGAGTATCCATCATCTTATTTGGTATTAAATCCATTATTTTTGATACCAATAACACAGAAATATTTCTTTTGGAATTCTTATTTTTATTAGCCACAGTTATTGTAATTCTGGGATTAATTACCGGCGGGGCATTATTAATGCAGGAAATACATCGATTTATTTTTTCAGTTTTGAATTGTAGCCTCTGCATACAATTCTGACATATGCGAGCAACTTACTTTATTAAACATTTTACGATAGACAAAGCTACATTTTTATTTTCGATTAGATTAATTGCAAACGAAATGCATACTCCACTCATTGGGAAAACAGAACTTTGATCCGAACCCCCCCCCCCCCGATTGGGAATTATTTATGATTTCAGCGGTTTCTATATCCGAAGACGAAACATTTTTTGCTTCTTTCGGAAAGTGAATAATTTATTGTGAGCTTATTAACTTATTGAGTAAGCCAGAGAAACGATTCCTATGTTTTTTAACGCTGCATTTTTATATTTTCATTTTTTACGCTGCAGTTGGGCGATAAACATTTAGAGCATTCGTTTAAATTTTTTTCTACCTCAACGTCTTCAAGAATCGAAAGTCTCTTAAATAGCATATAGCGGATGATTTTCTCTCTTTCGACATAAATTATAATTTTTATTTTTCATTTCATTGAAAAATACTTTTGATGCCGGTTTAAATTTGTTGTAAATTTTTTTGTCCTTTTTTCGTCTCATTTTTGATTTTGCCTTTGGAAGCAAAATACAGATCGCATTCATTTCCTAATTCAAGAAGTGCAAACCACTTTTGGTTTTGTCTAATATTGATATGAGTTGCTCTTTCTTTGTCTAGCGTTTGGAATAATGTATCCAAAGTCATTCATCAATTGTTTTAGGGTCTCGAAAATCTGTTACCCATCTTAATTTTAAATAATATTCAAAGCTCGTCATTACGTGTGACGCGAATTGTATATGACTTTCATTATCTCTAGAAGCATTTCTAAAATCCTCTAAAACCGCTTGCTTTATTGATTCGAATTCTCTTAATACAATTGATTTAACTTCGTCATAATTATTTAAATATTTCTCGGCAATATAAGTTAGGATATTAGATGCTCTTTCCCCTAACAAATTTAATAAAATCTCTGCTTTAAACTTCTCCTGTACCTTTTTAGTACTAAATGCTTTCTCTAATGAAGTAAAAAAGTAGCCCCAATCCTGAGCTTTTTATTCGGTGGTTTAATACACAATATTCTCACAGATTTTAATAAGCTATCCAGTGACTTTTCTGGTTCGGTTTTGCACCCTTGATTAACGGAAGTCTGAGTACCATTTTCATTAGCCCTTAATTGTGCTAATTGTAATATTATTTTAGTTCTTTTTAATCTGAGAAGTTCTAGTTCCATTTCATTATCCTGATCGGATTTTTGGTTTCTATTTCCTATTACTCGATCTACAGCATCTTTAACAATTTCGTTGTCATTTTAGAACACGTCGCTTACCTCAATTAAATGCTTTCACTTTTTTTCATGCTTCCAGCTGCAACCAAACCTATCTCCTCCGCAGAGTGTTTTAATTAATCTTTCTTTAATTTTGCTAAACCCGTCATTTTAAACATAGTATTCAAAATAATTCAATAATATTATCACAAACAATTTTATTCTAAGCTCATTAAAACAAAATTAATTTCGTCTCGGGAAATTAATTATAACTCATCAAAAACAAAATTAACTTAATCTCGGGAAATTAATTATATAATATTGTCCCTACCTGTTTGCTGAGACTGCTGTCACTCTAGATCAGTTATCCACAACCGAGTTCTCATTCTTATTGTTAGTATTTTCGCACCGAGTTCGTCATCGACGATATCACCACTAATAAATCACACGCATTTCAAATAATGAATCACTATTCAATAGATGCATAGTTGTCTCCAGCGAACTGGACCATGTTTTGGCCCATGATATCTCATTTTTTAAAAAACACAATCACATAGAAATCAAACACAAAATCTTGGACTGTAGTAACTCATGCTTTATTTTCAACACTCAGAGGAACACACACTAACGGGTTATATCATTTGGCCACTTGATGGCGCTACAAAATTAGTAGGCTGTGCTTTCTACTGACTTATTGGCGCCAACACATAAACATCCCTCTAAAATCATTTTTATAGCACTTTAAAATTAAAAAAAAAATAATTAATTACTTTTTTCTCTGTAAGTTTGGAGTATATCATAACACCAAATCCACTTTGAAATTAAAAATAATAATAATAATAATAATTTTTCAGTGATATTACTTTAATTTCAGCACTATTTTTCTTGAATTTTACTAATTAAAAAAATCATCTTAAAACATATTTTAGTCTCATGTGCACTGCATTGGTATTAAATTCATTTTTTTTGTGTTTTATAATTAAGAGTAAGTTTTTAATAATAAAAAAGAAAAGAAAGTTTAAGGTGCAAAACGTTACTATCTTGCAGTGTTTTGAATTAGAGATTTAAATCTTATTAAAATATTTGTAAAATAATTTTGTCTATGATAAAAAGTTACTCTTGAATTTTTTTTATTTTCTTCATATTTTCTTTTTTAATTTGATTTTAATATGTATGCCAGAGTTTTTTTTTTTTTTGCTATACACTTTTTGATTTTATGGTTCAAAGGTACTTAAAAAACTAAGCTCTTTTTTTTTTTGTGAATGAAATTTCTATTTTTAATTAAAATTTATATGAAAATATACCTACTTTTATAGATTTCTAATGAACTTTTTAATTTCATTGTTGTATTTTGGGGAAATTTGAAAAAGTTTGTTTTCTTTAGTTTATTTTTACTTATACTAATAATCCTTTGCAGCCATCATCCGTGCTAATGAAACAAATGATAGCCGTCGCTCCTATCAAGGAGTAAAATTCCTTGTCAGTCTTTCCATAAAGTGAGTTAAACATAATTTTATATTCATATCAGTCTTTTTTATGAAGTGTGAAAAGTTAATTTGCTAATTTATTTGATGATTTTTATTTTATGTGATTTAATTTCTTTTCTAGATGTCTTTTAGTAAAAGATTATTTACTACAAACACCAAATAAATGGCAGTGGGCAGTTAACTGGCTTAAGAAAATGATGTCTGAACACAACTATTGGACCCCTTCAAATGTCTCAGTTTCAAATGAAGATTCTAATACAAAAACATTTCAGAGAACAGTCAGTGCACAGGTTAGTGCTTTGAAGAATAATTATTTATTTGATATAATATGTATAATTCTATTTTATCATTAATAAATATTGGTAAAATATTTGCCTTTTAGGGTGAGAATAGTTACATAATGCTTCTTTTTCATTCTGAATATTTGTAGTTTTAAACCAATCTTTAATTTATAAATCAAATGACAGTAATGAATGGTATTAAATTTAATAGAGACAATTCTAAGCTTCTCTAAATTTTATGTTGTGCTGCTTGTCTTAGATTCAGAAAGTCTTATTTGGGAAATTCCATTAATATGTTAATTTTTTATTACTCATTTTCCATTTGTTTACTTCAATAATTGGTATGGTATATATTCGATATTGGCATTTTTAAGTTACATATTTTTTAGGAAATGGAAATGAACTATAAATGAAGTACATAAGTCTCTCCCCCCCCCTTCTGATATGATTTTATTAAAAAATAAAATAAACTTTTGTTTGGAAATTATGAATGTAGTTTTGATAGTTTCCTCCCACCTTCTGTCTGCTTCTTTTCTTAAGAATAATGCATATTCATATAATTTATTTTATATTAATGGAAGATTAATCTATCTGATATAAATTAGGAATAATTTAGTTTGACTTCTTTATTGATAATGTTTTGATTAATTTAAGAGATAAATGTTTTAATACATTATCTTTTAATCATATCTATGATATAGAAAATATCTCTTCATATATGATGTAAAAATCTAGAATGTGATTAGTATTAGGGAAAAATGTTTGTAAAAATCTTTGTGACAGAAAAAGGCAGAGATACAAAATGCATGGTATAACTTTTCAGATTACTATTTGAAAGAAATGCAAAAATATGATTTTTATCTATCTGTTTGGTGTTTTGTTGTTAATTGTTAGTCTTTCAATTATACCAGTTGCCAAAATTGAAATAGTATTTGAAACTGACATAAAAATAAATTTGTAATTATATTTTAATACTGAGGAAAAGATTGTCAAGCCTGAAACTACAAAATTTGCCATAGAAGTAATGGGAAAGGATTTTTTTTAAAAAAATGATATAAGAAACTGTTGGAATTTTGCTTCAAATTGTCAGATTTTATGTTTAAAAAGAATTAGAAGCATTAAACCTATTATACCTTTTTAAAAACCAGTGGAAAGATTTTAAAGCATTCTTACATTCATATCATTGCAGTACTTCTTAAAATTAGAAGCCCTGACTCCATATGCAGTTGTGTACATGGAGATACATTGGACAAGAAAGTTTTCACGAACTTGATTTTACCAAATTGTTTAAAATTAGCAGTTATAAATGCATATTAAAATTATTTTTATGAACATGTTTAATTAAAAATTTATAAAGAATAATTTTAAATGTATTTTTTTTTCTAGTTGCTAATCAATATTTCACATTTAATTTTCTAATGTAAATGTATTTAAGAGTTGTTTAATTATTTTTTTAAACAAAATATAAAGCATAAAACTTTCAAGAAAATTTGCAAAATGTTTATGAAATTATATTATAAATACCATATTTTATTTTTTCCTTTAAATATTACTTATAAATTTCACTATGTCATGTTCTTTTTTTTTATTTCATATAAAAATAGAATTTAAGTATTTAAGATTGTTTTGCCATTTTTTTATTTATGTTTTTTTAATTATTTTTAGGACACTCTTGCTGAAGCTACAGCTTTACTAGACGGTCTAGAATCCCCTGATGGACCAGAGGACGTTGATATGGATGTTGATGAAAAAACTGAAGAAAGTGAAGAAGGAGAAAAAACAGAGAAAAGTTCTACTGAATATATAATAAATATAAGTCAAGAAAGCATCGCTAAAAAAAATTTTAGAACCATGAAGTGATTCCTTCCATTGAAAGTGGTGATGATTTCTGTGCCTTTTCATGCCAAAGTCAACAATATTTGTATATGAAGCAGACTTAATGCAAAGCATTATTTTCCTGTGAAAATTAAAAGAAAAAAAATTGCTATTGTTGATAGATACATAACTCCTTCTGATAGTGGGTTTTAGTGTTATTCTCAATTAATTCATTTTATATAGTATAATTAAAGAGAGAACGATTCTAAAATTTTGTTTTCCTATGTTTGTAATATTTTTCTTTACTTTTGTATTTTTATTAGTTACATATATAAAATCGTAAAAATATACATATGTACATAATAAATAATATTAGTTCTTGTTAAATTCAACCCAGTGATCTTAAAAGAACAACTTATAAATCTCAACTTACTGTTGTGTATTTCGATAATGTTGCTGTAAAGTAAAAGCTATAATAAATATAAAGTGCCAGTATACTTAGCAAGTCTTATTTGCTTTGTAATATATATGTATAAAGCTCAACTTCTTGTATTATTTTTATTAATCATTTGTTTTTTGTATTTTGAATAAAAAACAAAGTTGTTATGTAGATAATTAAATTTTGACTTTATTCAATTTTTATTGTTGGTCATGGTTATGTACAGAAATTAAATTTTGAATGTAAATAGTCAAATATAGTATCTGAAATGATTTCATTTTACAGATGGTTTTATTGTTTTTAATTCTAAGCAATAACAAAGTTATAATATTTCTAAATATATAAAGAATTTTTGAAAATTTTCGGTTTATTCTTCTTGCTAACTATAATGCTACCTTTATCTATTAATTTTTTTATATAGGTAAATTATATTATTTAGAAATATAATTTGTAAAAGAAAGATATTAATTTTGGAAATAAAGCTTATTATTAAATTTAATTATTGAAATAATTATTATATTTTTAATTATATTGTTAATAATTAATATAATAATTAAAAATAAATATTATGGCTTCTTTTAGAATACAGTTTCAGAGACTACTTTAAAATTTAATGATTTTTTTAATTTAAAAGTTTAAATATTCATTCATTCTCAGTGTATTATAATTTCTAAAAAGAAAAATAAGAGGAAGGAAAACAAAAGGAGAACTTAATTTGAGAAGTCAATTCAATCTGGAGAGTAAAATTCTTTTTGAATCTTTATCAGAATGTGTAAACTCAGTCACATGAGTTTTAATGTGAACAAAGGATTTATTTCTAGAGTGTGTGTGTGCTTGGGTGCTTCTTTTTAATAACAAGTTATCAAAATTTTAAAAATTTTGTGTTCAATACTTATCATTTGTAATATTATCAATTGCACTGCTTGTAATGTTGATTAGTCTAGCAGCTACAATTTTATGTTTTTAAATATATGCTGCTGTTTTCCTTTTTTTTTTTTCCATTTTTAAATGCACATTTTGTATTTTTGCAGCTTATAAATTACCTGCTAACACATGCATTCTCGATGTCATTTTTGATTTTACACATTGCTGTGACATCTCACTTACTGGTTATTTCACGTTGATGTTTGCATGAACCTCTTTATTACACATTAGAACTATTATATAAATGTTTATGAGTAATGAGCTTCTTGAAGTTTATGTGTTTGTCAGTGTTTTTCATATTTTGTTTCTCATTGTGATTTGTAGCAATAATCTAAACTTTACAACATAGAACTTTTTTGTACTTAACCCTATTTTTAAGAATTATGTAGTTATGAAATCTTACTTGTTTTAATTCATTTGGGTGAATTTAAAATTGATAATAAATTGTACAAATCTCTTCTTTTTCTAAATGAAGTTACTATCTTGTTGATTTCATCCGTAATTTTAGGGATGATACTTGAGATTAAGCATCTATCAATCAATAAAATAATCATTATAAAAATAAATTAAAATTAAAAATTTTCTGAACCAAAACTAATAAAAGATACAATGTATGTAGATTAGATTGAGATTAAGCATGTCAGAGTAAACCAGTTATAATTGCAATACATTGGTGTAGTTTATTGATTTTGATTTTTCTGATTTTGATGTTACATTGCTATAATTTATATAGTATTTTGCTCAAGGTGCATGAATCTGCATTTTTACACATTGTTAAAAAAATTATTCTTCTGCTGATTTTTCAAAAAAAAAAAAAAAAAAAAAAAAAATATGGTATTGGAGGGAAAAAAAATTATTTATGGAAATCTGTTTTCTGAAGTATATAAATTGTAGATTGCAGTTGTTGTTTCAAAAATTCACTCAAATGACATAGCAACATGTATTCTTTTCATATACGATATCTTGAATCTTTGTAAAAATATTGCAAATGTTTGTACAATTGAAAGTTTTGTCTTTAAATAATAATTTTACATATTTTTGAGTTTATATTTTTAAGAGTCATTATTATTTATTTTTCATGGACCTATGTATACATAGCATTTTTTGAAAGGAAGTAAAGTTAAAATTATAATTAATGAGATTTCTCTTTTTCAAAATTTAAGTTTATTTTCTTATAGAACTTAAAGAATTATATATTATAATTTTTAAATTAACAATGTTCAACGTATAGAAATTATCATTATTATTTTAACTTCATTTAAACTACAGATTTTTGTAATGCATTCTCTTCCATTTGCAATTTTGACTTAAAATACACTTTACTACATGACTTGGTTTAAAAAAAAAAGTTGAAAGAATATTTCTATTATTATAGAAATCTGTTATAAGTTGATTATTGTAAAATTTTTATAATTGTGTGTACCTGTTGCCAAATAAAATGTTTGTCATACAAGAGTGCTATTTTAAATATAACTTTGAATAAAAGTTGAAATTAAATATTCGTTTTTTAATTAAGTTGATCATTTTTGATTTATTATACAATTTTACAAACACAAGAATTTCATTCTTTTTTTAATTTCTAGATTTCTTTAAAGTAGTTTTACATACACTTTGCTTACATATGCTTTTGATTTCTGTGTTTTATTTATACCTAATTTATTGTACTACTATCAGAAGTTAAAAATTAAAATTTTATCTACTTGTTTAAAATAAATAAGAAGAAACATGAATGAGCAAAAGTTTTATATCAAATGTAACTGTGTAAAACATTTCAAAGGTATATTTTTCAGCACTGTGTCAAAAGCACTGTGAGTTCTGTGTTTGATATAATTTGAAAAAGCAAAAACTGCTGTCTCTTTCACCCTTTTTTTCTTTCTACACTTCTATGTTTCTGATGTGTTCTGATTATTAATTTTCTGCTTGTGATGTATTCTGCTTTTTATTCCTGTTTTGTGAACTCTTTTCTTAAATAAATTATGCAGTTGTATGTTTACTTTTGTAACACTATTTTTTTTTAAAAAATATATGTATAAAATTTTCAATACTTGTTTTAGAAGACTTTAAGGGGAAAAAAAATGATCCCTAACATTGTGAAGTGATTGTAAGAAATTGGTCTTTGCCCCCCCCCCTCAAAAAATTCATCACTTGAGATTGAAATATTGATAAATCATTAAAGTTATTTTCTACAATAATAATAATAAAAGCAATATTTAAACACTACATTATTTTATATTAAATATAAGCTTAATAAAAAGATGCCTTTGTTATAAATTATTTAATTAATTTAAAAAATTGATTAAATTAGAGAAATGAAATTTATGCCATTCAAAAGTTAATTTGTTTAAAATTTAATGATAGTGAAACATTTTTGTACTATGGTGTGTTCCGTAGTTATAATGAAATAATGTACAAGAGTAGATTCATCTTTTTCCTCATTGAAGTGACATTTTCTAAGTTTTGTATTATTGATTGAAAATTTCAGCAGAAAGGTATTTTTGTAATGGTTTAAATGACATTTTGCATTTTATCGAAATTAATTTGGCGTTATATTTTTGCTTAAGGTATTAATATTTTCAAAATTTAATATTTTCAAAATTTTTATAAAGCGAAGAGTGTTAAAATAGATTGGATCATTAATTGCTTTTATAAAATGTCATAATTAAATAAATAAAATTATCAATTTTCTTTTCTTTTCTTTCTGTCTTAAAAAAACTAGATTTTTACACCAAAGCGATTGTTTATAACGTGATATTGATACATTTTTATTTAACTATTTTATTAGATATAAAATCACATTACAGAAAAAAACATAAGAATTTAATATAATGGGAAATATTTCCCTAGGAATGAGGTGGAACTTTGTATTCTCATATAAAATGAATATTTTTTTATCAAGATTTGTTGAGATTGATCAAAGTCTCAAAAAATGTCAATCATCAGTCTTCATAAACTTTTTTATACTTGATGCTTTCAGGGACCATTTATTTAAAAAAATATATGGATGGTCTTTATATTTAAAATAATCGGCATAATCAAAGTGCCAGTCCACCACCACCAACAAGCACTGTGCTGATTTCGCCAATCTTTCATAAAAAAAAGTTAATTATATACTTCACCATTTAACTCCTGCACATTACTGCTATTCATTTTCACGAAAGATCTTAGAATTACGACTTCGTTATACATTTCTGTGTTAAAAATCCCTGACCGCGTTCTTTAGTCAAAACCATTTAAAAATATCTAATATACCGATTTCAGCAATTAACACTCCATCAAGGATTGCCTGTCCCTTCTGCGGTCGTTTTCGTCGTTTATTACAAAAGGAAATTTAGACAGTGACCACAACATCAACAATTGATTCGATTTCGCTAATTAATTTCGCCAGTTTATAAATATAGCCAACTAATTAAAATGCTGTATCAGCTTTTATGTAATCATAATTTAAAATAGCATTTTCTTTTATTTTTTATAAGATGTTTATCAATAAAATTGTTCGAAATGACTATATTAAGAGCATTAATATGGCCACTAGAATGGTTAGTATTGATGAGATTAATTTTGTCATGCAACTCAAACTCGAGTAACTGCATCTTATCTGAACGAAAATTTTATTACGAAAATAAAAGGAATAATATTATTTTAAATTAGATTAACAGAGTTATAATTGAATATTCTCACCTAAACATCAATCAACGGGTGTGGTTTCTCCAAAACTTTCTCGCATAGTCTCTAATTAACTTGTCATACCAGAGAAAGCCTTGTATGACATTGGCGTACTATTGTTACGAAATATTAACTTTTGCCATTGATTTAGCGTTTTTATTGAATCTATCGTATCCTCCTTGGCGAGTGTTTTGGCGATTAAATCCTGACGTACGGTTAATAGCATCAGAAAATCGAATTTGTTCTTTAGACACATTTTTCTCAATCGATTGAAACAAAGATTTGACACAAAACTGCATTTGTGTTCACAAAATCCCATATTTCATTTGATATTTTAAAGTCATTTGTTTTTAATTATTGCGTTAACATATTTATAAACATACATACAGTCATCCCGTTGTTGATTTTGTTTCAAACTTTGATAGGTACCTATACTGTAGATGTTAAATCTGTATACCGAATCTTATCTATCTAGTTCTCTTCGTTTTATAGTTATGGTGTTAACTATATACGAACAGACGGACAAATAGATTTCCTCAGAACAGATTTTACTCGAAATTAAGAAAAAAATAAATAAAAAAAATCTGCAAATGTGGTGTGGTACCAAATTTCAATTGTATAGCTCAACACGTTTTTCAGTTATCTTGAGTTGAGTGTCATAGACGGACTGATGAACATTTTCCAAAAGTGTATTTTTCGAATTCAAACGTGGAGATTGGTCAAAATCTCGAGTTAGAATTTTTTGACAGTTACTGTACTTTTTCTATTCTATGTATATAAGAAAGTAAAAAGATGAAATTGTCAAGTTGGGAAAGAAAATTGCCTAAATTGGTCCAGTTATTGAGGTTCTGAGTTTTATCAAAGTTTTATTTTGCAATATCTCTCAAAATGCAAGGAAACGTGTAGACGACTATTGCTGAAGTATCGAAAGGTCATGAGCATTCATATGAAAGATTTTTTGTTTGGGGTTAGAGCTGCAAATCCTGTGACGAATTTTTCCAATAAGGAACATACAGTGAAACTTAATTCTTTCGATTTCTCCTGAAAATAAACAGTGGTGGAAAGCAGAAGATTCTTCATAACAGAATTAGGGGACTTATGTTTTCTTATGAAATGAAACTCTTGAAAATCGGCTGGTAAATTCTTTCGTGGGCTTTCCTTATAGAAATCTAGCCGCCTTTGACGACCATTTGATTCGGCAGGTTTGATAATCTCAAAAATTCGAATTATATCATTTGTGTAACTGTGTCTGAATATCTCTCTTATCAAAATGTTTTTAAACCTCACATTTTCATAGGTACATACTATTTTAAAAATCTTATATTATTCTATTCAGTGTACTACGCATTTTTCTAAATTTCTGTCTATGTCTGTAATTCTTACAATTAAGAATTACATTAGAGGAAAGAGCAGCAGTGTTTAAAGAAGGACACATTCTAAAAAATTTTCTTCGCTGCTTGATTTTGAAGTTAATTCTTAATTGTAAAAACAAGAAAATGTCAAAGTTTTTATTAAAAAAAAAAGGCAAGCCTTATACTGAATGGAAAAATAATTTTCTTCTCTAATCTTCATAATTTCTTCACACACGCACACACACACGCACGCACGCACACGCACACACGCACACACACTTTCTCTCTCTCTCTCTCTCTCACTCTCTATCTCTTCAGTTTCAATTCAGCCATGAAATATATTGTTTATACGACCCATGACATATCTATGGGTCGTAAGTTTCTACGTGTAACAAAAATTGTATAAATTAGTACACTACTTGAGGTTAGAGACTCAGTCGCAGAATTTCACTATAGTGAAAATATAGTGGTGTTTTTTTGTTTTGGTTTCTTTCGAAAAAGTAGAGTGGCAGAAGGCAGGTAACCTTTAATGGCGCATCTAAGGATAATATGAAACAGAAATTAGCGAAATCTGAGAAATGATTGGAGCTGGCGATTGGTTCATTGATTTTCTTTATTATTTTAAATGCATAAATGTTATGAATATGTATTTGGATTATGAACAAAATATTTTTTTTACAACAGCAAGGAAAAACTTTCTGTTGTAATTATGCTGTTTTTCAAAATATTATTAAGTTCATAAATTTATTTTAAAATTAGATTTAAAACTATTTCTTTCAAATTTTGGAAAAGTATAGACTCAATGATAAAATATGATGCTCTAGCATAAATTAAAAAAAAATTAAAAAAAGAAAAAAACAGGTTATCTTTGGAAATTTTCAAATTTGTAAAGTCTTTTTGAAGTAAATAAAGTGTCGAGATTTGTTGATCAGTGTAACTGATTTTTATTTGTTGATTTTTGTCTTACAAAGAATTATACTTACTTCTGTATTATTATAAACTATTTGTAAAGACTTGAAGAAAAAAGAACAGAAATCAATGAAAAAAAAATGGCGGATGGGAAATTTTAGAATATTATTTAAATAACCATACAGATTAAATATTTCTGGCTAAATACATTCAACTTCAAAATTTAAGGAACCACTCGTGTTTTGGATCGAACTTGAAAACAAGTAAATGTAAGATTGATAAAATTAAACTGACAATACTCAGAGATTCATTGCTCCATTACTAAAGCAAGGATCCGAATGAAATTTCGTATGTTTGTTTTTTAGACCATGGGACCGAGAGTACGTCGGAAAAATAATTTGTAATTTTGCCAACAGATGACGTTTTGTACGAAATAAAAAGAAAGAGAACAGTTTTATAAAAAGAATAATAGAATATTTTATTTATTTACACACCTATGTGCTCTAGGGGAATACCGTGTCTGCCAACAACATATTGAAAGCGTACCACCGCAGTATCAACAGCCGCAAACAATATTTTACTAGGAATGAAGGAGATATTTCGAAGGATACTGGCCTTCAAGTCCACTTCATTCGTTATATATATTTATGGTGATCAAATAGCCTTTTTGCTTTGCGCCGAGACAACATGCATCTTTTCGTTATGTCGTCACTGCTGGCTGCAGATCTAACGAATCCGTTCACTGTGACCAACAATGAAATTCATCTTGAATACACACTATGCCGTGGCTTATAGAGAATCAATATTTGCAAACAACATTTCAGTAGGAATGAAGGAGACATTTCAAATGATGCTGGCTAATCACATTCTTTACGTCTTGACGTATGAACAGTTAATACTGCATTAATACTGTGGTGGCCAAATAGCATTTTTGCCTTATGCCGAGACAACACGATCCTTCTCTTTCTGTATCTGTCACTGGTGGCTGTAGAACGACACACGTTCATCGTGACCAGTAATGAAATTCACCGTGAATTTACACAATACCGTAGCGTATGGGAATCAACGGCCACATCAGTATTTCAGAATGAAGGAGGCATTTCTAACGGTGCTGGCTTTCAAGTCAACTTCATTAGTTACACATCCTTGATAAACTCAGTGTTTGAGAAAATACCACAGACAGAAGTCGCAAGAGTTTATATTTGATAATCGTGTTGCCCAAGAAAGTAGGAAAGAACACAAGATGGCATGTTCATCAGGAAAGTGAGATTGAATCCCATTCTTTACATGTCTTGACGTTTGAGCAGTTTTAGTCTTGCATTAACACTGTGGTGACAAAACAGGCTTTTTGCCTTAGACAGCATGATCCTCCTCTTCTGTATCGGTCACTGATGGCTGTACATCTAACGAATCCGTTCACTCTGAACAATAAAGAAACCCACAATGAATTCATACCATACCGTGGGATATGGGGGAACGTTGTTGCACGGTATGCAGATACATGGAATCCTATATGTGACACTTCTGTGTGGTTACAACATCATCTACTTGAAAATGAGCCTCGTCTATCCATTAGATTTGCAATAGTCGATACTCATCCATTTACATCTTCGCCAGAAAAGACAAGGCAAA
Source organism: Argiope bruennichi (assembly GCF_947563725.1). NCBI lineage: Eukaryota > Metazoa > Arthropoda > Arachnida > Araneae > Araneidae > Argiope > Argiope bruennichi. Next base: position 127,392,433 of record NC_079151.1, on the reverse strand, counting down.
ATCAAGACGTGCAGAATAAAGAGGAGATTTCAATTGTTACACGAAATGCATCCTTTAAGAGTACAACTTCGGAATTGAAAGGAACAATGAAACTAAAAAATTACAGAAGAAAAATCTGAAGAAATTTCATTCAATAAGGGATATTTTTTCCTCTAATTGAAATTCATTCTCAGCAACACCTTTCTATATATACATTTATATTATATTCTAGGATGAGAATTCTGGAACTGTTCAAGAAAATTCCCTTCCAGTTTGAGCAATCAATTTTTTTTTCTATGTAGTTTCGGAGGTACGTGATAGGATTGAATTATAGGAATTGAATAACCATGTCCGTTATTTCTAAATTTTGTTTCTCGAGATATTAGTTGTAAAGACTAGCACTGTGAAGGTATATACTATCTTGCCTTAGTAAGAGGTAATCAGAATGATATATTCTATATATCATTTTCGATTTTCTTTTCAAATATTACCGACTGACGTCCAAAATGTCAAATGAAAAGAAAAACCTAAATGGAAGTGGTTGTATCCTCTTCACCTCCACCCACGAGCCACGTCACTATTTTTTTTTGTTCCATATTTTCCACATGTACGTCAAAAAATAGGCTGTTTCCTTATTTTTGGAGAAGAATGCCTTCTATTTTATTTTTTGTATCTTCTAATTACAATTCTACCAAAGCTGTAAACTTTCGTAATTATGATTTACTGAGCTAAAATATATACATAAAAATGTTCACACAAATTTAATTACTAACCCTCTTATTCCTAAGATCATTCGAGGTCAGATACCTTAGAATGTTGGAATGCCGAACTTCTACAGAGATGGGAATTGCCTTTCTAATTCAAAAATTGCTATGAAAGCCCATGTTGCTACGGTGGTTGTTAAGTTTAAAAGAACCCTGCTAGCTGCTGACTATTATTAAGAAAATATATCCACCGATGCCTTTTGAGAATTCTTAGAAAATTAAACATATTAACGAATGTAAAAGTCTATTCAATGAACGAAATACGAGCGTTTCTCATTTAATTAATCATACTTAACGAAAAGAGGAGGAATTTCGCATGAATATCTAGGCATCTCAGGCGCCCACCTGAGACTGACCATTTGGGTCCTATCAATATCGATAGAGTTAAGATGTAAAATAATTTTTACCATTTTTTTTATGCAAATATTATTACATGGTTTTATGCTACCCTTGTTAGCAGTGGTAACTGTGCCTAGTGAAAATTGTTGCGCTTATACGTAGGTACGATCCATCACCGGTGATGAACCTAATAGCAACATCATAATATTGAACTTATCAGAGAAATGAGAACAAAACTGGCCACTATACCAGAAGCTTCTTATTCTCAAATCTGATTTGAATTTGTGTTTAAGACGTGGTTTCCCAATCGATTGAAACCAAAATTTGATTCAGAACAGTATTCACAAAACCACGTGTCAAATTTCTTATATTTAAGTAATTGTGTTTTTGAATTATTTTTTGTACGTGTTTGTGAAGGGACAGGCAGACAAACGAACAAACCCTCGACGGATTTGGTTCCAAATTTGATAATTATCTACACTTCAGATGTTAAATTTAATACATCGAATTCTCTTTGTTTTGTAATTATTGTGCTATATTCAGACACTCTCACATATTTCCTCTGAGTGGATTTTATTCAAAATTTGATAGAAATATACAAATTTGGTTTAACAATCATATAGCACATTTCATTCGACTAATTCAAAGTATTTTTGAATTATCAATTCGCAAAGCGACTTACATTACGGCGGACGGAGAGACAATTTGATATAAAGCCAAAAATGTTGTTTTCGAACTCACAGGTTTGAACCGTGGAGATTCGTCAAAATTTTGAGTTTAATTTTTCTGACGATTACAGTACTTCGTACACGAGAAAGTAATATTACTCTAATAACTAGATACTTGGGATTGGTTCGGTATTCGATTTTCACCAGCGTTTTGTTTTTCATTTTATGTAAATATTTCGTAATAGAAATTCTGAAAAAGATTATGTTAAAGACGACGGTGTTAGTAGTATGACATACATTTATTCTTCACAATAAGTAGACGTACAAGTATATAAGTAGTTTTTTAGAACAACTAAAAAACAAGGTGATGCCACTCAAGCTAAAAGTAATTATATAGAATTGTTTGCTTGCCGCAACAGATTAGTTAATTCAAAGCAACTTCTGATGAGTTTTCCATTTCATTTTCAATTAGTACAATTTTTTGTATAAGAAATTACAGAATAAAGAGAAGTATAATTAAGTACAATAGAAAAGAAGTACAATAAGAAGAGAAGTACAATTTTTTGCATATATCTTACCTGGAACTAATTTATATTTAGAAGGATTATTTTTCCACATAAATATTATCAATATAAGTGAAAAAATCAGATAGATTTGAGAATAAATTTTCGATTACAAAATTATTCAATATTATATTGAATTCTACAACTTTTTAATTTCTCTTATGCGAAATAAACAAATTGAAAATATTGGAGTCGTCAAAAAATTCGAACTCGAAATTTTGATTAATCACCGCGTTTCAGATCTCCTTGAATCCGAAAAACACATTTCAAAATTGTTTCTGTCTGTCTGTAAATACGATAATTCAAAAACGCATAAAGCTAGAGAAATGGAATTTGGAACGTGATCTTTGCACTATATTTTTAGATTTCTAATGAAATGCATTTACAATGATTTCTGTCTTGTTGTCCGAGTGCAAGTGTAAACACCGAGGGCAACACTATAATTACAAAACCTAAAGAGCTAGCTGGACAAATGTTTGTAGACAAAATCAACATCTAAAGCGTAAATCCATATCGAAATTTGAAATAAATAATTGGGAAGTTAACCACCCTTCGATCTTTACTTTCGCAAGCATATAGAAGCGATAATTCCGAAACGTAATAACTAGGGAAATGTAATTTGACTCACAGTTTACTATCTAAAGTGTAGATTCAATCAAATTTGTCTAAAAGTTGATCGATGTCGCTCTGTGCTTACGCCTGCATGTAAATGTAGTAAATCAAAAATGCAATGACTTAAGTAAATAAAAATAAATCAGTCGAAGAAAAACGTCCAAACTGCATATTTTGTTTTTGTTTATTACACTATGAAGCACAAAATTCTCTTGAACGCGAATAAAAATAAAAATGTGAGCACTTGTGGCGTTCATGCTCTCGGCCGAGATATACAATTTTATGTGAAAGAAAAATAACAACTTCATTAGAAAGTATGAGAGAACGTTTGATGGAGAAAATTCACAACAAAACATCTGTTGAGATATTTTCATAGTTCAGAGATTCATATAATGACTATAACCCTCACGCATGATTTATCTGTATAAGTGTAGGAAGTGTTCTGTCATAGAACTTTTTGGATTGTTATGCAATGCTTTACACTTTGTGTTTGGGTTTATAATATAGTGAAAAGAATCATATATGAATTTTGGATCCCCCCCATTGACCAATTAAATTCAACACTTGAGATAGAAATACTGATTTGATGTCAAAACGCTATACTAAATTAGTTCTTTGCATTTTTAAGCTACTGCGTTCACATACGCAGTGATATAAAAGAGAAAAATAATTTGCCAACTGATGGATGTAGTCCAAAATTGTGCACTGATCTTCAGTTTTGTTGTAAATACCATACACTAAAATTCATTAAGCTTGTTATATTTTTGAATTATTGTATTCACATAAGTAAGAGTAGACAGTGGGATTCGGTCTAAAATTGGGTTCAGATCCATCTTTCCAATAATAAAATCATTTGGCAAATTTCATCTATCAAGTTTTTGCATTTTTAAATTATCACGTTCACACATATATAAATAAACAAACTGACAGTATTTACGGCAAGTGGATTTCTTTTAAGATTTAATAGAAATCAAATCAACTCAAATTTCGGTGCAAAGATAACTTGAGAAATTTCATTTATCTAATTTGTCTCCTTTCTAAATTATTTTGTTCACAGATTGATAACTATTAACGTCCTTTTGCTCTTTCAAGATCAACAAATAGAATTTCAATATTTTCGGACTTGAAAAAAGTTTAAAATATAAAGATTCTTCAAAATATCAAGGTTGAATTTCGGGATAATTAAAAAAATTTTTTAAAGTTTTGTACACAAGAATTTAAAAAGAAATGATTATTTTTTTTTCTATTTCCTGCATTTCCTCATGTCTTGTTTGAGCAATTTTTTAAATAACCGATTTTGTTATTGTTATTTTTTTTTCAAATCAGTTTTTCAGACTTTCTATAACTTTTTTTTGGATGCGTTTAAACTCCTACATCGTACATCTTATATTTTCCACGAAATTTCAGCATCCCTTGTTAAAGTTCAGAAAATTTGACGACAATCTGTACGATCTAATAATAAATTGTCACATTTTGACAATTACTTCACCCATAGATGGCGCTGGGGCGATTCCAACTTTTTTCCGACACCGATCCAATCTGTTGTCCTTCGGATTTGAATGTTATGGGTTTTCTCTCACTCCGAAACTACACGCAACATCCACCTTGACGGTGAACTCACGTGATTCCGTTTTTTATTCTATTCGAATCATCGAATTGAATCTTTTCTTGTCAATGTAAGAAGTTCATCTGTTTCAAAGGCGAAGGATAAAAGAAATGGTGGACGTTAACCCTGTCTCTGATGAGATCGAGGAGTTCCAGGAAAACGAACGACCACCTTCCGAGCAGGTATTTGAAATCATCAAACGATATTAGTTTCTTTTATTACATATTTTTGTGTTTCTTTTAAGTTGTCGATACGTATTCGATTGGTCAGGATTTGGCACCATGCCTCTTGGAGTACTGTCAACTAGCTTTCTCGGTTATTTTTATCAAAATGATATTTAATGACTCTCTGGATATTTGAATAATTATGTAACAGCAATTATTAGGAGATTTTTTTTTTATTTTTTTGACAAAAAAAATTAGTTAAAGAGAATATGTTAAAGTTCACTTGTACTTGAGTTCACGCATTAATACATTTCTTTGTGAATTTAATTTAAGGAATGTCATTTTAACATCATTACTTAAAAACGTGCATAAACTAGAATGCATACTTATAATTATGACATGTTTGATAAGATGACATGTTTGATAAATGCTGTTATAATAAAGAAAGGTTTTTATTATTTATGTGTTTGATAGAAAATAATTAATGATTTATTTGGATTTATAAATTAAGATTTTTAAACAATTCTTCTGATTGAAACAGACTTTTCTTTTGAAACAGACTCACAAACTCTTAAGAAATTATCTTTATTTTCACAGGGGAATAAATAATGACAACTGTCTAAATTTTATCATTAAATAAAATATTTAAAAATTGTTGATACAAGAAATTAATTGGCATAAAAAATAAAGATTAAATTAAATTTGATGAGTTTTCTCATCTCCAAAAGCAAAAACAACAACAACAACAAAAAACAAGCTTGAAAAATGTATCAAGTGTGAAGATAATCAAATTATCAGAAAAAAAAAATCAAGCATAGTATTTCTTAAAATCAGAATAAGGAATCTTCATTTTTTTGTACTTAATTTTATTTATGACGTCATTTATTTATGGTCCTATCCATTTATCATGGAATGAAAACTTTAATATAATATTTTAAAAGTATTCACAGAAGATTTTTTTAAATGAATTTTTAGTTTAGTAATCAAAATAGCACATTCATATAAAATATTATTAAAATAAATTCTTTTATAATTGTATTAGAACTGCATTGCTTTCTAATTAAGTTGCATAAGATATTCTAATTTTCTATTTTGACGATTTTATATTATTGCATAATAATACGAAAGGTAAATAAGAATATTATACAGCATTCAGCTCTATTAAGCTTTCCAATCAAAAATATTTTTTCTTCTCAATCTTATTGATGAAATTGCTGTTATTGTGTCGCAAACAACATTACTAAGCTTGAATTGTACAGCATTCAGCTCTATTAAGCTTTCTAATCAAAAATATTTTTTCTTCTCAATCTTATTGATGAAATTGCTGTTATTGTGTCGCAAACAACATTACTAAGCTTGAATTGTACAGCATTCAGCTCTATTAAGCTTTCCAATCAAAAATATTTTTTCTTCTCAATCTTATTGATGAAATTGCTGTTATTGTGTCGCAAACAACATTACTAAGCTTGAATTGTACAGCATTCAGCTCTATTAAGCTTTCCAATCAAAAATATTTTTTCTTCTCAATCTTATTGATGAAATTACTGTTATTGTGTCGCAAACAACATTACTAAGCTTGAATTGTTTTTTCTCTATTTAAAATTCATCTGCAATTTTTTAATTTTTTCTTGAGTTAAGAATGACTATAACAAGATGTAAGACATTGATTAGAAAGGAATTGAAAACATTTTAAAAATTCGATTATAAAATTCTGTTATACGTTAAAGTTGTAGATTTTCTTTTTTTTAAAGACAATACTCAAGAAAAAATGATAACTTTCTTCATATAATTGTCTGAAGAGTGGAATAAGAAATTGATTTATGACTTTGATATTTATAAAAATTGGCATTCTCTTTTATTAAATTTTATTAATGCTATTTCATAGTATCCAAATTTTTATTTAAATTGCACAATTTTAATTTTTTTAAATAATGTATTTTATTCCTAAACATAAATTAACCGATACCATCTGAATAGAATGCAACATATATTTTTTAGATACATTTGCAACATTTTTTTTATCATCTTGTCAATGTTATTTAACATTTTCTATTCAATAAAAAAAGTAAATTGATTTTTGGTCACAAAACGTATATTTCCAATATGTATATAATTTGATCTAATATTATAATCATGGTTCTTTTATTCCAAAATCTTCAATTGCGTATATTTTTAAAAAGGTGGAATTCGTACTAAACATTGATCCAGTAGAGTTGACAGTAATTTTAATTATTAATTCCTTCATTATTTATTTATTTATTACTGTTAGATTTGATCTCTTATTGTAAATTTTTATGATATCAAAATTATATTCCTATGATAAGACAATTAAAAATCGTGTTTTTTCTTAAGACGCAATTGCAAAAAATTTCGAATATTTCAAAATCAATAAGGCAAATTAAAATGAAGGCAATACAGGTATTGATTGATGTATTTCTAAAGCACTAATAAAAGGCAGCTTTGAAATTTGTTTTGCTAATTTAAAAGTATATCTTTATAAGATAATTTTTCAAGGCTTATTATTAATTATGCTAAATTATTGTTCAATTATTAATTATGGAAATATTTCGGGAAAAATCGTTTGGTTAAAAACAGTTGATTCTCAGTTTTTTGGTCATTCTATTTATCTATAATTTTTCTACATTTTATAAAGCATCCAAAATGTTAAAATAAAAAAAGATTTATTTTATTTAAATATTTAATTGTAAAAATATAATTTATGCTTGTGAGAGATAAGAGAAATAACCGATGAAATTTATTTAAACTAAAACATTTTAAACGAATATTTCTTCGTATCAGTGTCATTTAAATATATAATATATATTGCAAAATTTTATGCATATTTATAAAATATTTTTAGGGAAAGCTGGTAATATTTTTACGAAGTGAATTTTGCACTTTTTTCTTTTAATTGTTAGACATAGTAAAATATAAACTCAATCTTTAAATACAGCTGGAAAAATTATTATATGCTTTAAAAATTTGTTAAAAGAAAAAGAAACATTGGTAATTATTTGCATCAAGCATTAGATTGTAATATTTATTCGTTAGAAGAGAATTTTAGAATAAATAAAACTATTTTATTGAGTCCTGAAATTGTGGATAGAAAATTTACATTGTTTTTTCGTGTGTTTCATATCAAGTTTTTATTTAATTATAATATAGCAAAAAGAAAAAAAAAATATTTCAAAACATTATATAAGTTACTGAATATATGAAACTGATTTCTGAAAATGCCAAAGAAAATACCAAGAAAAGGATTTTTTTAGTATTTAACAATTTACCTTTTTTTTATTTAATTTATAAGTTGAATATTTGCTTACGTTTTGCTGCTATGTTTCTACTTAATTTTTATACCTTCATCTTATAACTCGATTTTTTGGTTTCTTCAATTTTTATGAAATAGAACATTATAAGTATTTTTATAATAATTTTTTTAAATAGAAGTTTGCCATTTGATGCATTTTGTTTCAAAAAGAAAAAAGAACAATTTTTACAAAATTTTAGAGCAAATTATTATTTTTTATATCTCAATAATTTTTATGCATCTTAATGCATATTACGCATAACGTGGATATCTTTCTGACAGCTCTTTAGGATTTGGAAAAAAAAAACCTTTCACAAGAAAGTTTAACCCTAACAAGTTTCTGAAATTGAAAAATTCAAAAAATTTGGAATTAATAAGAATTATTAAGAAAGTTTAGTTAGTTTAATTTACCCCTTTTGAAACAACACTAAGGTTTTTTTTGGCATGGATTTGTTTTTTCTGTTTTTTTTTTAAATCCCGGTAAAATGTCAAGGACTATATCATTTTGGCATTCTTTTATATACCGTAAATTGAGTAGGCTTGAATTCAAAAAGAAAATAATTTTTAATAATATATTTCCCCCCCCCCCCTACTTTTTTGCTAAGTGATCGCCTAAAAATATTATTATTGCTGTAAGATACATTTTAATACTCTTGGGATATTTTCTAAAACTTCAAAGCTTTTTTCCAAACCAACATTTTAATTTTATACAAAAATTAATAAAAGTTGGCTTCAAGTAGCCTTCTGCGTTGCTACATTTAAATGTATTTTAATTATAACACTATTTATGTTATTTGAAATTTGAATTAATTTGGAAATATAAAACGAATTTTAAGATTCGAAATAAAATCTTCTAACACTTATTTGTTATTTCTAATTCTGAATTTGATAATAATCTATAAAAAGAAGACTTTATATTGGATTTGCAAACAACTTTTTTTTTCAATAGTCAAGATAAATTACATTTTCTTTTTTTTCTGACCATTTCCAGAGCGAATCATTTTTTACTGAACTTTTTTGATCTTTTTTCGCTGATGTCATGCATTCAACTATGGTACTATTTTGCATCTGGTACATTTCTCAGATCATACAGCATTTAAATATTATTTTTATTTTTCAGAGATAAAATTTGCTCACCTTCTGCTTTCAGTCGACTTCTGGTAAATTCGAACAATTTTTTGGTATTAAATCTGTAAATTAATTCGCAAGAATGGTGAATAAGTCATTTAATTAAAAAATACCAATATGAGATGATATCAATTCATCGTTTTTAAGTGAAAAATTGAAATAAATAATTTAATTTGAGGCATAAGGAATACTTCGAGCCTCATTCTGAATGGACTCAAGTAAACACATTTGCTGGTTACTTGTATGTAATTCGGTATTAATAAATTTGATTGTTAAGTGATTCGAACCACTTAACACAAAATGTCCAACAACATTGTTACGATATCTACACCGAGTTCGTTGGCATTCAAAACATCGTGACACGTCACGTTGGACAACATCGTGAAGGTATCACACAATATCTTGTGCTAACAGGGTCTTTAACTAGCTTAAAACTATTATTAATTTGTTAAGAACGATACATAAAATGTAAGGTTTCTTTTTCTTCATTGTTATTGTAGCATACAAAGATATGAAGGTGGGAGATGTCAGGGCACATATTTTCTTGTTTTTACCGTACAAGAATTAATTTGTTAAGAAATGTATATAAAAAGTAGCTTTTCATTTTTTTCACTATTATTGTATTATGCAAAGATGTAAAGTTGGGAGTTATCAGACCATAATTCTTGTAACCATAAATTCTTGTTTATATCATACAAGTACATAACATCTGTTAGGAATAGAAATAAATATGAAAAGTGGAATTTAGCTCCTCCGGAGATAACTAAGAATTCTTTTGGAAATTTGGTGAATCCAATATATACCTTTAAGTTAACAGATTCAAAATGATTTTAACTATTTTCTTTTTTGTTCAAGTAATTACATTCTAGAGTATTAAAAACGTTCTAAACGGAAGTCTAGATAAAACTGAAGAGAGTTTAGAAGACGAAGATATAAAAGAAAACTATGCTATGCCAGTAAAATTATTTGATTTAAAATTGTTCAATATAGCAGAATCTCGACTATACGATCTCAAAGGGAAAAAGTAATCACTCAGATACTTTTAATAATAATAACTAGATTTACTATAATAATAAAATTTAGTCTCTATTAACTAACTTGGTTAATAGAGACTAAATTTTGAGATCATGATTTCTTTCTTTCTATAGGGTGTACCGATACAACTAACCTAATTTAAAACAAACTAGTATTTTGTAACAAACTCAAAAATCAGTTACAGATGTGAGAATCAGCGAATATTACTGATATTTGCTGTTACTTTCGAATTTTCTCATTAATTTTTTGAGAATACTTATGCGGCTGGAAACCTGAATTTTCCAATGCCTCTTTAGTACAATCAGTTTTTTTTATGGAAATGGAAAGAATTTGCTGAAGTCATTATTGAAATGGTTGTGAAGATAAACCTTTATTGCCAGTATAAAAGATTTCTAGAAGTTTAATAAAAACATATTTGAAACAGAAACCTGCTCATCATGAAAAAATAAGCCATCATCTTTAATGCCTTTATAATCAACAACGGAATAAGAATAAGGATAAATTATTTAAAACAACAATAAAAACAATTTGAGAGTTTTTTTTTTTTTTTTTTTTTTACAAGAGTGAAATATGTTGTTATGTTGTTGTAAAATAAGCTTAAAATACTAAAAAAAATATATATATATATATATGAATATAATTTTATATTTATATATGTTATGGCAAATGTGATTAATCCAGTGACTATTCATAATCACCACTAAATTTATTGGTAATTATAAATAATCACCTGTAATTATAAATAATCAGCGGTAATTATAAATAATCACCGGTAATTATAAATAATCACCGGTAATTATAAATAATCACCGGTAATTATAAATTATCACCGATAATTATATATAATCACCGGTAATTATAAATTATCAGCGGTAATTATATATAATCACCGGATTTATCACATTTATTGTAACATGTATAATTTTTAATACATAAAAATAGATAATGATGAATTAGCTTACTTGAAATGTCTGATATGCTTCGCAATAACTTTTCGAATTACACGTTATTTTTTAAAAACCTAAATATTCTTTAGAAGGAGAAAGAATCTGCTTTTTATTTAAAAAATATATTTTCTTAAAATTTTTTTTTACTACGATCTGAAAATTTAAACTTCAATGAAAAAAAAATTGAAAAATAGAAAAGAATATGATTAATAAAATGTGAATAATTTTACTTCCAATTCTATTGTAATTCTCTAGTCCTTTGAGTTACTTAATAACATTTTGTTAAAATATTGTCAGTTATTTGAATATTTTTTATGTCAATTTGAAGACAAATCCAAATATTAAATTTTACTTATATTTCTGATTGGCTATTTATATCTAAATATTGTAAGAAATTGTTTCCAATTCTAATTTCTGAATTACAAATTATTTGTTTGTATATCATTTGCTAATACTTCTGTATTTTGGATTCTCAGTGGCTGTCAGTAAACAATTTTGTAAGGACCTTAGATTCACACAAGGACTTTGTTGCTAAAAAATCAATTCAATCAAAAAAAAAATTATTTATTAATTTTTTTTTGCACATTTTCTATGTGAATTTGACGTTTTTTGGAACAAGTGTATTCATAGAGCTAGGTAGTATTTGCACATTTTGTAAAAGTACATATTTATTTTTTGTAACTATTATTTTTGAAATTATGAAATTTTTTAATTACAATCATTATTATATTATTTATTAAATTATTTACTGATTGTTAACGATACATTATTTATTAAAACTGTTGAATATTAAAAATCAAGCTTTATTTCCGTCTTAATTTTAAAAAAATGTTATTATTTCTTAATATACAAATTTTTATATCCCTTTCCCTAAATTCGGCTAATTCACATTTTTAATGTGAACCATTCAGTTATGAATTTTCCATGCCCAACAGTAAAGAATATCAATAAATATTTTTCGACTGGAAATAAATTTTTAGAGTGAAATTTGTATGGATGAGTATTTGGTCTTCATTGATTATTTAGCAAAAAAATTATTTGGTGCATAACATGCAACGTTTTTTTAATAACCGAGCTTCGATTTTTGTACAACTTGGAAAAAAAAATGAGCAATTGTTCGATGATCATCCAAGCGTAAGTCTCTTTCATTGTGTTGTTAGTTCGACGATATTTCATTCTTTTGAATGTTTCACATTTCATCAGAGTTGTTGCCAGAGTAGAAGCAAAAGAAAGTTACATTATTCATAACCATTATTGGTACAAAAATTAAGTATTTTCTTCGAAATAAGTGAAATGTAGGACAAGTAACTCAGAAAAACACCATTTTTTAATTGTTATTGCATTTAAATGTTTCTTTTAATTTGTTCAGTTCGATTGTTAACTATATAAAAAAATGCCCTACATGAACAAAAATTTATAAGAATGAACATAACTTTAAGTTTTTTTTTCAATTAATCATGAAATTAAATATCATGAATCGTTGTAAATGAAGAGAATGAAGAGGTACCAAATGAAGAGGAAAGTTCAATCACTTTGGTTCTGGATGCTAATGAATAATTAATTCAAATAAATAAGAAAATGAACAACTTCCTGAAAAATGAGATATGAGTTATAATTGAAAACACTCAAGAGTGAAATCTATCAAATTAGGAGAGAATTCTGAACTAAAAATTCTGCAAATTCTAAAATTTCCTAAAAAAATGTGAAGAGGATAAAAATTATATATATATATATATATATATATATATATACAAAAGTATTAGAATCAAGTTAATAGGAAAAACAAAAAATCAAATAAAAATTAAACCAAAAAAAGTATAAAAAATATAAAAAAAGAATCCTCGTGACCCGAAATTTTCGGGTCACGAGGAATCATTATTAGACAATGTCTGTATTTCCTCACAGAAAAAAATCCCTTTCTTTGAATCCCTGCCTGAGGGTGACCCTTGAAAAAGTCTTCAGGCCGGATTCTTTTTTTATATTTTTTATAATTTTTTTTGTTTAATTTTTATTTGATTTTTTGTTTTTCCTATTAACTTGATTCTAATACTTTTGTATCAATTCATCTGTGTTTTAGAAGTAGCTGCAATTGCGCTCTCTAAATACTATGAAGTTCTTTTTTGGTTTTAGTTTAAATAGGTTATAAATTTTAGTTGCGATTTCGAAACTGTTGTGTTTCGTTTTCAAACTTTTTCTTACTTAAGATTGGTTACTTATATATATATATATATATATATATATATATATATATATATATATATATATATATATATATATATATATATATATATATATATATATATATATATATATATATATATATATATATATATATAGAGAGAGAGAGAGAGAGAGAGAGAGAGAGAGAGAGAGAGAGAGAAAGAAAATGTAACTGAGATGTTTCCCTTTAGTGATTTTACTATGAGATTCTGATAGTGATAGGCAAGGGAATCTAATGTATCTTTTTAAAAAGATGTGCAATTGTTAAGGATTTTTATCCCTTCATTCCGATCATTTTTAATCCTATAAGTTTCTAGTAAAAACAAATTTATTTATGGCTTTTATTTTTATCAAGATTGCACTTTCTTGAAGACACTACAACACAACATCATATATATTAATATATAGAAATTACAAATCTATTGTAAATGTTGGAATAAAAGGCAGAACAGCGTATTATTTTCGTTTCTTTTAAGAGGTTCGCCAGCAGGAAAACGTTTGGTCTTCAACATCAAATTTAAAATGCACCAGGACTACATACATGATATATATTTGATGGAATGAGTTTATAACATGGAAGATGATGATCTCTAAACTAAGATTTTATCTTTAAGCCGCAGCTGTTATTTCCTACGCATTTTAAGCTACATGTTTCCTGAGCGTTTAAAAACCACTACCCAGTTTTTTAAAATGAGAAAAGGCTTTTTTATAAAAAAACAATTAAACAAGTTCTTTTTTTTCTTAATAAGATAATAATTCCTTAAAATAATTAATTTGTATTCTTTTAAACGAACTTCAAATTAGTTATATTGAGGAGGGGCAAAGTTTATATAATCAAATGGAATTTGACGAGATTTTCCTGTCATATTAGATCATAAAATTAGTACGTATTATTATAATCTAAAAGTAAATTTGTAAAAAATATATAAAATAATTTTTTTAAAAGTTTCGATAGACATTTCATTAGCTTCAAAAATATCATTATTTTAATGGAAGTCATTTACTTATTTCGAAATTATATTAGTTTTAGCGTTAATTTCTAAGGATTTATCTCGATTTGTAATTTAATATTATTTTTCTAACGCCTCTTTTTGATACTTTATAGTAAAAATTTTTTGATTGTAGCACTCTACAATATGATTCTAGTATTTTTTCATATTTTATTTAAATACTTTTGTAGTATGACAATTGGTGCATCTTGGCTAATTTGGCCCTAATGCCATAAGGCTCTAAATTCCAAATTTTCAAGAGTATTTTGGGTATAAAAATGATAAATACTGAATTATGTCACTTTCAGAATAATTCATGTGATAAATTTAGATGTGGTGATTATGTTGTTATTCCTCTGTGTTTTTTTGTGTGTTATTGGCAAAGATACGATGGATATTTTTAACTCAAGGTGAATAGTAAAGAACCTTTTTTTTTTTCTTTTTCACATTTTCCTCAGACCAGATATTACCATGATAAATAGTCGGAAGTAGTAAAGCGTATGAAATGATTCATTGACAGTCATGCTTCGTATCAGCATAGCGTTAAAGAAAAATATTCATCTATTTGGTTTCAACTTGACAAAAGACATTTTGAATTCATACTTATCATGCATTCCATGTTACTGATGTATTTTACAAAACCTATTACGTGAAACAATTTTCCACATGAAAAAGTATGCAAAAATTACTGTCAAAAATGAACTATGTGACTTAGTATGCTGATAGCTCAGATAATTTTTATTGCATAAAATGACAACGCTTGAATAAATTATTGAAATCAAATTTTCATGCAGTTAATGTTATGCCTTTGAACAAATCATGCATTCATAATTCTACAGAGTGGTAAAATAGTCGATGATAATTTTGGCATTTTAGACATTTTTTATTTTTATTCCTTAAGTTATGCCTTTTTCGCTGTAATTTTTCAAAATTATTTGCTGCTATTTGCGAAATTAGTAAAAAAAAAATATCTCAAGATTAGAAGAGATAAATTAGACCTTAAAAAAAGAAAGATCTTTAAGCTGTTATCTCTTTAGTATTTTTTTGATTGTTTGATTGGTCATACAATTGGTCGAAGCGAAAAAAAAGATGGGAATAAAAAAATATTCTCTATTTTAATAAGATTTTTAACTAGATTGTGAGAATAATTTTTGTAGACATTTTTTTGAACTAAAATTATTATGTTTATTTTTTTCCTTCATATTTTGGGGAAAGAAGTGGGTTTTGAACTTTCTTCATTAAGCAGCCACAGATTTTTATGTTATTAATTTATAAAAGTTTTCTTCATAATGTATTCCGCGTGATTGATTAATATTTTTAGATTCGCAAACGATTTTTTTTGTTCATAAACATTCTTATACAGCATAATTCTAGTGTGTCTCATAAAGGATAAATGATATTTAAAGATAATATTTTTATGTTATATAAACATAAAAAAATCATTTAGTTTATATTAAATATCCCTTTATCAAGTTAATAGGAAAATATATAATACTTTTTTCATAAATAATAAACTACAGGTAATATTTTAGTGAAGAATTCTTGTACATTAATGCAAAATAGCACGTTTTGTGTTTTATAGTGTAATTAAGAAAACCAAAACATACGTCTTCTTTTTAACCCATTTGGATCCAAAATTTGATTCAATTCTTCAATTTTGGTGAAGGTATGATGTACCAAATTTCATCTTTTTAGTAATTGCATTTTAATTACCATTATTAGTCATTGTCGAATAAAAAAATAGACAATCGTTCAACTTATAGACAGATTTGATCCAAAATGTACAACTGATTTATAATTCTAAGGATAAAACTAAATGCTAAATTTTATCCGTCGAGTTTTTTAAACTTTTAATGTTTGCAAATTTAAATATGGATGAACAGACGACCTTTTTTTTACGAAACTGGAAATTTTTAATAGAAAATCTGATAAAACTCTACAATTTTGCAGATAGATTATGTACCAAATCTTTTTTTCTACCTCAATCTATTTCTGAGTTCAAAGAGAAATTAAAGGAGGTAATAATTCCAAATATATTCTTTTTTCTGACACAAATAAGTTTAAAACCAAAGGCTGTCAAAATCTTCAGTTTGAATTTTTCTGATGATTTCAAGCAATACATATACGAGTCTTTTCGTTTGCAAGAATTTTTTGAATCTTTTTTGCTCTTAAAGAATACAAAAAAAAAAAAAAAAAACTATACAGAAATTTAAACGTATCCTTATTTTTTAAAGAAGAAAGCCTTTAAATAAAATGGTTATATAGTATTTGGAAGTATATTCAATTATAAAATAATTTTTTTACTTATGATGCACAGAGATTAAGAAATCAGTGTGTGTTATAAATATTCCAAAAAAGTTTTCTTTTTCATTTCTTGATAGCTTGTGGAACTTCATTTATATTTGGTGCCTAAAGAAAAATGGCTGGAAAAGAGAAAATTAGCCAAAAACCAAGCAGTGGATCATACCATATCCGTCGGATTCGTTAGGTAAGAATGGCTTAACTATTTTGTATTATTTAACATAAAATAATGAAATGTTTTCATATGACATTTAATTTCGCTCTTTTCAAAATTTTAGTAATCTTACAAAGGAAAAGAATTTGATTAATTTTATTTTAGCTAATAAAACTTAGAAAAATATTATTATTAAATGGTAGTATTGGTATCCATTTATTGGTTACCATATTTAAATATTTGATTTAAATACTATACGTATAGTTAATACAGTGCATGTAAATCAGAAAACATTTGTGTTTGCCAGCCACAAATCTCACCGAAAGAACTATAAGCTGCTAAATGAAATTTGTACACGCTATTCTGGGGACTAGAGCACTGAAAGATAAGACAAGTATTATTTCATTTTTGTAATCAGTGAATTTATTTCACATGGATGAAATGTAAATAAGCATTATTGACGTATTGATTTATCCTTGTGCTTTTAATGCAAATATTTTGCTTAGACAATTTAAGCGTTGGCAGTCACGCAAACTCTCAAGCATTATCAAAACAAAGGTTGTTACAAACTCTTGCAAAAAGATACGTCCGTTGAAGTTTCCATTTGAATATATTCTCTTTTATTAATCCAAACAATTAGGAATCAGGTAGCCTAATGATGGGAAAAAGAAAGGTCATTACCACATTAAATGATTCATTCAGATAAGTTTTCCTACAATATGGATAAAGATTCTCGGGTGGTACGATTGGTCATCCTGTCTTGTTGATAATATAACCATTTTTATTCCTTATTTACCCTCTCACTTCTAAAAAGGTCTAAACAGGCCTTGCAAGTTTTATACAAATGGGCGTTTTGGGGGCAGGTTTCCCTTTTAAGCAAGGAGTACAAGATGTAATGTGCGGGTATCATTGATGATAACTTACTTTACATTCTGCATCTCGAATTCGAAACTGAAACCGGCACCAAAGCGGCCCACTAGTATAGGACTTTTAATATTGGGTTGGTCAGGGTTAGTTGTGAAAGGGTTAAAATAAACTTTTTTCTTCCGAACTCGATTTCCTTTCTCAACATGTGTTTGCAGATATAATACTCAAGTATGAGCCTTTTTTTCTCCATAGCAAATTCAATTCCAAAATTAATTGCCATTAAAATTAATTTATATCAACCGAAACACGTGGTGGGATCATCGACGAAATAATTTAAGTGGTTTGATGTCGTAAGTTTCAGAATTATTTAATTGATATTCTTAATTGTTATTCCTAATTATTAGTTGACGTTCCTAGCATTACTACTACTAATAATATTTTTAAAATTTAAAGGCTTAAAATAAACACAATAAAATATTGTAAAGAAGCATGTTCTAACTTGGTGTGGCGTGAATGACTCAGTGGTAGAACGATATGAACTGAAAGCGATAGTTCGCTAGTTCATATCTGCCTGCAGGTACGTTGGCTCAATATTGTTTTGTTATTGATTTACTTTCTGTTATTTCCCATTTCGTTCTAGAATGTTCTTATAATTTCTGTATCTTTCTAAATCTGGAAGATTCGAGTCATTTCGTCTTGTGAATAAAAACAGAAGTAAAGTTTAGTTTTTAGAATGAAGTCTCGAATTGAGATTAGCGAGTGCTATCTTTGACTTTAGTTAACACACGTGTTATCCCCGCTATCTTCATCTAAGCGACAATATTTTTTGGTGCTTAGACTTAAATTTTAGTTTTTCTAGCTCAAAAATTATAATAAAGTTTGTAGAGCATTTTAGAATTTGTACAAGAAAAAGCATCTGATGCACATTAATGTTGTGAACAGAAAACCCATATATTTTCGAAAGTTTTGAAACTGTGACCTCAAAAGCATTAAAAAAAATTAGTTATCTTAAGATTCCTTTATTTTAGTTGTTCAAATTGATCTCCAACATCTACAAAACAGATTTGGACAATTTTTTGAATTTCACTTTACATATTTTTTTAACAAACCAACTGGTTCACTAGCATAAGCAAAAGTAAACGATTTAAGAAAATGTTGAATTTGTGGTACCCACCCACCCTCCGCATATACTTGCTAATTGAGTTATTCCCGCAGGATAAGGTGACAAAATTTTCAACATTTCTCCTTTTGTACATTTCTTGTGGCATCACAATTTCGAAAAAAATGAACAAACAAATCTGAGTTTTAATGATTTTGTTTTTAATACTGCTGTGCATCATGTTATATTTTTTGTTCTAAATTTATAATGTTATGCATATGCATAACATTATCGTTTTTGAATATGCATACATTTCAAAAATGAATTGCCTTTACCTTTATTTTAATAAGAATGATTTTTTTGTTCCATCTGAAAACATACGCTCACAAATCAGAAGCCTAAATATGTACTCATTAGATGATATGATTCATTTTGAAAACTAAACACTACAATTTAACATACTTAATTCACTTTTTAATTACATTTTGTTTTACATTATTGTACTTTAAGCCACTTTTTATTATCTTATTTTCCAACCTAGTCCGATTTCTTTTCCATATTTCAAGCATACCTTAATATATTTTATTTACAAACTACTGTAGAAAAAAATTTCACATTGATTCTTCCTTTCTTTTCTTGTCGAAATCTTATACTTGAATTTATTTGATCAAGGAATATACTATTCCGTTATGAAAAAAGATTTTTACTTTTACTATTTATTATAGACTAAAATAAAAATTCTTTTTAAGTGTTCTCAGCTTAATAAAATCGAATACATCATCTACTCTTTTTGTGCTACATTGTAATATAACTCTTGTATTTTAAAGCTACGAAGACGGACTTTTAGTTGTTCTCATCATATTGATTCGTATGTATTAATATGATGAGGACAATATATATAGCAACATATATACGATATTAAACTACATATATAATAATGTTATACTTACTACTTTTATGAATGTCCTATTTCAATCGTGTAATGTATTAGAAATATGCAGAAAATACGATATCACAAATATGTCTGTAATAAGTCGATGCTGTCACATTAATCTCTTTATAGATTCCATGATGAGGAGTTTCATTTCTGATAATCTACGAAATTCTTGAGCCAAAGTCTCATAAAAAAACATGTGTGGCATTTTTATTGGTCAAAATTATCTTGGAGTACAGGTTTGACATAAAGTAGGATTCTTAGTTGCGGTAGATAAGAAACCATCTTAGAGGAAATATGTACACATTAATGTTTCACGTGGAGGAAAATTTACAACGGAATACTTTACAGAATTTTTTTTTACTTTACAGAAGATTCATAAATCCAACAAATTTTTAATATTTGCTTCCTAAGAGCCAGAGGAGAGAACTCTTAAGTTTCTTCTTCCAATTTGTTCTCAATTATTCCATACGTTAATCCCTAAGCCTTGTAAGGCTAATGATTCCACTATTATAAAATGCATATGTTTGTATAATTTGCTACGCAATATTGAACAGACTCAATTTCGTTGTCTAACAGCCTACATATAATACAATAACTGATTTAGAAAAAAATGTATTATTTGAATTTTTTTTATAAATGCTGAAGTAGCTGCATCTCAGAACTGGCGTTTTGGAATATAATATTTATTTTATAATTGCGTTCAATTTATTTAAAACACCTGTCTAGTAAACATGAGATTGCGTGTTCGAATCTCATCAGCGCCTTTGGTAAAGTTGTAACATTATAAATTTTTATGAAATTCCTCTTGAGCATTAACACTGGTATTCTAAAAAATTTAAAAGCCATCTTTACTCAAAACGGAGAGAAAGATATCTGAAATCGAAATTAGAAAGTGCTACTATCGAGGCGCCGTGGCTTAGTTGGTTGAAATACCTGTCTTGTAAACAAGCGATCACGAGTTCGAATCTCATCGGTGCTTCTAGTAAAGCTATGAAATGATTAATTTTTATGTAATTCATCTTGAGAATCAGCATTAGCATTCTAAAAAATATAACAGCAATCTTTACTCGAAACGAAGAAAAAAATATTTGAAATCAAAATTCGGAAATATTTTGGTTGAGGCGCTGTGCTCTGGTTGGTTAATGTTTCAGTCATTATTTTCTGAAAAACAGTTAACTTGGTCTACAGGAATTCATTTTGGAAATGAAAGAAGATCATTTGAAATCCCTTTCCATGAGAAATATTTTTATTTGTTCAATTCATGCACGTTAAATTGTCCTAGAATAAATGTAACTGAGTGGAATCATTGAGGAGGTTTGATAAAAAACTCTATAAAAAATAAAATTTAAATTTTTTTTTTTAAAAGTGATAGTTTTATTGGCAATTCGTAGAAAGCTTGTAGTGATTATGTTATTACTACAAGCTTTACTACTGGATAGTATAAAATGTGTTTTTATGCTTCTTGCGACGATAAGAAGAGATCAGATTACATAGTAGTACATCAGAAATATACAGTTATAACAAATAGAATAGTGTTTCCTTTTATTTAAAACAAAATTCTCTCCAAACGTATAAATTAATATTAATTACATTAAGATCACATATATTCAGAGCTATTTAACAAGGTTAAATGTAAAATAGATTTGTTCATACTGTCAACGTTGTGTTTATCTATTGGAGATTCAAGCAGTTTGTAACCACACAGCATTTCTGTTGTTGTTGCTGCTGATCCCTAGTTGGTATGACAATGTCAAACCAACTCCATAAGTCCAAAAACTTCCAGAAAATCTAAAAACAATAGAGGTTTGGAGAACAACTCGGCACAGCATTTCTAATAATATAAAATAATTCACACTATCACGACGATATTTTACAGACAATCTACAGTACTGAGAATTTTTAGTAACATCACATTTCTCTGCAATATTTTTGCGTTAAAAGTCATTGAAACAATAGCCTGTTGATGTAAATCTTAACCTTTACCGGCTATTCCTTCACGCCCGAAAGCACACGCATAAATCTGAGTGATTAGACCACCGCGACAGCAACACTTGTGGGCACTATGGGGGAGTCTTAAAAGCAACGACCGGCCACGGTACAACCCTTCCCGTGAGAAATATGTTCTGTCATCGAAGGAAGTAGCCGGCCCCTCATTTCTGTATTCACCAGGGTAGCGAGACCGCCATACCGGAAGCTTCTCATCCTCATTTCTGAGGTGCCCCCCCCCCCCGGTGGGAGCCTGATGATGTAAAATATATCACAAAGAGCGATGCATTCTCATGCTGATATGATAAAAAAATATATTGAGAAAAGAGCTTGAGCTCATATTTTATCTTGATCATTAAATATAATTAGGAGGTTCTTCACTTCCAGTAACTTCAAAACTGATATATCTTGAAGCTGATCCAACTAAGATCTTGATAAGACAGGTCAAATCTGAAACCTTTCGTTAGCTGATAAATTTAAAAAAATTAATAAATCCTTACCTGATTTGACAATGGTCTTTTTTTATACAATTAAATATAAAATTTTGCTGAATGCTTTTGGAATTTTGTCGGTATTGTACTCGATTTCCACTTCGTTTTTTATTTCTATTTGTGTATTATAATAGTTTATTTATTTATTTCCTATCTTGTAATATATTTAAGTAATAAAATTTATAACGATTACGAAATATTTACTTACTGCGTTTTTGTACTTATTGCAACAGAAATGTTTCTGGAATAGGGTAAGGAAAATACTGTTTCTTCTTTCACCAAATTCCAAGACACAGTTATTGTATTATACTATATATATATAATTCAATACCTATGCAACATTTTTTAATACAAATTCTATGCAATATACATAAAGAATTTCACAAACATTTTGATGCAACAGATTTTCTTACCACGAAGTGAATAACATATTCACACCAAACTGGGACATCCTTTTTTTAAAAACCGAATACCTTATCCTATTAGCTAAAGGAATAGAAATAGAAATGATGTCTCCAAGGGATACTCAACTCATTCCCCCCCCCTTGCATCTATGAAGAAAGAATTCATTACGTTAAAAGTGTTTTTATGAGGCCCTCTCACTTAATAGTCCTAGATACATTCACCTCTTTTGAATTGAACAATAAACTCAATCCGAAATAGAACGATCGACTGACACCATAAGCAATCAATATGAGTTCTAGGAAAGCTGTGCTACTAACCCCTCCGGTCTTTCCAAAAACGAAAAGGAAATGTGCGACGAAGGGCTATTTACTGGATTCCGTACAGGTCACGAAGCACCCTGTTTTAATGAGTTATTTATATTAAAATGAGGGAAATCATCCTTCATTTTCAATTTTTAAATGCTATCGCATCATATCATAGTTTCATATGCAGTTTTTTGAAAATAATTATATTTAATCATAAAGCGTTTCTCTTTGTTTATTTAGTTTTTTAAAGGCAAGTTTAATCACTTTTTTTTGGTGAAATATATTTGGAAAACTAAGAATAAAATACTTTTTTATTGCTTTTTTAAAAATAAAAAGATTTATAAAATTAGCAAATATGATCTTAATCATTTGATATGTCTCCAATGAGTTTTGCATATTGAAAACAAAATAATAATAATAATGCTTTAAAAATTAAATTCTATAACTTCTGTTTCTTCCAAAAGTAAGGTCTTAGGCAAAATTTATCATTTCTAGGGATGATTTAAAAATTTGTTCACGTTATACAAGTTTCCACACTCATATGAATATTGAAATTTCTTGAACAATAAATACATAAATAACTGAGTTCTCAGATTGTTTATACTCCTATTATATAACTTGGAAAATCTTAGAAATTATAGAATCCCTCAATTAGATTCCAATGGCATTTTTTTTACTTGAGATTATTATTACTAAATTTGGTTTCATCAGATCATTCATTATTTGATGAAGATACTCGTATTTTCAATCAAAATGAACTGAAGGATTTTGTTAGAGAATTGTGACTTTCAGAAAAAATATCCAAACTGTTAGGCTCAATATTTAAATTAAAAAAATCTTACTATTATCTGGAACATCATTTTATGGCTTAGGTAACAAGATATAAGCTTTACATTACACTCTCAAATATGAGGAATCTAGTTTACTGCACGAACGTCCCTGGACAATTTAAGAATGTCTAAGATTCCGATAAGAACCACCTGTTTTTTAACGCCTCAAAAATTTGTCCAAGTGCAATCTTATTACATAATGACAATAAATTCGTCTCAATTCCTATTCAACATTTATTATATCAAAAATGAAATTAAAAGAGCTTAACCTTAATTCGTAAAAAAATATGACAGAACCATTGTATGATTTGTGGGAATTTTGTTCACATTGTCTAACCAAAAATAAAAAAATCCAATATCCATACTTTTTTTTGGTCATGGGACAATCTTTAACGATTGGTCTATTTGGATAAAACTGATTGGCTGTCTTGTAATACATTAAAACAGATAAAATTCCTTTACCTAATATTTGATTCCTTAATCTATAGGATTTTCTTTGTGGAACTCCAAAGGTTTTGTTAATTATCTAATGACCCAGCTACAGTTATCAATAATCCCATTGTGAACTACTTACACGACTTATCGAATTAGACATTACGTGAAAAAGGTTCAAAAGTTGGTGACTTCCAAATTTCATTGTTTCAGGCGCCGGAATTGATCGAAATCAATTAAAAATGTTATAAATGTTGTATCTCAAGGATTTCGCAAGCAAAATCTTTTGCTTGATTTCAATTACAGGCAGTAAATGAATGAATAAATAAAAATGCTGTAAATAATGGATAAACTCAATCAAAGATATAGCATTGAAGTGTTTTTGAGAAAAACCAAAAATTTATATTACAAAAAGAAAAAGACATTTGAGGAAAATGTGATTTCTCTTATTTCAAAATAAAATTGTGTTGCCCGTTATAATAATGATAAAAGAGACGCAAGATTATCAATGCTGTCTATTCTCTTCAAGTGAAATTAATTTTAATTTTAATTTTTTATTTTCACTTTAAAATTTAAAACAAGCAAACATTTTTGAAGGTAATATGGGTTGTGCAGGTAAACCTGCAAGACTGAATTTTAATTTTAATTAAACTAAGCAGGATTAATTAAAAGACACATTTTCATTACTTTTATGAAAAAAAAATTTCTATTTGAAATAATTCAAATGTAAAGAAATTCCAAAAAATTAAAAACTTTTTCTAAATGCTGTCAAAAATTTAAACGGTTAAAAGGTAAGAAACTATCGTTTGAAATCATATGAGAAAAGCCCGAGTAAGAATTTAAACAAAAATTTTGTTGTTGTTCTTATTGTTTTGAAAGAATAACAAACAAATAGTTTCTACAGCCACTGATAGCCTTATTTATAAACAGTTAGGCTTATGAATTCTTTTGTGGAGGAGCTATAAATTATTTGAGAAAACTCATCACATATTTCTGAGCATATACAATCATATCAAATTCAATAGTATGTTATATTTATTCAATTCATTAACTATATGAAAAATGAATAAATCTAGCAAAATAAAATAAGAAAGATTTTTTTGAAAGACAAGAAAACGTAGATTTTCTCATCTACAGGTAAAATAATTAGAATAATCCAACTCGGTAACACCTTCTCTCTTAGCGTTTTTTTGTAAAAGACGGCGTTGTTTTAGTAAAAGTTTAATGTTGAAACCGTCAAGTATTAGCACACCTGACCGTATTATCCTAAATAAAACAACTGTTAGCAGCATTTAGAAGGCTTGAATGAAGAGACAGGAGAGAGATTAAGATATAAAATGCAGAAAAATATTATTATATAAAATAAAAATATTATTGCACATATGGTGATTGCAGAAGATTTCACACACATAGAGCGAAAAAGCGAAGAGATTTTTTAAAAAAAAGCATGAAAAAAAAAACCCCGGAAAAAATAAATCGTTCCATAGCTATAGGCAGTGAATACTTAGAATTTAAAGAACAGTTTAACTTAAAATTTAAAGTGTAATCTTAAAATTTTTATATTCGCTAATTTTTTCATCAAATAAAATTTTCTTTTGTTTATTCATTGGTATATTATTTAATAAAGTTTTAACAAAAATTTTTTAGGCAACTTTATAAGAATGGTGGAAAATTGAAATAATTTTTTGATTTCTCACTAAAAAAAATTTAACCACAATAAAAATTCTTACATAACTGGAAGTTTTTTCGCAAATCTGTGTTATTTGCTATTTATAAATTTAAATGATATACAGTAAATACATGCGTATAATTATTGCCCACTAATGACTTGCTGAAAATATATTTATTTAAGTTTTAAAATAACTCATGATTTTATAATTGTGTTAATTTGACCTTTTAAATAAAACAATTTTATAGTTTCTGACTTCTTTACTGGGTTAAAAATGGCGGCAGGTGCGAATAAGGGATTAAATATGAATGAGAATCAGATTTTATGATATAATAAACTGGAGATATGGATAAAAATATAATACATTTATCGATATTTAAAATCAAATAATTGATGTGGAGAATTTTTAGATCTTATTATTTGAGATTTTTAGAAATTTGTGAGTGACTTTTCACTAGTTATCAGTGACATTTTTTTATTAAAACATTTTGTGTGTTCACATGTTTCATTAAAATATTTACAATAAAACTGAAGTAAGAAATAAGCTTTTTAATTCAATTGTATTAAATGATAAGCAACAGACAGAATGCGAGTCCTGAAAAAATTTAGAAACGGATTGTTAAAAGAAAATTACTGATAAATGAAATTTAAACTATACTAGAATATTTTTCGTAGTACACTGTTATGAATAACTTTGATATATATTTTTAAATTACATTTATATTATCAAACTAAAATGTAAACTTTAATATTTATTCGCTTCTTTTTAGTCTTGATAATTCTTTTTTTTATATAACTTTTACATATTTTTCATATAACTTCTTTCTTAATTTACTACAAGATGACCCTACATATAAATAACTAGAATTTAATTATATTAATCGATTGATTAATAACTAAATTCTTAAATTTTTAAAACAGTTTAGTGCCATAGAAAACAGAAGTATGAAAAATTTCAAACTGACAGCGAATGAAAGATTCATTATAAAATTCTATCTATACAAATATGAAACAAATCAAGTTAATAAAAGATTTAAAAATATTATATAGGTCACATTTAAAAACTTAATATCTTGAAATCAGTGATAGTTTTTTTTTAATAAAATAAGAAATAAAATCTTATCCTATCGCTTGTTTAAAGTTGTAAAAGAAATCCAATTGAATTGTAAATACGTGAGATAAATGCATGGTCCGAAGCCCTAACCACTACTTCAGCTCTGATACGCTTAGGCAGATATGCATAGCTACATATCAATATTTAATTATAATTTCTTTTGTGTAAAATTGCGTTTTTTCAGAAAAGGCACCTGTATAGATAAACTTAAAAAGAAAAATATTTTCTAAATATAAAATTTGATCCAAATCTTTAGAGTTGTTTCAGAGATACACGAAACAGTGAATTTATATATGTACAAGAATTGCTCATTTAAAGTTATAAGATTCCTGCAAAAATATTTTAGAAGTTCTGGAAATTATAAGATCTTTTTTTAAATATTAACTTTAGCATAGAAATAAATACTAGTTAATCAGTATGAATGATTCAAAAATTTTGGTTTTTACTTACAAGTTTTCTGAAATAATTTAAGAACAGAAAAAATTTACAGTCACAAAACTGCAGAAAAATTTGAATTTAATAAATTTGAACTTCATAAATTGTATTTGAATATAACAAATTTGAACTTAAAAAATTTCATTCATTTGCTTAAAATATGCCTACAGAATGTCATATCGCGTTCATGATTCTTTTCCTAACTAACTCTGTTAGGATTTATTGCTGAATGACTCGTTAATTAATTACCCTGGATTCTAGCCATAATCACTTTTAGGCCTCAAACAGAAGAAGAAGAACCAAATTTATGGTTACTAACCGTAATGAATTTTGTTACTCATGCATATTAAAATAGTATAATCCTTTTAATTAGAAAAATAAGCATGTTTCTTCGGTTTTTCCATAAACTTTTAACGAGTTACATCTGAGCAAGAAGTAATGTTTGTGATTTTCAACGCACGTGATAGAATTTGAAATGTTCCAAGAGCATTCGTGTAAACCTGAAATGAATCTGCATGATCAAAAACGTTTTATTAATCAGTGATGTAGCTTGAAATTTCATCCAAAAATGATCATCATGAGGATGAGGAATTTACATAAAACATTAAAAAAATTCCATTACTGTAATTTAAAAAGAATTATTGCTTTTTCGATCTGTTCCGCCTTTAATTACCTTTGGCTAATTTTTACCTCAACACATTTCTCTTAAATTCAGTTTTTAATAATGAACCCGAAACGTGCAAAATGTTAATTTCCTGATGGCTTAGTTGCATCTGTTTTCAAATGCAAACTTTTAACAATGAAAATACTGTAATGTTCAGAAATTCATATCTATAGTTTGATAACAAAATTCGATGTTTTATACATTTTTGATCCAAATAAAATCTGTTTTACAACACTGTTTGCTTATATATATGACAGAGGGATTTAACGATCCAGACAAATGGAATGTGGCATATGCACCTTATAATAAAATTCCTAATCTGTATCGAAATTTGCAACCATAAATTAATGAGAAGTTGCTTATTCTTCAATCTTCTTCCCTTATACTTTACTAGTGCATGATACTGTAAGATATCTCCACGTTGTTGTTTGATTATCTGAATTTTGAGTGATATCGGGAAGATCTTGTAACAATAATAATAATTGTAAAAATAATAACACAAATGTTATTGCAAAACCAAAACATAAGAAAGAAATTTAATATTTTTTAAAACTTTTTTCATTAGAAATTGTTGTTAACAAAAGGAAAGGAATCGTAAATAAAATGGAAAAATATCTGCAATAACTTAAGAGCACACACAGAAAAAAAGATAACAAGAAATAAAATCACTTGAAAAGAATACGAACAAGAAAAGAAATGATAATGGTCGCTTACGCCTAACGCTAATAGTATCACGTGTTCCTGAACTCCATGTTTCAGGTAAGCAACGAGTTCGAACGGCTTCAACAAAAATAATCTTTTTTATTTACTATTTAGAATAAATAATACATTATTTACAAATATAAAATAATAAATACTTTACACTTACCAAGTTTCTTGAAATGACAGCATGCGTTGCTGATTGAATTTCAAAATCCAATACGCGCCTGGGATTCATGCGAAATTTCTAAAATATATTCGCATAGCGCCGCCTAGGAAAAGTAACTTTCCAGACATCGATGCAACTATGGGCCGATTGCTTTGAGCCGGTCTTTTTCACTAAGTCGCCGTAGGAGTTCGCCCCGATGAAAAAGCGACCTTCAGAGGCGACAGAAAAAAATAAGGTCAGAATCCGATGTCGCGCCAATGCAAAGGTGACATTGGCAAAATACGGGCGGCCTATATCAGATAGATGCGATGGTTGGCCAATCGTTTGGCGACTTCTCTTGCTGTTTGGGATTTTTGGACATTTTGTAATAATAGGGTTCTATGTATTAATTTTTGTTAAATTAATTTATCGCTTTTGAGATAGCTATTTTGGGACAGACCTCATCATTTTGAATGTTGATGATCATAGATGACGACGCTTGAGATGAAATTCCCTATTTCATATTTTCACACCACACTAGAGGACGTTTGATCCTCTATTAGCTTAAAGAACAATAAATCTAAATAAAGTGCAAATCAGGTTTCGAACCATCTCCGAAGCCGAGACTTTGGCAAGAGGCCATAATCATTGCACTACAGAATAAAGAAAACAACTGTATTTAATAATATTTCTTTTAAAATACGGGCTCATACCATGAAAGTTTCGTGCATAAAATCTGAAAATCTAAAATCCGAATCTGAAAAGTCACATTGCAACACCAATACAGATCTTCGCGTTCACAGGGTGATAGATTCAATAGTATTCGTTCATTTTCTTCAAGTTTTTCACATAATTTACTTTTATTTATCTTTTTAATGATAATCTTTTGAGACATTAAATGCAATTAAAATTATTGTAGACACAGAGAAAATAAAAGAAAAATTATTAAAAGCTTTTTCATATTTTTTTCCTCGTTTCAAGCATTTTCATGTTTTTTCTTTCTTATGTGCGAAATATCGAGAATGTATAGCAATCATCAAACCAGCGGAAGTAGTCTCCCGAAAACTTTCTCGCATAATCTCTAATAAGCTTGCCATGCCAAAGAGCATCTTGAACGGCTTACAATCGTTACGAATTTGGCGTCAATTTAGCATTTTTATTGAATCTGTCGTGACATCTTTGGCGAGTTATTTGACGATTAGTCAATGGCACGCGGTTAATAGTATCCGAAAATTTAATTTGTGCTTTTGACACGTTTTCTTCAATTTATTGAAACAAAAATCTGACAGAAAACCGGACTTGTAATCACAAATCACCATACTTAATTTAATATATATTTCAGTCATTGCGTTTTTGAATTATAACATTTACATGATTCTGAAAGTACAGACCGACAGACAGTCTACTTGTTGCTAGTTTTGGCCGGTGTCTACAATATAGATGTTATATTTATGTACCTAATCTTATCTATCTAGCTCTCTTCGTTTTTGGTTATCTTGTTAATTTATATTCAAACAGCCGGAAAGGCCGAGTTCTTCTGAACGGATTTTGCTCAAAATCTTTTAGAAATCATAAATTTGGTGTAAACATGGTATACCAAATTTCAATCGTCGAGCTCAAAGCGTTTTGGAATTTTCTTTGTCACAGACAGACAGATGGACATTTTTTAAAAATGCGTTTTTCGAACTCACGAGGATCTAAAACATTGAGATTTGTCAAAATCTCGAGGTCGATTTTTTTTTTTTTTACTATTATTCTACTTTCTCTACACTACATCTACGACAGACTAAACATTACAATTTTAGACTTTGACAAATCTCCAGATTTCAGGTCTGCCTGAGTTTCAAAAACATATTTTTGGTATTATGTCTGTCTATCTGTATATCTGCCTGTGAAAACGATAACTCAAAAACGCTTTGAGGTACACAGACGAAACTTGGCATATGGACTTAAGACCATCTTTGTCGATTTGAATGGAATCCTTTTAGAGGTTTTCTTTGGTTTGGTTATATTAACGGCCCGTTTAAAGCAACACTAGTGCTATTTTGGGACGGATCTCTTAATTTTGAACCGCGATCAGATGACGGGGATGATACCTGAGCTGGCACCCCCCTCTCCACACCACATCACACCAGCGGGAGGACGTTTGGTCATGACGGGTTTAACGTGCAACAGACCCCCTTGCACGACGGTTCTTCGGAGGAATTGGGCTACGAACCTGAAACCCTCCGGTTCCGAAGCCGAGACCTTACCACCAGGCCACCACGGCCCTCCTTTTAGAGGCAGTCTATCTTGTTTTAACAGTGCAAGTGAACCCGATAACCACAACACGTAAACAGGCAGATAAATAAAATATCATGCATAGATTTAGCATCTGAAATATAGATTATTGCCAAATTTTGATTTTAATCTGTCAAAGGATGGATCATCTGTTGATCCATACTTTCACTTGAATGTAACTCTTTAATGCAATGACATAAATCACTGAAATTTTGGTATGTGATCTTGTGACTACAATTGAAGGTTCATGTTAAATTTGGCTTCAATCGTTTGGAAACAAGACATCCAAAATATATTTTCCCGCAACAGATTCAGTAATAAAGCTAGATTCAAGCCAAAATCTATATTTCGCGCCTAATGTTTGCTAATGGTATGCAAGTCATTCGAGGTCTTTATTCAAGATTCTCATGTGAGAGAGGGAGGAGGGTAAGACCATTATTAGAAAGTATGAAAGGAAGTTTCGTTTAAATCTCTCCCTTCCCCTTTTGTGTATGTAAACTTGCATAAAGTGTTTTGTTTTGGTTATATTAACGTCCTATTTTAAAACAACACTGGGGCTATTTCGGGGCGGACTTCGTAATTTTAAACCGCAGTCAGATGACGAAGACATCACCTGAGTTGGTCCCCCTCACCAAACTTTCACACCACACCAAGGGGAGGACGTTTGGCAACGACGGATTTAACGTGCACCAGACCCACTTCCGTGAAATCAGGTCTCAAACCTAAAACTCTCTGGTTTCGAAGCCGGGACCTTACAACCAGGCTACCGCGGCCCTTCCAAAAACAGATATAAGATGATAAAATCGCATAATCAACAATCACTTATTAACAGATAATGTAGCAAAAATACCAATATTTGGATATAAATCAAGATTATAGACAAAAATCAAAATGATATGTACTTGTTTCGGTTTTTCAAATGTATTGTTTTGGCAACAGAACACTTTTTAAACTCGATATTAAAAAATTCTTATCGAATGTAATAAAATAATGTAAATTAACAAATTGTAGTTGTATCATAATGAGCCATGTTATTTTATAAAATCGGGAATGATAAAGCCTATAGTTATCATACATTTCCTAAAATCTAAACTCCAAAATAAAAAAAGGAAACCATATTTTATGTAATAAAAATATTAAAAATAATATATTGAATAAAAAAATAATAAAGAATAAATAGGGAGATCAAGCAAATGAAAATTTATGATGCATCTGGTGAATAGAATAAATTATAATTTATTGAGTCAACAACTCCCACCGAGGGGCACCTCAGAATTGAGGATGAGAAGCTTCCGGCATGATGGTTGGCTCACCATTTCTATACACAGGTGGATATAGAAATGATGGGGGTCGGCTACCTCCTATTAATGAAAGGACATGCTTCCTACGGGAAGGTTTGTACCTTGACCAGTGATGGCCGTTAGGAGTCAACCTTAATTCCCGCAAATGGTGTCGAGAGTTCTGGTTCAGTCAGATCTAATCCGTGTGCCTTAGTTGTGGGTCACAGTATCCAGTGTGTTTTGTGGTTATTGAGTCAACAGAAAATCATTTTTAATTGTATCATTGTCCCCCTTTTTATAGTTACAAGAGAAACAGAAAAATTTGGCTATATAAAAAACATTGTTTCAATTATCTAAATCCAATTTAAATCTTTTTATAAACAACTTGATAAAGTTGTTACGATATAATTAAAATAGAAGTTAATTGTTGACGAATTTCTGAAGAAAGGGAAGAAATTTCAATATAATATAGAAGATGAGAATAAATTAGTAAAAATTAGTTATGGTTTTAGTGAATAGAATTAGGTAGAATTATATTATTATTTATACAACATTTCGACCTACCATGCTCCATTTTTATGGTTGCAAGATACAAAAAATTGGTATGTAAGAAAAAAGCAGCGTTTTAGTGACCAAAATCTAATTTAGGTCTTTTATTTAAACGCCTTGATAAAATCGTTTCAATATCATCAACACAGAAAAAAACCCGAGCCAAATTGCCATCATTTCCTTGGAAATAATTTTCGTAATTTTAGTAAAAGCAAAAATCTATTAAGTCTATGATCCACCACCTTTCTGTGTAGATACCACAATATGAGGTGACAGGAGGAATGTATATATATATATATATATATATATATATATATATATATATATATATATATATATATATATATATATATATATATATATATATATATATATATATATATATATATATATATATATATATATATATATATATATATATATATATATATATATATATATATATATATATATATATATATATATATATATATATATATATAGGACAGCAACCAATGTAATTGGCGTATTGATTCTCCCCGGGCTAAGTAATTTGTGGAATGGATTTCCTTTCCAGAGAGTGAATTCTTTTTTAATATTTCTCAAAGCTTATTTTGCTTTCTGTCCACCCACCCAAATAGGTGTCTGAGAACAACTTAGGGATCAAGGACCCTTGGGTCATTGAACTTGGGAATCACGTGATGTTGGTATTCGATGTTCAATTGCTAATGGAAAAGTCACTGAGGAGTGCTTTGAAAAAGATGTTCTTTTTTATTTGCTGTTTCCCTTTTTGTGAATATTACACCTTTCCGATGTTTGCGGAAATGCTGGCTTCTTTCCTGATGTAGCGTGTAGACAGTTTCGGCAAGTTTTGTTAAACGTTTCGCAAGGGAATGTGCACGTTTTTTGAAGATATGGAATGTTTATTTTAACCCTTTTAGAGTCAAGAGTGTTTACACAGCCGAGAATTTACTGTGAACTTAATGGAATATGATTCTGAAGAGTTATTAATACTCCGACATTAGGATATTTATGATTTTGGAATGTTTGCGTCCATTACAGAAGACTCGTCATGCATATAAAAGTGTTTTAAACTAATAACTGGATATTTGAAATGTGATTGTATGTTTTAGATACGTATTGAAGATATAATTTGTTTTTTACTCTTATGAAAGACATTAAGTATGTTATGGTGAAAATAAATACCTGGAATTGACCGAATGGATTTTGTTAAAACTGCATCAAAATATTTATGGATAAATTTCGTATTAAAAAAGTTTAGTGGGCAAATAAGGCTACAAAAGAAGATAACTTTTCAAGTATTGTGTATTTGTTTCAAAATTTGCTTTGTGAACTTAGAAATAAAGTCAATAACATTGGTTTCTAAATCCAAGGAGTAGCAATCCATTGCATACAAAAAGTGCCATGCAAAATTAGCTTAAATAAAAGATTAAAATGCCTCATTGACATCATTAAAGAAAGAAGATAATGCAAGAATTGATCAATCAAAAAATAGAAAATACTTTTTATTCCAGAGATAAATTGATGCTGTTTAGAAAACGAGTTTGAAAGAAACTGTAAGGAACTCTATTATCATCCTGTGTGTTAAAAAAGAAATGGTAAGGTTTTTATTTAGTATTTACTTTCTGTTTTCGTGCTAAATGTTTTGTTATTAATAAGAATTATTTTATTTGAAAAAACTTTTTTCTTTATATTCTAAAGAATGTAAAAAATTTTACTAATTAAAATAATATTTTTAAGAAGCTTATGTCATTTTCTTAATTTTATATATTTCAAGGAATATATTTTAAATTAAACTTTTCTAGGTTAAAGTAGTAAATTATTTTTAAAATTATGCGTTTTGCATATCAAGCCATCCTTAATAAAACGTTCTTTTAAAAAATAAATAATCAAGACATTAAAATTCAGGAATAATATCTGTAAATAAGATGCTATATATTAGTACATTGAATCTAAACCAGAATTTGGCATGATAATTTTGCACAGAAATTATTTTTGGATAGAATTTTCCATCAAATTACCTTCATTTTTTTATAATTTTAAACCGAAAATTTATTTATTAACCGAAAATTTAAATACATTAATAAATTTATTAAATTTATTAATGTATTGACATTAATAAATTTATTAAATTTATTAATGTATTGAAAGAATATTTTGGTGTAAAGTTATGCTAACTTTTGAATATGTTTATTAACAATAAAAGCGAATGTGTTGTTGGCGCTCTACAGGTTAGACCGTTAAGCTAGAGCAGCCAAATTTGGCTCAAATATATTTTAGAGAATAGAAGAGCGGGAATGAATTGCATTTGAGATCTCGAAATGTCAATTTTTATTTTAATTAATAAAGAATTAATCAAAGTGAAAAAGTTTTTCTATAATCTCAAAAATTATTATCGTGCAAAATTGCTTTTAGTATGTTTTCAAAATTCAAACATTTATCTTTTCATTGGTATAAATTTAATTGTCACGTCTTATTTCTCTTTCATTTTGTGATTAAAAAATTTTTTCATGCAAAATATATTGTTATGATGATACAATATATTTTATTATTGTTATGATGATACCAAATCTATTATAATTATTATTACAAATATTACGTGTTTTTTATCATTAAAATTTAAGGAGTGAAAATGTTTATTTTTTATATTCTTTGACGATGCGGTTATGGATATTCGTTCCTTATTTTAATTAATTTTTTGTGGAATTTATAACCTAAACCCTTCTTATTTTAAATATAAACCAAAAAGTACGTCCTTTACGCTAGATGATTATACTTTCTGCTCTTTAATTTTTTTATTAGCATGTTTTAATCCAATTAACATGAAATTGGTATAAATAAATTTCAAATTTCTCCGTTCTTACATCAGAGACAGATTTTAGGCGAATGCGAGAAAAATATGCTCCTAAAATAGTACGTTTAATCTGAGGATAATAATACCTATTTCCAGAAATTATGCAAACAAATCTAGATACAGCTTTTATTGAAATGAAACACTCCCGATATTTCTGTTTAATCTCTTACATTAAAAAGAAAGAATATATGTATGTTTGATGTATTGATGCTTCACAAAGCAGCCAGCTAAATCCAGAAATACCAAATTAAGCAAGCATCAATTGGTAAAGAATGTGCATTTCCAAGATATTTTTAAAAATTCTAAAATTTTAATTAATTAAAATTTTGATGTTTTGCTCAAGTTTAGAGAAAGTTTTGGCGCAAAAATGTTTTTTATACCACTTTAAAATTAGACAAGTTATCTTTTCAAAGATATATATATTTAGCTGTCGCCCAGTTTGTTTTACTATTTAAAAAATGAATAAATAATAACGAACAAACAAATATTTTATGCGTGATTTACAACAATATATTATCAAAAATTGAAAATATTGTTAATATAAAGAATTTATTACGTTTAATAATTAATTGATCCATTCCATTTTTTAAAACTAAGAATTAATAGTTCTTTCCATTTTCCTATATTTACAGATAATATCGCAAGAAATTTCCTTTTGTTTTATTACATCATGAATTCGTGTGGAATAAATAACTAAAATACTTAAAGATATTAAATGTTTTAGTCAATATTTCTTGATAAGCCGAATGTTTATTTTAATTCTTTTTGCATGTTTTGTTTTAATTTAAAAAGTATGCCGTTTGACATAAAATAAGTTACACCATTTTAATGCTGGAAATAAAAGCATATATTGAAAAAAAAAAAAAAAAAAAAAAAAAAAGGGAGGGGGGGGGAAGAAAGGGGGAAAAAAGAAAAAGAAATTGGAACTGATATCGTGCAATTGTATCAGTCGGTAAAACGAAGCAGTTTCATCATTCAGAACGTTCATGAACATAATGAACAGAAAAAGTGCTTGGATGTAATATCATCATCTCTTAAAAGTCTAGAAATTTAAAACATTTTGTTAAGTGAACCATGAACATCAAATTACGTATAAGAGATTCATTTGAAGTGAATTTCCTTTTCTCATAAACAACTTGATCACGAATGGTGGCTATATTATGAAATAATAAAAGCAAGTATATGTATGTGAAAATAATTTATTAAATTATTCCGTTGCTTTGAAATTTTATTTTTTTATGAAGTGACTTTTCATGTTGTATGTCTTCCATTATGTCACATGACCATTTTTCAGTTAACTAGCAAATGACCTTGAAAACTAAAAGGTCAATTTCGATAGAAAAAATATTTGGGAAAGAGAATTCAGTTCTTTGAATTTACTTTTTTCTTTTAAGGATAAATTAAAACTGAAGTTTAATAACGATTTATTTTCATTTCGTGTACTGAATATAAAATACTACTTTTTGGAAATCTGAAAGAAAGAAATTTTATTGGCAAAAAACATTTTCGTGACTTAACATTTCTCTGAGCCTATTAACATCACGATAGCAATAGACACACGCGATGCCAGTGCAACAAAAATAGATTTTTTTTTCTCTCTCAAGTTTCATTTTTGCATTCAACATGTAAAACTCAGTTTTCGTCTTTTATATGCATTAATATGTTTCATCAAAAATAAAACAAAGACTTCTTTGTTTTTGCTTTATTGTTATATTATTTGTGAATCTTTTTTTTTATGAATAAAGGTAAATTTAGGAACTGTCATAATGCTATTTGACTTGATGTTAATACTGATATATTTCTTTTTTCATTTTGAACGAGGAATCAAAAATTGTTTTTATGTACGTAATATAAAGATAAGATAATTAATACGTATCTTAGTATTACTTTATACTGAGGCTTTTAAAACTAGCAATTTGTAAAAATAACTTCGAAACTAGCATAAACCATCAGTTTTGATTGCTAGTTTCTTATTCTATGGAAACAGGGTTATTTAAGTAAACATTTTTATTCCAAAATATGAAAGTCAATGTTTTCATAGTTACCCTGGCAAAGAAATACCACCTTGGGCACTTTAGATACAAGAATGGGAAGCATTAGGCATTGTAGTTGGTTTTCGTCATCTGAGTTGTACAGAAATGATGTCCGGTTGGCAGCACCCTACAGATGAGGGGATCTACTTCCCACGGGAAGGGTTATGCTGTAGCCGGTGATGGACCTTGGGTCTTAACCTTGGTTCCTGTTAATGCTGTCGTGGTGGTCCGGTCATTCAGATTTCTTCGTGTGCCTCAAGACGTGTAGGAGTAGTCAATGTGTTATTACTCTTGAAAAGAGGCAACGTTTATATGTTAGAACCATTCGAAATCCCCAAAAACATAAAGAAAAAGAGTTTTAAATTTCGTAAACATTTTTACATCTTATTATCAGTTTTTTTATTGTAAACGCACTCAGAATATAAAAACTGGGATATTTAAAATTCTCAAAGATTGATGTTTAAAACAAATTTTACTATTTTATTATAAAAGGTAAATTTTCCACAGATTTCATTCTAGAGAGGGTCGATTACGTATATGACATTTTACACACTCAATTAAGTTTTATCAAGGATATTTGTCTTCCGAATGAACATATGATACCTAAAACTTCTAGTTTCCTTACTATCAAGAGAATTAACAAAATACTTATTTCTACAGAACTTTAAACAACACACAGTCCAAGCTTTATTTTTAGAAAACTTTACCATCAATCTCCTGGGTCACACTGGCTTTCAACATTTCATTATGTTCATGTATTAATGCAAAGAAAACGCACAACAGCATAACACAAACCATAACAGCAGATTCAACTCTGTTGTTATGACTGTTCCTTTGACTGCCCATATATTTACGAACTCTTCAAGCCCTATTTTGATTTTCTATAGAAATACTAGGAAGAAATTGGTGTTTTCACATTAACTGTTAAATTGTGAAATATGTTTCCCCAAAAGATCTAGAATTCTTTCATAATGAAGATTTTTTTGCAAAAAGGATGTTCATAGGCATGTGTATTTGTTATTCAGTGTTCAAAATTATCATAAAATTTTAGATTAAAATTTAAAAAAAAATATATTTTAAGATATTTTAATTCAAATATATTACAGGGAATTAAGCAGTCCTCCTTTCGTTATTTCTACTAATAATAAAAGTAAATATGAGCATGTCTATTGGTAAAATTACAGGGGGGGGGACTGTTTGATATACTAGATTTTGCACACATCTACTTTAGAAGGAGAAAACAGATTTCAAAAAGATTGAAAAAAAAATGAATTAAAAATACAGAAAAGTTTTTTGCATTTTACTTTGTTAACTTTAGAAATATCATTAGGCAAAAAGGGATTTTAAAATTCAAAATATTACCTTTTGTAATGATATCTTAGTGAGCAGTTTTTCCTGCGTTTTTGACATTGAAAATATTTTTATTTAATATTTCCAATAAAATTTTTATGAATTTTATTATTTTATAAATATTTAAAGACATGGTTTTTTCCATTTTTGAAAAACAAAGGATTAAAGATTATTTCGCAATATAGTTTTGAATTTTTATATTATCATTTCCTTTCTTCAAATGTTTTGTGGGATTGTTTAACAAAGACCTTTAAGACCTTGACTAATATATTCAAAGATATACTATATATTATAATATATATTATATAATAACATATTTTTA
Organism: Argiope bruennichi; assembly: GCF_947563725.1. Lineage (NCBI taxonomy): Eukaryota > Metazoa > Arthropoda > Arachnida > Araneae > Araneidae > Argiope > Argiope bruennichi. Next base: position 127,352,908 of record NC_079151.1, on the reverse strand, counting down.
AAATAATAAATAATATATTCAAAAGATTACACTGGAATATTCTTTAATTTTCTTATTGACAGTGTTTCGATTCGACTAATTTAACATTAGATTTATACATTAAATATTAGTAAAATGCACTATATAATTTTAAAGTTAGAATAAATCGGGCATTTTATAACAGAATTAAGAAAATGAAATTTCAGCAATGGGAAACATAAGCTACAATTAAATATTAGTAGGCCCCGACAGTCTTGTTTGCTTGAGAATGTAACGTTCCTTGATTTGATCCTCTTAGAAAATCCAAATATATAATGAAAAGAGTAGATGCAAACCAACTAAAAATAACATAATTTAAACATATATCCCAATTTGATGTTTATAAGCACTTCATCGGGGATTTATGAACATCAAGTTATGTATAAGAAACTTAACTGATATTAAATGCAATCAAATCTAGGCGAATCAACCTGTCGCCAAAAATCAGCTAATGCACAAATAAAAGTTCCTATATTTATCAGTCCCTAAACACTATGAACACACTCTGTAAGATTCCATGCAAATTATGCCTCATCGCTTCGAGTGTTATCATCAAAAGGAGAGAGAATAAACATTTTTGATGTTTGTTGAAGTTAATTTCAAAATATTTTGATATTGTGAATGGTTTGTTTTCTTACAGTACAATCAAGGGAACGTTTCGATGAGATATATCTGACAATGTAAATTGGATTGTTTTTTATTACTAACTAAATGTTTTTCTAGATAATAATGTTTGGGACGTAAGAATTTAATGAAAACAAAATTCGAAACTTTAAATCGTATTAATCAGATAAATTGTTACAAAGAACACACGCATTCATTTCAGATTTAGATGTTCTTAATTCAAGCGTTAAGAATTCACTAATGATCATAATTCAAGTCTGTAGAACTCAACAATGTTCATAATTCAAGTTTGTAGAACTCAACAATGATCATAATTCAAGTTTGTAGAACTCAACAATGATCATAATTCAAGTTTGTAGAACTCAACAATGATCATAATTCAAGTTTGTAGAATTCACCAATGATCATAATTCAAGTCTGTAGAACTCAACAATGATCATAATTCGAGCCTGTAGAACTCAACAATGTTCATAATTCAAGTTTGTATAACTCAACAATGTTCATAATTCAAGTGTTTAGAACTCAACAATGATCATAATTCAAGTTTGTAGAACTCAACAATGATCATAATTCAAGTCTGTAGAACTCAACAATGATCATAATTCAAGTTTGTAGAACTCAACAATGATCATAATTCAAGTTTGTAGAACTCAACAATGATCATAATTCAAGTTTGTAGAACTCAACAATGATCATAATTCAAGTTTGTAGAACTCAACAATGATCATAATTCAAGTGTTTAGAACTCAGCCACAGTTTAAGTGTTAGAACACATAATATTCAGAAAACCTCAAACAGATTCATCTCTACTACTAATAAAGGAGAATATGTGAGTGTATGTTGCCTTTCTACTAGCCAAACCGTTAGATCTAGAGCTAATGGAAACTTATTTACTTGGAAGATTAAGAATGTGCATTTCAGAGCTATATTTTAGAAATGTTCATTAAAATTAAGCGAAATTTTGATGTTTTCCTTGATAATTCCGGAAACATGACAGTTCAAAAACTGATTTTCACATCAGTTATATGTATAATACCCAAAATTATCCATTCAATGAAATATCTTATTTTCTGTATGTTTGTTTATTATTTTTAATCAATTTTAAAATTATTTTCAACTCGTTTTACAATATTATATTTTATTGTAGAAGTGACACTTAAAACAATTTTTTTCCTTGATACTAATGTTTAATATTGGCTTTTTTCTTCTTTTTTGATAATGAAGTATGAAGTTACAACGTATTTCCTATAATAGATTAGTTTCTATTTAAAATATGCTTTTGATATACTTTTTAAAGCTTGTTATACTTATAAACAATATCTATCTTCGTAAATAAACAATTTTAAATTTTTTTAAAAAGTGAGTCAATTGTTAAACATTACTAATTTTTAATATTATATAATTGGCTGTATAAAATATATTGCCCTTCTTATAGCTTCAAAATTGCTCTCTTATTTTAGTATATTGAATTTTTTTGTCGAATCAGAGAATTTTCATTGAATAATCATTTGAGTTAGTACACAAATTATGAAAAAATATTCTGTAATACGCATAAAGTTTCAATTCTGAATGATTTTATTATTTGTTATTATATCTTAATAAAAATATTTGATTTCATCAAGAAAGCTTTTGTCTTAGTTGAAATTTATATGCTCCGTTTTTATAATTAAAGTTAACATTTTAAGTGAACTGGTAGAAATTTTGAGAGATGCATTGCACAATGAAAGGAATGGTGTAAGGGTTTTTAAATACTACGTGTTACATTTCTACGAAATTTAAATTTGAAAATATATAGCTGAGATGATCATTAAAAGCAAGCTTTTAAAATAATAAAATTTTTAGTATTCATCAATCCTAGCGAGCTTGCAAATCGCCAGAGGGGATTAGTATTTAAAAATATTTCACATTTTCGCAACGAGAGAAAAAAAATTGGTAGGTTATATTCGGAATTAAAAAAGGGAAGCTTTACGTGATTGATTAACATTTAATGAGCATTTTAACTAATAAATAATAGGTTTGACAGTCATATTTCTTTTTTTTTTAGAATTTACAATTCATTCTTTTAGAAAAAAAGTTGTGAGAATGTGGATCATGCAGTTTCTTTCTCCAGAATTAATCTATTTGATTTTTGATTGCGAAGTCCTTTCAAAGGCATGTGAACTCATCGGATATTAGTCGCACAGACGCTAGAGGAGCTCGCCTCGTGCCTTGAGATCTTGGAGGATCTCAAAATCAATTCGGTATATATCCCAGTATTAAGGCAATGGAGGTTTTTACGATACTGAATAGCAGAAAAGAACTCAAAACAATTTTGCATCTATTGCTCATATATTTAAATATATCACTGTTCACTGAATAAATATAGATAATTTAGCCGAAGGGACCTTATAACACTAGATGTCCGACAGAATGACAGTAATAAGTTGCATCCTGCAATTACAAATCTCAGTTTCAGAATTTCAGAATAAGTATAGTACAACTTATTCAAGCAAATCATTTTTTTATAAAGTAAATTATGAAATAAAAGAAGCAAAATTGTAAAGAAAAGTAACTTTTGAAATATGAAATGAATTAATAAATTGAAAATTTGTAAAATTGAAATTAAGAGCGACATGTGTATTTAAAGTATATAAAAAAAGAAAATTAAACGTTTAATCTGTGGAGGCGGTCACCCGGCAACTTTCTCTTATATTCACGGATTATGGCATTTAAGTATTATTAACCGCTTGCTATTGGCGAAATTGATAATGGAAGAATCTATTAGATGTGATCTACGGTGATCAGTTGCTAGTATGTAGTTATTACATAAGCACCAGAATACCGAATGTGTATTCTGAACTTCTGTTTTCAAACCAATAGGAAATAAAAACGGGTCTAGAATTGTAATAAAAATAATAAAATTAATTTAACTACAACTCGTAGAGTTGTAATAAAAATTACATACCAAATATCCTATATTTAAGTCATTCCGTTTTTGAGTTATCGCATTTATATACTTAAGGTGTATGTACACACTTGAAACTTCGAAAATTCTTCAAAATATCGAATATTTTTTTTCTTGCTTAATAATGTTTTCTGATCCTTTAGCTTTCAAACGATTCCAAAATGTTGTCAATATTCGGAATATTTCTCGAGTTATAATTATTTTTCTTGAGGTGCTTTCATTAAAAACTCTAGTTACGGTGTTTTTAAAACTCATTTTATGAAGAATGATATTTTCCCACTATGTTGCTTCATTCAAACAATCATAACTCAACAAGAAATGAACCAAATACAGTTATTTATATATCAAAATAATCTGTATGAAGTAGCGGATGTTTTGTGCCTCAATCAAAGTTATATTTATAGAAATAAAATTTTAATAGCTATTTAAAGGTTAAAATTACAGAAAAAAATCTCGCTTTTTCTATTCATCGTTGATAAAAATTAAAAAAAAAAATTATATATTTTTATAACTTGATTGAGGCAGAGAACATGAAGACTAATATTAAGCATAATTTCCAACTAGAATTGTGTGTCTGTATAAATTAGAATTTAAGCTCCCATGTTTTAAAAAATAGGCTAATTAGCTCATTAAATATTATTTAATTAATTAATAATTAGTGCAATAAGGCGTTTTCTCACTGAAATGAATTTAAACATATATTAATAACCTACTGTAAAAAAAAATGGATTTTTAAAGTTAAAATTAAAAAAAAAAATCTTCAAGTGTGTACGTACACCTTAAAAATATAGAGAGACAGAGAACTAACTCCATGACGGATTTAGATCAAAATTCGATAGGTATCTACTCTTTAGATACTAAGTCTGTGTACGCTATTCGATCGATATTGCTTTCACCGTTTTGTAGTTATTGTGTTAAATCGTATTCGGACAGGGGAATAGACAAATGTTCTTTGCATGAATTTCGTTCAAAATTTGATAGAAATCTACAAATATGGTGTTAAAACCATATACCGAATTTCATTCGTCTAGCTCGAGCCGTTTTTGAGTTATATTGATTTGTTACAGGCAGACAAATGGATCAACAGATAGACTTAATGTCAAAAAAAAATTTTTTTTTTTCGATCTCGTAGAAATCAAAAACTTGGAGATTCGTCAAAATCTCGAATTCGAATTGTTTTGACAATTTCATTATTTTCTATTTATTTTGTATATGATGAAATAAAAAGGATATGTTGTCATAGCAAAAGCGTTTTACCACTAAGTCAGATGACATGCTCAATTAATTTTATCTGGTGAATCAACATCTTAAATCAACTGCAAAAATGCAATTTCTGTAAATGTTGTTTCACCTTGTTTGTAGATATATAATAATGAAACGAACATTCAGTATTCAAGATGCAATGAAAGATTATCCTGAAACGTTCGTGTGAATCTATTAACCTCCACTCGATTTATCATGTTTCCTGTCGATTTTAATTGGTTCGCTCGATAGCTATTGCCAATATTGATGAATCACCCCTTTTTTATTTACTTTCTGGATCGAAATAGATAATAATTTATATTATTATGAACACAGATTGATTTTTTTTATATAAGTAGAAAAAATATATGTAGATTGTTTATATAAGTTGCTGAAATATGTAGAAAAATGCTTGCTTATTATCAAGTAAATATTTTTCTACAGATTTCGTTGACCACTAGTTTGAAATGTGGAGTGAAATCGTTAAGAAGATAAGCTGAAAATAATTTTGTTTTTTAAGGAAAGTATTTTGACATTATTTTTTTAAAATATAACCAATCTTGGAGGAATTATTGTTGTAATTTATTTCAAAGTATTATTGTCTCAAAATTTCAAATGATCAAGTGGCAGTTGATCAATGTGCGCGGGAAATTTCTCATTATTCTTAAATGCGGTATCAATAAAAATTCTTTTGATTTTTTAACTTTTACCAACTACACTTGTTTTAGATAAAATAGGAATAAGATGTTATAAATTTATTGTGATCTGGAGTAATAATTTTGAAAGAGAAAATATTTTTGTATATAAATTATGATTTTCAATCATTTCTATTCCTTCTTTTTCGTCGTCTCAGAGAAAATTATTTTTTAAATGTGAATAATAATATGATCATTAATGACATGGCTACCAGTTCCATATTTCTTATCAAGAATTAGATTATGGCATAAAATAATAATAAATCCATTAATATAAAGCATCCGAATAGTTAGATAAATCTAATTGAATTTCAGTATTTATATTTAAAATTCTCGAAAAAATAATTAATAATTAAAATGAAATATACGATCGCAAATTTCAAGTTATCATGTGAGAACATTATTATTTTTTAAGTCATTATTAGTCTTAATTAATTTAAGTCATTAACCAGTTCAAACCGGTTTGAAACAATCATGGGACTTCTCTATCGGCCTCTATCCTCTATATATAAATAAAGTTTTGGAGCTCGACCGATTTTGAGATGAAATAACAGCTATGATGTCATAGTTCTACGTCAACCTTTTAAAAATGCATCTGCTTCAAAGAAGCATATGTAATAATAAAGCAATACTGGTAAAAGCAGGTCAACATTTTTAAAAATGCATCTGCTTTCAAAGAAGCATACATAATAATAATGCAATACTGGTAAAAGCAGGTAAAAAAGTATATGGATTAAAAGATGTTAATGAAAATTGCCATTTATGCTTTATTCATTCCCTACGCGATTTCGAGCTTCAAAACCCCCTAACCAAAACAACATCATGTTCTCACATGATAATAATTAATCCTTAAATATTTAATATCGGGGGACTTTGATAATTTTAATTTAATTTCGGTATTTATGTTTAAAATTTCACTGAAAAAAATAGCTAAAGCGTAACCCTCCAGACCACCTTTTAAAATCTTGCTTATTTGATTAAATCTTTAAAATATAAAATAAAAATAAATATTGCTCCTCAAAATATATTATTTATTACCATTTGTCTTTGACCCATAAATTAGTCTACAAAAAATACCTACTTTGTTTAACATCATTGGAATCTTTCATGCATAAATTTATAGTCATGCTTCTTTTAAGAAAACAATTTTAAACTTCTAATTATGATAGATATTAAAACCTGTGGTATTTTTTATAACTCTAACATTTTTTCTGTTCATTGATTATATGAACGGCTTTAATGGACTCAGGTAACTGACAACTCAACTAATCTTATGGCTTGTTTATCAGCGCCAATTTCACTTTTTTCCCTTTAAATAAAATATATATTTTATTCTAAAATTGAAATGGAAAATCACATTTCCATTTGATTACTAACTGAATTAAAAATAGCAATAAAAAGAATTAAAGATTACAAACCATAATCTTTGAAATTAATTTTTTAATATTAATATTTTAGAAAACTGTTTACAAATTAAAAAAAAAGAATCGATGAAATAAAAAAAAGTAAAGTACAATTCATTTCTGTACTACTAACGAATATACAATGAACTATCAGAGGGGCCGCGGTGGCCTGGTGGTAAGGTCTCGGCTTCGGAAACGGAGGGTTTCAGGTTCGTGACCCGATTCCACTAAGCGACCGTCGTGTAAGGGGGTCTGTTGTACGTTAAAATCCGTCATGACGAAATCCGTCATTTTCTCTTAAGTGAATTATTTCTTCAAAAAGATATTCAATAAACTAAGTTTTCAATTTAAGAATGTATTGTTTCATTTTCTGATTCAGTTGTGTCAAATATGAATTTGAAGAGAGCTTTCTCAAAATATATCTCTCCATCTATTTGAAATTCAATTCAAAAGATCTTAACATATGTATTTTGGAATAAACTTCTCTTGGAATAAAAATATTACATAAATTAATCCAAAAGTATTTTACAACATCAGCATGTTTATATAAATGATGTGAAAATTTCTGGTCAAAACAGTTTATTCCAGCAATTTTAATTAAGAATGAACAATTCCCGAAATTTGACGTATCACCTGACATTGAGTGATCTTGCTTTCTCCATATAACATGAATTTGTTGACATTGTAATGCGCACCTACAACATGCAATTATCTTGTCTTTTTTCACGAAAGGAGCAATTCAGCTCCTTAATCAATGCCAACTTAGGCGTCAGTTGATAATGCCAGAAAGTGGCACAGCTGATAATGGTTCATGCTAAATTTACCCACTGACCATTTACCATGCGAAATGGGCAAGAAAAAAAGAAATATCTCCAATTAATGGCAGCAGGAATGGAAAGGTTGTTCATCAGAAAACCTCATTACTCCCCTCAGCTCCAGAGACATGTTGACCTTTCTTTGTTCAGTAATGGGCAATGAAAGTTTTTCTTTACTGCCATGGGAATAACAGCAGGGCACATTCGGTATTCAAAGAGCACAGATAATCTATTCGGAGAACCCACGTGGCGTATTTTTTTCGCCACTGATTCGGTTAAGAAAGCCTCTTCGATGTTGCCCAGGTAACAAGGAACACAACACAAACTTCGTATCACGCCCCACCCCTGCCCAGTCTGACGGCTCTGGTGGTGGTTGAAAATCGTAAACACACGTGTGTTAACTGTACACTCTAAAAGAAAATGGCTTTAATAGAATAATATAGTCTTAAAAATGTCTGGAAGTGAGTTTAAAATAGTTCCTTTTAGGCGCGATTTTCGTTTGTGCTTATAGAGATAAAACTTTATGAGAAGGAAGCCAATTTGTTAATTAGCGTTATTTCTAATAGCTTTTTGCTTTTGTTTTAGAAAGGTTGTCAGTTTTTAAACCAAATTATTAAAATGATGAATGAAAGATATTTGGGGGATTTTCACCAATGATGAAATATTTTATTTAAATTTTGGGAAAACTTTTTAAATTTTTATCAATTAAGATAATTTTTATGGCATGATTCTTGAGCACGAGTGCAATAAATTGATTAAAATGCAGTTTGAATCAGCATAATTTATTAATTGGAAGATATACTGAATTTAACGTACTTTCGTTTTGTAACGCATATCTACATTCTCCACTAACACATTTTCTAACCACATACATTTCAGCCCCAAGTATTTTTTTTTAAATCTCTGCATATGATTATTGTTAGATATACACTTGAAAGAACATGAGTTTAGTGGTATATTTTTGCTTTATTTTGAAGTCTTTGGGACAATATTCACTTTTCATGCACTTTTTCTTTATAAGAATTCAAATTTCAAAATTTAAAATTACAAAAGAATATATTTTATTTCTTTTATTAAAAAAGCAGAGCGGTAAAATCTATTATTGTGTATCTATAATTGATTTTAAAAGTACAAACCAGAAAGTACAAATAAGGGAGGTTATGACCTGAATTAAACACACTCCATACATCGTAGGATGGGCTGGGGGAAGTAAACAGCGTTAAAAAGAAAATGTTTATTTAATGATGCTATCGTGTCCGTGTTACCATGGAAAGGGGGTGCAGAAGCTTCTGAGGGTAAAGACCCCTGAGCACCCGAGGGCAGAAGTCCGACTTCTAGCTCATATGAAGATGAAACTCACACATTCGCTTGCACAACCCCTTTTTACGGTGGGGGGCACATTCACATACCTCACAGATAGAACACAGAAGAAGAACAAACATGCCCGAACCAGGATTCGAACCCGGGACGCCCAAATCACGGGGAAGACCCTTATGCCAGGACGCCGGCAATGTATATTTAATATTAAAATCATTAGAGAGAACAGCTAATTTTCATTTTTCTTCGGATTAATTACTTTCAACTCTTTAATAATTTAATTATTTTCTTGTTAACTTTGAAATTTTGAGGCCATCGTGTTATAGTAACACTCACGGATTTCTAACCCCCTTTATAACATCTTAATGAAATTATTCATGGTATTTTAAAATCTTTCTGAAGATATAAATAATTAGCAATTATTATAAAAATATCGATACTTGAACTGAGAATGATAGATTCCTTTGCATCAATCAACCAAACTATTAAGGTTTCTAGCAAAATATATTTATGTTTTGTCTACTATTTAAAATTACTATCAGTTTTTTAACTCGCACACATAAATTTTATGATCCTTATATAAAAAAAAGAACTAAATGCGGTTGCACTGCGTCCATATCACCAGCAAAATATATTTGTGTTTTGCTCTACTATTTAAAATATTTTCTTCTTTAACTCACACACATAGACCTTCTGATCCTTATCAAAAAAAAATAAAAATAAGTACGGTTACACTGCATCGTTATTACTTTCCCATTTCAGAGTTTTTTAAAAGCATAAATAAATGAAAATTTGATGGAGAAAGGTCCGGGCGTCATGATGTATATAATAATACTTCTCACTGAACTTTAATAAATTTTTACGAATCACTAAATACATGCAGGTACTTCCCTTATAAGGATAACTGATTTCTAAGCGATTTGATTCTTCTGTCCAGAAATGGACTTTAAACTTCTGTAAATGAGAAAAGATAGTAGTAGTCACAAATGACTTTTTTTGCCACTGCAAGATGCTTTGAACAAACCTAAAAAAGTGATCTATCTCATTTGAATTTTGCATTTTCCTAATTTAAAAATATTTTGTTCCACTCCATCACTTTTTGCAGTTTGTTCAGGTATTTCTAATTATCTTGTGCAGCGATCAGGTTAACAATTATAACTCATTATACCAATCTAAGAGCTCTTTTTAAGTCTGGTGCAACTTTTCAACTCTTTGGATTTCTTTGTGTCGACAGGAGTTGAAACTATACTCTTTAATGGTTGTTTATTTTTGAAACGTTTTCCTTTTTACTAAGCCAAAGAGTAAATTTACGAGCATTTTAAGAAATTTATTTCATATTTAATTAAAAAATTATCTATTTGTTTGATATAATTTTTCAAGAAGAAATTGCTCCTATTGCTCTTGATTCAACTAATTTCATTGACATGTGTGAGATTTGAGTTCTAAATTCCCATTTTTGAAGCATGAATACCTTTTTGAGTTACCCAGTGAGACTTTGTTATTTCTTCAACACATATTTTACAGTTATGTGATCTTCAACACTTAGATTAAAGCAAAAGGCAAATGGCTTTGAAAATATCCATTCTAGTGACCTGAATACAAATAATATAAATAAATAAATATTTTGCAGTGAACTTGTTGAAAACAAATTTCTTGTAAACCAGTGGGTTTAAACAGCATTTGAACATAAAAAAATATCGGCAAAGTGGAAGGCAAAGGTAGATAGATTCCTTTGCATCTAAGTTACTATCTGGCAAGGTAAAATGTTGATTTTAGAAACAATACAATTAAGGGATTGAAAATCACTTTATAGCTCCTAACTTCTAAGATATTGCAGTTATTGAAAATTTTAAATACAAAAGTATTTTGTCTTATTATGCCGCTAATTTGGCTAATTCGATTTATTTTTCTATCTTCAATATTAGAAAAGTTATAGTGAAAAGAAAATCCGCCCTTCTCCGCCATTTCTACCCCCTTTGAGCTAGGTGGGCCATTTACGAACTCGACCGAGATTTTTAAATTTCTAACAACATATTCTAAGTCGGTTAAAATCCAAACAAAGTTACTTCATTTATCCTGCTTACAAGATAACATAGCCAAAGCATTATACGCATCTCTTTCTCTCTCTCTCTATCTATATATATATAAGTATATGTAAACATTATTTTATGTGAAGCAGGATGCAGTTTTGAAGACAGTGAAAAGACTTTTGATTTTGGGACGTCGTTTTATTCCATATAGGAGAGGCACGCATGATTATTTACATGAAGGCGCGGGCATGGCACTTCCACCACAGCGCGCCATAAAAGCAGAAGTCGAAAAAGGAACAAAATAAATTATCCCTCGTCTTATATAACATGAGATATGGACAGGGAAAATACTTCTTCATAGTACTAATATATTATTAAGATTTTGATAGGGATTTCTGACGCATGTAAATCACATGTAAAGGAAATACATGGATCTTTTGAAAAGAATGTGCTTATTGGACATTTTTTACCCCTTCAAGCGGAGCATCAGAATGTGTCGGCGTTTAGTCGATTCAGCAATTTTTTAAAGCTTCTCTTGAATTAATTAAGTCGAGAAAGTGGAATTGGATCACGAAATAAGAGAATATTTTAGAATGCAGTTACTATGGGCTAAATTAAGATAAAATCTTGGAAATTAATTAAATTAAAATCAGAGTTTAAAATATCATTAAATACACACACACACACGCGCGCGAGCGCGTATATATATAAACTTTTGAACGAAGGGTGGTTTTTAGGTTCTAGAGAGCATTAGTTAGGGAGTAAAGAATTAAACATTTTCCCCCCGAAATCTTGTCATGGGAGCCATTGCAATAGGTAGTCTTCCTATAGGAATCAACCTAACAGCTTATTAATTGTTTCTCAACTCATAAATCATATCACATTTTTAATCTTGAATTCTGTTCTAGACAATCATGATTTTGAATGATAACTGAGAGGACATTTCATTTTACCCTTTGTTTGATACGTTTTTTCAAAGGTAGATCCAAAGGCGGCGTAGGTGTAGAGGCGTCATGGAGATGAAACAACTAGGCTAGACATTTACTGTCATCAGGTGTGATTGTGATGGATGAGCCTGGCAGTGTGTATCGACCACTTATATCTCCAATTTATCCACCCCGAGAACAAGACACGGTTTTTAGTGCGAAAAGAATGATATCGCGTTGCTAGTATCACTTCCGCGTGGGGGTTGAGGTTGAGACAGTGTGTTTGTCACGAATCGGAGAGAACTAAAACAAAGGGGGTGCTTCTTTCACAGCATAACAGTTTTTAGTTCCATGTATACAAAATATGCCAAAAAAATGTTATAATTCATCAAAAAATTTGATTTCGAGATTTTGAGAATCTTCTCTTTTTAAACTTCACTCCCCCCCCCCAAAATACAATTTTTTGGAATAATGTGGTGTGGCATGATAACTCAAAAGCACTTTGAGGTAGATGAGTGAAATTTGGTATCTGAACTTCACAAAAAATTTCTAGATTTCCATCCAATGTTCTACGAGTTTTATTCACAGGAAGTTTAGTTGTCTGTTTATCCGAGCACAACCAGCACGTAAGACAAAGGTCAAGGATTTCTCAATTAGAAGCCTATTTCCATGTACATAAATCCTATAAAATAAAAATGTATAATTAGTGTTCAGAATATACAATAAATTTATGAATTTTTCACATTTTTTATGATAAATCTTTAATTTTGAAAGTTAACTAATATTTTCAATACTATATAGTAGCATGCAAGCATTATTTTATATAAAATTTTGATTCTACTATTTTAAAATGAATTAGTAGCATGAAGGGCTATAGGACCTTTAACAGCTAAAAAAGACCTCGAAAGTTGGTTAAATGCAACTCTCCTTAACGTAAAAAAAAACAAAAAAACTTAAACTTAATAGTTTTTTTACCATACTTTTATAAGACATATAACCTTATAATGATAAATTATTTAGTCAGTGAATTAATATTCATTAATTAAAACGTATGCATAGAATGCATGCTCCGTATAAACTGCCAAAGACAGAATTTGCTTGTACGCAAAGTTTTTCAGAAAATAAGTCACTTATGTTAACAAATGTTATCCCAATTTATTCCCAAAGAATATAATCACACAAAGTAATATATATTTTAATAAATTTACTGGAGTTACTTTGCTTTTTATGTGGTTAAAACATGCGCTTAAAAAACATTTTTAACATATTAGCAAAGTGCTGAAAAAAGTGTACATAACAATGTTTTTATTTTGTACATAACAATAAGTGTACATAACCAATATCTTTAAGTGTACATAACCAATATCTTTAAGTGTACATAACCAATATCTTTAAGTGTACATAACCAATATCTTTAAGTGTACATAACCAATATCTTTAAGTGTACATAACAATAAGTGTACATAACCAATATCTTTAAGTGTACATAACCAATATCTTTAAGTGTACATAACAAATATCTTTAAGTGTACATAACCAATATCTTTAAGTGTACATAACCAATATCTTTAAGTGTACATAACAAATATCTTTAAGTGTACATAACCAATATCTTTAAGTGTACATAACCAATATCTTTAAGTGTACATAACAATAAGTGTACATAACCAATATCTTTAAGTGTACATAACAATAAGTGTACATAACCAATATCTTTAAGTGTACATAACCAATATCTTTAAGTGTACATAACCAATATCTTTAAGTGTACATAACAATGTTTTTAATTTTGTACATAACAATAAGTGTACATAACCAATATCTTTAAGTGTACATAACCAATATCTTTAAGTGTACATAACAATGTATTTATTTTTTCTTTATTATATGTATGCAAAGCTGGAAAATTTAATATTGATGAACGAACAGTTTTTGTATAATATTGCGCACAAGCTCTGAAAATATAGTATTGAGAAAAATGACTTTAAAGTAAACGTTTCTGAGTGAAAAGTCGACAGTGACCTTCACATTTTTGACCATAGCTTTTAACTAATTAACGTACATGCATGGGCAATACTAAAAAGCATTGAGAAGAGTTTTGGCTTTCAAATGAAGATTTAATGCTTAAAGATCCTATATTATATCTGCTTATCAAAATTTCTATTATATGTCTTTTTATGTCAGCTCCTTCAATTTATTATAATTTTGCTCTACATAACATAATAATTTTGCTCTATTTTAATGACTCAAATAATTTCTTATTCGCATTGAGATGATTAAAAAATATAATCATATTAATGATTTAAAAAAAGAAGATTTGAAACTGCATCTTTTTTTGTTGGTATTTATTATTTTTATTTATCCTTTAAACTCTCTATTATTTATTTAGTAGAACGAAATTATCAGAAACAAAAACATAACTTGCTCTTCGCTGCACAATTCTTTCAGGTTTTGACATACATCTCCTAATGATTCAGCCTTGACACTTTTTTGCTACCACAGTAAGTGGATTGATAAAGAATTAGCACGCGAAGTATATAATATATTCCATCATATTAATCGTTAAATACTATTCTGCGAAAACACGAGTCCCGAAAGTACCGAAAACTAGAACAGGCTTTTCAGATGCCTAACTGAGCAATATTTATAATTGTTGATGACCTCTTTTATGTTTTACTTTTTTTTAATTCTTTTATTCTTATAATGAAGTTTTCTCTGTTCTGCATGGCCGAAGCCGAAGTATAACTGATTTTGAAAAATAAAAATGAGCTATTTGTTGAAAATAAATGACTGTATTAGAAGATAGCTGTAAAAACTGATTAAATGTAAGAGACATTTCATTTTTTTTTTCAGTGAAGAAGTTTTTTTCTAAAATATCTGACACTTGAGGAGTCTCATTTATTATTTTTCGAATAGTTACTCAAAAAATATCTTTTCGAGATCATTTGTTTTATTATTAAATCTATAGAAGTTTTTATTCTCTCTCTGTCTTGTCGGGATATAAATAATGATAAATTTTCTCCTTTTTAAAACAATAATGCTTATAAGCTGGCATATTTTTTTAAAATTGTATCATGTCACATGCATAGTAAAAATTGCTCAAAAATCTATATAGCGCAGATTGTTAGATCAGAAATACAACATTTGGAAAATAATTATTTTTTAATATTAGAGCTTTATTAATAAAGATTTTTTTTCCAAAATTTTAATTCAAACTTTAAATGGAAAACATTCAAAATTTTATCACTTGTTTCAATAATTTTAAAGCACATAATTGCGCGAAAATCCATTTTACATTACTTTAAAATTTAAAAAAAAATTAATTTTATGATGATATTATTTTTATTTCTATACAAATGTTTCTGATTTTTCATAAATTTTCAATACAATTTTATTTTATTTCTATGTTTTCATTCGTTTTAATGACTGTGCTATATACATGCTAATAATTAAGAGTTATTTTTAAAAAAATAATACAAATATAAACAAATTAATTCTGCAACTTTATTATGCTACGATATTATAAACTAAAATTTATTTTAATTGTTTTCATAATCTTCTTATTTTAGATTTAATCCGCATGTTTAAAATTCTTTTTAGAGCATTTAGAATAAAGATCAATTATTGAAAATAATAGTCATAGATAAGCGAATAAATTAAATTATATCTATTTCCCAGAATGCTTTTTCCCTCGCACTTGAAATATAAAACAAAAAAGTCCAGTAATTTTTAAGTTCAACTAAATTTTACAAACTAATTTTCACAAGAAAAAAAATATTTTTACAAAGAAAAATATCCTTCTCAAAACAAAAAACTAATAGGGAATTTTCCTGATTTATTTTTGATAGGAATAAAGTGTTTTATCCATTTTTTTTTCTTTGATATGATAATTTCTAACATTTAGCATTTTTTCTTACCTTCTACAAATTTTTGAATCAATAATTTATTAAGGAGGCTTCATTATTTTATTTATATATTTGAATACAATTATCTGCACAACGTAATACTTTCAATCATCAGTTTTTAGATCATTTCATTTAATAATTGTAAATTTTGATAAATTATTTTAAGCAGAAAAAAGGGACGCCATAAGCATATTCAGTTATTTTTAGGTCTCTTTAGTTTTGACAGAAAATATCCTTGGATTTCTTTTTGAAATTATTTATGAATTTTGAATAATAGATTGATTTTATTATTTGATTATGAAACAGTTCTCAGTAAAATAAAACTGCAGTTCAGTTTTGTAATATTTCCATCAAATTTATTATGAAGCCTATTCATACATAATTTTCTAGGTCTACTAATAATAAAGGAGAATATGTATCAGCGAGTGCTGGAATGCTATATGTCAGGCCATTTGATCTTGGGTTACCAAATCTGGCACAAGTATACTTTGAAGGGTAGGAATGTGCACTCTGGAGTGATATTTTTGTAATTTTATTTAATTAGAAATCATTCAAGTCTCTTTTCTATGAAAATTGATTTTTAAACTATTTTAAAATAAAAAAGGAATGCCTTTTTAATGATACCAATTTAGTTGCAGTTCAAATTTCCAGAAATTTGGAAGTTTTTCGAAAAAAATATTTTTGAATAATTTATGGCATTTTTGATCATCATTTCAAACTATTTTCATCGTTTCATCCGATATTTAATCATGAGATTTTCCTGCATTGTTAAAAGCTTATAAAAAGAAAGATACTTTTTAATATTCGTATTTTTTACATGAAGAATAAGAATGTGAGATTACATTGTGAAAATTAGATTGTCGGAATAATTACGTATTTAATAGCGTAATGATGTCGTATGACCTCTATTAGCGTATTTAATAGACACAATGAATAGGAAAGATTTAAGAGTACTAAAGTAACTTAGCGTTATTGTGTATCACAATTTACATCATAATTTTTCTAATGCTTACATCACAATTAGTATCACAATTTCCTTCGTGAAATAGTGAACTTTAAGTTATATTTAAGGGAATCAGTTGAAAGTAACTATAATTTCCCACCAAGCAGCTGGTTCTTAAAGGCGGTCAGCTAAAAACGAAGAGGAAAAATAAAAAAAATCCAACTGACAAGTCCAAATCAATTAAGGATGATAGTAAAAAGTATAACAGTCATCATTTTAAATGATGTTAATTTGTGACATTGCATATACATTACAGATTCTCATTTTAAATATTTAAAGAAATTAAATAGTTATTTTAAGCAAATTTTAGAAAAAGTGAGTGAATGTCATAATAAAATAGAAATATACAAACTATTTAAAAAAATCCTGCCGCAAAAGTTAAGTATAAATTGGATAGACAAATATAAAGCATTTTTGGGAAGGAACATGGAGCTAAAAACTCAAAGAGTGGACTACTATAGGATGCTTTTAATAAGTGGTTTAACTGAAAGAAAAGGTTACTCCATATAAAGAGTATAGCACAGATTTGAAGAAATGCAATTTTACAATAACACGGCCATCCTGTTACTTGGATAAATAGTACTATAAATCGTACAGAGCCTGACATACAGTGTAATATAAAATCAAACATAGCATCAACGACGAACATTTGAAACAAATTAAGTGTTCGAAATTCGCCATTTGAACCAATGCATGTTTCCACTAACAAACGATCCCTTGTAACGCCCTCTTCAATTTCCAATCCCATGCTTCATTGCCAAAATGTCTGCTTTTTGTGTACCTAAAGCACTTTTAAAGTTTTTCAATTATTTTTAAAATGTACAGTAGAATTGCTAAGGTAATTAATATAAATTAGAATTCTTGAATTATAATTCTTATCAGCATTTTATTTTATTTTAAATCAATGCTTTATTATACCTTGTTGAAAAGATCGAACATATTTCAAATTAGTGTTTCTTTGTTTATTATAGTTTACATTTTTTCTCAAAAGATATAAAGAAAAAATAAATAAATATGTCTTTAAAATTAAAATTTATTCAATGTTGAACAGAAAATTTCATTACTCATGTTAATATGTAACTTACGAAATTATTTTATACGAAATTTAAGTTAATAATTTTAAAGAAATATTTCTCTTGTTTGTTAATTAAAGTTTAGTTCAGTTTAATTATATTAACGTCCCATTGTAAAGCAATACTAGAGCTATTTTGGGACTGACCTCGTAATTTTCAACCCCGATCAGATGACAAGGATGACATCTGAGCTGGTACCCTCCTCTACAAACATCCACAACACACCAGAGTGAAAACGTTTGACCTTGACGGATTTTGAGTGACTCCCTTACACGACTGTTCTTCGGTGGAATCGCGTCTTGAACCTGGATCCCTACGGCTCACAAGCCGAGACCACCAGCCACCTCGGCCCTTGTTCATTAAGGAGAACTCAATTACTTTGCTTCACGAAATACTAAAATAGATTGTCTCCAATTATTAGCTGAAGTTAATAAATATTTTCAAAAATAAATAGCAGAGTTTATTGAAAAATTTGTAAAATCAGTACCCTTTATTTTGTATTCGTCCGTTTGGGTTTGGAAGTGCATTTTTGGGGCAAACTAGAAGTAGTAAGAATATGAAAATATTAACATTTACAAAATAAAATTGATAAAAATGTATAAAAATTATTAATACATTTTTGTATTCCTATGCGAGAAAGCAATTTTGGCTTAAAATGATTTCAATGAGAATCTTTAATTGCAGTAAAGTGATAAGAAATATAAGTATGTCTTTTATGTGATATAAACTTTAAATTATATTATATAGTATCTAATATAGGTTTTGAAGTTTTCAATGACTGAGAAGCTCCAAGCAATCCTAAATGTCCTTACATGTACTTATTTAAAAAAGTAAATTGATCTTTGCTTCCAAGAAATATTAACTTAAAATATTGAAATGAGTAAAATTTTATATACAACCATATAAGAAAAAAAAAGTTAGTTCTAAAACTGAATATTTGTATTAATTTTGAAGGTTGTCTTCTTAAAAAAATATATTGATATTTTTCTTCATTACACATTTTTTAAAGATAAAAATGCCAAAAAATTTATGAATGGGAACTCCACTTCTAGTACAAGAAAATGTACTGCATTTTTAATGAAAATTATTTTGCTTTGAATTTATAACATAAAAACAATGATCTTTCACTTTATCAAATACTTATTTTATTTGCATTAAATCACTTTTATTCACGTTTCAATTCGAAGAAATTTTAATTTTTTTCTAGTTAATTACTTTTAGTTGATTATTAGGCTCAAAACTTATCAAATAACATTGTATATAAGGAAAAAGGAAATCATGGTGACATAACTGAATAAATTTAAGGATGAAGAAAAAATAACTTATTTAAGGATTATTCATTAACATATTTACTAATTCTTTAATAGAAAATGAAGTTTTATTTTTCTAGAATAATACATTAAGTAATAATTTTTTTCTTTTCATTCTCAATTTTAAACTTAAATTTGACTAAAAAAGTGAAGAGTTGTTGCTGATAAACTAAAAGAAATGTACTTATGTTTATTCATTGAAAGGTTACTACATTTCAAATTAAAGATATTTGCTGAAATAGTTTAATATTCTTCAAAGTTCTAATATTCAACATGCACAAGTTTCTAACATTTCTTTAATTTATAAACATATAAAATTCTAAAATTTAAGGCGATGAACTTTCTTAACTCATCCTCTTTTACAAAATTGTTCTTCAAATTTCTAATATTCAACATACATGAGATTCTAACATTTCGTTAATTTAGAAACATATAAAATTCTAAAATTTAAGGAGATGAACTTTCTTAACTCATCCTCTTTTACAAAATTGTTCTTCAAATTTTTAATATTCAACATACATGAGATTCTAACATTTCGTTAATTTAGAAACATATAAAATTCTAAAATTTAAGGAGATGAACTTTCTTAACTCATCCTCTTTTACAAAATTGTTCTTCAAATTTCTAATATTCAACATATATGAGATTCTAACATTTCGTTAATTTAGAAACATATAAAATTCTAAAATTTAAGGAGATGAACTTTCTTAACTCATCCTCTTTTACAAAATTGTTCTTCAAATTTTTAATATTCAACATACATGAGATTCTAACATTTCGTTAATTTAGAAACATATAAAATTCTAAAATTTAAGAAGATGAACTTTCTTAACTCATCCTCTTTTACAAAATTGTTCTTCAAATTTTTAATATTCAACATACATGAGATTCTAACATTTCGTTAATTTAGAAACATATAAAATTCTAAAATTTAAGGAGATGAACTTTCTTAACTCATCCTCTTTTACAAAATTGTTCTTCAAATTTTTAATATTCAACATACATGAGATTCTAACATTTCGTTAATTTAGAAACATATAAAATTCTAAAATTTAAGGAGATGAACTTTCTTAACTCATCCTCTTTTACAAAATTGTTCTTCAAATTTTTAATATTCAACATACATGAGATTCTAACATTTCGTTAATTTAGAAACATATAAAATTCTAAAATTTAAGAAGATGAACTTTCTTAACTCATCCTCTTTTATAAAATTGTTCTTCAAATTTTTAATATTCAACATACATGAGATTCTAACATTTCGTTAATTTAGAAACATATAAAATTCTAAAATTTAAGGAGATGAACTTTCTTAACTCATCCTCTTTTACAAAATTGTTCTTCAAATTTCTAATATTCAACATACATGAGATTCTAACATTTCGTTAATTTAGAAACATATAAAATTCTAAAATTTCAGAAGATGAACTTTCTTAACTCATCCTCTTTTATAAAATTGCTTTGACTTGAAAGAATAAAATATATAAAAAAGTAAAAATCTAAAAAAAGAAGTTATAATGGGAAATAAAACAAAATTTTTAAAGTTAAGCTAAGCTCTAACTTCACTTGTCAAAGCAAGGACTATACTTTCATTAATTTTATATCGTTTATGAAATACATCTCTTGATTAAAATATCATCCATTAAAATGGCCTTTTTCATGCTTAAGAAATGCAAGAGAGAGGAGAGGTTTAACCTATAGATTACCACCTGGTATTTATAATATCATAAATAATATTCTGTATAAAGTTTAGTTAAAATAAATATCTTAATTTCAATTAACAGAGCAGTTTTTTTTAATAAAAAACAAAAACTGAAATTTACAAAAAGAATAATCATTAAATTTTAATGAAATGAACGTATAGTATGGATTTTGGATTAAGGATATTTTGCTTATGAAAATAATTGTTATATTTCCCACATTTTTAAAAATACTCCTTAGCATTGAAGTTATTATATGCTTTAAAGGCAGGTAAAAAAAAAAAAAATCGAATATAACGAAACAAACAAACAACTCTACCGACAAGCGGAATCGATGATTTTGTAGTAACACTTTAAAAATGTCACGAAAGCTTTAAACGCCTAAAAGAATGAAAGAATTAAATTAGTAACTGTTCTCGAAATAAAGTTAGACTGATTGTAGTAATGATAAAGTTTTCATAAAATTGCTTTTTGTTAAATAAAATTAAATTATATAAACAATATTAGTGAAAGAAGATATGCTACAGATTAGAAGCACTTGTTTTTCGACAGCTATTACTGAAAGTAAAAGAACATAATTAGAGGGAAAAATGAGTCACATTTCGCCGTAAATGACATCGCAGCTGAAAGTACTCGCAACGAAAATAAATCTCACGATTATTGTCCATAATCATTGAAGCTAACCTGACACATCAAATATATGCCGTGACTCTTATTTTACACCTAAAATCCATTTTCTAGCTAATGCATTTGATAAAGACTCTCCTTTGTTATCGAGCAATGCATTAAGATATTTCGTCACATTTCCGCAGCTTTTAAGATGAGTCATCTGCCACCGATATGATACCAAAAGGGGGGAAAAATAGAAAGCAAAATTTTACTTTTTGAAAAAGTAAGGATTTTTAGCAATTATTTTCATTAAAATATAATCTCTTCTAATGAGCATTATTAATTTTAGTAGAATTTTTATGTAACAATTAAATGTAGGAAACAATTTACTACAGATGCACATATACACATTACTATGCATTATTAATATTCATGTAAGGATTAAATATAGAAAACAATTTACTTCAGATACACATATGCATATTAGTATGCATTATTAGTATTTATGTAAGGATTAAATATAGAAAACAATTTACTTCAGAAGCAATTTGTAAATTAATATGCATTATTAGTATTTATATAAGAATTAAATGTAGAAAACAATTTATATCTGAAACAATTTACATATCAGTATGCATTATTAATATTTATGTAAGGGTTAAATGTAGAAAACAATTTACTTCAGATACACATACACATTAGTGTATATTATTAGCATTTATGAAAGGATAAAATGTAGAAAACAGATATTAGTATTCATTGATATTCATTAGATATTAGTATTCATTGTTTTTCTTCAACCAGAATGGAGAGACAAATTAACTAATCTTAGTTAATTGGTTTGATTTCAGAACTTTTGATGTGTCATCATATTTTCAATCTAATGTCATTAGGGTCAAATGTATTTTTTTTGGTGTGGTGTGAAAATCTGAAAAGTGGCTGCCGACCCAAATGAAATATTTGATATCTATTTACGATTCAGAATTTCCCCCAAAATAGTCTTCAAAGAGATATAAAACGAGCCACTAACTATATCAAATAAAGCTACGCTAAATTTTAAGGTTAAGAGTTATTAATTAAGTATAGATATATTGAAAAGTTAGCTGATCATTCCTTATTGGTCTAAAGATATTCATTTTAAAGAAAAGTCATTTATGTTAATTTAATAGTCAGTGTTATTTTAATGAAAATTCAAACTATTTAATAATAGTGGATGTTTAGTTTCAATGTTACATAGAATATTCTTAAAAGTTTATTTTAAATTCTATAATTATACTAAACATTCATAAAGCTAAGTTAATGAAATTTTTAATTTCAATATATAAAATTCATATCTTGAGAATAAATTGATAAATCAAAAAGATTATTTTTAAAATATTTAAATATTTTTTACTAAGAATTTTAATTATTTAAAAAAAATGCGAAGTAATTTCAATTTCTTCATTAACCATTTTCTGAAAACTCAAGAGTTCTTTCAAGATTATGATCATATATGATATTTCTGAGTTTATTACTTACATTCTTGTTTAAATTTTTAATTATAATTTTATTTACAAATCTGCTTTAATTTCATAGATAAATTTCGTATTCACTATGGGTATAATTTTTGTATTAATTTTATGCAAAATTCTTTGTAATCAATAACTTTCTTGTAAAATGTTGCTTCTAAAATTTGAATAAAAATCAGCTTTTAGAAGCAATATTTTTCAAACTTTCAGATTTGTTTTCCTTATTTGTTAAAAAGTGTTGTAAGTGCAAAATTTAACAATACTATAATTATGATGAATTGTGATGAATATTTAATAATAATTATGATAAATTGTGATGAATATTTAATAATAATTATGACGAATATTGATGGATATTTAAAAATAATTACGATGAATTAATTAATAATAATTTCTAATAAGTTTTCCATAATATTTTTAAAATAACCGCGAATTATTCATTTATTTTCAATACATTTTTGCATTAATTTATTTCTCTTATATTCGGAAGAAATTTATTAGCTATTCATTTCATACTTGCATTAATATTGATTGAAATAAACTAATATTGATTGAAATAAATTAATATTGACAGAAATAAATTAATATTGATTAATTGAATTTAATATTGATTGAAATAAATTAATAATGATTAATCGAAATAAACATTGATCAAAATTAATGTCTAAAATT
Organism: Argiope bruennichi; assembly: GCF_947563725.1. Classification (NCBI taxonomy): domain Eukaryota; kingdom Metazoa; phylum Arthropoda; class Arachnida; order Araneae; family Araneidae; genus Argiope; species Argiope bruennichi. The sequence continues at coordinate 127,329,114 of NC_079151.1, read as the reverse complement.
AATATCGATTAATTGAAATTAATATTGATTAAAATTGATATTAATTAATATTGATTGAAATGATACATGATATAAAAAATATTTCGATAAAAGCAATATTTTGATTGAATTCTTTCTCTATACTCAAAATTTTTATTCTAATTGAAGGCCATTATATTTTTTCTTGTGATCTAATAAAACACTCTCTTTGTCTTTTTAGTTAAATATTTATTATATCTGACAGAATGTTTAATGTCAACGGTAATTTATTAGACAAACATCATCTAAAGTCGTTTCTTCTTCATCCTTTTATCATGGAAATCAAATGTCTTTATAAATAACCTTGTCTTTTGTCTACTCGATGGCAAACATTTCAACTAGATTGCTAGCACAGCACTTAATATAAATTTATAGCTTCGTTAATGGATAGAAAGTTTGAGCTTGAATAAATCACCGCCACACCAGGTGCCCGGCTGGACAGAGCTCGCGTGACCACAGGTCACTAACTTCCGTTTTTGCGTCACAAGCAGACAGGGGACATTTCACCCGCTCGATAGGGTTCTCAGTAAAAGAGAGGAAAATTCGACAATTTTTTCCATTTTCTTTGTTCTTCCAGACGATTTTAAATGTTTTCGAAAAAGTTGAAATAAACTGTAAAGGGCGCGGTACTTTTTAGGTTAAAAATAGAATTTTCTTATGAAATATCAGTGAACTGTAAAGCTTTCGTTTATAATTTATACTAGAAATTTAATTTTTTTAAAACGTTTCTCAAAATTTCCGTCTTTTGATAAATTTATTATCATTTACTAATATGATGTTGTTTTGGATTATTTTGATGTTAAAAAGGAACTTAATAGGGAAAGAAATGAGGATCTTAAAAAAAGAGAAAAAGAAAAGAAATACTTCCAACTTATTTAATTAAGTTATAAACTCTATAGTAATTTTACACTAAAAATCTAAATATTTTGTTATTGGCTTTAAAAATTAAGGATTACATTGCGTACTTTATTGATAGGTTTGTATTGGTTTTCTCAGTTATATGCATAATTGATTGAAACATTTATTTTAATGCTCAGACTGCTATTACATTAATATATGGTTTAATATATTTGGTATATATATATATGGCTTAATATATTTAATGTTGTTACATTAAAATATAGCGTAAAATATTTTTTCTTTCAAAAATCTATTTTAGCCATTTAAGTAAGCTTTTATTTTTTTTTATTCGGGGACAAATAAGCAATAGAGAAAACAAGATCTCTTGATGATATTTTGATATCACTGAAAAAAATATAGCTTATGAAAATCATTTTTCGTTTCAATTTTTAGGTAGATGCTATTAGATTGTAGATTTTATAATACTGAAGATTTCAAAATTTATCAAGCAGATTTACAAAACATTATAATTAAGTTAATAGTACAACATATATTTAAAAATACTCCTACTGGAGACTAAATTTCACGTTAGTTGAAACTTCAACTTTACAAAATGTTAAGGTTTTTTTCCCCACAGAGACTTAGCTGACCCAAAGGGTGTAAAACTGGCACGGAATAGCATGGGTGCTATTAAAAGTATGCTAGTAAATTATGAAGATATGCCAACTTTAGAAATGATGTGTACTTTGATATATTTTAATTCTTCTCACACATTAAATCATGAACATAACTTGAAATATTCAGAGAACAATGTTAACCAGTATAATATGTCAATTAAATGCTGTGATTTTTTTTACTAAATAATCTTAAGCAAAATAAAAATGGAAAAAAAGATATATTATGCATAAATCTGTTTATGAGTACTGGTCTTTTCATTTTTTTTTAAAAATGATAAATTTGAGTAAAAATTTAGTAAATATTGTAATTTATCTCTTCACTTAAAATTTTTTATGCAAACTTAAAGGAATAAATAAAAGAGTTTTTTTTTATCACATTAGGTATAGAAAATTTTATAGATAGTTATTCATAAAGCTTATTTATAAATGAAGTTTAGCTAATGTAAATGTAAGCATGTGTTTATTAAATGAAAATCAACTAATGAACAGAATGAAAAATTAACACAACTAAGTTGCGATACATTTAGAAATAAATATCTAATGGGATTTTAAATTTGATGCCTTCACACTGTCATTACATTAAAATTATTATTATTCCAAAAACTTGTTTGTAATTTTTTGGGAATAGCGGAACTAAATATAGTAAAAAAAATATAATAATAATTTTATTTCAAGTGATAGAAGTAAAAAAAAAATAGGATATTAAATTTGAAATAATTTCTTTTTAATTCATAAGTCGTTCATTTAGAAATAATGAAAAGAATATGACATCATGTTATTAGTTATATTTGCGAAAAGATCCCTATATGAAGCATTTTTCATTTCAGTCTTTTCGTTCTTGGCTTCTCTATAATATGAAAAAAAATTTATATATTCAAAAATCTGAAAGTTTTAAAGTATTTCACTCTTGATTTGAAAATTAATTTTTTTGTTTCCTTGTGAAAATTAAAGTTAATGAAATTTTTTATAATATTATTTTTTTAATGTTCTTTATTATTTAATTTTAATTATTTAATATATTATTTAATAATATTTTAATTTTAGTTCTTTATTATATTATTTAATAATATTTTTTAATTTTAATGTTCTTTATTATTTATAATTTTCAATATCTTTTGGTATCATAACACACTATTTTAAAGTAGTAAGAAAATAAAATTAGCTGTGGATTTCTAACCTATTCTTTCTATGTTATTATTTCTAGAACTTTGCCAATTAACAATAAATAATCTATTTAGTCCCTTTCATGTACTAAAGAGTCAACAGAAAAGTACAGACAGAAATTTTGAGTTATTTTATACTTATAATTTGAAAGTTTAATTTAAAGATATGAAATGTTAGTACTTTCAGGCATTCGATATTTTATTTTTTTTGAAATACTTTCATTTTAATTCTTAAAATATGTTAAAGATTTTCACTAAAAATATTGAAAATTATAATTTCTGTTCCATATATTACCATCGTATATTTTATTAGAACGTTTATGATTGATTTTTAATATATAATTCATTTAAATGACATTTTTAAACAGTTTTTCAATAAAATATCATATTTTAAAATTATTCTTTTCGAATCATTTTAAAATAGTTGAAAATTGGTAGTATTTCATGACGAGTTGCTTTGCCAGTTGTTAGTATCGTATTGTTGAGTAAATAGTTTTACAGAAATGGATATCAAATCTATACAGCATTTTCCTCCTCTATCAGTTCTGATGGATTCATAGAAATAAAGAATTGGAAAATTTCTTATTTATCACGTTATTTTTTTTTATTAGAGTGATATAGTTTACTTTTATTATGACCTTTTTAATATTTATTAATAGAATCATACAAATATTCTTCTATTTTAATTTTCTAACTTTTAAGCATATAATAAATCTTTGAAATTAGTATAAATGTTGTATTTCCTTCTTTTACGACATTTGTTAAATAAATAGCTAGCTAAAAATTTTGATTTTTATCTTTTATTTTACTCTTTCATTTATGTTTCAAAAGCGGATTCAAAGTATCGTTTTTAAAATTCTAATATTACTTGAATTTTTTGAATGGTAAATAAGATTTGTAAAGGAAGTTATTTTTTTCAAGCTGTTTTTGATATTTGTTTCTTTTAGATACAATAAACCACTGAATTATCCAAAATTTCGGAAAGGCTTCAACTTTGCCCTTAAGTCTCAATTGAAACATCTCGTGTCGCCATCTGTTGCTCAGTTTAAGAAGAGAAAAGCGTCATGTTAGAAATTTAGTCCTAATGCAATAATATTTCAATAAACTATAGCAATCTTTTGAAGCAATTTTTAATAAACAAAATGAATATTAGAATTGCATTTATTCTTAAGTTATTCATTAGCTTATTTGAATAGAAAATATTTCGGAATACAAAAACTTCGTTTTTTCTTTTGCGACATAATGTTGAATATTTTTATTGAAAGATTTGAAATGTGAATAGCAATTTCATTAAGAAGATTATGATAATTTATTTGCAACGACGCCCAATATACTATACAATTTCATAGCCTAAACAATATAGTAGCTAAAAATAATAATATTTTATTTCAATATTATGGAATCTTTTCAATGGAATATTATATTTAAATTTCGATTCTTTTAAATATTCTTTCTATATATGGGCTAAAAATGTTGAATCTGAAAATAGGCAAATCTCTCTTATTTGTCAATGTTTACTGCATTTGGTATGTTCTGTAAATTCAAGTGGTCCAAGTGTCACTACCGCCATCTAGTTGTGGCAAAAATAACTATGGTATAGAACAATAATACCTGAAATTACTGATAAATAGATCCAATTCTATACATAAATATATGCAGATTTTCATTACTTCGAAACGAGATCTAAAAAAGAAGCACAGCTATTTTGAAGAAAAGTGTATAAAAAATTAGATGTTCACTACACACTTTCGATACAGAATAATCCTTGTTAAAATAAAAGATTTGCATCCTTAGCATAGATGGTTTCAAGATATCTAACATACAATCATCTGGTGGACCTATACAATTCTTCAAGCAAAATAATGTTCATAGCGATTTATTTCATTAATTTTGTACTGTTGTCAAATGATAAAGGTTGCACCTGAGACTGAAACTGCCTCTCCAAGCTTTCAAACCACACCAACAGGAGGTAACAAGATCCTAGATTGATTTACTTGTATATGGCCTGTAAATACAGCATATCTTTTATAGAATTGGGTCTTGAAATCACAGCTTTCCAAATTAATCATAATTAATTCTACAAATTTCTCATCTAGTTGTTTAATCGTATTGCATTTAGAGCCATTGTAAATGTAGTTTTAGGCTAATTGAAAGTTAAAATTAAAGGGATTCAAATATTAGGTTGATAAAAAAAATGCTTTTTTTTCTCTCTCTACTAATTAAAACAGTAATCATGAAATAATGAATGGATTTTTATCAATGACATATTTTTGATTTTATTTGATAAAACTTCTATCGTTTTGGCAATTTTATTATTACGCATTCTTAGAACTTATGGTCAATATCACCAAAACAAAACAAAAAAAAATATCAAATACAAAGTTGCTATGATAATGTTACATCGCACCATTATCATAGCAATTTCTTTCAGAAACAAAATTGAGTGTAAATTTGATGTAGAAAAGCTCGGGAGTAGTGATGGATACAACATCTTCTCTCATATTATTTCCAAAAGTTTTTTTTATACATCTCAAATGATAAACTTGATTTTATTTGTGTAGAAGAGACATAATTTCAAAATTGTTTATCAATTCTTGAAATTTTTTTCTTGTTATTATAATTTCAGTTTTTATTAACAGCACCTCTTGAAGCAAGCACAAGCATTTAATATCTTTGCAGTTCCAGTAAATTGATGGTACAATCCTAATTCAAAGTATTTCTATTTTTGAGCTGGTTTGCACTGATTCGTCTTAATTTCTTCGGAATTCATGCTATGACTAGGAATTTATTTTCATCACAATTTGGCATTCGTTTTAAAAATGGATACTTTCAATACATTTTTTTGTGTTAACTGCAAATTTGATACGATAAGTTCATTTATTTTTTTATAAATAATGAAGAACATAAGTATCAACATTTTTTTATGAAAATGGTCTTTTCTAAGACCTGGCAGATCCAAACGCAGCCTATTAGTCATTATAAACTTAAATTGGAGTTGGTCGATGAGAACAATGGTCATCTTTTTGTGACAAATAATCAGATAAGAATTTAGTGACCCAGTTCTGATAAGTAAGTTACATTAATTATCCGTAAACTCAACTTATCTCTTCGAGATCATTAACAATTTTATTTCATTTTCAAAAATAAAAAAGTAAAATATGATGAAAATTATAGTTTTCTCAATTCGTGCTAAAAGAAAAACGCCACTGAAATGGTTTAAAAGTTATAGACAACTTGAGTTAAAAAGAGATTAAGTATCAGATACCAATTAAATAAATCTTGTAGCAAAACAGAAATTTTTTAAAAAGAGGAAAAAAGATTCTAAAACTTTTTAAATTTTAAAAAATTAAAATTAATTCTAGTTTATGGAATATTATACATATTCAATATGATACTATCATATAATTTTGTAAATTAAGTATATTTAATCTAAATATATAATTTATAGAATTTTAAAATTTTTTAATTAAATTAAATATATTTTTATTTAGTATCAACGAATTCAGTTGTCTCTAAAATTTCTGAAAGAATGACATTATAATATATCTAAAAAGCACAGCATTTATTTATTTAGTTCCTTTTAGGGAAATAGAAATGCTGAAGAATATAAATTGCAGTTTGGATTTTAATTAACTATTTTTATTTTTTCTGTTATTTTGAGATATTGTTTTATTTTCTTCTACAAATGGAAACATAGGTAGTTAGCTAACAGAATCTCAGACAATCACCCATAACATCAAGGTTATTAGATATTTGAGTGAATTTAAAATTTAACCAAATAAAAAAGTTATGAAATAATAATTTCCTTTGAAATTAATTTTAAGTTTTATATATCTTTTTTCATAAAAAATTAGGTTAATTTATATTTAAAACATACCTTTTAAGAAATAATACCTATAATAAGAAATTGATATTTAAATATATTATGCTAACTTTCAGCAACGCATATTGTGAACAAATAAACGAATACATACATGCACACGCACACACACAATAAAAATTTCAACATTCCATTAAAATGTGTTACAAAATTTGGATTTAGCAACTGATATCTTCTTTAAAGGAACAACTATTAAATTTAGAGTTAAATCACATTAATAGATATTTTTCAGACGTGTTTTAGCACAGAGAATCAGGGCAGGAAACGGCTCATAAAATATATTAGAAATTGTAAATTTTATTTCGGCTTAACCCAACTTTATGACTTAATAGGCAATAAAGGAATGCGAATTAATAATGCTATCCACTTATTCTGGATAATTAAATTTGAACGTCGTTACTGAGAAAGTATAAAAGCCATAAAGAGAAACCGATAGCGAGTTTATAGCTTATGTCTTTATTTCGCTACAGTTAAGCCAAAAGCTGTCTAGAGTTACTGTGGAGTGCTTTACTGCTGTGCGTAATAGTACCGAACAATGACATATCATTTCTGAGTTGGTTGTCATAAAACTGTTTTACTATTCAAAACCTGTGATACACTGTTTAATACCTAATAAAGTTCGACAGTTATTCTTAAGCATTATTACACAGAAAGTGCTAACTTTTTATATTTAGGATCTTTTTTTTGTTTGCTTGAAGATATGAGATGAGGAATAATCGATAGAATAATTCTTATTTTAATTAATAAAAAAGTAATTAAAATATAGATAGAAAGGTCTTAGATATTAATGTAATTTTTAAAATGAGGCAATGAAAAATGAATTTCGGTTCAAGAATTTTATATTTATTCATATTCTAGAATATATATTATTTCTCCTTTCATTACGTTAAAACCCATTAGTAGTTTCAAAAGTCGATTTTCAAACAATTAAAATATTTCGATGAAGTCATTTACTGATTTAAGCTATTTCGAATATTTAAGTCATACTAAATTGTACTATCTTTTGATTTAAGAAATGTGACTAAATTTGTTTGGTCATTAGATTTTATAATATTATATTTATGTTACGGCCAAAGCCCGAATTTCGGCCAGTTCACGAATTGGCTTGCCATTTCGCGTTTTGGTCAAAGTCCGAAGTACTTGCAATTAATATTGTATATTCTACTTCGGCTGGCCATTTCGCGAAGTGGCTGGGAATTCTTGGCCAAAGCCCGATTTGATAATGGTAGATTGACTGGTAGGCGGCACATTAAACAGAATACTGAAAAACAAGTAAAATGTAGTCATTCTTGAGTACTTCATGTTGTTATAATAGCTCCGAGTACAATAGACTTAAATTTGAGAAATGTATGTACTCAATTTTTGAATACGTACAGGGATTCGAATATGAGTATGTATTTTTCCAAATCTGCAGAAATTATGCAAACCTAAGTTTTCAAAACGAAATCTCGACTGACATGATTGGACCCAGAGGGATTCGAACACAGACCTTTCAATCTACAGCCCAATTCGCTGCATACTAGGCTAACTCGAGCAAGAGCGGTACATTCCAAGAAATGTTTTAAGAGTTATCAATCTTTTTCTGCCCCATAGACCTAATGCTAAATTTTCCAGATTACATTCTCTTCCGAAATATCGATTCATAAAATACGAACTTTTTTACAAAGGAAAAACAATATTAAGAGTAAATTAAAATGAATATAATGACATTTATGTAAAAAAGATATTATAGGTGAAATTCGGCAGATGGTGCCAACAAAGAAATGTCTTTAAATAATAATAACAACAAAACTATTTTTCCTTCATATTTGTTTTAATTAGTCCTTATATTTGCTATTTGCCTTTGCAAAAAAATTCATATTTTTTGAAGCGATATTTCGGGAGGCAATGTGATCTGGGATCTTTATCATCAAGTTAACTAAACTATGGAGCAGTAAAGACTAAGGATCACTTTTGAAGGTAATTGACAAATTGAGTACTTAATTTACCTTTGTATTCACGTACGATTTGAAGGGCACAAATCTAATCTTCTTCAAGCTATCACGTTGCTACAGCATATACGTTCAATGAATAAATTCTGTTATGCTTAAATATGAGAACAGAATAACACGAGACCATATTTTTATATATTACAAGCTTATTTTTAACTGAGAGGTGTTACTTATATTTGAACTCGTTTCTGAAATAATTGCGCTTAAAAAAACAGTACACAGAAGTACTCATCTTTGAATACTTCATTTTTAACAGTATATAAAACAATCTGCTCTTGATTTCTTTCTTCCTACTTTGGCCGATCGTTCCAAGCCACTTCGCGAATTGGTCGACCAAAGTCCGAAATCAAGAAAAGATCGGACATTGGCCAGTAAGTTTACAGCAACGTTGCCAAAACGCGAATTGGCCGGCCAATTCGCGAACTGACCGATTTCGAGCTTTGACCGTAACATATACATAAGTAGATGAATTATGCAATCTTCAATACTAAAATCTGTATTCAAATCAAAATAACAATTAATTTAAAATACAAAAATTGTATGAACATGCTTAAGTTTCTCATATGTCTTTGACGTTCATAATAGTACTGAAAAAAACTAATAATTATAATAGGATTTGTCATCTAATTAGAAGATAAACTAAATTCATAATTATATGGATTAATATACCTCGCATCAATTTTATAAACTATATTGTATTTAATTGCTCTATCATTGTTATTGAAACAACAAATAACTATTAAGCATTTATCAACAATTTTATAAAATTATGGAACAATTTGCTATTTAAACCATTAATTGAAAAAAAATATTGCATAGAGAATAACGAAGCTTTTTATTAGAATTAGTTTTAAAAAAAATTAAATTCAAAATTCATCCCTTATTAAATTTATTTTGAAGCATCACCATTAATGATGATTCAGATATAGCATTTAACTATTTAATAACATGATTTCCTTAAAATATTATAATTTATGGTAATTTAAAGGGTCTTATACAGCATTTAAAAATTTTATGTCATCACTAGTCATTTTATGATTTTTTTTCAAACTGTTTCTGTTTTATATCGCTTTTACACTTAAAAAAATAAAATTATATTTGCGTGATCAGTGCATATACAAACTAGGAGATGTTTCACAAATTGCAAAATAATGCTGCATCAATCTAACGAAATTAATTCTTCTTTCTTTATTGCAAAATTGGTGATTATAAAATTCTTTTAAATGATATACAAGGAATATTTTAATTATCTTACAATATTAAATTTGAAAAAGTCATGTTTTAATATATCTATGAATCAATCAAAATTGATTTATAAAAACTGCTGTTTCGTTATTAAAAAACTTTTAGTCACTGCAAAAGGACAGATCACATGATGAAATTATTCATCATTAATCATCATAAACGATTTGCAATGCCACATCATTCTGTTTTACATCCAATTCCGTTTTGAGTAATGATTGCTTCTAACTATATGACAAATTTATTACATTTCGTTTAATTGATCAGGTCGGTCAATTACGTCTTGCAACAAGAATTCTCTTCCCATCCAAAAACGAAATTAATAAATGGGCTACCTATTCTTCGACGGATATAACCGTTAATTTTTTAAACACCTGGTTAACTCATCAATTAGTGAAGTCATAATTTCCGTCAGAACACAGCGGACAAGAGTGGACGTTCTGATTCATTCCGCCCCTCTAGTTGTGGTCATCTTTGTGGTTTTTACTACTTCCTGTCTGTTGCAGCTTCAAAAATAGGTCATTCCAACTGCTCATTTACTTGCCTGTAGAAGACCACACCCCGATCAATTCTTCAGAAAATGAAAATTCACACTGCACCCTGACATGACAGCTTCAAAAGTTGAAAGAGGAAGAAGCATACTTAAGTTCTCCTAATGTTTTGGAAAGTTTTATGAACACCAACTGCTTCCTTATTATGCTTCGTTTTAGTGTAAATAATTCTATGACCAGAAAGATTATCAATACATTATATCCTTCACATTATTTTCGTCTTTAGTTATTGTTTTTTATTCCAGTGAAATAGAAAGATATTTTTTCCCTGAAATTTGTATTACTAAACTAATCATGAAATATTTAAGGCCAAAATGGCTGACTTCTGAAAATATATACAATATTTTTGCTATTCAACCAGAAACAGAAATTAGATAATACAATGCGATTCATTTAAGAGAACACACTAGATTATGTCTGGTGTACCAAAATGTTATTTATTTTGGAATTCTTGTAATTAATGAATTATTAATGTTTATAATCCATTTTTTAAACATTTTTTTTGCATTATAAAAAATTATAAGATTTAAATTTCCCAACCTTAGGATAAAAAATAGAGATTTATGCTGATATTAAAAGTAGAAATATAATTATATTTTTCTAAACGTTTTAGGAAATTCCAAGTTTTAGCAAGCACTTTCTAATTATACTTTGATTTAATGCAAATGGATTATACAAGTTTATAAAAAGTAGAAAGATTACATAAAAATTTTAAAATTAAATGAACTGAAATATTTGGAAGCAAAATGGATAATTCACTTGAAATATTGAAAGCAATTACTTCTCTATTACCTTAAAATTTCCATTATTACTTAATTATTAAAAATTACTAAATTTTTAAATTGTTAATAGAAACGATATATTATTTTTGTTTTGCCTTTCTGAATTTGCAATTATCTTATTCTGACATCTTCCATTTAAGATGCTTCATGCAGATCACTGGGATTCTACTTGTTTATATAATATTATATATCATATATTATATATAATATATGATATATAATATTATACTGTATGATATATAACATGCGATTATAAAATTATGAATGGCATGCATTCGATTATCATTCACACAAGAGGATTTTAAAGCAATATTCTGAATTTAACTGAGATTTATTCCAAATCTCTTATGAAACATACAATTTTTTAAACATAACTTTGCATTTCAGTTACATATTTCTCAGAAAAAGTGTCAGTTGTAAATGTAAAAGTAGCCTATTTCCATAAATCTTACTGATTTTTAGAGCTAATTCAGACTCGATAAAGTTTCAGGAGTTAATGAAAAACATATTATCGATTAAGACAATAAGTTAAAATAATATAGTTTATGTCAGCATAACATTCCAAGCGAAGCATAATTTTAACAAAATTATGCTTCTAAATTTCAGTCTAATTTATCGAAGTTGGTTTTTTTCTTTGAAAAATTTCCTCTTCTTTCAAATTTTAGTAGGATAAATGTTACAGATTTTCGAATATTTCATAAATGCTATATTGTGAAATTTAATCAAGGCTAAACAAATAATTCCTAATTTATGAAAAACTACCCTTGGATCAACTCGTCTTGGCAATAACTTCAGTAATTTAGAACACTTTGTTTCAGATCCTTACCAAGGAATTATGTTTTTTAAAAATATCCACAATCACAAAAAAGAATAAATACTAAAAAAATTAAAGGTGATTCGAATATCACATTATTTGTTAATTTGACTTGATTGTCTCTCTAATTTATTTTTAAAAATTTATGCTTAATTATATATTTATAATAACATATACACACAAAAAGAATGTATTTAGTATTGTCGAAACGGTTTTTTTTATAAAAAAACCAATCACTAAAGCAATAACAGGAAATGTTGCAAAATATATAAAATTTGTTTGAATTAGAGAAAAAATGTTTTAAAATAAAATTAGTAAAAAACTTTTTTTTTTAAATTTTAAAGGGGGGAGGTAAAAGTAATTTTAAGAAATAATAGACTTAGAGTTTTATTCAATAACATTCTCTAATTCTATTAATTTTAAACTAAAATTCTAATTAACTTAAAAAAACTTTTTTTAGTAAGAATCTAAATTTTAAGGAGTAATTACTCCTTAATATATATATAATCTTTTATTTCTAGATCTATACGATCTACCCTGTAGAACCTTTTGCACGATTTTTAATCATGCATATCGTGTTATGTATATGGCAGGATGCGATGTACATAACAAAACGCCATCCTGTGTCCTATAACACTAATTTATATAACCAGTTGGATGAGCACAAGATGGGAGGAAGGGAAAAAAAAAGGAAGAACAAAATGTTAAAAGAAAGAGAGAGACGACAAACCATCCAGGGATCACCAGAGAGAATCCCATCGGTGTCAAATCCTAAACACTATATTCAATTTTTGGTGAAGTAATAATTAAATGGAGGGAACAAGAATACTTAAACAAATGGCGACTATGGATTGAACTCATAAGGAAATAAGATTACTGAAAAGGAAAAAAATTGATAAATTACATTGTGAACATCAGTATGACATGTACAAGCATATAAACAAACATTGTAGAGTCAGAAATCTGTAGTGTCCGTCTGGGTCCTGTGTTTTGATTTCCTTCGTGAGAATTGCACTTTTGAGCACTTTTGAATGAATAATTTAATTGATTTTGACAAGTGGCATTTTGGTATCAGTTATTGTGGAATCTTGAAGACGTCTTAGTATTTATGAATATGATTTACTCTGGAGTGGATCTTGCCGCGTGAAAGGGTATTCGATTCAACTCTCCTGTACCATTCTTCCTTGAGATTTGTTTCTGGCTTTCTCATGTACCATCAGAGAGTCAGTAAGCATTCGGTAGCATAGTGAATTGGGAAATCCTATCTCCCCACATCTACGGCAAGGAGAGTTGGCCAGATGGAATCTGTGCTGGTATGTCGGGAATGGGACGTGTCCAGAAAAGAACATCCGCTCTGTTCCAGTTGGTCGCGTAGAGAGAAACTCTTGGTATTGTGTTGAATGTGGACCGCCTGCTTCGCCTTCTTCCCATTCCTTTTGCCATCTTATCTCGGTTTGGAGGATGTTCTTCAGATGACATCTTGGAAGTTTCATTACATTTCGATCTTGATTAGCACTAACCGCTGTTTTGGCTAGTTTGTCCGCCGCTTCATTCCCTTTCATAACCTACATGTGCCTTGATCCATGAGATTTTAATGAGAGGATTACAAGAAGAAGAGAGAATGTATCTCTTGCTAATTGTCTATTGGAATTTGGAGAACTTGAAGCTTGTATACTTGCTTTATTGTCGACATAAAATTGGGCTAGGGATTGGATCTGATGAATTGAGAGAGGTTGCGTATTTGACTGCTTTATTGAGTGCTAATTGTTCAGCTTGGAAGACCGTGTTTTCTTTCAATAGGCTGGTTGACCACAGTTGTATAGTGATTGCATTCTGCATGACACAAAATGCAGCGGATGCAATGTGCAAATAAATGTTAATCGACAGACATTATCTTTTTAAAATCAATAAAATTCTCAACATTTATTAAGTGTGATTAAGCCCATTTATTGCCGTATAAGCACACCAAACTATAAATAATTTCTTACAAGTTTTATTACGAAATAGAAGAATATCTTACTGATGACTTAACTTAGTTGTTAAGAATGCAGTTAAAGTAATCCAAGAAAAAAATTTGATATCAACCATCTAAAGGATAAAAATAAACATAGCAAAATCACAGTTTTTAATTAAACCTTTAGCATTACTCATATTATATTTCTTTTGACACATATTCATTACTTCTTGAGATATATATTTTTAAAGTTCTATAATAAGATTTATAATAACATTTTTCAAAGAGAATTGTTATTAAAGGAAGTTATATTTATCATATTTTTAACAATGCTAATTTTTATAAAATACTGAAATTCAGATTATTTAATTTAATATGAACATATAATTTTCACATTTGGTAAAAAATGTTGAAGATTTAAAAAAAAATATGATTAAGATATATATAGTATTTTTGTTTAAAATCTAATTAAAAATTCAATATTTGACAATATTTTAGATCAGAAATTATTTATTATTAATTAGAATTATAATTTTGAAAGTTGCTATGTCTAAGTTAAAGTTGTTTTAGTTTTAAATGAAACTGTATTGCATTAAAAATTATAACTTGGTGTTTTTTTATGTCACATTTAGCAGAAAAATTATATCCATGATTTTTTTTTGTTTTGTCATTTTAGAGTCTTGCCTCAAACTCATCTGTCAGATTTGAGAAAAGAAATCAATAGACAACTTGGAATCGAATCTGTTCCACAGAGCTATGTGTTTTTGAGGTCAGTTGGACGAAACTTCACACAGGTACGTAGAGAAAGTTTATTCAAATCATGAGAAAAGTTACATACTATTTAAAGCCGGATTTAGCTTTTAAATTAGACAGAAATAGCTTATTAATGGAAATAAAAACATTGTTTTATATGAAAAAAGTTGTGCATAGAAACTCGTGTATAGAAATTAATAAGCATAATTTATAAAATGTAAAAAAATGTAAAAATTGACACATGTGTATAAAATTGTGAAGAATCCTTGCTATTGCGAAGAACCCTAGGTTTAAAGTGAAACATTGGAATGATTATAAAAACTCTCGAATGATGTAACCAAATCAGGTAGACTTTAGGAAGGAAAATTGTTAACAATCAGTGAGGGTGCATGGCACAATCTGGGAATGCTTCGAAAAGAAAAATTGTAGAAGCATTGAAATTGAAATGATATCAAGACGAAGTATCTTGCATTCTGGACGTGAGTCCGTGTGTAATCTTTAGATTCTGCTCAGAGGTTTAAGAGAAGTATATAACTCAGTGACCAATAGCAGTTCAAAAAAAGAGCACTTGGTTATTATTGACGGTTTTACAGAGGCAAAAGTGTCAGAAAATTGATTTCATTGAAAAAATTGTGGCAGTAAGAATTCCACTGCATAACCTTTATTAGATTCAGACACATTGGTCTCTTTCACAGAAAACCAATATTTTTGCACCCAGTTACTATCTGAATTGAAATGCTCATGTTTGCAGTAGAATTTGGATCATCAGAAACACAGAGCCAGTATTCAGCGAAGAGTTCAGATTTAATCAGCAAACTAATTCTCGCTATACAATGATATGAAGAAAGTGCTGAATTCATTTTATCTGGGAAAATTACTTATTTTTTCACAATAATACGGTTTAAACTTAGAAAAAAAAATAACTGAAATTTCTTTTGGCATGTTTTGAAGGATCGTTGGTTCCAAAATCATATTTATGTATGATAGCGTCCCTTATTTTCAGTAGAATGGCTCTCAGTAATGAATTTACTCAAGAACAAGAAGATATTCTTTATAACTAATGGTATTTTAGTTTTAATGATCTTAATGCAATAAAACAAATAGCATAAGTTCTGGAGAAGAATTATAGTAATTCAGTACAATCCAGATTGTTTTAGAGAAGATAACAGCTTTTTCAAGTGACTTGGAAAAGCCACCTTTTATATTAAACTTCAAAGCCACATTTTAATTAATTATTTTTTTATTAAAGTCAAAATTAATCATATTGCACATTTGTTTTCCAAATTTTTTATTCGACTATTTTATTCGACAGCCAAATTTATTTTGATTTCTTGAGATTTTTTATATTTTATAAAATCCATATCATATAAAAATGCAATTGCACCATTATTTCATAAACTTATGAACTAGGATGTAGAAACAACACCATAATAATTAATACTTGAATATAAACGAAATACAATCAAACGATTTATTTTCATTAAAAATTATATTAGGAAATTTAGAATTTCTGCAGAGCTTAATTAATTCGGGCATACAAATATTTTTTAACTTTGCGAAACTTTTTTATATATAGTTTTACTATATAAAATTATAAACCAATAAAAATGTGTTATTTTGCTAATTTCTGGAAAAACTGGAAAATATTTAATATATATTCAGAATTATAAATGTAAAAAATGCAAAATAAAAAAAAGAAAGAATTGATTAAAAAAATGATAAATTAATATTTATACCATATCAAAACTTTTTAATCTGTAACTATATAAATTAATGAAATGTTAGTAATGTTAACTTTTTAATCAAATTTTTTTCTAATATGAAAGTTTTTTTCACGGCAGAAATATGAAAACAGAAAGTATAAAAAAGTAATAAAAAGAGATAGATATCCTGGTATTAAGCCAATTAAAATGCTGTAAGATATATAGAATATTCTTCATTCTGTTTCAAATCATAAAAAGACTTTAATGAATGAATAAAGAATACATTTAGGTTAATTTATTTCAGTAATATATCTCAGAAATTTTAGTAATTTAAAAAAATGGAGTCCTAGAAATCCATCGAAAATATTTTTTAAAGAAAGACATGAAATTTTTTTTTATTTGAATGACATAAAATTAAACAAAAGGAACTAATTATTGTAGCATTCGCATATGAACTATAATATTATTTTGATTTTCATGGCCGGATTATAAAATAGGCAAAATAGGCAACTGCCTAAAGTCCCCTAAACGTAAGACTGGGACCTAAATTTCAACATATTTTCTGTGATAATGCCTGATTGTATTGATTTTATGTTTTCATATGACTTACAAGGACCCTGTACTCGAACGAATTTGAGTTAAAATCAAGTATCGTTTAAACGTTGGGAGGATTATTTTAAATTCATAATTAATTATTTTTTACAAGTTTTGTTCGATGTTGTTTGCAAATTCTAAAAAAAGTATTACTTGATAATTTTAAAATGCACGATTCAATAATATTTTTTATTTTAATAATTTTTTTTGTTGCTATTTCTTTGGAAATTATTTTTAAATTAGAATATCAAATTTTCTTTAAAGGCGAAAAACACAAACCAGTTTTTCCGGAAAGATTCCTAAATAAATAGTTTGCTTTTTTATTAGGATTTAATGCTTAAAACAGTTCATATAGAGAATCAAATTTGATAAAATTATGATGCCGATGGAAGTTTGTGAAGGGAAAAGAGGCCTTCCGAGAATTGCGTTACCCTAGAGGCCTTAATTCGGCCCTGCTGTTAGCTAAAAAAATTTGGACAGTGATATATTGAGGGATTTTTAACTTAAAAAAGTATTTTCAAATGAATGGCCAAGAGATATAATTGATGTATCTCTTTGTGTTCAATGCTTTTTGTAAGTTTTTTTACCCAAATTTACCGTGTTCGATCTACCTGGATGGAATTTAACATATGTGTTCTTCAAGACAAGAAGAACATCACTTCTAATCTTTGAAAGCCTAAAAATTTATTAATAGTATTAGCTAAAAATTAAAAAAAAATTGGCGTTTTTAACTATCTTCCAAAAATACATCACAAAAATAATTTTTATGCTATTTTAAAACACTGAAGATGACTTTTTTTTAAATGATATCTGTTTTATTTCAACCCGAGTTTTTTCTATTATTTCAAAATAAATTAAAATAGTAAATTAATAAAAATAATTGCAAATAATTGAAAATAAATTCTCTATTATTTGAAATTAATTTAATTGGGCACACAAAGATAAAATTCAAACTAATTTGATGGTTTGATCAAACCATTCAATAGGTTTCCTTAGCAAATATTAAAATTCATGAATTGATTTATTCTTGTATTAATTCCGAATTAGAAATTTCACTTCTGCTTTTATTCTTTATACACTTTTTAATTTGAATTTGCAGTGATTTTTAGTTGATTGATTCTAATAAATACATATTTTTCAATCTTACCAAAGTAAAATTTTGAATAAATGCATTTAATATTAATAATTCAATTAATAGGGTTAAAAATGTTTTGAGCTAATAAGTTGATCGCTATAGGTGGCTAGTTTTTCGATAAATATCACTTAGAAACATATTAAAGTTTAAAAAAATATGATTAGAATTGATATTACTTGCATGTTATTATTTCATTCACTTCATACATAATTAATATTACAGAAAATAATATTAATTACGTATCGAATATTACCATATTGAAAAGAGGCAGTCGACACTCCATGGCCAAATGGTCAGCACTAGTCTCTCAATCAAGAGATCGTAAGCTCGAATCCCGCTAGAGACAATGCGATTCACGGTCTGTGTAGATATTTAATTCCTTGATTTTATGTTTCCCTTTATTTCATGTTCCAGAAGATTCTGGACATTTCTTTAGTTTACCAGACAAGTGTTCTGGACTTTTCTTACTGTCTCCAGAAAAGTATTCTGGAACTTTCACTGTTAGTATAAAAGCAGAAGATCTGTCAGTCCCTGTGTTCTGAGTTCCGAGTTGAGTTAATAAATTGGTTTAGCTCTACTTCTTGTGTGTGTCATTGAGTTCCACACTAAAGCACCTACGTGACCATATTATACTTAGATTGTCCCAGAAAGCTCAAGATTTTATGAAAATTTAAATGATTTTTATGACATAAAAACAGTAGGACAAAGATTTCAAATACTATGATCAATAAAAACTTGACCTGACATTTATTTTTAAATTCCATTTTCTACTATTATGACAAGGTGGGTTTGTTCTAATTTTCATTTCTAATGTGGGTTTTTTCTATTTTTATTAGATGTAGTAAGAAAAGATACTTTCAGCAAAATTTTAAAGAAAATGAATCAGTAATCAATAATTCATACACATTGATTCATCCTCATAAGTTACATGTCATGATTTCACTTATTGAATTATAGCAGTTAATCAATCGATAATGAAGTACAAATGGGGTTCCCCTGTATTTCATTACTTCCTTCCAAAACATCCACAGAAACTAATCTTTTTCAGCAGAAATAATAGAATCCAAAACGCAGAGCTCAAACGTTGCGTCTTGATCACGAGTCAGCTAGGATTGCGCTTCTGAGACAATTAAGAGTCGCACGAACACGAGATTTTCCTTAAACTTCCGCGTTCTTCCCCCCTGCGGGTTTTATCTGGGGCAGTATGATTAAACACACCTGGAACATGACTGAAATGAAATGAAAGCTCAGTTCCGAGTTCAGGGAGGCTTTCTTGACCCCACCTATCGATCGAAGCGAGGGAGAAACTTCCTACTGCCCAAGTTTTTGGAGGAAGTGATAAGAAGGTTTCGTAATGATTGTAAGCATGGCAAGTCATTGCCTCGGTTTATCGCCAAGGATGGAGTTTGAGTGGAGTCCAGAAACGGAATATTTTGGTCTAGTAAGTCTTTATTTATGAGTGTAATCCCTATAAAAATTAACCAATATTTGTAAATTGAAAGAGGATTGTATAAAATGTATAGCAAAGAATTAATAACACATTATTCTTTATAGAAAACAATATTTTAACTTTTTTGTTCTTTTTATGCAAATTTTTATATCATTTTGAATTGTAATGATCAATTAAATAGTAATTAATCAATATTTTCAAACGTTAAGAAACATTTCATGGATAGAATTTCTAATAATTATAGGGTTTTTATCTCTTACTATAATTTTTATATTTAGAAATGAGCATTTAGATAAACAGTTTTCGCCCTTTTAATATTTGACATATAAATTTTAATATCGATTTTACTTATGTCTCCTAGATAAATGAAATTGAATAATCTGCATCAAAATGTCATCAATTGCATTCTGTTTAAATATTTCAGATTTTTAAACTTGTTTATTTTTATATAGATAAAAATATATTCATATATTTTGTATTCTATAATTATTATCTCTATGTTTTGTTTTTATTTTTGTGTTCTTCATTTTATTATTGGGCACTTACTTAAGAATGTATTTGTATCAAAAAGTCAATATCTTCAAAAGGTGAGCGATTGATCTAATGGGAGGAGAGCTAAGCTTTCTTTCGTTGAATGGAGTGGGAATTTTGAAAGAAAAGATGAGGATTGTCACTTGATGTTATCCTGGTCAACATCATACTGGTATCGAAAACTGATACACCCATTCTAAATTACTGCGTTATTTTAAATTGGAATCTAAATAGAAATATGGCAAGTAAAATCTAAGATTTTTAAGAAATATATCTTTAATTAATTCTACAATAAATAGTAAATTTTAACATATATATATATATATATATATATATATATATATATATATATATATATATATATATATATATATATATATATATATATTAGTATTAAATAATATATAATATTAAACTGCCTCATATTAAAATTTTTTTGAAAAAATAAACGTGTTTTGTATTTGCAAAATTCATATATTTGAGAAATATTTAAAACTGAATGAAGTGACAATTGTTAACGAATGTAAGATGATGCGACTAACAATAAAATATATTGAACGTAGTGTTTGCCTTTAATTGATGAAATTAATTTGATTTAATTTTAATTTTTTATACTTAGATTGAGAGAAAATATACTTATTCTATTTCGAAGCCTATTTTACTTTTAAATAGTTTCATAATCAAAATATTTAAGATTTTAAGTCAGTTAAAAATGCACCATGCAAGATAGAGAACTTTCAGAACTTATTCAATTACCAAAACATGCGGTAACTTAAAAAGGTTTGCTAATATAAAATGCATTTTAAGCAAGAAAAAAGAATAAAAATGCCATATATTTAACTGCAGATTAATAATATTTAAGATCACTGAGTGACTTAAATATTATTAATAATTAAAATAATTCTTCCTCTAATAAACTATCTGTTGAAAATAAAGCAACCTAATAAAAAAAAACCCTACATCCTTTTTCTTAAAACACTTTTTTACCCTTTTGCGTCTCCTTATTTTAGTATCGCCAAATTTTTGTGACTCACAATGGTCGTAAAATCAGGAAATTTGCGTTTGATACATTGATCGTACTTTCAGATCAGATGAAAATATCTATGGAGGGAAAATTAGTTCAGCTTTGCTAAACAACATTCTTATAAAGTCAACATTGCTGTTAAAGCTAATGCAATGTATATCAAACCATTAACGTTGAAATGTAAAGTCAGCTACTACTTAAGGCGATTGTTTGTTCTTTCATAGAATGTTTTAAGTTGTATTTTCGATTCGATTTAAGTTGTAAATTCTTTCCAATCAATATAACTAGTTATTAACTTGTTTGTTATAATTGTAATAGTAACTTGTTTATTATCACTGTATTAAAAATAATTTTTTTTAATTATTTTCACACAGAGAAAATTAGATCATTATAGTTAAAAATAATTATATGTTTCAGGTTGCACAACTTTATAACCCAAAAGACATTCGAAATTTTAACATTGTAGTGATTTAAAATTTAAATCATGTTCTTTAGAGGATGAATCAGCATTTTATAAGAAATGCTTTTCAAAAATTGATTTGAACTTTTTATGATTTGAGTATTAATCATTCCATTCTTTAAACATCCATTCCGTTTAATATTATGCTTTTCACATGTTTCTAAACAACTCAAATTCTTATTACAACAATTTTATATCAATTATTTTAGAATCTATTTTTTTATTTTTTATTATTTTATAGTTTGAAGATTTTGAAGCAGAAATTTTTATTGTAATTATAAAACAAAGAATAAATTCCATATTAATATTCAAATAGATCATGAAAATAGTCAAGAATCAGAATTACATGAATTTTAGTTCTGTTTTTAAATTTTATCTTTTTATGTTCGAATTTTTGATTAAATACAAAAACAATAGGACATTTTATTAAACGATTACCATATGATATTTTATTGAAATTCCCTGGTTTTCTCCAAATATTAATGAAGTAAAAAATTATGCAAAGTTATTGATGTTGAAGTGAAAATGTTTGTGAGATTTCTGTAGCTATCTGAAAAGAATTTGTTAAATAGTTGTAATAAATACAGTTCAATGTAAAATAATTTGTTAAAAGTTGAAATGAAATACAGAATTTTCAGGAATTTGTTGCTTGTAAAAACACAATTTAATTGAAATATAAAGGCCCTTTAAGACAAAATTAATCTTATTGCAGATTTTTATTCATCGTCAACGAAATTTTTTGGATGTTTTTAAATAATAAAAATTTGTGAGCATTATTAAAGATATTTAATAGCATAATGCAGCTTTATTTAAAAGATTAAAGGACGTAAAATATATTACCATACATTACCGTTTCTTTATGGATAAATATTAAAAGAAGTATATATCAAGAAATATTCCTCGAAAAATAAAAAATAAAAATCGTAGAAAGAGGAATGCATCAATGGATGCAGTTGCCCTATCGGTAATTATTGTAAATTTAAAACTGTAATATAAAGAAATGCAATTTTTATTTTGTTCTGTTTTACTAATATTGTAAAATTCTTGTTTCAGGTTAGGCCAAAACAAGAGATGGAGATGAAAGTGAAGAATTACGTCCCTCCATACGTAAGTAATCAAAAATTGATTTTGACGCTTCATTTATTTTTACACTAGCCGCTTTTGGCGACCAGCCGGTTCGTCAATCTTAATGTTCGTTAAAATTTTAATAATTAAATATTTTATCCAATTCCTATTTTAATAGCTTCTTCTTCAAAATATTTTAAAACTTCAAATTTTCATAGTCCTATAATTCACTCATAATATTATAAAGGCCTTCAGTCATAACGTAATATGCATCTCTCTAATTTTCTATTAGCTCCCGTTATAATTAACAATGTTTAATTTTAAATGTATCAAACATTAAGAAAATAAACAGAATTGTTTGAAATAATCGGCCGAAAAATTTTAAGCCTAGCTTCATTAGCATGGGGAAAAAAAAAAAAAAAAAAAAAAAAAAAAACTGAAGTTTTACTCATTTGGCGGTGGGGAAAATGAAAAGTTTTTTTGCCGGGAAAGTTAGTTTTTAATTAATAATTAAAATTCTAATTAAAAATTCAAAAAAGGGACCCCAGGTGCACATTCCCGACCTCCAAAGTATACATGTACCAAATTTGGTAGCTGTAGGTCAAACGGTCTGGTCTGTAGAGCGCCAACACACGCACACACACACACATTGAGCTTTATATAAGTATAGATTACCAACCGACTGTTATTGAAATATTTCTGAAAATGATATACACTAAGTATTTCTTAAAAGTGAACAATTCATTATTATTACTATAATAATAATGATGAATAAATTAATAAATGGAGTGCTGAAATAAATAGGGAAATAAAAGAAAAAAGTGTACATTGAAAGATTATTATTATCCTCTTTAACCATATGAAATATATAGAATATCTAGCACACTATATACTCTGACTCTATTTATTTTCTAGATCCTGACATTATATATTCAATTATTAAAGAATTCATAATCATTTTTTTTTCTAAAAATATGATTATTCAAGTAAAATTATTGTCACAAACATGACTGTTTTTTCGACTGAGTAATTTTTAAGATATTTGAATTCATTTAATAGTTATTATAGAATATCTAGTATTGGAAATATATATCATAAAGTATAGTAATATCTAACTTATTTTTGATAATCCAGTATGCTTATGGAATGTCCGTTGTATGCTTCTAATAAAATTATAAAAGTCATTCATTAGCATTTTCGTAGTATGTTTATTGTTGAAACTCAGAAAAAATGCAAATATTAAATGTTTTAGTTTCAATTGTTCACCAAAAAGTTTCCGAAGTTTAGCAATTTGAGCTTGAATTATTTATGGATATAAAAATTATAATTTCGACACCCTCGAAACAAATTTTGTATTTAACATAAGTATTTATAGAAAGAAATAGCATTGCAGTTTGATTGATCTGCCGATAATCGAAAGTTGAAATAAAAACACGAATAGCACTCAGAAGATGATTTATGAGTATTTTCTGGCAAATATAGAATAATGATAAATTATTAATAAATTTGAAAGAAAAATATTTTTTCATATGAGGAGTTATTTTGCTAAAACTATATATTTTAAATAAACGAGGGCTTTATAATATAATGATAATACATTGATTTAGATTTATTATGAAGAATGTATCTTTTAACTACTTATCTTCAAATGACATTTTTTAATATGTTGCTGTAGTATTTAGCAAACTGCAATTCTCTAATAATTATTTTTAAAGGATTCCGATCTATTAATTCTTAAATGATTTTGATAGATATCAAAATATAGACTGTAATTTGGAAAGATATTAATGGAATAAGCATTTTACCTTAAATATTTATTCATCGGAAAATTAGAAGAAATATCATTTTCTGATAGTTAAAAACATAGGAATGAGAATAACTAATCCTGCTTATATTATGCTTTTTCCAACTCATCTCGTTTAGAAATATAAAAATATAATAATTAATGAAAGGGTAAATAAATAATAATAATAATAATAGAGCAGCAATAATTTTAATATTTAAAATTGTTTATTATGTTTGAATCATTTAATATTATCGTAGAAAACATTAACCGTTTACACTCGGTTAATGTTTCGGTTATGCATCGGAAAAGTAATCCGAAGCATAATTATTCACCTTGCACAAGGGCTTGTTTATTGTTCCGAAAAATAAATATATATTATTGATTATATGTAATTGTATAATAATAATATTAATAATATATAATTGAATTTCATTGAAAAATTAATCTACGTCTTTTTACCATTCTGTAAGCGTTTTTAGCAACCAAAATTGAACTAACTAAATGAATAAATATATAAAACGTTAAAATGAGGTCCCGTCTTGAATGGTGAGTGAGAGGCACCATCCGAGTTCAGAAGGTTAAAATAGGTTTCTACGAGTCCAATTATGAATTTTCTGAATATCAGTTATAATTATGTTATAATATTCACTTTTCAGACTAAATAATTGGACTAAAATTTAAAATCTTTTATTATATTCCGAACGATGTAGTTTTTTTTATAAAGAATGCATGACTGAAAATTAAAAAAAAAACATTCAAAAGATCAATCGAAAGGTCTAAGGCAAAAGCGATGAAGGTCCAATTTTTAAAATTTTCAAGCGATAAAATCATCGTTCACCAGTTCTTCTGTACTATTTGGATCAGAGAATCCTAATAGAATCTTATCATCCCCATTTTCAAGTAGATATCATTACAGTTAAGAATTAAAGGTGCTGAAAATACAGAAACTGGAAAAAAAATCTTGCCCAAGGACCGAGAATTGTTCTATGAGACATAAATTATTGGAAGAAAATATTAAAATAAAACGAAAAATTAAACGAATGTATACTTTCCTTCAAATGAACTCTTAAAGTAGTGAAATCTACTTTAAGAGAATATATATATATATATATATATATATATATATATATATATATATATATATATATATATATATATATATATATATATATATATATATATATATATATATATATATATATATATATATATATATATTGTGTGTGTGTGTGTAAGCATTTTGTTTGAAGCAGAAGGTAGGTTTGAAGATATAGATGAGATATTTTACATTTTTAAATTAATTTTAATATCCATTCCAGCAAAGCATAATTATTTATACACCGAGATGCGGACAAGACACGTCCGTTACAGTGCGGCTCAAAAGCGGAAGTCGAAAAAGAACGCAATAATGTATCCTTCTTCTGATATAACCTGAGATTTTGACAGGGAAAATATTTCTTCATAGTGCTACTATATTAATAAGATTCTAATGGGGATTTCTGTCGCATGTCAATCACAAGTAAGGGAATCACAGGGATCTTTTAAAAAGAATGTGCTTACTAGACATTTTCCTATCCCTTCAAGCGGAGCGTGAGAATGTGTCGGCGTTTAGCCGATTCAGCAATTTTATAAAGCTTCTCTTGAATTAATTAAAGTGAACGTGGAATTGGATCAAGAAATAAGAGAACGAACTTACTAAGAGCTAAATTAAGATAACACTTTTGAAATTAGAGTCAAAATATCATCACACACACACACACACACACACACACACACACACACACACACACACACACACACACACACACACACACACACACACACACACACACACACACACACACACACACACACACACAAATAACTTTCACAAAAATGTGGAAGGAAAGAGTGAAGTGTTTTCTTGATATTATGCGATTTATAGCTATAATTTATTCATTAGGTGATCGGAAGAATAGGGAAGTTTAGTTTTTTGCTAATAATTTTTCTAGAAGGAATGTAACATAAATTTTAATAATAATAATAATGAATTATTTTTTGGTTTATTCAGAAAATAAATTGTTTTTCTTTCCACTGTTTCGCTTTGAAAATCTAGTGGAATATTCAGAATCCTGATTAATATGGTATCAGTTTTTATACTCTTACACCAATCATATATAATCAATTATAATGACTCAAACTGTTCATCATATTAATGAAACGATATAAATGGAATTAAAAAAAAACATTTCAAAATTCATTTTTTAATGACTTGTTTCAAATTTTTGACAAGAATTATTGCAAAAGAATGTAGAAATAAAATATTACTCGCAATTAAGAAAATTAAGTACTAAAAATGGTTCAAGTATTTTTATTTTTAATTAAATCCTGTTAGGAAATGTGTGCGCGTTACAAATATCTAAAAATGTAATTTATATCTCAACATATCATTAAATAGTACATATTCCATAAAGAATTTGTGAATGGACATATATTTAAAAGTTACTAAATCAAAGAAAAATGAATTCTTATAATTATAATAAGTCTTCTCTGTAACCAAAAAAGGATATTGTTTATTAATACATAATATAATACATAATACACATATATAATGCACAATACACATATATAATATATAATGCACATATATAATACATAATGCACATATATAATATATAATACACATATATTTAAAAAACACATATCTATTTTTCTATCGTGTTGTCATTTTTAGCCATTTATACCGATGATATTTAAATCACGTAAGAAGTTTTAACTATATGTAATAGTTAATAAAAAAATAAATAAGAACTTTTGAAAGTTTAGCGCAATTACGTGTAAAATATACATCTACTTATGTTATTACGCTAAAGTCGTACTTAATTTATTCATCAAATCATAAAACATGAGCATTCTAATGAGCATATGAAGGTGAGGTTTTAATGATGGCTTATTCCGTTTTATTAAGTACTTGTCAATTAATCTCCTCCAAGGTCACAGTGAATATTTAAAATCCATTGTGAATGCATGACACACACAATTTTGTAAAATTTCATACCATATATATCATAAATATTTTGTGCTGCATGTAATAAATAGATAATTTTTGTTACACTTTCTATAACTATGAGTTTTTGTTACGATTTATTTATGATCATATATAATTTTTTCAGCATTTGTTTCAATCACTTTTCTAGGTAGATACACAATATATTGGTGTGTCTAACAAACAATTGATAATTAGAAATATTATTACTAATAATGAATTATTACAATAGTAATACTTATTATTTACAAAGCTGAGCTATTATCTAAGAAATAATTTGGATGTTCCATTTTTGTTATTGCAGGGCTAAATCGTAAAGACTCATTAAAATCGCGAAGTTGAATGCTTTAATTGTTGCAATATTTTCTTGACAACTAAATTTGAGAGGAAGTATAAAAAAAAAAAAAAACACCATAGAAATTCTTCTAATTTTTCTGCCGTAATATTTCTTAAATATTCGATTGTTCTTTCTTTAACCTGAACGTTTTGAAACTTTTTGTCTGGTTTAAATGGATCAGAAATAGCTTCCATATTACGTCTAGTCGCTTATGGTTTTAATTACCGGCAGTTACGATCAGTTTGCGTGTCCAGTTCTCATTATTTTACTTGTCAAAAGTTCGAAAATATGAATTGCTGTTCTTAATAAAAACAGAATTTGTCCTGCTCAGAATTTTTCTCCGATATTATTATGAAATAGAATATTTTTATAACAAAGGTTAAAGTTCATTGCACAAAGAATTTAAATTTGTGCTGGAATAAAAATTATTCTGCTGAGTTTATACAAGAACTACTGCTTTCTTTGTAAACATTTATAATGAGCTATAATTCAGACAAGTTAAACTGATATTTTTACTTTTTTAAATTCGAAGAAAATATTGTAGGATCGTTAAGAAAAATTTAGTATTTAGATTTTATTGAACTCTAGTTTTAGAAGCCTCTCTGATAAAAACGGAATAATGTTTGCCTGTCTGTTTTTTCGATTTTATGTGAATATGATAATTTAAATTCACAAGCAATCAGATGAATATAAATTCGACATGTACTTTTTATAATTATAATTGCAAATGCATATCAAAGTTTGAAAAAAATAAGTCGAAAATATATCTTTAAAAAAATTTTTTTTTAATAGAGATGTCAAAAGAATAACTATAAGTGCTACAAGTTAAGTGCTATAATTTAAAACTGATACATGCACAAATTTTGAATTTAAGGAGACAATGCCTCTCCTCCCCCCAAAAACAGGCATTTGATTCTCTCCACTATTTTGTGAGTCTGCATATAATTGTTCCATATTGCGGACAAATAAGACAAAATAAAAAAAGAGGCACTTCAATTAGTTTTATTTAGGTTTAATCAAATAAAAATATCGCGACAATTTGTAATCTTTAACAGATATAGAAATTGATGAAAAACAAATTCATTTAACGGAAGTAAGTGTCAGTAACTAAAGAATGAGCAAGATAAAAAAAAGTAAAAGATATTCTAAAACGTTCAAATTTATCTAGAGCTTTTTCAATACTTCCTAAATGTAAAAAAAAAGAAAAAAAAATCAATCGAAGAAGATTATTACATCACCGACCAATCAGAGTCAATTTCATATAATTGAAATTATACATTGCAATCGCATAGCTTATGCTTACAAGATGTCGATGTCGGTTCAAACATACGTCAAATTTCTTTCTGTTTCAAAGGGATTATAGGTGGATTTTTTTCAGCATGATCATATGGATAAATAAAAAGAATATCTCTAAATCTTAAACGATTGATTGATTCGCTGAAGCACAGTCAATCAGATCTTATCTAAGTCGTTGCTGTTCCATCACATAAGATGTACTATTACAGGCCTCCTCTTGGTGTGGAAACCTCACTTGGAGGTATTTTCCATCATCAGTAGTGGGGTGGTTATCCAGAAGGACCACTATTAATTTTTCAAGAGAGTTCGGTATCTTCTTACTTGTATAGCAGTTTCTCAACTGGAAGCTATTATATAAGTAAGTGCTGGTGAAGATCTGGCATAAATAATAAGATAGCTTACTTGTGTAACGACCGTGATGTTTCAGCATTTATAGCATCAATTTATGACCATATGGCACAAATAAGACGTTACTGACCAATTTAATTTTTGATTAGGTTAAATAAACATAAGATGTTGCATAAATTTAACATATAATAAGCATAAGCATAAGATATATAATAAGCATAAGGGAGTTCGGTATCTTTTTACTTGTATAGCAGTTTCTCAACTGGAAGCTATTATATAAGTAAGTGCTGATGAAGATCTGGCCTGATCTGGCATAAATAATAAGCTTATTTGTGTAACGGCCGTGATGTTTCAGCATTTATAGCATCAATTTATGACCATATGGCACAAATAAGACGTTACTGACCAATTTAATTTTTGATTAGGTTAAATAAGCATAACATATAATAAGCATAAGATGTTGCATAAATTTAACATATTATAAACATAAGGTGCTGCGTAAGTATAACATATAATAAGCATAAGATGTTGCAAAAACATAACATAAGTAACATGCTGTTATATAATATTCGTATTTATAATTGACATGTGAATATGACTTGAAATGATTTGGCTCCTTGTAGACTCTAGAATATAATACATACATATAAAGAAAATTCCTGCAAATCGTTGTATATTTTTGAATAAGAAGAAATATTCCATAGATAAAAAAAAATTTAAATGCTGTGATCATACCTGATTCCACAAAGGCTTAATAGCATGAAATGTCTTTTACCGGTGGGATTTATTTTCTATTTTATTTCATTTCGTAGCATTTTCATTACAAAGAACTGAGAAGAAACACAGAATAATTTCCTGTAACCTCGTTCTTCAGCATTTTCTCATCTCACATGCCGCTGAAGAACTGTATTTAAATGAATTTATGAGTTTTCTTTTCGAGATTCAGGTAGACTACTGCGTGACAAACTTCTTCTTTGACCCCCTTTTTATATGAAAATGGGAAAATTAACTATAAAACACAACACACGGGGTTCTGTTTTTATAGTTGGAGAACTTTTTGAGAATGCAAAGTAAGTTAATGGGTATTTTCATATGACTCATCTTTGAATTAAACAGTAACAATGTATTTCGTGTTACACGGAAGCCTGTAAGTTATAATTTATCTAGAAATACAGCTATGTTTCTTGCTATTTAAGTAAATGACAACATTCTTTGTAATTGAAATTTCAGAACTGTACCCATGTACAAGATGAGATATATATTTTTGTGTGCAATGAATTTTTCTGAAGTTATCAAATAATTTAATTCTTTATGCTTAATTCGAAATATTATAATTTAAAAATACTCGGATTTCTAAATGCTACAAATAAGTAGGATTAAAATGGTATTCCATAAATTTTAGTCTCGCATAATTATATCTGAATTAAATAATTTCAAAACAGAGAAGCATTGTTTTAAAAAGCCTAAACTTTTTAAAGCAATTATTTAAATAATGGTATAAAAAATATTTCCCTAAATAAACATTTACTATAAATATTACATGTATAATTCGAAAGTGACAGATTTTCTGATTAAGAATCAATGAAAAGGGTAATTCAAAGTATTATTTTGTCAGTTATTCCTCATGGCTTTGTTCCAGAATGTTCTGCATAGCTATAAATTCATAATAAAAAACATATTGAAAAAGTCGTGTAAAATTTAAAAGCACTGACTGTTTATTTGAATCTTATAAATTCTAATGCACTTAATTAAGTTAAAGTCTGTACTACAAAGCATTATACTTGAAACCTGGCATAATTGAACCAGCCGACTTCGAAGACATGTGATTATTTTGAGTGATCAGGATTCAGGGACTGCATTTGTTGGAGATTATGGTTGAGTCCTTATTGTCATCACCGGCCAAGGTACAATCTCTTCCGTAGGAGGCACTTCCCGCAGAAAGTGATTCGACCCTCAAACCATTACTATACCCATCAGGATGGCGAAAACCAACCACCATACTGGAAGCTTCCCATTTTTAAAAATAAGGTGTCCCACCCCAGTTGGGCTAAGACTGGAAGAAAGTATATTATAGAATTTGAACGACAATTTTTCTTAATTTCAAGTTGAAACGATTAAGAGAAATTGCATCTGATTGACATTTTTTTCAGCCCTTGTAAAATGACCGTTTAGATGATTCTTCACTGCTTTTCAGAAGAAAAAAAATCTTTATTTTTTTTTCTCTTTCAAAAAGCTTTGTTGGCGTAGTGATAGACATTCGACTTTGGGGTAGAAAAATTATAAATAGAGAGAGAAAAAAAAGGTAGAAAATTGGGGAATTTATTTCTGCTATAGATCCTCATACACAGATGCGGTTCTGATATTTGCTAAACCTACCAACATGAGTCAAATGTTCTTTTACCGACGTGTTTTGGAAGTTTAGAAAGTTAAGTGATAATATAGGCTCAATCATTAAAAGTTAACTAAAAGACAAGTCTTGAAATGACCCACGAAAATTTTCTAAAGGGAACAGTTAAATTAGTAAATAACTCGGCTTATTTCAATGCAAATATATAATCTTTCTATTTATAAAATAGAAAATTATATCAAAGAAACCTTATTCTCATTTATATGCAATTCTTCTTTAAAAGGAATTATCTATGATATTTCCGAGAAGGGGTAAATATAAGAATATTTTATGCCATTTAGTATAATATATGTATCATATTCATGTTATTATGTTGACTACTTTTTCAGGAACGAGGTAGATACAATTGAAAGTGTAATAAATTTAAAATGTGTCCAAACACAAAAAAAGACACATTTTTCCTGTAAACGTGTTGAGATGACTATGCATTTTTAATTCACAACGTAAACATTTGATTATAAACAATTATGACCTATTTTGATTTTATTGTTGCGTTTTAAAACCTCCTGAGTTCGAAAAACACATTTTTGGAAAATGTCCGTCTGCCTGACTGTGTTTCTCTGATAAAGCTAACTCAAAAACGTCTTGAGCAGGATGTCTGAAATACGGTATACGGTCTGCACCAACTGCGCGGAATAATTTTTCAAATTTCGAATAACTTTTCTTCAGGAAAAGTTCGGGTATCCGGATGTTCGAATATACGTTAAAACGATAACTACAAAACTAGGTAGATAGATTTAACATCTCTAGTGTAAACACCTGTCACATTTTGAGCCAAATACAGTAAAATATTGATTCTCTGTACTTTCAGAAACATGTAAACGCGATAATTAAAAAACGCAATGACTTAATTGTATGAAATTTGATACAGGAATTTGTGATTACAAGTTTAATTTTGTAGTAAATTTTTGTCTCAGTCGGTTGAGATAAACGTGTCTAAAGCATAAGTTCGATTTTTGGATACTATTAACCGCACGCCAGAGATTAATTGCCAAAGAAAATTCGCCAATAATATCTCGATAGATTCAGTGAAAATGCTAAATTTTCGCCAAAAAAATATTTTGTACTTATGGTACAGTAATGCTTTGTTAGGCGTTTTCTGACAAGACAAATTTATTAGAATGTATGCAAGAAAGTTTTGGGGTGGCCAATCACACTGGTTAACTCATATAGTTTAAATGAAGATCATTCGGATTGAAGAGATGAGAAAGTGCTATTTAGAATCCTTGAGTCATTGCCAAAACTCTTTACCTAACAGAAATTCATAAGATTAAGCGAAAAGTGTCATTGCATTATTTGAAATTAAGTTAATTTATAAATCAATATTCACATTATAAATCTATTGATTTTTTTAAAATATGATTTTGCATGTTTCATTTTTTATTATTCATTTTTTAAAAATTTAAATTTTTAATCTTGTTAAATTTTTTGTTAAGATATTCCAATATTTATCAAGATCATATGTACTTTTATAAAATGTTCTTCTTTAAATTAGCGTAATACATACTTCACATATTTGTAAATTTTGTACTTTTACGGGTGAAAGTTTTTAAGAGTATTATATTTCCAATGAATTTCTGAGATACATTTTATTCAAATTTTTGACTTTTTCAGACTGAAACATGAAAATAATTACTTACAAACACATTTTAGTTTAATGAAAAAATAGTAAAGGCTATTATTTATATAGTGATTTTTAATCGCTATTTGTTAGTTATAATAATATTATTCATAATTTTATTGATAAAATCTAAATCAATGATTTTATAGATTAGAAAAATTAAAATATGAAAATACAGTTGTATGTCTACGGTAGCAAAATTATATTATTACAAATAAATTAGCATTTATTTTAGCAAACTAAACTTTTTTTAGGGTACTATCTCCTAGAATTAATACAAATTCGCATGTATTTAATTCACAAATTCACATTATTTAATTTTTAATTTTCTTGCTTAAAAAGTACTAGTTTTAAAATAAATTCTCCGTAGATATTACTTGTCCCTTTAAAATTTGACAAATATTTGAATTTAATTCAAAATACCTTTTTTTATTTGAAGAAACCGTGCAAATTGATAGATTTCATGTCCACGATGATTCAAAAACTTCTTGTTTCTCAATGAAAAATATTTTGTTGTTCAAATCGTTACTAATCATTAATTCCAATAACATTATTTATTTAAAAAATTAGAAAAAATATTGTTATCCCTATTTAGTAATTAAACCATTTCATTTCCTTTTGGATATCGAATTTATAACTCTAGAAAATATTTTATTCATCATGGCTTTATCTATTTTCTAATCAACGGTTCGTTATCGAAATAAAATTCCAAAACCCGAGAGTAAATGAATTTGATTACTAATGTTTTGAACAGCGTGCTTTTTTATTCAAATTTAGTTGTTACTCTCTTCAGTGTCCGGAAAATTTCATCCATAATTGACAAAAGCAGCCCAAATGCCTATATTTCATGGAAAACATTCACTTATTTCGTTACTTTCATTTTTGAGGCAATTCGAAACATTTTAACTGCGTTTTGTAACAATACATTGCTAGGGAAACTTGGCAACGACAATGTCACTGTAGGTCGATTGGGAATTGTTGAACCCAAAATTAGCATTCTGTTTCTTTCTCTGGCTGAAATAAATGCATATATGTCTACAATAGTGAAATGTAGAAGATTCCGAAAAATTGCCCATAATTGCTACTTAGGTGTTTATAAAAATAGATTTGCAGGAAAGTGGATTGAAAAATAACTGCCTTCGAAAAGCGATATTTTAATTTCGCTTGCCTTAATAAAATCAGTACAATTATTGTGACAGATTTAGAAATGAATTCATTTAACGTGTTATTGTTTTTATTTTCAAATACACAAAGATGAAACAACACAATCAAATCGAGACCTTTATAAATTTCTTCATTTTAGAGCTCCTTACTTATGAAAAGAATCATTTTTACTTTCTGGTATACGAAGACGCAGAATTACAATTTTAATTAAAGACCACACACTAAATTTCATTTATTTAAACCATTGCGTTTTTAAATTATAAGTCTTATAGTCATGCGACCAATCGGCAGAGGGTCAACCTTTTCACAGATTTGGTATAAAATTTGGATCTGTACTTTAGATACAAATAGAATACCAAATTTGTTAGTTTTCATGCTCAATTTTATTTAGGCAACCATCAAGCCAAATTTCATAAAAGTAGTTTCTTTAAAATTCAGTGGAAATCTACAAATTTAATGTGACGACAACATACCAAATTTCATCCACCCGCTTTAAAGCATCATTGTATTCACAGACAGAGCGAAAGAAAGACAGGTATAAAGTTTCAAGTTGGAATGTTTTTTTCGATAGCAGTTTTTTCTCTTTAGATCTCTCGTTTATGATAAAGTGAGAATACGGGTTAAGATTTTTTATTTGAAAGCATCAAATAGTCTTTATATCTTGATGAAAGACAAATTTTCATTTTATATTACAGATTTATTTAACTTTTTATTATTTATTTTTCAAAGACTTCCATAATTTCCCATTATTTTTATCATTTTTCGCTCCTCTAATAGTGAAACCTAAATCTGAGGATTATATGGCTATGATCTTAGTCAAGAAATTTTACTCTTTAAAAATGGAAATTAGCATAAGTTCATCAAGTAATATTCATCAAGAAACTTTAATTTAATATTACGTTGCTAAATTTTCCCTTTAGTGTCATTTGTAAACTTGATTCCAACTCTCAAGTTATTTAGAAATTAAAGAAAAAAAATATCTTGCAAATTTTTGCAATGGTTTTAAAGAATAAGTTTGAAAACAATCTAAAAAATAAATTTCAATCTAAATCTTGAAAGCCTTTTTACTTTTAGGTAAACGCACGTAAAACGAAACAAAATAGAATAAACTTTAACTTCTCCAGTATTGCCGTTGCCTATGAGATATAAAAAAAACTACACATTCTGAAATTTTCACGACTTTAATTCAAATTTTTCAATATTTCAAAATAATATTAAATAAAAAAATGAAGTTTTTTATTCATTGCAGTGTACTTTCAAATGTCTCCAATAGGAAATTACAGTTTGAACAAAACAATAATAATAATCTTAATATTTTCTATATTTTTAAATATTTTTATGTGATTATTCCAAAAATAATAATTCAATTTTGGTTTCAGGAAAAGAGTTAAAAGTTTTAAATTTATTTTATGATAAACGAAACTCAGCAAAATTTATTGGTTAAAATCTTTGATTAATTTTGACTTCCTGATAGTACATTGAAGCAAAAAAATGTTAAGTAAGAAACATTATATCATTAGCTTTATAAAGCAAAGAACTCTTACAGGTAACTACTTAAAAGATTCATTTTAAATTATTTATAAATTATATAATGAAAATAATATACTTTGAAGCTATTTTTTTTCAAAGGATGTGTATATGCGTGTCCACTTTGTCCTTAATGTACAAAAGGACACATTTTACGATATTATACAAGTCATTATATTTATTTACGTCCTAGGATAATGATTCCATTTCGAACAAAAGTTGTAGATTTAAGTGCGGTTCCTGCAAAATCTTAAAAGAAATGAACTTTTATAGAAATTGGTTTTTAACTACATTCGTGTCGATATACACGCAATGAAGCATTTTATATCGCAACACAAACGACTGAGGGAGTAATTTGTCTCAATGGAGCAAATGATATCTGTTTCTGTTTCAAGGACGCGAATTGATAGAAGTCTTTGATAGACAGTGAAATTGGCCTGAATAAGTATAAATCTGTTTTGTAAGGAATGGAAGTTACTTAAATGACTTTTTTTATCCCCTCGTATACCAAGTACAAAAAAGTGAAAGTATTATATTCTTTATAAAATTCGACCTCGAGATATCGATAAATTTCTACATTTTAGACACCTTAAGCTCGAAACTTTCATTTAAAAAATTTGATTGTCTATCTCTAAACATTTTAAATCAAAAATGGAACAAACTAAATAAATTGGAATTACTCCGATCGGAGAGAAAAGTGAAAAAATATTGATTCCTTTAAATATATTGCGAAATACTACAAGAAATTTGAGAGAGAAACAGTCTGCCTAATTTAGAAGGCTTTCACTAAATGTGGATGCATTAAAGTATTAAGCATTAAAACCATAACAATAATAGCCAAAAAGGAGTTTCACACATTTTATATTAAGTCATCATTATTATATTTGATATTTTATTTCATGATAAACGTATCTTCTTAATTATTTCTTGATTTTAAGCATTTCACATTTAGAATACTTGGTACCATAGGTACTTTCTGAAACTAAAATGACTTAAAACCTTTTTCAACTTTCTGGAACTAAAATTCTAATTAATTTTAATATAACGATGTAAAATCTCAAGAAAAAATTAAATAAGTTCCTTAAATACAATCAAATAATTTCCTTCTCTAAAATTTGTTGAGTATTATTTTTATAAATAAAATAGTAGCAACAGTTTATTTTCATTTATTTTTATTTCGACCATGAGCTACTTCATGATTGTTGATAGCTAGGAAAAATTTAATTTGAAGTAGAAAATGAATTTCAGATGCATAATTCGATTAATATTTAATTTGCTAAACATTTTAGGCTTAAATATTTATTTAAATATTGTATAATTTTAATATTAAACAAGTTAATGCTTCATCAGATTTTAACATTGTACTCTTTATATTTTATTCAGCAAAAAATAAGCTGTTAACAGAAGAAAGAATTTAAAAAAATCGTTTGGTAATCGAGAAAAATATTTTTATATGTGATAAAATGTACTCATTTAAAATTAATTATTAAATTACTTAATTTGCTTAAAATATTACTATTATTAAAACCGAAAGTATTATTGGATCATACTCAGTTCTAAAAACTTTTCCTTTAGAAAACGTTCTGGTTTCTGATTCTGTTATATCCTCATATTCTTATTTCAATTTCCTCATATTCTTATTTAAAAGAAAAGT
Organism: Argiope bruennichi; assembly: GCF_947563725.1. Classification (NCBI taxonomy): domain Eukaryota; kingdom Metazoa; phylum Arthropoda; class Arachnida; order Araneae; family Araneidae; genus Argiope; species Argiope bruennichi. The sequence continues at coordinate 127,291,322 of NC_079151.1, read as the reverse complement.
TTTTAATTATAATTTTATAAATGAAAATTCAATTAAAATACTAATAAAAATATGGAGAAAAGGACAATAAAATAGTATCTTTTTTCTCCTAGCTTAACACTTCATAATTTACTGAAAACTTAAAAATAAAAATAAACTTAATACAAGAATAAAATTCAAAAGTAGATAATATAAAAATCGTAAAGCAGTAAAAGAATGTAAAAAGGGATTTAAAAATATTTTTCATTGAGAAAGTTAGAAATGTATATTTTAAATATGAAAGTTAAAAAAAAATGAGTGCAAAATTTTTCGACTATATTAGTTATACGATGGCACGTGGAAGGATAATTTAATTTGGAGGGAAAATAAAAGCTTCAATGCAAATATAAATGAAATAATAACTTTCTGTCAGACTGCTGACAGTGAAAAAAAAAACAACCACTGCGGTTTTCAACCATAGCAATTATAGCCAAAAGTAATGAATTCCTGGATAATACGGAATAGAGATAAATAAATAATTGAGAATTCTACTAGGAAGTAGACGTGGTTTGGCGATTTTTTCTGCGCAGAGGACGTTGCGCATGTCGATTCGGCGAGAGTTCGGTTCAGAGTTTCTTCTCTTCTAAGTTGGTGCATATCTTCTTTTCTGTCCTGCATGGAATTCTGAATCTCCTTTTTGGATATCGGGATTTGGATTCTTTGATAATAAATGGGATAAACGAATCGTCTTATCGTATCTTGTAAGTAACTTGAATATTTTTGAGTATCTTTATTTTTTTTGTATTGGAGTCTTTACAGTTTTCATGTATCTAATCATAAAGAGTTATTGTTTATCTTATAATTCGTGTTGACTTGTCACGTGGAGAATTACTTATGTTGCCTATTTATAAAGAAAAACGAAAGTCTATTGTTATACTTTTGATTAACTGTATCATTACTTTTAAATTTCATCAACGTTTTTGTATATTTTGAAGTAAAAATGTCAATGTTTTGGGAAAAGATATTTTGAAATTTATTTGTTGTACCGGAGAATATTCTTTCAGATATAGTAGAAACTAAATAGTGATTGTTTAGGAAAGTTCTAGTCTATATACAGTGACAACTACATAAGAAAGAAATATAGTTTTATTCTGATAATAGTGAATAAATACATTTTTATTTATAAGTTTACTTTCTTTTATATACCCAACATTTTTTGACGTATGTACCTTTGATATTAAAGAATCGAGAATAATTTTAGAAAAAAAAATTTTGCTTTTAACATGAATTAATTCATTTCGAATATTCAAATATATTTATGGACTAAATAGTTCATTAATAACTTCCGAAATAACAATTATTTTGATAAGTGACATGAAAAAGATATTTTCATAAAAAATTACTTAGTAGCTTCTATCAAAAACTACTTACAATAAAAGAGTTTAATATATATTTTTAATGGAATTACTGTATTTTAATGGAAGAATATAAAAACCTTTTACCTTGAAATGACAGCAACTATAAATGGAAGTTTTAAATATAAGTTATTTATTTAGTCGTTATTAAATTATTAAAATAATAATTTGAAGCCTGATGTGTTTTTATATAGTTTTGAATTCTTTACTATATTAGGAAACTAATTTAGCGTTATATTAAATTCTTTATATGATAATTTTAAAGTTTATTTTATTAATTTATAAAAAATCATTGTTATTTAATATAATTAGTTTATAGTTTGCTTATATCAGTAAATACTTTATGGAATATAAAAGTATTTTATTACAAATGACATTATTAGGTAGTTATAACTCTTTAAATATATTTTAATTATATTAGAGGAATAAATTATTAGTCCACAAGTTTAATAGTCCAATTATCAACATTTAATAAAAAAAACCCCATTGTTATACAAAAGTATTAAAAAGAAATATAAAGATGTATATCATATTCTTGGATTATTTGAAACACATTTTCTTCAAAGCATCTGTTTAAGAAATTTCCAATAATTTATTATATTATTTTAAACGAAATGAAAAGTTTTAAGTCTTTGTAACAGATTTAGTAAAAAATATTCAAAATATTTAAATTCTATTTAAAAACATAACTAACTACTTATCAATATATTTTAACATTTTAAACTAAAAAAATCTACACTTCTGTAATCAAACCTAACACGGGTACAGAAATTTGAATTTCATTTTCAAGTCTAATCAAGGGCGATTTACAGTAGTTCTGATCCTTCTTCTAGTAGCTCGGATCTTCCTCCAGGAGACAAATAAACTATTCATATTTTCATAAAGGCAAATAAACTATTCATAAATAACTGTTCATATTTTCATCACTTAATCAATCTTTTAATCTAAGAGTGAAACTTTTTAGGCTTAAAATGCTAGTGAACCAAAAATATTTTATAAATAGTTTGACAGGACCAGAGAATTGCATAAGAAAGAATTTGCAGTTTTTCATCATCATAGTTTTTCCAAATGGAAATATATAGCTATCTTTAATAGTGAAGAAATTGTGTACTGGACACAATTAAAATGGATCAAATATCTGTATTTGTAAGTGAATAATAAGCCTTTATACGAGTGTTTTTTTAAAAAAAAACTTACAATATTTAAAATGTCTTATCTTTATTAAATTCTATTTCATGAGTTATAGCCAAGTTTTATTCTGAATAAAAGTAAATATATGTCTGATGTTCTTTTTACTTTAAGATAAATAAATTTATACATAATTTGTATTTTTAAAAGGCAAAAAAAAAAAAATTGAATATTGAATTGAGTATTGAAAATAATAATTCTGTTTTAAAATATGGGTAATTACTTCTGCTAATAAAGATGAATTAGCGTGTGGATTTGTGTTTTGTTAGCACTCTTATTTGACTAGAGAAATCTATTTGGCAGATTCTAGACCTCGTAAGAATGTGCACCTTAAAGAGATTTTTTGAAATTTTAGTTAATTGAAAATAAAGCCGGATAAATTCCTATAACATTATTTTAAGGATATATTTTATATATCGTTTCAAATTTTTAAAATTTTTTTTATAATAGTACTAGTTTAATAGTTGCGCACATTTATCTAAAGTTGGGCATTTTTTTAAAAAAATATATTTTTATTTTCACCAATAGATTGCATTACAGCCATGGAATTAAAAAAAATTCATTGTTTCTTTTAATATTTAATTACGTGGTTTTCCTTGAAAGCTAAAGAAGAAGGAATTTGTTTAATATTTGTGGAGTTGACAAGTCGATCAAAATAGTAATGTTACAGTACCGAGATATTTAGAAAGTGCATGAAATGGAAAATGCAAGTTTTAATAGAGATATTATGTCGTGGGATTGTTCACCATTAGATAGGTTCATGTACACAACGAAGGGAACATGTGTAAAACTATTAAAACAACACATCTTTAATGCCATAATTTGATACTTTTAAATCTGATTCTCAAAAATGATTTTGTCTAAGAAATTTAATGGAAATTAATTTATATCAATTATGTATTAATTTAGAAGGAAAGCAATAGACGCGGAGTATTGGTGTAAATGAAAGGCAAGTATGATATAAGAATCTAGTAAGTTAAATCCAGTGGTTAAATTTTCTGGGTCTTTTTTTATGTATTTATTTTTGAAAAATACAAACTATTTGCTCGTTTAAAATAACTGATATTTGAAATGGAATAAGCCACGTATTTCTGACATTTTTAAAAACATTTTTGCAATAATGAATTTTAAAATTATGAATTCGGAATTGATTTGATAACAATAACTTTCAATATTATATATGTCATTCTTTTCTCAGTATGACTTAAGAAAATACATATCTAAATGCACCCATTCTTGTTTTTTTTTGTTTTTTTTTAATTTTATTCTACAAGAAGAAAGTTATGCTATAAGATGTCAAAGAATAGAGTTCTTAGACAAATAAAAGCAGCTGAGATTGATAAGCCTAATAATTAAGAGGCTTAGTAATGCATGCATATTATCAATTTTTCTTGCAATTGAAATCTAGAAGATTATAATTAAAGTCAATTAAATTCATTAACATAGATATTTTTTTAAAAAAATTTCTTCTTAAAATAGGAAAATGACAGAATATTTATAACCATTTCTCTCTCCTTTTACCTTTTTAAAATTTCATCTATTTTCTTTGTAAAAATAATTATGAGTTTTATTAGGTGTTTTCTTAGCTATCAAGTGTAAGAATAACAATAATGATATATTTTTCTGGTTGTCAATTTCAGCTCTATTGCCAATAGAGAAGCTACTTTACTATAAATACAAACATTTTAGACATATTAATTCTGAGGAATTCTGTATAACATAATTAAGGGTATAATTAAATTTTTTTAAACCTAAAATAAGCACCAAAACAACACGTGATTAAAATTTAAAGAATGAAAAAAGCGAGATTATTAACAAGCGTTTTTTTAACTAATCTGTATTTCTTTAAACACTGAAACAAAATTGAGGCAACAAGAATCTTCTAATATTAAAATATTTTAAACCTATCAACAAATTAACTAAAATATTTTTTTAAATTCGTATAGAAATCTTTCAAATGGAAAAATGAAATGAAGTAATCAAAGCATTTCTTTGCTTACCGATATTACGTTACGTACTGAATTGACTTCACATTTGTCTTTAAAATAATGTTTAGCTATTTGTATGTTATATATAATGGAATTCAAGAAAGTAGTATAAATTTCAAATTCTTAACTATACATTTAGGCACTATATATTCATTCGAATGAGATAAAGTCAGTAAATATTTCATATTAATAGGATGAATCTAAGTTTTAATCTTTAACAAGGCTTGAAATAAATGAAAATGATTATCCGATTTTGAATAAACTATCCCGGTTAATCTTATCTTCTCTTTATATTAATTCCTATTTAGATTTAAGTGTTTTTAAATTAAATTGATTTAAGAAAGTGACTTCTGAAGAAACTGATCTTCATATTTACATAAAATATGGATAACATTTTAGTCAACAATAATTTATGATAAAAATTCCTTTTTATATTGTTAGTTCAAGACAACCTCTGTTAGTTTTGGATTTTTGAGTTCTTATCTCGGCTTAATTCATGCCTTTAGTAACTCGTGAATGGAATAAATTTGTGAACAGAGCTTTAAAAAAATCAGAACTCTCTAGTTTAAAACATAATTTAATACATTTTTCAAGAAAATCTGGAATCCTTATCACATTAAAATTCCAAAACAATGACAAAAATTATTATTATCTTATTAAAATGTCAACAGTTATCATATTTATTTGAGTTCAAAATTATGTTGATAATGTCATATCATCGTAAATTATTTCTTTAGTTTTTAATATATTTTTCGGCTTTTATTCTGAATTTAATTTAAGATTATTTTAAGGTGTGATATAAACATTATTTAATACCAAATGACAAAATGATGATGCTTATAGAATATTTATCATCAATTAATCATAACTATCGAATGCTAAATTTTAATATCAGGGTCAATTTGATCAATTTAAAAATAAAATATATAAACATTTTTTTAATTATTTATTATTTGCAGTTTGATTGTTTTTTCGCCAGTTCTGTGCATAAGCATCACTGTGTGTCACAAAAGAGGTAATAGATAATTTTATCATAAAAGCCACTCTGATCAATACAAAAATAAAAATATATAAATATTAAGGATTAATTTTTTTATTATTATTTACAGATTGATTGTTTTTTTCATCAATGCTGAGCAAAAGTATTATTAAGAAAAGAAGTAATCGGTAAATTTATCATCAGAACCTATTCATTACAAAAATAAAAAATACATAAACATTAATGATTCATTTTTATTATTATTTACTGATTGATTGTTTTTTCATCAATGCTGAGCATAAGTATTATTAAGAAAAGAAGTAATCGGTAACTTTATCATCAGAACCTATTCATTACAAAAATAAAAAATACATAAACATTAATGATTCATTTTTAATATTATTTACTGATTGATTGTTTTTTCATCAATGCTGAGCATAAGTATTATTAAGAAAAGAAGTAATCGGTAACTTTATCATCAGAACCTATTCATTACAAAAATAAAAAATACATAAACATTATTGATTCATTTTTATTATTATTTACTCATTGATTTTTTTTCATCAATGCTGAGCAAAAGCATCATTAACAAAACACGTAATTGGTAGTTTTGTCATCAGGCCCAATTTGATCGATACAAAAATAAAATTACATAAACATTAAGGATTTTTTTTATTATTTACAGATTGATGGTTTTTTCATCAATGCTAAGCATAAGTACCATTAAGTTCACAAAAGAGATAATCGGATCAGATACTAAATGCATCGGTTTAACCTAATCAATGCAGAAGTCCCATTCACTCTCGTTATATGGAAAGGGCACTCGTTTCCCAAGAGCAAGGATACGCTTTACTGATTTGATAATAAAAGTGAATCGGCTATGGCAGGAAATGGATTTCGAATTTATTCCATTGCAGGACACACACCTGCTGGAGATTGAGGAAGTACTTTCCAGCCTAATAAATGTTTAATGTTGACCACACGTCAAAGAGGATCTCATCGATCGTACGCTGTTCCACTTTTATCTATGTCCCTACAGAAGATCTCATTCGTATGAGATAAATTGGATTTTATGTTTTAATCTAAAAATCATAAGATGTTTATTGAAAATGTATAGGTCTACGTTAAAAAGTAGATTTTTTTTGCGAAATTATGATTTTTTTGTTTAATGTTCTTAATATTTAAACAGGTTTCTTTATAAAACCTTTAGATTTTTTTTCTGTCTATTTTCTAGGAAGTTACACTGATTTTTATTCATGCGTTTATATATTTTTTAATGCTATTTTTCGTTTTTAAGTGCTATTTTTCTCAAATTCTAATCTTTGGCAGAATTTTCTTACGAAAAATCTCATAAATTAAAATGTATATTGTAATGCATATTTTTTGTTTAAATTTGATATAATAATTTCTGAAACCTTCTGTAGTTCATGAGCTGGATAATAAGAAATCTATTTGATTGATGTAAATGGCGCCAGAACTTCCATTAAATGAATCTAAATGTAATCGGGCCATTCTAATTCTATTATGTGGTTTTAATTATTTAGGATCTACATCTAATATCTATTTCTAGCTTTCAATGAATCGAAGATATCATAAAACATAGAATAACATTTATTGACGAACACGAACACAAAGATACATCGTTCTACGTTACATCTCTTATTAGACATTACAAATTCTGAATCGCAAAGTATAAAAAAGAAGAGTATCAAAGTTCAACAGAAACTGCGCATGCGCCGGTTTCCTGATGCCTACAGCTGGAATAGGGGAAAGGCGTCTCTAAGACGGAACACTATTTATTTAGAAATATTTTATAGTTGTTTTAGTTTTTCACAACAAGAAGAAAATTGAAAATTTCGTATTATTTATCTGTAGTGCATAATTTCTAAAGAATGGATAGAAATATAACTTACTTTTCATTTCAGGAAGTGGAAAATATATTTCTTAAGCTTTCTGTAAAATTTTAAGCAAATCATTTGATAAACAACTAAACTAGAAGATTTTTGCTCTATACCACTTTTTAACCCGACCCCCCAGAAAAGACCTTTTTCCAACTTTTAAAAATCCTTTGCCACTTAACTGGTACATTATGGTTTCACACATGTTTTTTCAAACCTTTTTATGCAAATATTAAAAAAAAATTATTATTTTCGAACATTTCTTTTAAAATCTTCCTGAATTCGGTCACATATATTAAATTTAAAATCATAAGTTAAAGGTTTTATAGGGCGCGACCGCAATAAAATATATTACTATTAACAGCTTTAAGCCTCATTAATGGCATTCTAGAAAATATCCATTCTAATTGTGGCCTAGTAATTAATTTCTAGACTTTTAAAGCTAGGTATACATTTTGAATTTTAAATTGCTTTAAATGTTGTAAAGAAGGACATTTTACTTAACTTAGTCAGAAATCCAAAATACCGTTTAAATGAGTAAAACGTCGAAGGTACAGAAAAGTCCAATTGTATTAACTCAAAAACATGAATTCAGTACAATCTTAGAAGCCTATATTTTTATACAGTATCCCGATACTGTCTCTCATATCTAGTGAAATAGTTTTGATATTCTATTGTCTTAGTTAAAAATGTTCCACTCTTTTATAACTAATTTAGGTGAGTTTTTGCTGCTTTGAATTTCAGTATTTTAAACCAATCATTGGTTTCTGTCAATTGATTTGTCGGAATTTTCTTGATGTGGCAATAAAATGGCCTAAAATAGTGGTTATTTATTAATAATAACAGTTATTCATTAATAAAATAAGTGATTATTAGTTTTTATGTCTAAATTTTTAAAACTCCTTAACTGGGTGAATTTTTGCTGCATAAGAATTAAACTTTTTTGTTTAACATATTTAAATGCCAAGAATATTTTAATAAATATTATTAACAGGACCAGAATGCGGTATAAAAATTTAGACTTTGTAATTTTTTCAGCTATATATTTATTTATTTAAATAACATATAATATAATTATTGGGTCGTTTATTGTTTGGGCGTTCCTTTAACTAGCTATAAAATGAGCTATTGGGTCGCGGTTATAATAAACACTCTCTATTTACATATTCATTATTAGTCAATAATTAAATACTGTAGTATGGATAATCTGATTTTAACTACCTTACGGAAATATATATTTTTTTATTTTTTGTATAAAATTTGGGATTATTTATAAAGGAAACTGTAATATCATCTTTTTCAAAACTATTTTAATTATTCTGCATGTAACTGAAGTAATATTTGTTGTTTTCCAAACAAAAATTTTTTAATAAAATATTTTAATAGTAGGAATTTTTATCAATTGATGGAAATAAAGTAAAAATATAATATATAATCCAGATATGGAATTACTGACAGATAATTTCAAATAAAAGATTAGTTGCAGTTTCTGGCTTCGAAAAGAATTGAATTGTATTAATGCAATTTTAAAAATAAATTGAAACAATTTGATAGAAGGTCATCATACACTGGTAAATAATCACATCTTGCTAATTTACTAGAAATTTTAAATTAGACAGTATTAAAATAAAATGAATGAATGAAATTCCAGAAACAATTGAAGAAATTAATGAGCTTAAGGATTTTTTTCAAACCAAGCACATCGGAAATGTCCGCAAAAAGTAGTTTATTTCATTTTTTTTTAATGTTATACTTTGATAATTATTCTTGGGGAGGTAATGATAAAATGTTTATCGTTGAATGTTTTAAACATTACATGCTGGGATATATTTTTATTATTTTAAATCTCTGTAAAGGAAGGTCATTAGTACAAGAAAAAGAATTAAAAATTTAATTTTAGGCTAATAGATTTATTAAAATTGTTTCATTAAAACATTGAATGTTTAAGAAATTAAAAAAATATTTTAGTCAAAAATGCGAAACAGAAATAAATTTCTCAATTAAGGATTTAAATGATTAATAAAAATTAGTTATAATTAGAGATAGTGTAAATAAAAATTATTGATATATTTTATTAATAAACTATATTAATTTTTTAGAAACATTTTAGCAGTTCTAACTGTAGCTTACAAAAATAAAGAATATATAGAAATTAAATCTGGAATTTTGAGTAATAAGCGAAGGAATTTTATTTTCGAATTTTGGATTTAAATTTTGATCTAATATCTACTATAATTTTATAATGCTTCTGTATTGGAAAGCAATTTTTGAGTATTTTATGGTATTGCTTTAATGAATCTTGAAATTTTCTGATATAATATTATGTTTTCCTTATACATAATTATATATTACAACTCGTTATGTGTCTCAACTTGATTTTTGGACTTAAAAATATAATTTACTTTTACTTCCAAATTATATCATAGTTATATATTACTGCTATCAAGGAAAGGTAAAAATTGTTTAGCCACATTTTTAATGATTTAATTAAAAATTATTGATTTTTTTTTGCCAACTAATTGCTAGCTTATAAAGTTAAAAATTTGGGCAAACTTATTTTTGTGAAATTAAAATTTATAAGCCCCATAATGGAAGAAAACAAATATCTTAAAACATATTTTTATTTGACTATAAAGTCAAATTAATTATAAAAATTACTATGATTAATTATAAAAAACTCATGTTACAATTTCTCCAAAATATCACTTCTTACATTTTCATCGCTTTAATGACAAGCGTGAATAAAAATAATCATGATATCAATATAATTGGTATCAAAGAAAGGTAAAATTTGTTTAACCGTATTTTTAATGATTTAATCAATTGCTATTGATTTTTTTTGCCAACTAATTGCTAACTTATAAAGTTTAAATTTTGAGGAAATTTATTTTTGCGAAATTAAATTTATAAACTACCTAATGGAATATGAATATTATAAATATGTATTTTTATTTGACTATAAAGTAAAATAAAAATACGAATTTACAATATTCGTTTTTCATTCATTCTCGCGCTGTATTATTGATTGTAAAAAACTATTGTTACAATTTCTCCACAATACCACCTCCATCATTTTCATCGATTTAACGACAAACGTGCGAAACTATCATCGAAATAATCATGAAACCAATGTCAAACATGCCCACCTCAAACAACATAAAGACTGGGTATTACTTTCAGGAGCGGTCACGACATTATTAACTGAAGGTCGAGGAAGTTATTTCTAACACATTAGAGGCGATGATAACGCTTGCACGCAAATCTATCGGACTCCATGCTTCAGATCTAAAAATGATATCAAAGTCTTGAAAACATAAATGTCGAAGAGAATCAATTTTTGTCGTGAAATTTGAAATAAGATATGTTTAATGATAAAAATGAAATCGCTTCTGGGTTTATATAAAACATTATGTTTTGATTTAAAATATAGTTGTACTTAATTATAAATTCTCATACATGATTTTATGTTATTCGATATGTTGTTCTTTCTTAAAAGCTAAGCATAAATGAATTTCTCTTTAAATGTTAAAGTCAAATTAATTTCATATTTTAAGTTAACCAGATTATCTTTCATTTGTAAACTATATACAGAAACAGAGAATACGATTTACTCATTTGATTCTTCCTGGGTATGGGTCGTATAAGTTTTCGCATTTGAATTAAAAAAAAACTAAATTTCTGAAATCGTGTTTTTTTCTATGGTGTTTCCTTAAATGTATCATAAGCAAGATTATAAAAACGCTAAACATGTATTGTAAAATTAATGAATAAATATAAGATGAATTTAAGAAAGATAAACTGGCATGTTTTTGGAGCAATTTATTTGTTACAACCACAGAGAGAAGATTTATTGAATGAATTTTTCTTGAATTGATTAAGTTTCGTGTAATTTAAAAATAACAAAATAATATGAATTAAAAAGAACATAATAATATGAAAAACATGTTTATATAAAAAATAATTATTTATTTCTAGCAAATTAATTAGGTGTTGATATATTATTTTCAGCAAATATTTGAAGCTTACAATGAGAAGATTCATATTTTTTTATTATCAATTCTCTTATTCTTAAAAATACTCGAATTCAGATGGATCAGAATATTGAAAGCACGAGTTTTCTCTTTAAAAAATAAGAAAAAAATTCCTTAACCATTCAAGCACCTGAATGACAGCCCGTGTTCTTAAGAGGGTGATAATCAAAAGAGGATCTCACATAATTAAACAAATATATCTCAGACATCTTCTGAGAATTCTCAGAAAACCGTCCTATACCCCAAATTTATTTGAGCGAGCATCTCTAATGAACAACGCATGTGCCCCAGCAATCAAACTTAACAAAAGTGAGAGGATAGTTTGCAATAATATCCCTAAGGCACGATAAAAGGCAACAGTTTTGCTAAACGAACGTTTGAAACCGTTCAGTATTGATAAAGTTAAAACCCATTTGTACATTATGTACTTGCAAATATAGCTTTACTTTTAATTAACACTTATCTTACTGGCCGAATAATTACAAACAAGTTTCGTTTCAACATTAAATATCTACAAAATTATATGTAATTTAATATCTTAAAAAGAATTTCTAATATGCACTGAATAACATGCTTTATTATAAAACTATTCAACACACCGAAAATAAATTACACGGTCATTTTACTATATAATTCAAGCAACGAAACATTTGTAAATCTTGAATCAGTTTATTGCATCTTTGATCAAATTTCAGTCTTTCAATTCGTCCTGCTTCAATTTTATTTCTTTAAACATTTTCAAATGTTGAACTAGTGCCTATTATCTTCAACCAACTCGCATCAATACAACCATTCAAAGTGTGTTCGGTACTTGCTTCAATTTCATTCCTTTAAAGGACTGTTTTTGGATATAAAAACGAAAACTGAGATCAGTGACATTTGCAGAGCACTGATCACTTTAAATAAAAAAAATCTGTTTATTTCTCAATATTAAGAAATTTTTCCGAGATATTTTGTGTTATTTAGTAAGACACTTATGAATGCTTCTGAATTTTTGAAGAAAACGTTACGATAATACATGTATTCTTATTTCGCAGTACATGCATTTTGTAATACATTTTAAAGTTTTTGGTTTATTTTGTTAATTAAAAAATCTGACATATACTACATAATGACACAATGCAGAGTAAAAGTCTAATATTGAAATAAAAGTTATTATTTAGGAATAAAACTTTAAAAGGAGCATAAGTATTTATACTCCTTTCAAAAAGCATTAACAAATCTCAGTTAATTCAGTTATTAAATTATTTAAATATTTTAAGCAAATAATTTATTTTCAATCACATATTGGTTAAATCCAAAGAATTTCTCATATCTTTGCCATACATGATGCATATTTAATATTTTTTTATAGAATCTATTCCCTACCTAAATGCTATGTTCTATATATAATGAATACCAAACTGTTGCAATAAAGCCCCAAAATATTTGCATTTTATAAAAAGTTTGTCTTATTTATTATTAAATCAAAATATCATTGAACTATTAATGAAATTCTTTTATTTATGAGAAAGAATAGTTTCCTGAACATTACTTTTACATTATTTTTACGAGATTATTTGTGAAATAAATTATAATAATCTTTGAAAAGCTCGAATCATAATTTCCGCGAACATATCCTCTAATAGAGACTTAAAATTAGAGCACATTTTGTCTGCATTTCTTTATTTGACCTTGCAGTCTGTACCAAAAGTTGACAATGATAACAAAAATTGCGTGCCAAATGCATTTTAGGATATAAAACAAACAAAAAGCACTTTCTTAACAAGTCTTCCAACACGTGTCTGAAATTCAAATGGCTGGTATTCATCATCCTAAACTTTAAAGATACTGAGAATCACCTTGAGGACATTCATCAACTTGAATAGCCTATTCACTGGGAATATGCCATGATTTCGTGTCCATTACTGCTTAGAAAAGCGAAAAATAGAACCTCGTAAATCTCCAAGGGCACCTACAAGTAGGCTCGTTGAAAGGCTAATTTGGGATATAAAACCCTTATGTGTTTACACAGTTTCGTATCAAGGTCATTGTCACTGGATGAAACTTGTTCCAGGGAAAAAACAATCGATCCTATTTTACCTATTATGTAATTACTCAACTGATGCAGAGGTGGGTGGCCTTTTATTAAGGGTCAGTTTGACCAAGTGACACGTTGCTAGGGATTGGTCACTTAGAAACAATAAGGCATTATGGAAACTAAGCAAAGTCAATGCTCCAGACTAATAAATTAAGCTTTTTTTCATGAATTCGAGTAACTGGAAGCGATAAAGATATAAAATGTCGAGTAACAGGTAAGTAATGATGAAACTGGGAGATAAAAATAAGACTTCATTGTTTCTCTAAAGATACACTGTGTTTTCTACGAAAGCCATTTGAAAGTTAAATACTCGTATTCGGAGAAAGAGATTTGCATTTTTCAATGAGTAAGTAGACTTTAAGATTTATTTTTAGATTAAATGGCATTATCGTTTAATCGGTTTTACAGGCGAATGCCTTTTGTAAAATAAATTTTTCTAAAAATAATTTTTGAGAAAAACTTTATTTAAAATAATCTTCATAAGCAAAATAAAATAAATTTAGTGATGCAGTTTGTCTCAGTAAGCGCAATTTTGCATTACGTGCATTCACAGATTACTTTAAATTTCTCAAAAATTTAAAAGCGTAATAGATAAATTGGTTTTATAATAGCAAAATGTTTCACAATTGAAGATTTCTAATCCTTAAATTATTTTTAATAGATTATTAGCTTTATTATAACTTTAAATGTGCTTAGAAAATTATTAATTTTAGATTATTTTTCATTTAAACAAAACATCTCGTAGAAGCTATACATCACGTAGTAGTGTATCAGAAAAAATCAAACTTTATTTATATTGTTTATGCCTTTGGGAAATAAATTCTGGTAAAATAATTTTCGAAATAAATTCTATCTAAAATAATCTCAATTAACAAACTAAAATGACGAAACAGTTCGTTTCAGCAAGTGCATTTTTTCTTTGTGCGCACACAGATACTTCTTTAAATTTCTCTGGAATTTGAAAGCATAATTGATGAACTGATTTTAGAACAATCAAAATGCTGAAAAACTGAAAGTTACTAATCCTCAAATTATTTTTAATAGATTATTAGCTTTATTATATGCTTAAATGAACTTTAACAACTATTAACTTAAGATTATTTTTTAAATTAAATATTACGTATTAGAAATTATACATCACATATTAGAAACCATACATCCCGTATTAGTGTATCAGAAAACTCGCGCTTTATTTATATCGCTTATCCCTTTCTGATATAAATTCTGTTTAAAATAATTTCAATTAGCAAAATAAAATAAATTTTCATAGGAAGTTCATCTCAGACAGTGCTTTCTTGCATTGCGTGTGTTCATAGATTTCTTTAAATTTCTCTAAAATATTAATTGATAAACTTATTTTAGAGCACCAAAACTTTTTCAGAACTGAAAATTACTAATTTCCAAGTTATTTTTAATAGTTTATTAACATTAATATAAACTTTAATGAACTTTCGTTTTAGATAATTCTTCATTTAAACAAACCTCACGTATTAGAAACTATACATCAAATATTTATGTATAAAAAAACTCGAGCTTTATATATATTGTATATCCCCTTGCGAAATCAATTCTGTTAAAAATAATTTTCCAAATAAGTTCTGTTTAAAATAATCTCAATTCGCAAAATATATTCCGAATGGTTAGGCATTTCGTTTCAGGAAATGCATTTTTGCATTGTGTGTATTCATAGATTTCTTTAAATTTCTCTGAAATATGAAAGCAGAATTGATGAACTGATTTTAGAATATGAAAACTTTTTCAGAAATGAAAATTAAACCAATCCAAAATTATTTTCAATAGATTATTAGCTTTATTATAACCTTAAAAAAACTTTAACATTTATTAATCTTAGTTTTTTTTTTCGTTTAAACTAAACATCATTTATTAGTGTATCAGAAAAATCACGCCTTATTTATATAGTTTATCTGCTTTTCTTTCAGTTTTATTGCATATTTACTTTCCTATTAATGCTGATATTCAATGTCGAATTCGCTTTGAATATTGATTTACTGAATTTTTTTTATCACGCTTGAAACTATAAAATTATTAATCTAACCTTAGCATATAAAAAATGTCGAAATTGGTTACTATTTCCGCATTTTATTAGCTTAATTTCAAATATTAGAAAGTACGAGTTTGATATTAATATTTTCAGAATGTGTCGAATTTCAACAAAATATGAGAATTACAAATTTTTGAATAGTTTTTAATTCATAAACTGAAAATAGGGCCGAAATCAAATTGCGCGATATCCCCAATACATCTTAATCTTGTAAATGTTGTTTCACCTTAGTAGTAAAAACATTGTAACGAAACAAAAATTCAGAATGGACATTATGGACTAACTGAAATCTTTTAGCTGGTGTGAGTGTAAATCTACTCTTTCTACTTTGACCTACAGATGAAATAAGTCAAATTTATACTAAAAGCATTAGATTGGTTATTTTCTAATTCTGTGTAATATATTGGCATTTAAAAACTATGTTGCATTTCAAAGGAAGCCATAATGGGATCAAGAGTGAAATTAGGGGTGGAAAAAAAAACAGTAAAAGGATGAGGAGACTCCTGCTATTTTTTCAACATAAAAGGAAAATGACAAATTTGGGATTTTTTTTTATTTAAAGAATTAAATTAAGGGAAAAAATTGTTTTTGTGATAAGTGC
This sequence comes from Argiope bruennichi, assembly GCF_947563725.1. Classification (NCBI taxonomy): domain Eukaryota; kingdom Metazoa; phylum Arthropoda; class Arachnida; order Araneae; family Araneidae; genus Argiope; species Argiope bruennichi. The sequence continues at coordinate 127,275,122 of NC_079151.1, read as the reverse complement.
TTAATATATCGAAATTTAGTTTTTTTTTTATATCAGATGGATTTAAGAGTTTTTAAAAAGTCTATTTCTAAAGGAAAGTGAAAGGATCGTTTCTTTGGCCATAAGTTAATCTTACAATGTGCAGTAATTTATATTTATATATTACTTCATTTATATTCAATAAGTATAAGTTTAGATTCCTGATCCATAATTTAAACCTATACTGAGCAGAAATTTATTTTTTCCCCTTATAAAAGTTTAAGTCATTTTTTTATATATATTCATTTTTAAAATCTTTGTATTATTTAAAAAATGATTATCAAATTTAATTACTTTTTGCCAAACTAAATCTTTAATTCTTCAGTAAAGAAATTATAGTGAATGAATTTTTTTAATTAATTAAACTTAAATGTAAAGTTTAATTGTAAATAGTTAAAATAGAGTTTTAAAAATATTTCTTTTCAACTTCTGCTATTTTTTTTTTTTTTTGTCAATTCCATAACAATTGTTGAAATAATAAAAATGTTTAAAGTTAGATAATTTCTGCAGAAAAGAGCTGTAAAGCTGTCTCCCTCTGTTGGTGAAAATCTGACAGTGAAAAGTGTTTTACAGTGTTCTTTAATCCAGTCTCGATTTCGAACTGGAAGTTAAGTTTCATGTTCAACAGCCTGCTAAAGAATTTAATATTTCTGAAGCAAAATTACTACAAGAGTTAAATTATTATTTCAATGTATACTTTGTTTTTAAATATTTTGCATTTAACATAATTTAAATTTAGAAGTGTTTTCCAAGTTTGAAAACTTTTGAAATTAAATTTCTTAAGCAAAAAGCCTAGTTTAAATTAATTACCATAAAAATTCGTAGCTACTTAAATACATTTATAAAAACTTTTATAAGAAATAAACATATCTATTTAATAATATAAATGTATATGAAATAATCAATATCTGATACTGTAAATCTGATTTTAGATTATGAAAATAGGTCTTCCTTATATATCTATATCTATCTATTGATATATATATATATATATGTAATGATATTTTAGACACTTAATTTCAATTTAATTAATTTCCAAAGTTTTATCTTAATCTAGCCCATAATAAGTTCATTCTCTTATTTCGTGATCCAATTCCACTTTCTCTACTTAATTAATTCAAGAGAAGTTTCATAAAATTGCTTAATCAGCTAAACGTCGATACTTTCCCACGCTCGGCGTGAAGGGGTAAAAATGTTCAGTAAGCACATTCTTTCTTAAAAGATCCCTGTGTTTCCCTTACATGTGATTGACATGCGTCAGAAATCCCTATCAGAATCTTATTAATATATTAGCACAATGAAGAAATATTTTCCCTATCAAAATCTAAGGTTATATAAGGCGAGGGATAATTTATTTCGGCCCTTCTTCCCTACTTTCGCTTTGGTTCAGCTCTGTGGCGGACGTTGCAATGTCCGCGTCTTTGCTTGTAAATAATTATGCTTTACCGATGGATTAAAAAGAATTTAAAAATGTTAAAAGTATCTTTACTGTCTTCAAACTGCATTCTGCATCACAACAAATAATGTTATATATATATATATATATATATATATATATATATATATATATATATATATATATATATATATATATATATATATATATATATATATATATATATATATATATATATATATATATATATATATATAAACTTTTTACATGATAAATAATATAATTACAGTTGGTAAAAAAAAGGAATTGTTAGAGATAACTCTTATAATATTTTTCATTTTAATTATTTTTTATTTTCAAATCTTTAATTTATAATTTTTTATTAAAAATATTATTAAATATTAAGGTCAATTTCGTTGTCAAATTTACAACATTATAAATAATTTTATAAATAAAAATTATGAAATAGATAAATTATTTTATATAAATAATATAATAATATAAATATTATATTTATATAAAATATTTTACAAATTATTTTTTTTATAAATTTTTATCATAACAAACATAAAATGTAAAGATGAAAAATAATGTGTAAAATTCCATTAAAAATTCTTGTTAAATTGTGATTGATAAAATAATAATACAATAAATAAAATATTTTAATATCGTATCATGCTTTTGAGAGTATGACAAAGAATCCTAATGAAGGTAATGTACTAATTAGAATTACTAATCTCCATAATGGATTACTCTCTGATATTCAGTCCTACAGAATTTGTGAATGCATTTTGTAATAATTGATTTTTGACTACTTAACGAGGAAAGCTGCTTAACTAAGGTAAATTTGATATTGTCTACGATATTCACGATTCCTTTGCCCTGGTTGTTTTTGAAAATACTGCAATATTACAATTAATAAGGTTTTTTTTTGTAGAGTGAAAAATACATTTAATGGGAAAACTGTGCAAACTTTAGATTAATTAGAAAATATATGAATCTTCCAAATGAAAATGAGACTTTTCTATCAGAATTATTCCACATAGTAAAATTTATAGATTCCTGTGCACTTGACGGCATAAATAAGAGCTGCGAATAAAAGCGTGGATTAAAATCTGGATGAATCCTTTTTACTTTTAATTCTGAAAAAGAATATTTGGCAATTATACCAATGACAATAAACAATCTTCTGATAACCACTATTATTTCTCCATAAGGGTGACCTGGATGTGATTTCAACTTGCAACCTTTTTATATGAAGCCGCTGTTATTTTACCAAAAAGGAAATGGAAGAGATAAAACAAATAATGTAATGGTATGGATTCCCTCATACAATTTCATCTCAGAGCAATCAAGTTTTCGTAGACTAAAGGTGTTAGTAAACTGACATTTACAATCGAATGAGCATAAAATTGATGTATATCTCTTAGTGTAGTTTTTTTCATGATACAGTTATTTTCATCATGAACATGCGTATACAGCTGTCATATTACGGACAGGTAAATTAGGGCCATAAATAGATAAATAATTGCACTGGCAATAAACTGTCTGTGGTGCAGTGATTTTAATCATAGAATATGAACATAGCTGATATGCCGCGTGTAAACAAATCCCACTTGTAGGAAATCTTTACTTTGTAAGAGTACTGTCTATGATGCAATGATTTTAATTGGAGACATATGGACAGATACGACAAGACCAGATAAATCAGTAATCATTGCATTGTCAGAAAAATTACATTGTCTGATGCACTTTGAACCTACTGTAAATGCTAATTACATTAGAGCTTCTGTTGATAAAAATTATATTACTGTTCACTCAGAGTGTTTAAAGGAATCCATAGTACCCCATTGCTTATTTTATCATTTCATTTAATACATGTCGTTGCTTATAATTTTGTATCGGATTTCTCAGGTTCAGAAATTATTACATTGTCAGAAAGTTACTTTGTTTGATACACACTAGACTGTAAATGCCAATTACGTTAACACTTCTGCTGATAAATATTATATTACTGCGCACTGTGATTATTTAAAGGAATTCATGGCATGCCATTACTTATTTTATCATTCCATTAAGATACGCTGTTGCTTATAATTTTGTGCCAAATTTCTCTTGATATACAAAACCATATGCATAAGAACTTTCAAAATTTTACCACGAAGAATGATGTTACTTTAATCTTTATTCATTTACGAGTGAACTTTCTTCTGGTCCTTTCACATTTCTTTTGGAAATAAAACGCTTGGTGTGAATAAGTAAATAAATTGAGAAGTAACAATTAAAGGAAATTTTAAGACAAATGTTCAAGGCATATAAGGAAGTGGAGAGTAAATGCAATAAAATTGCAAAAATGCAATAAGATTAATTGCAGTAAATGCAATAAGATTATTATAATTGCAGTAAATGCAACAAGATTATGAACGTCATTACATGAATATGGAGCTGGTAATGTACAATGTAACGCCACAAACTGTTACTCCTACTCGCCGGAATGCACACGGAATAATCTGAATGACCGGACCGCTGCAAGCAACACTGTGGGAGTTATGATTGAGTCCTAAGGGCCATCACCGGCCAGGGTACAACTCTTCCCTAAGAAAGTATGTCTCGTCATTGATTGAAAGAGACAGACCCCACCTTTTTGTGTACCCACCAGAGTGGCGAGATCCAACCACCATGTCAGAAGCTTCTCATCCTTAAATTATAACATGCCCAACTCCCGTGGGACTAATGTAGAGCGTAAAGAAATATAAAGGAAATTTTTTAAAAAAAACCCTCAACAAATCAAGCAGGCATACATGCTTGAAATATTTGTATGAAAAACATGAAGCAAAAAAGACGGATCAAAATTACATGCACGTATAAAAAAAACTAATTCAAAATATTCGTAAGAATATGTAAAATTAAACATAAGGAAAGTATACGCTCTATGTTATTCCAGAAAAAAAAATGCAATGAAATAAATGCTATCAAAAATTTGTGCAGTTAAATTTGATCTTAAAAAGTGAAAATAAATTATATAGAAAATGAAATTCGTAAGAAAATTGTGTACATGCTTTTTTTTTTCTACAATCAGAAAATTCTAGCACATCTGATCCAATATGCTATACAGATAATAAAAAGAAATGTGATAGACGAAAAGTTATTGAGACAATAACTGTGTCAGAAAACCCTTTTGCACTAATTCATTGTTAGGGATGATAAACATACTTTATGACACAGTGTTTATTGCAAAGTAGCAAAATAAACTATGGTAATAAAACTGAATATTTATGATCAAGTGAATATCTATTATTTATATGTCGCTTTAAAAAGCTATATATTTTGATGATTTTCTTGTCAATTGCATGCCAATGGTTTTACGAGCACGAAAGGCAATAAATAAAACACGATTGTATGTTTTTCTCAATTTGCTTACTAAATTTCTTCTTTTTCACATTCTCTTTATTTTAGAATCATTGTGATACAAGTCTTCATACTTGATACATTAAAATAATCAGTCATTCTGCCAAAAATATAGCACATCATTTTTTTATGATTTAATAAAATCGGATTTTGAGCGCTAGTCTAGAATATTGAAGAAATAATGTTTCAGATTCGTGTTCTTAATAATATGAGCATTCTTTTTTTTATCAAAAGAAATGCAAGTTCATATATATGATTCCATGATAAAAAGAACGAAGTTTTGGTTACGTTTAATATCTGAAGTTTGTATGTCTTGATTATTTGATTATTACCGTTTGAGACTTTTTTCTAAATGAACTTTGTGTATCTATTGTAAAGCAGATTCTATATATTTTTAACTTTTTTAATTATATAGATTTATATCACTTATAAATGTATATATATTTAATGTAAAGATTTAATTTTCTGAAAGCAGATGGAAGTTCTACGATAAAAATGATACTTTGATACACAAATGATACACAAAACAGAGTGAAAAAAAGCAGATGAACATTTTATCCCTGGTCTTATATAACATGAGATTTCTGACAAGTGTCGATTATGATTGGAATTCTCACACGTGGCGACTTTGACAAGAGAAACATAGGGATCCGTTTGAAGAATCTGTTTACATCAGCGCTTCTCTATGCTTTCACTCGACACATGGGAACTGCTGATGCAATAAATTTTACAAAGCTTCAGTTGAATTAATTAGAGTTTAAAATATTAGTACACACACACACACACACACACACACACACACACACACACGCACGCACACACACACACACACACACACACACACACACACACACACACACACACACACACACACACACACACACACACACACACATATACTTGGATTCTTTGGAGTTGACAAGATCACAAAAGAATTATGATTTATCCAAATATTTGTATCAAGAAAAATAAATCTTAAAAGAAATATAGCAAAAGCAAACAACAATTTTTAAATAAAGACTCTGTAAAAATCCATTTTAAAAATTTACCATTTGATAGTAAATTTAATAAACAATGCCATAATCTTTGTTAATTAATTAATACGAAATTTATTAACAAAAATATTTTTAAACAATAAGGTAATAGTGATTATAATTAAAAATTAATAATTTAAAATTTGCAAATTGTTGTTTAATTTATATAATAACTGCTTTTTTAATTTTATTAAATAAGCCCTTTAAATGTAATAATTTTAATACTTCAAAATTCAACCGCACTATTTAAAACGTTTAAAGTGGTTTAATGGCTTAACTATAGTGTTCGAGTGCTTTTCGCAAATCGAATAATCATATTTTGAAATAAATTTATTTTTGAAATTTACCCTTTGGTAATAAATTTAACATATAACGTAATAATTTGAGTTAATTAATTAATACACAATTAATTAACAAAAATATTTTAATTAATAGAGTAATAGTTTTAAAATTTAAAAAATAATAATTTTAATTTTGATAATTGCAAGTTATTATTTAATTTTTATAAAATCTGCTTGTTTAATTTTATTAAATAAGCACTTTGAATACAATAACTGTAAAACTTCAAAATAAAACAGCACTATTTAAAATGTTTAAAGTGTTTTAATACCTTAACTATGATGTTCAAGTGCCATTCGTGCATCGAATAATTATATTTTTGAAATAATTGATGTATTAAAAATATTTTTCAGTCATTCATAGGCTTTATGAAATTCATGCTAGTTCAGTGTCGATTTGTTCTTTATTGAGCCAATATGACAACTTCTTGAAATAGAAGGTATTAACTATTTGCATAGTAGAGAAAAGTACAATGGTAAAGGATTACAGCAGAAAAGATATTCTTAATAATTTTTTTCGATCATTGAGAGTACAAAGATGGAAGATTTTAAACAATGAAAACAATTCAAAAATAAATGCATTTCTCGTTTATAGTTTAAATTTTGATGTAACATTAGCAAAGATAAATTACGAATCAAGGACATTCGAATTTGGTCTACAATACAGAACAAAAATATTTTCATAACGAAAATGCTGAGGAGATAAAATGCTAAATGATGATAAATTTGAATTTTTATTAAAGCTTTCGGTAAGATTTATATTTATTAGTTTCAAATAGATATTTTATAATACCTTAAATTTTTCTGCCTGTGTAGTAATAGCATTAAAAGAAAACAAGACACAAAGTAATTCCCAATACTACAAAGTCCTTTGCAAGGATTTTATTTTTTTATAAATGATTCTTTTCTTTATCAAATCGATTTGGGCATATATTATTTTAAAGAATGTTGCATGCAGTGTACTTATTATTTAAAGGTTTCAATTTAATGTAGAGTACAAAGTTAGCTAGCAGAGTTAGACACAACAATAACAGCAGGTAAAAAGTATCTTACAAAGATATTTTTGGCATATGCTTAAGCCTTCAGGTTGCATCTGTTTACATGCATGCTGCCACTCTGTTCTGATGAAGATATTGACTTAATCTGTATACAGCAACAGAGAGATTAACATATTTCAGTGCTACAAACAAATTAATATTGCTTAATGTAAGAACTTAATATATTAATGTAAGAAATGTATTAATTAGTTTTTTATTAATATATAATAATACAAATTTTTTATTATATAAATTTTAATTATATATTTAATAATAAATTTTAATTATATAATTTTTTATCTTAAATATATAATTTATTTTTCTTATATCCTTGCTATCTAAACGTAGAATTTTAATTCAGTTTGTATTTTAAAGTTTTATATTTTTTATTTATTATTATAAAACAGATAAAGCAAAATATAATAAAAAATTAAAAATGTGCTTAGTGTTTGATTTGCAATGATGTTCATATGTGAAACCACACATCGATGAAATGTGGGTACCATTCCACCCACCTCTTTTTTTACTTGTTATTATTTCAATTGTGAATCCTGCGCTTTGTTTTATATAAATCATGAATACTGGTATTTATTGCGAAACGTCTATAAATCAACTGAACGTAAGTTACAAATCCGGGAGATACGAAAAACTGGCCACGTGTTTGGCTCCTCCTGTATTCCACTTTCCCACCAAGCACAACATTTAATTTGAGGAGGTCAAAGAAAAGCCCACTGATTAGGCTATCCAATCGCTTTACCCCCCGGATACATGTGTCAAATGAAAAGCTATTAACGAGATCACAGGAGCCGTGAAACGGAAGAAGAGAACTTATTACGAATGCGATCCACGATCACAATAGGTTCATTGCCCTACCTGCTTTTCTACCTTTACTCCTTCCAACCCGCGGGTTTTCCATTTCGGTGCAGAAGTGAGTAATCGCACGCTGTGATTACTCAGAATCTATTGAATATTCATCAAAGACGAGACTAAAAGGATTGCAAAAAATCAGTGGCATTTAAAATAATTATAAAAATTATCAGTAGTATCTAAAAGGATTTCAAAATATCATCAGTAGTATCTATAAGGATTGTAAAAACATTATTGTAGATTACATTAATGTAAAATAATTATTGTATAGTAATTAATAAACATTGTTGTAAAATTATATTATTGTAAAATAATTACAAAAATTATGAGTAGTATCTAAAAGGATTTCAAAATATTATCAGTAGTATATAAAAGGATTGCAAAAACGTTATTGTAAAATACTGTAGATTACATTATTGTAAAATAATTATTGCATAATAATTAATAAGCATTGTTGTAAAATTACAATATTGTAAATTATTTTAGATTTCATTATTGTAAAATAATTACAAAAATTTTCAGTAATATGTAAACGGATTGCAAGAACATTATTGTAAAATGCTATATATTACATTATTGTATAATAGTTAACAAACATTATAGTAAAATAATTACAAAAATTATCAGTAATACCTAAAAGGATTGCAAAAAAATCATCAGTAGTATCTAAAAGAATTACTAGAGAATCATCAGAAGCATCTTAACTTTGGTTGATTGACCATTGTTTAGATTAACTGAAATTCTTACTGTGATCATCATTTTTGAGAATAAAGTTATCATGAATAAAATTTACAGCTTCATAAAAATAAACTGAAGCTTACATGTCCTTTTTTTTATTATGAATGACATTTTTTATTTTATGTGGTTTGTTTCAATTTTTTTTTTTTTTTTTTTTTTGTAAAGATGAGATTTTGAATTGCTAAAGTTTTGAAATTTCATACTTTTCTGTATTCTGTATTCCCAAGCAATTTTTATACTTACAAATCTTATTTGTTTATCGGTTAATTAAACTCAATTTTAAATTTGGTCAGTGTAAAATAATTACAAAAATTATCAGTAGTATCTGAAAGGATTGCAAAAATATCTTCGGTAGTATCTAAAAGAATTGATACTACTACAAAGTTAAGAAGCATCTTAACTTTGGTTCATTATCCGAAGTCTAAATCAACCGAAACTCTTACTGTGATCATCATTTTTGAGAATAAAGTTATCATGAATAAAATTTACAGCTTCATAAAAATAAACTAAAGCTTACATTTCCTTTTCTTATTATAAATGACATTTTTATTTTATTTGGTTTGTTTCAAGTTTTTTATTTCTAAATATGAGGTTTTGAAGTGCTAAAGTTTTGAAATCTCATACTCTTTTGTAGTCTCAATAAAAAGAAGCAATTTTTATATTTCCAAATCTTATTTGTTTATAGGTTAATTTAATTCAATTTTAATTCCATACAAAAGATATCGTCAAGAAGTGAATTTAAGAAAAAGAAATTGCTGACAAGATTCCATGATAATTATAATAAAAAAATTAAAATGTAGAAATAATTAAAATTAAAATTTCTACAATGCAATATAAGTGCTTTTTAATTTTTTCTATGCATCGTAAAGAAAGACTTATCTTTGTAAAGGTTTTTACATTAACGAATTCATTCTGTTTGCATTTCTGACTTCCAGCGTTTTAATTTTTTATATACATTATATCTTGTTTTTTCACATTTTAGGAGACCTGAAATGTCGTGATATAAACCGAAAAAAAAGAAAAAAAACGTAAATTATTTACAATAATTTGTATTAATTATATTATTAATGTTAATTATTTTAAATCTAATTAATTATAACACTTACAATACATTAAAATTTAATTTGATGTGCCCATCAAAAAGCAATGTAAACGAAAGAAAGTGTTAAAGACGGTGACGTGAAAGTGGGTTAGTACTGTTTATATACACTGGACATATTATATTGAAAACTGGGTAACCAGTTGGCAAGCTTACCTCACAAGTATTTTAATATTTTCTTTTTTTCAATCTTTTCTTTTTCTTGAGGCTCTATTAATAATATGAACACTAAATATGTATGTCAGTATTTTTAATAAGATTCCTTCACATCTTACTTGAAACTAAAAGAAAATCTAGAAATGAAATGATTCTAAAACATATAAAGGGGGCATAGCATAAACTTTCATTTCAACCAAAAAAATTATAATTATGCATAAATCAAAATTTATTTATAATTAGATAATGATGTATGATTAGACTTTTTTTATATGAGTATTTATGTTGTAATCAAAAAAGTATCTTTGACTATATTTACATATCTATTTTTTTTTCATATAACTATTCAAGTACATTTCTACAAATACGATCTTTTTATTCCTTCTCAGTTTTAGGAAACAAAATATAAAGAAAAAACGCTTTAAGGGAAAAATTGTTACCTTGTTCAATTCTAATTCATGAAATATATTTTTATAATAATTTTTAAAAGCAACAAATAAGCAAATAATTTTTAAAACATTTTTTCCTTTGTTCTAAATCAGGGGCTCCCAATCCGTGGTCAACAAGACCCTCGAGAACGGTCCGCTGGGTGGATGGGTGGGTGAGGGGTTCCAGCAGCATTTTTTAATAAGTAAATGAACTATAAAAATACCTCAAAATTCATTTTAGCACGCAAATTTTCATAAATTTCCAGAAAGTGGGGAATCCTCGGACCCTGTTTGTCTTGGAAGATGCCATTCCCTTCCGGAAAGTTTATCCACCAAGGTAAATATGGAGGTGGTCTGCACTTGGTTCGATTTCTGCAGTCCGCTGACTTCTAAGGGTAGGAAACCGCTGTGCAAAATGAATTTTCGAAATCGTTTAGTGATGTTACGTTGAAATTGTGAGCTCTTTATTAGGTAGGGTTTAAATTCATGAAAATATGAAAAACTCTTGTAGCTGTTTTATTTGTTTTAGAAAAATTTGAATTAAATATTTTAGACAACAATATCTATTTGATATATTTTTTAATATCCATTTATGTTATGAGTACTATTCTGACTCCATTCTTTAAAAATAAAAAAATATGTTTTTGTGTAAATGATTCAAAATCAATTAGTAAATTTCATTTTCTAAGAGGGAGTATCACTGCTATTCTTATATTATATGTTACCTGTATAATTTTTTATATATCAATATAGGAAATGAATATCTCTCGAAATAAATTCTTATTGAATATTTAGAAACTTATTTTATTTTATTGCTTCTTTTTCAGAACATATTTTATTAAGAACGTTTGAAATACAACCTACACTAAGCATTGAATTTTAAATCTACTTTATTTTAAAAGGACTGTAGAAAGGGTGATTTTTCTTTAAATTTTTTTTCTACTAAGTGTTAAAAATTTAAACATTAATTATAAATAATGTGAGCAATGTAATAATTTTTAAATATTCAATTTAGTTTATAATTAAAAATACCTTCTTGTAGCAGTTATCATGTTTTTTTAATTTGCTTTTATTTGATAATAATAAGTTCCTGAATTTTGCAATGATATTTTCCCATCGTTTATCGAGACCAAATTCATACAAAACTATAATATGTTGATTTAAATAATTTTTATCTACTGTCATGAAAATTTGGAAGCAATAGTAATATGTTTTAAACTTTTAGTAATATGTTAAAAATGAGCTAACACAATCATTTTTTAAGATAGATTTTTTTTTAATAAATAAAATAATTAAATGGCTTTTTTTCAATTATTCGACTGATTGAATAAAATTAATTCAATGAATTTCAGCATAATCAAATGTAATGAAATTCAGAAATTTATGAGTTTTTGAAAAACTAGTTTCTTTATAACAAGCAGTTTTCTGAATAACTGGTATTCACCGCTTCTATCAGTTCATCTTTAGAAATATAGATGGCAGCACAAACGCGATCTATGAACTTTCACAAAATCCTTACGTAATTATTCCTATTATTATTATAAATCCTTTAACAGACAAGTTCCTAAAATATTTCTTCTGTGTTGGAAATTTTTTCGCATTTGAGCGCTACTTGATTGAAATTTTTTTTGTTCTTTTTATTTAGTTAAGTTTACAAAAAAAACTGATAAATTTAAGTTAAGCTTACAATAAACTGAAAAATGTTTCTTTAATGTCTAAATAAAATGTAATAAATCAAAATTTGAAGAAGAAAATTATGCAGTGGCGTTTTATCGAATAAAACTGCTCACATATCTGGAGAACTGATAAATAGTAAAATATAATTATGGAAAAAGTGAAAAAAGTAAGATTTACGAAGTTTTATTCTAAATGGTTTTAAATTTACAAATACTATATCGATAAACAATTTGATAACTATGAAACCGATTGTAAAAAAAAATAAAAAATTTCGCTTGCAAATAAATATTTTGTATGCAGCTTTGCCATTAGTAAGGAGGTTTCTAAATATTAATAATTAATAGAAATCATTTTAGAAAAAATCTTATTAGGAAAAGCGTTTTTTAATTTGAAAATCTTTTTGCAATCTTTTATTTATTTAATTTAAAAAAGGTCATGTAGATATTTCATTCGCTTATTATTGCAAATCACTGCATTTGCGATTCAGTGATATTGCTCATAAACAAATCTGATTTTAAGATGTTTATAATTGACTTACTAGTTATCTTTTCTAGCCGAATTTCATTCATATGTCATCTTAGAAGTACTAAAATGTGTCTATTCCACAATATTAGATTGCTTATCGCTTTTGATAACTATAGATGGCATTAGATTCACGCTTCCTACTTTCGTTATGGAATCTCTTTTATTGTCATATTATGATATTATCAATTGGAAACAAAATGCTGGCGGTTAAAAATGTAATGCTATTCATTTAAACGTAATTAATTTTTAAAACGTTAAAAGTTTGGTTGCTATGTTTTTATATTCGTATAAATGCTATGACACTTAAAATGTAATCAATTTTTTTTTCGACTTTCTCAAAAAATGTCTCATTTTAAGAAAATTTTAATTTGACATATTTGTTTAATTAATTTCCCATCATAATGAATATGTTTTATTAAAAAATTATCTGTAAAAGGACTGAGAAATAAAAAAAAATATTTATTGCTTTATTATAAATATATTATTTTATATTAATGTACTGCGAGTTGAAAATCAGTACTGGAATTCGGAAAAACCAGTTATTAATTGTGAGAAGATAAACTACAATTTCAGCCAGTCATTTAGCTTTAGAACCCTGAAAAATATTAAAGTAGCAATTTGGATATATTCCATTTTGATTATACCTTAGATTTTCTTATTCCTTTATTTTTGGGTTTTTCTTATTCCTTTATTTATAATTGGTTATCATTTTAGAATTTAGATTTTTATTTTTTTTATTCTAAATTTAGTCTGCTAAAAATAATAATTAGAATCTCTGCTGATGCCAGCTTGTGATCAATAATGAGTTTACATTCAGCATAAACAAAATAATTCTTCTTCTTTAATCACATCTCTTTTTAAGAAATACATTTGCATCTCATTTACATTATCACGCTAAAGTCTGCCTGAATATGATATCGATGCTGAACATTGGTCTAAACGATATAATCGATTTTACATTAAGAATCGTCTAATGAACTTAATGAACCATTGAATTACAACCATTATAATATTACAGTTTGGAAGAAGGAGGTTTTTATTAATAATAGGATTTCGATTCAGAAACTCTGTTTCGATATTCAGAAACAATGACCATTTAAGGAGAGATTTTTATTATATGCGCTTCTGTGTATGGTCAGATTCAGTGCCTGTTACATAATAACAATCTTTTGTTTATTATTAAATTCGATTCTATCCCACTCCACAATTCTATTCTTCTTCATTTTCTTCCACTCTAAAGACGAAGACAATTCACTCATACAGGGCTGCCTGTAAGCATTAATGCAATCTATCAAGAAGAATTTATTTAATAAATCATTTTATTAAGAAAACTCATTACTTAGGCGAAACTCTTTTCTGATGTCAAAAAGTGAGGCAAATAGAATGTCGCTTGCATAGTAGCAAAAAATATGAAGTAATCAGTATTATTTATGACAGGTTGTTATTAAAGTTGTTATATTTTTGAAGGCTTGAGAAATGGCGAAATTTATAGTTCTTGTAGAATAATTTCTGTCTTCTGTCTTCGAATAATTTCTGTCTAAGTTTAGAAATAAATTTTAGAATGGTATATTTATTCATTCTCTCTGTATTATATAACAATGTACTACTTTTTGTTTATATATGCAATTTCATAATTTGCTATTTATCTAAAGAGAATGCAAAATAATCTTATAATATTCACAAAGATGATTGAAATTTAGATATTCTTTATTCCCAATGATTTAAACATATTTCAACTTATAACATTTTGTGTTACAAAATAATTAATAAGCAATTTTAGATTATTTCTTTCCAATGCATTAAATATATCATGACTACATTTTATGTTGCTTGGTGACAGAACTCCGTGCAATCAAAATATTTTCAAAGCCAACATTTTTCAACATAACTTCAAGGAAAAAGAATAATAAAGAGCTGATACTCCTTATCCTTAGCTCATTGAATCATTCACCTCTTACTGTGTAATTTTTAAATTTTGTAAAAAGTTCAAAAGCCAAAAGTTTTGTAAAAGTTAAAGCATTGTTAGTGGCTCAAATTATTACTGAAAAATGATTCATACTTGGCGAGTTTTCGTAGGATCGACATCTATTTAATTATATTTCTTTTTTAAATATGAAATAGATGAGAAAATAAAGTCATTCATGTTTCTATTCCAGGCGCCGGAACCTGAGCTGTATCTAAAGGAAGGCAATTATACCGGCTCCAACACCTGGTCTCAAGGGGAGGACAGCGGCCTTGAAGAGAGCCTAGCCGATAGTAACAGCCAGCGTTCACACGACAGAGGTATGTGAGGTTCAAGAATAAATAGCCACAAATAAAAAGTAGGCAAAAAAAAAAGAAGTTTCAATAAATGGATGCACTTTCCTTTTCCTTTTTAATTTTTATTTAGTTATTTATTATTATTATTATTTGCATTTTCAAGTTGTACACAAAACTGACTACAAATTATAATAATAATAAAATGTTTAAAATGCAGTCTGAAAAATTTAAATGCTGTCATTTGATCAAAATGTTTCTCTTATTATATTGATCAATCAGTGTATATTTTTACATCGGAAAGAAAATAAAATGTTCATTTCGAGGTAAAAATGAAGGGAATATTTTGAATCTATAAGATTATCATCTGATACATATTTTTCAAAATTATAAATTTGCTATATTAAATATTTTGAGTACCTAAAAAAAATGTTGAGAGCTCATAAATTTAAAATTAAATTGCTTACTATCATCAATATCTCATACATTTCTCCTAAATTAATATTGTTTCCTAAACTTTTACATATAACAACCACCCTTTAAAAACTAATCTTTTAGTTCGACGTTATTTAATGAAAAATAGAGATAATTTTTTTTTCAAATGGCAACATTAAGTAATGTCGCAATAGGAAATTATCCTTTGAGTGCAATCTCATTTGAAAATAAAGTTATCGAACTCGAAATTTATACCACACACACGCACACGCACACGCACACACACAATGCCATCGAATGTTTAACATTACACACCGAATATCTGATTATTTATGAGGACTTGTATTAACTTGTATAGTTTATAAATAGACTATAACTGTTTTAGACGCTTTTTACGGTATTTCACAATACTGTAATTTATGAAAGGAATGCAATCAATCCAAATTAAACTATATTCTTTAAAAATATTTATCTATTATATATTTTATTATGAAATATTTACTGAATTTTCTTTAATTGCATGCATTTAGTAAAAAATGACTTGCCTCGGAAATAGAGAAAAAATAGGTTTTAAGTTTTGTCTTTATATATTGAAATTTTTTAAATGTCTATAACTGCCGGTCAATGTTACTTATTTGCTTATTCTATAAATAATTTTTTTTTCTGTGAATGATATTAATTTTTAAAGCAGAAAAACTCGATGTTTTTAATTTGTTGAAATGTTAACTGATTAAAATCGCTTTAAAATTTCACTATAACCAAAACGAAGCTATCGTACAGCAAATCATGTCGAAAGTGTAAATATTTTATGAATAATTCAGATTATTCTGAAAAGCATTGTTTTCAAATGATTTTGACATCAAACATCAGCTTTTTTTAGTTCGAGTGTGAATACTGGTGAAAGAAACTATATTTAAATCTTAACTGAAGAAATTATAATTGGAGGTTGGTGAAATTGTTATTGGTCGCTTATTTTATTTTTCTATATAGATTTCCATTAAAAATTGCATGTGAAAATTTATTTATGGGCTGTAGGATCAGAAATCGATGTTATGATTTTAAATTAAGAGCAATTTTTCTTAATTTGTTCATTTATAGATTGAGAATGTGATGATAATCTTACATAGTCAATAACAGACAAGTAGTGATGTTTATCAGTGTCAATAATTATTGCTTATTTTTTAAATTAATAACTTCAACATCGTTTCATTATTACAATTTCTAAATTCAATTTTCGACAGTCAATGTGAAGAATTGAAAGGATTCTGGATATAATGGTCCTAGCTAGTTTGAACCATTTAGTCTATGCCATATATATCCAGAAATAACAAGAGGATTTTCAGAAATTACTACCTAAATATTCCTAAAATATTCCTTTTTTTTTCTTTTAGCCACACCTGAAAGTCTAACTGATGACCAGCTGGTCTTGCCTAAGTTGACCGACTTCTTAGACGTTCCCTCAGGGCCAGACCTCGATGACCCACGTGGACGGTCCTCTATGCCTCCCGGTGCGATGACCATCTCGATGTCGGCCGATGACCTCACGTCAGCCGGTGCCTTCCACAGATCCGTCCGGAAAGGAGAGATCCCTCTAATCCGGCCTATCCGGGCTGACCACAGATTCAATAGCACGGAGGACGTGCGGTTCCGACGCATCAAAGAGAAGACGGCAGGACTGTCCGGTATATACAGGGACAATGAGACCGTCACTACGGATGATTACCGGCCGGCTGCGAGGGGTGGAAGTTGGAACAGGTAAAACATATTCAGTAATAATAGACTCGCAGAATTCTGACAGACGTCATATCGGAGAACTGCTAAATTAGAAGTTCATCTAAAGTTCAGCTCAGTTATATTAACGTCCCGTTTTTAGAGAAACACTAGGGCAATTTTGGGACGGTTCTCGTAATTTTGAATCGCAGTCGGACGACGAGGATGGCACTTTAGTTGGCAACCCTTTCCAAACTTCTACACCACACCATAAGTACATCTAAAGAAATGTCTTCTAGTAGTAAATACTATATTTATTGCACTAAAATATATGGAAAATTATGAAATATATATATATATAGAATAATTATTGTAAACTATAATTAAAAATCCTCTTGTTATGTCGCGTCAATGCCATAGCCTTCCCATCAGTGATTAATTTTAAAACTAATTACTCTTTCGGTTTGGTTTGGTTATATTAACGTCCCGTTTTAAAGCAACACAAGGGATATTTTGGGACGGACCTCGTCATTTTGAACCGCGCTCAGATAACGAGGACAACACCTGAGCTGGCACCCCTCTCTCCACACCAGCGGAAGGACGTTTGTTCATGACGGATTTAACGTGCAACAAACCCCCTTACACGACGGTTCTTCGGTGGAAAAGGGTCACGAACCTGAAACCCTCCGGTTCCGAAGCCGAGACCTTACTTCCAGGCCACCGCGGTCCAATTACTCTTTCGGAAACACAAGACTATAATCTATATGAGAGATAGGAATGGAGTAGCACCGGATTACTGAGAGTCTAATGTAGACGATATTGACAGAAACTTCTTTATATAACAGGCCTTTGATAAACAAAAATATGGAACAGCTGATGAAATTACGTATAAACAATTATATCGAGTGCCTTGACACAAATGATGACTTTTTCTTGGCAACATAAGTTTAGTATGGATGGAATATTATGATTATATCATATGGATTAAAAGATTGATGGTAATTTACATATGCACAATTAAATTTCGATCTAAATTTAAAATCATCTCTTGGAGTTGCCACCAGAGCTCCTACAAACGCACACTTTTACGGGTGTCAGTCACCATACTCCCAAGCGCAACTGTTCCTCTCTCTTCAATTCATCTCCTTTACGCCCTGAGGTCGGAACAGCTACAATTAAAGGCATGAAGGTTAGAGGCATGACAAATTACATTTGATTTATTATATTTATTCACAAAAATAGTTTCAAGAATTAAAAATGATTGAAAAGAATTAGCTCATGTTCAGGACCGTGATTACATATACGTGATCACGCGATTCTCCCTTCATGGCTCACGGTATTATTCATAAGATGAGCTTTTCCGATTTCAGTGGAAAGATATATATAAATATCGTGAGTTGTGAAGCTGTTAAATATATATATGATATCGTGAGCTGTGAAGGGAGAATAGCGTGATAATGTATACGTGATCATGGCCCTGAGCGGGTTAAAAGGCAGGGATAATTGAATTATTTTTTCTTTACATTTTATAAGTGTAGAAATCATTTTCGCTTCAAAAAATAATAACTAAACCAATGCAGAAATTTCTCATGTTGACTCCCCTTAAGTAAAGATTATTTAATTACTAATTACTTAAATCTAACCCAGTAAATATTCATATAAATAAACACAAAAATAGCCTTTTTTGGGAATATTCATAAAGTTAGATGGATTAAAAAAATGAAAAGCTTATTTATCTTGTAACTAAACACTGAATACAAGAAACACTGCACTTGGTGTAACCCAGATATCTCGCATCATTATAATCATAATGATGTCATGATGATGAAAAAATGATGTTATCATATTTTGCCAATTATTGAATACTTTCGAAAAAATATATGTCTGATTTGTTCGATAACCATCCCAATGTTAGGCTGGCTTTGCTGAAATGAAAATTTTTTATTGGACACAAATTTTGAAACCAATACTGTATATTCTCACAAAGTCAGTATGATACTATTGAAGTCGGTAAAAATGTTATACAATAATATATTAATCTTATTTGAATGTTCAAATTTTGTCTTCGCTTTGGACTGTGTGAGAGAATGGTATGTTGACAATTAAAAAATAAGATGTAAGATTAAAAAATGCATCTCTAAATTTGACATGAAAAAGAAATTATAATAAAATAAGTTGTCATTATAATAAAAGGAATCGTAATTAATGAATTGTTTGAAGAATGTAAATATTTAACGTGTTGTTTAGTATTTTAGAGTCTGCTAATTGATTAAAGAAATATAATTAATTAATAAAATAATTAACAATATATCAACTTAATAAGGCATTAAAAATTAATTAATAATAAATTTAAATGGCCGTAAATAATGTATTAAAACATGATTAAAGTCTTAATAATTTCAGAAAAAGTAATAAGATTCAACCATCAAATCAGACAATTTCTATTTAACTCAGAAAAAAAAGGGGGGGAGGATAAGTAGTCAAATTTATGGAGTTTTTCTCCTTCAAAGAGAATCTTGCACTTTTATTGAAAATCGTTCAAAATTAAAAGATATATTAAATTTATTTAGAAAAAAGTTGAAAAGAAATTTGAGTTTTAGTATGATATTCAGATTTTTATTATTACTCTTCTTAAAAAAAAATTTGGTACAAAATTTTTCTCAAATATAATATATAAATAGAAAGATTAAATTTCTTTTACA
This sequence comes from Argiope bruennichi, assembly GCF_947563725.1. NCBI lineage: Eukaryota > Metazoa > Arthropoda > Arachnida > Araneae > Araneidae > Argiope > Argiope bruennichi. The sequence goes on along the minus strand of NC_079151.1, from coordinate 127,255,298 downwards.
ATATTGTACAATATAAATATAAAAATAGTAGCAAAAAATTTTTCAATTTTGATAACTTTAGTATGAAACTAAAACCTGCAAGAAAGACAAAGATCGTAGGTATCAACTTTCTATGAAACTCAACATAGTTAGTTATAGCTTCAAAAGATGGCACCACAAAACATAAGTAATCTCGTATTGATTCAAGACCCAAAAGCTCAATACGAATAACAATAGTAGCGTGCTGCCATCTATTGCTTATTATAGTAAGCTTTCATTTAATTTGGTTTTTGGATGCACTTAGTAAGAATGAATAAATAAGCGAGGTAAACGCTAATTAATTTTTAAAATTTATTATAATTGTGAAATTTTAATGTAATCGTTATTTATTATGATAAAGATGAAAAAAATGATAAAGATGAAAAAAGGTGAAAATTTTCTCATCTCTATTTCTTATATGTTATTTAATTCAAAATAAAATTTTTGGGGGTGACAAGGAAAAACATTTATTAAATAAATATTTCCAATTTTCAAGAATTGGGCTCAATAAAAGTAATGCACAAAATGAATGCATATTATGAAAGAAGGGGAGGAGGAGCAATAAAATGATGCCTAAAATGCTTGTGAGTTTTTAAATTCTCCATTATTTATTTAGGACAAATTGATATGTACGGGTGTTACTTTTATTAAATACCTATCTCTAGTACACGGAAAGATGGGTGTAAAAATAATGATTCAAAATGTCTTTACATCCTTAATAAGAAATTCACAATAAGTCTGAAAACTAAATATTAACTGTTTGGTATTAATTTAATAGCCATTCGTGTGACTATAAATCTCGAGTATTTTCTCATTCCGATGGAATGCATATTAATTTTTTGGGTCAATGACTGTAGTTTGATTCATGAAAAGAAACAGAATTTTGTTTTTGTTCTTTCACTTTTTGGTTGGGAAAATTTTAATCTAGAAATAGCAAAGTTTTTCAGTCAGCTGTGATTTACTATAAATAGCAAATGAGTAATCTAATTAAACTATTCATATAAATAATAACACATACATAAGCATGCATATGGAGATTCGTTTTGTGAAAAAAAGCAAGGTCTTTGTTTTAATCATTTTATAACTATTCTTTTTAGAGACCATCAAATATGGTGATTTTAAAGCAATATAATTAAAAAAAAAGAATTTAACTAAAGGAAATTAATTTTAAGTATATCTTTATTTATTTTTAATTGACAAATATAAATGCTTAATTTTTTATTTATAGTGTTTTGTAATATGTGTCAACTGATAATATAAAGTCAAAATTAATATTATTTCATAAACTCAAAATGAAAATGAGTACAGAAATTTTCAGTTATCAATGTGAATGTTTCATAATTCGTCCACATTTTGAATTTTTGAAATACTGTTAATATTGAAAATGAATACTATAGTGAATATTAATATTGAAAGTGAATACTATAGTGAATATTAATACTGAAAGTGAATACTATAGTGAATATAAATACTGAAAGTGAATACTATAATGAATATTAATACTGAAAGTGAATACTATAGTGAATATTAATATTGAAAGTGAATACAATAGATACATTTCATGAAATGGCATGAAACACATGACATATTACTTCTATATTTTAAACAAAAATTCAAGAAAGAAACATGGAAGACCGCCTTTCCAGCAATTTTAAAATTTTAACTGCGGAATTAAGCAGCTTTTCCAAGACTCTAGAACTATGTTTATTGATTCACCATAGAAACAACAGATTTAAACAACCACACTCTCTGCTTTCAACGACTCCATTTCGTTTGTAACAAAAAAAAAAAAAAAAAAAAAAAAAAAAAAACGTATTTTTGTCGTGTTTACAAGGTTAAGTGAATAGCCATTAATGCATTTTTGACATTCAAACATCAAAAGTTTCTTCTATAATAAAGAAAAAATACAGTTTAAAGCATAATAAAAAAAAAAACCCTGGTTTTCAATTTTCATGCATTTGATGAGAAATGAGCATGTGCAATAAATCAATAACAAATGGAATATCTTAAATATTTTAACATTTCTGCATAGCTTTAAATGTAAATTTGTAGGAAACTTTTAAAATAATTTTATTATATAGAGTTTACTTATTTTTTAGTAATTCTGTACGCGAAAGGGCTTAATTCTTAATTAACGTCATGAACGAAGATAAAATACTCACTTAATAGAAAAAAAAATATTTGGCGAATCACAATTATACCACTTTAAAATGTCCTATTGTCTGAAAGGCACTTCAATAATCTCTTATCAAAAATATCTGGATTACTTGTTGAATTCGCATTTTCTAGGTGTTAAGATTACTATTAGAAAAAATGTTTGTTTCATTAAAATTATATAATAAATATATTTGGATACAAAAATAAATCAACATATTTATATTATTAAAAAGCAGATTACTCATGAATTTTTGAATACATTTCATTATTTTCCCAATCAAGAAACTATTCTTTGATTATATGTTTGAATAGGGCAGAAAGTTTTATTTAACATTTATATCACACACCTTCACTCAATATCCTCGAAGCGGAAACTCAACATCTTGCGATACTTTGAGTTAATCCAAAGGAAGTATGAAAACATTTCATGTTCTAAAAAAGAAGCGAACTATCGAAGTGGTAAATATTTCATCAAAAAATACATAACAAATTATCACTTATTATTAATTATTTTCACATCAAAATTAATTTTAATTAATTTATTTATTAAAATGAAAACTGGCATTTTTTAAATATATGATAATTAACATCAAAATTTATGCATGACTAAATTACGGGAGCTAAGATTCATTTATTATAAATAAAAAACTTTAGATAAGTTCATTAGATTTAAAATATAACATAATATAAATGTAAATTTTGTTATTCTTATGATAGAATAAAATTATATGTAGAATTAAAAACAATAATAAAACATCTTTAATTAAAAATGAATTTCATAAAAAAGAGAGCTCATTTTAAGGTCATTTTTCTTCATTTAAAGTGTTAATTATAAGCAAGTTATTTAGGTAACAGACTTATATGTTCATAATATATTATCGAGTTTACATTATTATATTAATAATCGGTAATTTTTATTGTAGTAATTGCTATAGAACTGTAGCTACTATTCACAGGCCTAGAATACGTTATTTTACTTTCATGAGCTTTATTTAATTCAACAAACAAAAGAATAATAAATTCTGTTTTGTAAGAAGAATTATTTTCACTTAAATGATAAATCATTATTGCTTTGTGATGAGAAATGCAAGTGAAAACGTTTTCTACAAATGAAAAAAAAAGTTCATTTTCTTCTTTTAATATTCAAATTCTAATAAATAGTAAGACTAATTTTTAATATTCTACTAAATTCAATCTCCCCTATTAGTATATGCATTTATTCAATCGTTTTAAAAAATAAAGCGTTGTACTTTTAAAATTTGATATTATTTTGGATGCAGAGAGGAAAAATAAATTGTTAGGGATTTTTAGATTCTCCACAGAAGTTACTTTATTTATTTATTCGATTACATTTTAAAAACTGGAAAGATAATAATTATACCGAAATCATATGATAAGAAAATAATTTTTGATGGAAGCATAAAAGCATATTACATCATTCCAAAAAAAATTTGGGCATGATGGTTTTTATAATGATATATCTTATAACAGCACTTAGCCACCTATCTCAGTTTTTACGAATAAAGTAAAAAATGAAATTTTTCGCTACATTTGATAAATGTTTCTGATTTTCTTTATATATCTGTATAAACATAAGGTTTAATTTCGTGTATTATATATATATATATATATATATATATATATATATATATATATATATATATATATATATATATATATATATATATATATATATATATATATATATATATATATATATATATATATATATATATATATATATATATATATATATATATATATATATATATATATATATATATATATATATATATATATATATATATATATATATACATATATATATATATATATATAATTCTAATGTCCAAATATTTCTTCATTTCGTATTCATGTCATAGAGAATCAATTTATAAAGAAAGAATAAAACTTTGTAAACAAAAATTGTAACATGCCGCGGAAATCCTGCTGCAAGCTAAATTCGGCGGGTAAAATAGATGTTAAAATTAAAAACAATATTTTATTGACAATTACTTAATGGATATTTTAAGACAGAAATATTTATGTATTTTTTTTTTTTATTACATTTACTTTCCGATCTTTGCAAGAAAAGTTATATAAATGCGAATTATGCAAATATATGCTATTCTAATCTTATTAATGGGGACTTTAGGTTATGAGGCCTTTTAAAATGGCTTGTGTACTCCACAAATGTGGAATATTCAACCAAGTTAAAGGACTGCATATTAAACAGAACCACTGGGGCATAATAAATTTTGCATACGATAGTTTCCTTTTTAGAATAACCAGGAAACACGCTCAAAGAAAATAATTATAATTAGTAAACTAAATTCTAAAATAAGAGAAGTAAAGTCGTCAAAAGTAAACTCTGAATAGTACAAAATTCAAACAAATTACAATTGTGGGAAAAAATCAAGTTAAACGTTAAAAAAATAAATTGTAACTACTCAGAATTTATATCAGTCATAAAATATCCATTAAATTTTAGTCAACCACATAAAATGTTCTGTATTATTTTTACGCCCATTTTACTGCTAAATTCATCCCAAAGCGCCTCTTTTGTCCTTGATGGTGGAAATGCGATTTTTTTCTTTATAAATCGATTTGTCATGAATGCACATGAAATAGTGAATTTGGTCCAGTAGTTACTTTGCATTTGAGCTTTGAACACCGATTTAATAATATTCCTTTGCTAATAAAACAAAAATTATGCAAACAGAATTTGAAAATTAATTTCCTCGGTTAATGGAGGGCAATTCCTTAAATTCGTTTAAAATATGCCCTAAGAAATTTAATGTAGCTTTGTATACTATTTTGAATAATAGCTAAACCGCACGGAAGAAACCGGAAACAAAATTCTTAAAGCTTCTGTAAATTCAAGGCGCGTAGATATTTGATTTTGAAACTACAGAAGCTCTATTTTTTCTGTTTTGTTAGAAGACAGAAGCGGGGAGCTTCCAAAGAGAGAGGTGGTACACAGCTTCCAACTTGGGCTGAGACCAGAACGACTCGGCTTCGACGTAGCAAGGCGTTAGGAGAAACAAATAACAACTCCCAACAACAAAAGGTGAGTTTCCTCATTTGATGCTTTGATTTTGCTATTTATCAGAAGTAAAGATGCAAGATAAGTAAAAATGTATTTCCATTAAAAAGGTTTTTGTAACGAAAATTCACAGAAGGATTTGCTATTCAAGCTATTATTATTACTAAAAACATTATTTAGAAATATACCCTCTTTTGAACACTTTTTCATGTATATATAAAATACATTCAAAAGGGATTTTAGACATGAAAAAATGAATGTTTATGAAATAGTTATCACAGTCTAGTTCGATTTTGATGCTTAAATCAAATCAAAATATTGATAAAAAAATTGAAGATATTAGCAAAAAATCACATTAAGATATTATATTTTATAAATTTAGAAACATTTTGACCAACTTTAGACATTTGGAAGTGAAAATGTATGTTACAAAACTATAAACCAAAAAAAGCATCATATTTTCGAAACGGATTGGTCAAATTTTAATCATATATTCACGAATATGAAATGTTATCCTAATTTTATATTGTTCTTATTACACTAATATAGAAATTCCAAGAAAAATTATTGTAATTTTTTTTAGCTGTAAATGGATTTCAGTATATGATGAAAATTATTAAAACTAATACTACAAATAAAATTCTGCTTTAATTCGTTGCAAATAATAATATACGCTTATAAATAAACTTCGGTCTGTTATCTTTAGCAATTTATGAGTTGTTAAATCTCTTTTGTCATAGTGAAATGTGAAACATCCATTAAGAAAAATAAGATGCATTTATCATTAAGGAGCCCCAAATTTTTATTTAATATTTTTGATACTAACTTTAGTTAAAATTATTAATAATATATTTTGTCCTAAGTTAAAATTTTTTGTATGATTTACATAGATAAAATATTTTAGAATTTTACTTAAAATCAAGTATTGTTATTATTATAAAATATATGCTTACTCTAGTTATTTACGATACAAAATTATATCATTTTAAAATATAATGTTTCTTCATTCCAAACGATTATTGAGATATATCTAATGATGGACAATTGATCTTCATTTTCTTACCTACATTTCATCCTTTTTTATTATATTATTAAATGGTATTTGTAAAATAATTTATAACATGAATATATGACCAGAAAGTTAATGAAATTTACTTTCTTTGCTATCTCTTTTTTCATGTTTCATTTTCTCTTTCATATTTCATGATTGTAACAATATTTAAAAAGTAAATGCTGGGAAGAAATGTCTTTGATTTGATTTGCATTAAATTTAATACCAACAACAGACAAATTTACTTTAAATTTGGTTGGTGCGTGTTTCATTGTTTTCACTCTTTATTAAAATATACATTTTGCTTCATGAAGGAGTGAATTTTACTTTATTGAATGAAATTTAAGCAATGAAATTTAATTTTATAGTTCTCTGAGCTAGAACACTTTTAATTCAATAGATTTGTTTTAACTTTGCCCGCTATGATTGGTTTTAATAATCTTCTCGAAGAATTAGATATATACAAAAATTAATAAAATTTGTTATCGAAAATGTGATTTTCAAAAAAAAAAAAAAATGAATTCCATGGTTTGAAGTGAAATATTAAAATTATTCAAATGGCTAAAAAATTGTAAATGATAAACAATAGGGACAAAAATTACCATATTGTTTTACAACAAAAACTTTATTTTTTAAAGTAATATAATATTAACAACAGGATACAAAAAATTCAAAATCTCACCATTGAATTTTAGTTGTCTAATTTGCTTTTTTCTCTCCAAACTAAGAAAAAAAAACAAAGCCAAATTTTGAAAAACTTGACTTAGATAGTCAAATTTTTAACTAGATTATTTAATTAGCCATATTTAGTTGCATTCATTAATTTTCCAAACTAGCATACAAAAGGTCTGTGCATTTTTTTTTTCTGTAAAGAAGGGAAAATGTAAAAAAAGTGACGGAACTAATAGTTACCGTTTACGCACGCACATGCACACACATACGCACGCACACGATACGTAACACAATTTAAAATAAACGATAGATTCCTTTTAACATTATTTTATGATTTGTGATTCAACATTATATTGTAATCAAATATGGGACTAGTAAATTTAATAATTCATCTTAATATACTGCATGAAACCAGTAGATTTAGTTTGGAATGTCTCAATACATTTCGGAAAAAATAAGAAGAAAAGCAGATTTGGCAATTACTTGTAAATTTATTTTCTTGCGGGGTAAAAATAGTGATGAATGGAAAGAATATTATATAAATAAATGAAACATTTGATATTCTGTTTTTCTTCCCTTTACAGATAGTTATACAGGGTGTTTATAAAGTCTCGGACCCATTTTGATGTTTAATAACTCATAAAATAATGAAGATATAAACAAACTTATGGCATTTATCGATGGAATAACTCATATATTTTCCTTTTCAGGTTTGAATATTTTTACTTTTGTAAATATCGTCTGCGCGTGTGGTTAATTTCAGATAATTTCATTTTCCAGTCTAAATATCTGTACTTTTCTAAATATCGTCTGCTTATTAATTGCATTTTTCTCTCTTTTGTTTTTGGCAACTATTGCTATGTTATGTTTACTTTTGATGTGTTTGTTCTATGTAGTACTTTTGTATGTGATGTTTTATTCGAGCGGATATTAATGAGAATGCATACACCACAAGAGAAAGCACAGATTTTATGGTGGTTCATAGAAACGAAATCGATAGTGCAAGCACAGAGAAATTTCAGAATTTACCAAAAAGATCCTCCAACGTTTTCAGGAGGAGAGTGTCGAACATTGATGACCTAAAAGCCAGAATTACAACCGCAATAGGCTCTGTGGATGCCGACATGCTTGCCGCTACCTGGCGTGAAATTGACTATCGAATTGATATTCTCCGTGCGACGAAGGGAGCACACGTGAAAGTTCATTGACAAGGGTCATGAAACTTTTTGAGTCTATTTAACCATTTATGTTATTAATTTTAATCTATCTTTATTATTTTATGAGTTATTAAGCATCAAAATGGGTCCGGGACTAAATAAACACCCTGTATATTGTAGAATATTTTTTTAAAATTAGGAATGACAGTAAATGATGTAACTTTACGATGCTTGAGTATTCAGATTTGTGGAATAATATTTAATTTTTTCTTATCTTTTGTGCTACAATGCAACTGTATTCTAAAATAGTATTTAATTTTTTTATTATGTATTGTGTTACAATGCATCTGATTGTTTCCATAGACAATACAATTTATTCCTGGTTTCGATTTTCACAAACCCTATATTTTTTCTTCCCCACAGCACAAACGAACCCCGTCGAACCGAGCCGAGAAGAAGAGCTCCGTGCACGCAGCTCCCAAGCATCAACACGTTGATGCCGAAGATGAGGCTGAAGAAGCGGAGGAGGATGACCCTGGAAAGTTCCTGATGGAGAGGATCAGAGCCAATTCCCGGACCCTCAAAGCTCAGGTGTCTGCCTCACACTCCCGTAGGACTGTGGCCGACACGGGGACTGCCAGCAGAGAGAGGCCTTCAAGAGAAAAGAATGGAAGAGGTAAACAATCCTCAAATTTTATAAGTGTATTGAAACACTCTGTTGAATTTGCGTATGCAAACATTTGATATTTGAATGTGCCAAATTTATTCCCGAAAGATGTAAACTTATTAACTGCTTTCTAAAGAGCAATATAGCTTGACCTCCTCATTTATCTGCCTTTGTACAGAGTAAATCCTCTTTCCTTTCTTTTTGTATATATATTAATAGTATATTTCTCCGTATTATTTAAACTTTATTTCTGTGTGTTTGCTTACGTATATTTGCATATATACTTTATGCATTTTTTATTTGTATTTTGAATATTTTATTTTTATTTGATCATGCTTCTCCAATTGTATACATAATTTACTGTATGTTTCCGTTAGTATGTGAGCAATTTTTTTTAAATATATTTTTTTTGTTTGCATTTATGTATTTTCTTGTTTTTCCCATTTTTCTTTTGTATTTGTACCTGCGTTCTTTGTATTTGAAATTTCTTCCACTATGAATTGTGTATTGGCTTATGTTTGTAAGACTTGTGGTACTTTTGTTGGCACTGAAGGAGTTTATATCTCGAGACTCAAAAAAATCTATTTTAATATTTAAATTTTTTAATTGTTTTTTAGCTAAATAATTACTTTGTTTTCAGTTATTTTTTGATTTTGGAAGATATGACCTATCTTATGATTGAATTAATTAATTCTGTTATGTATTTAAAAGTTTCTGGGTATAAAAATATAAAAATAATTGAAATCATTTTCTGAATTATTTTTAATTTTTGGTGGAAGCATTGTTTTATTACTTATTTAAAGATGTTGTTTCTAAAAATGGGAGATTTATATTTGTGATTTGCTTCTTTATTTAATATAAAATAATTATATTGGCTTGTAAATTCGATTGAAATTGAAAATATTTTTTTAAAATTTTATTTTTTATTTTTAATAATATTACCTTTTAAATATTTTGCTTGGAAAAGATTGCGATTTATAAAATTGTTTTTAAAATATGAAATGAATTTAGTAGTTTGTTTTTGATTAAATAATATTTGTTATTAAAATCGAAATTCTAACGTCCCTATTTTATTTTGCAAACAGATTCATAATAATGCAAAGATTCATACTTCAATTTATTTGAGGTAGTTTTTAATTTTCCTCACCACTTTTGACACACGCGTTATCATCATCAGACATTTTTTCATCGGCATTTAACAATATAATGGCAGTAATACGAAAATTTTATTGATTAAAAAAAAGTTTATCGTTTTAAACTCATAAAAAAACCCATTACCAAATCTCCGTTTTTCTACTAATGACTATATTTCTCTTTCTGTCTAAATCACTGATATAGTTAACTCAATATAACCTCACGCAACTCAATGACTTTTCCTAAACTTATTATTATCTCTCTTCCTGAAATAAGAGAAAAATGGCAACATTGCGGTGGTTTGATGACACTTCCTAGAACATTCTCAAGGGCACCAACCCTTCAACGACAGATGCTTAAATTTCTAAGAAAAGATATTTTATACACTTAGATGTGGTATTTTTAATACCGGATCGGCTGATTAATTTCTTATTCTTCTTCCATTAACGGTCCCTTCTTGTGTCTTCCTTAGTCCACAACGGTGTCTATACGATGCACGCGAGGCGTAACCTGAGGGGCGGCGCCGGGGCGTTCGGAGACGAAGGTGGTGCAGAAGTGGAAACGACGACCATCAAACTCCTGGACGAGCATGGCCGAGAGATATCTTCGGAAAACGTCGATGAAAATCGGAAGGATGAATCGAAAATGGAGGATCCGGAAATTGTGCACCAGCATACTCTGGATGTCAATGGAGAAGACGCTAGAAATGGACAGAATTCTGGTAAATAAAATATTTCTGAATGAATTTTGAATGCATAAGAGAATCAATTGATGAAAAATAAATGAATAATGTAACTAAAGCTCATGGCAATAACGTTTTGAACCAATCTGTAAGTAAATATTGATTGTTTTTAGAATGCAATTTATGAAAAGCTTGATGTGCAATAAATTAACACTTAAAAGAAAGTTTTACTTGAAAAAAAAGCAGAAACGATGTTTAATTTTGGTAATCGATGTTTTTAATAAGTTTCAACAATTATATTTAAAATTAATCCCACCAAATATTTATTTAAATATTGTAAAACAAATGTTTTCAACAAATCCTTTATATTAAATAAAATAATAAATAATAAATAAAATAATAAAAATAATAAATCTTTTATATTAAAAATATAAATATAAAAAAAATAATTTGTAAAATAAAATGACATTAAACGTTTGGAAAACAAAAAATTTGTTATAAAAAGAAATTAAAAATTAGTACAAAAAGTATGAAAAATACATTTATCAAATCTAAACTTTGGATTATGGTTATTTGTGCAATAATTCCTTAAAAAATAGAAATACATTAAATGTACAAAAGAATTTCTATTTGGTTATAAAGAATAACAATTGAGCAAATCTCTGAATTTGAATCAAGTTAATATGTTTAATGTATTATTTTTAACTTTTCAAATAATTATGATGATATGAGTCTGTATTATTTATTCACAATTGTGGTTAAAAAGAATTCATTAGAAATATTTAAACGATTTATTGATTTTTCTGACTAATTCATTTGAATACTTTATTTATTTATGATTTTATTTAAAAGAAATATATTAAAATTTTACAGAAGACTATAATTTTATAAATTGGTTAAAAATCTTTAGATGAAATATTGAAATGTATTTCTTTATTTAAGGATTACAACTCGTGGTATTTTTCGAAAACATAGTTTGTAATCGCCGATTTATAAATACAATAAATTACTATTAATGTATTATATATGCCAAATTATTCAAACTGTAGGCGAATAAATGCTCAGGTTGAAACATGATAATAAAAATAAAATAATAAATGGAATTTTTCATATCGAATCATTTTACTGAATACATTGTCAACACGAACCTATAAAAAAAAGAAAAAACTAAATATATACAGAAATTCTCGAAGATTTGAGACTTTCAACTTCAGTGTTGTTTTTGGCAGTATATGTTTATGTTAGAGGATTAACGTTTTTTAATGCTGTTTTTTTAAAAAATCAAAAAAGGAAAAACATGCAATTTTTTTTTAAATTGAAGAATATTTATACAAAAGATGCGTACATTTTTGCATCGCTCAAAATATAGTAATCTAAAGAAATCTATACTATATATAGTAATAATAATAAAAGAAAAATTAACAGTAAAATAAAGAAAAATAATTCTTTCACACAAAAAACGTGCTTTTAGATGTTTTTAATTATTTTAGTTCTTCTGTGCTATTCTTTTTTGTTTGTGGAAATTCTTTATGCGATTCAAAAGAAAAGAATAACGAATTAAAACTACTTGTCATTTTTACTATAGATATGAATTAAGACACGTTTATATGTTATTAAATATTAATATCAGGATTATCGTTATCATGAATTCGTATGAATATATTGAATATAGTAAGATAACATAAAGCAAATAAATTTATTATTTTCTTTAACGCTGATGAAAATCTCATTGACAGGTTCGTGCAAAGTTCGTGAAGGTACTTACAAAATCTTCTTAAACGAATAAGTGAACATTTCAAAAGGGTGCATTAGTGTTAAAGAAGAACAGAATGCATATTTTAAAACTCATCACATATTTACTCGTCTTCCTCTCGTATAATAGATGATCACGCGTTTAATTATTTATTTCTAAGTTTAAATATAAATATTTTAATAAGAATAAATATATGCAATGAATATGATATTAAAAGAATCAATATATTCTTAACTTGATTTTCTTGATCTGATGATCCTTAATTTGATAATCATTTTTCTGCAGTGTTCCTAATTTTATTTCCAAGAGTAATATTCTGTATTAATTTAAAAAAGGCACTAAATTTAAAAAATAAAAGTTTTTTATTTATTATTACTTCAAATTTAGTGCTTTTTTATTTATAAAATATTAAATCAGACAGAAATATTTAAATCCAAAAATAAATTTTTCTGTATAAATTTTAAGTATGATCTTTCTATGAAAGCATTGGATGTTTGTTTTTTTCGATGACAAACAGTATATGTAGCACAGATTCAATTCCTCAACAAAAGGAAAATCCCATTACATATATTTAAATACTCTGATATATGTGTTGTTGTTTCTTATGGCACTTGCCATGGACAAGCCCGCTGTTCGAAGACAGCCGGTTTTAGCCTGAGGGGGAGCGCCTCTTGTTTCTATAGTAGCGCCATCTAGGGCCAAGAGAACGACTTAGCTACACACACGTCACAACCCTTTTTAGGGGGCGGACTTCATTCACACATTTCATTCACTCAACCACAGATCGTAATTTAGACCTGAATCAGAGATCGATCACCCCTGATCCAGTACCCCCAGTGGTATTACTCTCGACATGGAGGACTTTGTGACCACGACAGATTTAACGCGCGTCAGCCACCAAGCACGCGGGGAATCTTCGGCCGGCGGGGTTCGAACTCGCAACCTAAGGGACGCGAATCCGACGCTGTACCAACCAGGCTATCCCGGCCCTTCTGGTATATGTAAATAAGATAAGTAATTATAATAAAACAATAATAATATAGGTAACGTATATAACACATTTAAAAATAATATAGATAATAATAATAATAATAATACAATAGCAACAATAATAATTACTATATATATATATATAATACAGTAGAAATATAATAATAAAGATTATTAGTAGCTTTACATTTAGTTATATAAATGAAAAGCTAATAATAATGAAATAATTAATTATATATGGAAATGAATGCCCCCTACTCCTCCCCCCCTCAAAATACATTATTTCAGGAAATCCGTTTCTGTCTTCTTTATCTTATTTCTAATTTAATAAACAAAGAGAAGGAAAAGATATTTTTGAAAAATAATGATTTTATTCATTGCAATGAAAGCGCAAGCTCATAAATTAATTTCAAATTTTGATTTTTATGCTTTATGGCACTTGACATATCAATAAACAGGTAATACATGCCATCATTATGAAAAATATTGTTCGATATCTCCTTCAGCAATTCGGCATTCTGAATGCCAGTCAATATTGCGAAGATGTAATAAAGTTGCTAGGTTCAATGCGTTAATATGAATACTATAAGAATGGAAAATAGTGGACATAAACAGATTATTTTTATTTGTGGATTCACCCACTAAATAGAAACATTTTATTCGTAATTATTCATATTTTAGTATAAAATTAACTCACTTATGTTTCCATATCATGCGAAGAAATGTAAAAACTTATGTAAATTTATGGTAAATGAACATTTTTTTTTACAGAAGCACATGACAGACTTGAGAATATTTCGGAGGGAGGAAGAGAGTCTACGGATTCCAACAACCAGTCAACTAGGGAAAGCAGAGAAAGGAATGATTCGATCCTTGAATCGGACAACACTGAATCAGCAAACAAGCTTACTCCCTCCGAACGTTCCGAAAACGACAGCGAAGAGTATAACCTGACAAATGACCTTGAAGAAGGGCGTCTTGTCAACCAAAATGGGAAACTTACCATTGAAGTGGAAGTCAAAGAGATGACAAATAGCGAAGACAGCGGCGACACACCAGACCCTGTAACAGCCACTATGGAATCCAACATGACTCCAGTTCCTGTAGAAGATTCTGGAGCGTACGACAGTTACAGAGTTTATTCGGAGCAAAATCTTCTGACACCGACAGCTGACCAACCACAGGAGGCTTCATACAGCAGGAGATCTAGCAGAGCTGATATGTCGAGGAATGACATCGCGAGGCTTAACAGAGCTAAGCAGGCCAGAGGTATATACTTGAGGCGGATGGAACACATAAATAGTCAGACTAACTTAGCAAGGACTCAGTCAAATGATCGTGGACTTGAAAATAGTAACAGGGCTGCTGGTGGTGGTGGATCACCACTCAGACGATATGGCGGCAATTCCAGAAGTATTTCACAAAACAGAAAGAGTGGGAGGTCCAAATTAGAGAAATGGAGCACATCAGCGGCATCTACTGGAGATCTCAGAGAAGCAGCATGGGATTATTCCAATGACAGTAAGTGCATGAAGATTATAATCTTATTTTTTAAAGTAAAAGTTAAAGTTTTGATGAAAATATTTTCAGTGGCTTCACTCCTGAATAGGAGGATCTTAATAAAATAATGGCAGAAATTTGTTCATTTATATGCAGTAAATACTGGGATACTCTGAAAGGTACTTTTCGGTTAGTCGTGGGAGCAAGCGAAAGATCGCCAAATAATTTAGTTCTGAGCCAAGGAAAAGAAAACATCATTTTGGACTGCACCAGCTTGCACACGAATCTAATGCTACAACTATTTATTTGATGATTTTTTTTAAGGGGGTGCACATCTCAATTATTTTGGCGATATTTCGCTTACGCCCAGCTTACCGAAAAGTACACTCTGAAAAAATATTTAAATTAGAAATAACTATTAAAACAATCAAGACAGCATTTTTTTCATTAAAATTCTAAAAAAATATCTAAATTCTCACGATGATCTAAGTTTGAAATCTTGTCAATTTTTTAAAAAAAAAATCAGATTATCATTGCAAAATTTTCTTTTTACTCTTAAGTATTTGTTTTCTTTTTGAATGGGATTTAAGAGCATTCAGAAATAGCATGAATTAACATGTTAAAAACTTTTTATTTTTATCATTTAACTTGCGGTTCTTAAAATTCTTTTTAATGTAAATGCTTCTAAATTTTCTAGTCTGTATAATAGCCTCAATGCTTGAGTGAACGTTAACATGGACAACTAAAAATTAAATTAATAGATGTAATCAGAAAAGATGTTAGGAAGTAATATAAACAAGCAACAACATATCATATACCATAAAGGCATCTCTGAATATTTTCTGCACAAAATTTGCTAAAATTAAACATTTGGTCTTGGCTAAAATTAAACACCGACAAATACCTAAATCAAATACGAAAATAATTTAAATAGAATTCATCCATCTTTTTCTTTCCTCCATAAGTTTCAAGTTCGATCGAATTGATCCCGTAACTAGAACCATTATGAGCTATTATTGGAAAACTAACTACGTGGGATTTTTGGTTGTTTCTACGATTCAGGTTCCCAGTTTTTTTCAATTTGGGTTTCGTAACCAGATATTAATTCTATATTAAATAAATTGAGATGAAGATATTTTCTTTCGGATTGTTATAACCTTATGTATGTTTTTTGAAGTCTCCTAGGAATGTATCAATATTTTAACTTTTTGAAGTCATAATAATAAGTTTCCCATTTCTAATTCTGCTAATCTTTACATTTTTATATATTATCTACTTTAATATCTCCAGCGATTTTTCTTTTTCTTAATCAGATTGTTTTCTTCTATGGTTTTATAAACGAGGCGATCTGCTTGTTCAACTTTGATTTCCCGAATATAAGATCTAAATTATATACCAACGAGACCCTGTTTAATTCTTCAGCAACTTTAAGAAATTTCTCAGTATTAAAACGATACATTTCATGCTATAAGGGTTTCTTTTTTTTGGTAATTTCAAATGCTTGTAGTGTCATTTTGAAATCAATAATCGACAGTAAAATTTCTTATTAAAAAAGTAAATTTTTAGCAATTTTAAAAGTTTCTAAATTTCTAAATTACAAAAATTTACTTTAAATTCGAAATAAAGATACTAATTGTTTTCAGAACTTACAGATGAGATAAAAAATTAATAATTTTAAAATGTTAATTATATAATTGATCAATTAATTAAATCGATTGAATGTTATTATAAGAATGTTAATTTACACTAGTTCTTTTTCAATTACAATCAAAATTATATGTATACTTCCTTTAAAACGATTATAGAAAAATTCAAAATTCAAATTTTTTTCCCTTTCTGAAATTTATATTTTATATCTTTGTATTTGATCCCTTTTTAAATAAATTATTTTGGATTGAACGAATACTTCTTTCAAAAATTTAAATTTCCCCAGCCGATAATAATTTCAGATATAAGATTTTTGGTGTCTGGGATTATTGTAATATTGCATGTTTGATACTCATTAAAAGTCATATTTGTGAAGAATACTTTTAGACTTATTTACTTACTATACATTTACTGTACTATACATTACCTACTTTACTTACTATCCATTAAGAATTCTTTTATTTTGCTAATATTCCAATAAGAACTAAATACGATAAATGCCATTTGAGAATTTTTAGAAAAAGTTTTGCACCATTTCCGCATTATCATATTGCAGGATTTCAAATTATATATTTGACAGAAATCTAATTCTGAAAATAATTTTTATGTTAGATCATTGAGTGTCAACGAAAAAAAAAAAGATAATTGCTGCTCATAGTTTTACATTTTCTCAAACTTTAATAAAATTATAAATTTCATCAAATTAGCCTGAAATATATCTGCATTTTTTGGTCAGCAAATTCACAAAAAAAATGTCAGAATAATTCACAATAAATTTAATATGAATGCACACAAACAAAAACCTGAACTGTACAGGACGATCCTGTAAATTTCAAATTAGCAAATTATAAAATAAATGATATAACTACAACAGTAAAAAACAAATATGTTACAATTTTCTTATTTTTATATCAAATTTCAAAAATTTATTGTATCTTATCTATTTTTTAAGAAAAAAATTCTGATTCTTTAAACAAAAACTTGTATTTTAATAGCCACTTTAAAATTTTAGAAATCTGGGTTTCTTTGAAGTTTACTTACATAAAAAAAAATCATTCCTCATTTTCGATCTTTTTTACATTATTTCAAGTGTGTTAGTGGTTCATTCCTAACTCCTCAATTTATTAATGGAGTTTTCGCCTTAACCGACTTTGCCGGGGTTATTAGCTCTTTTGAATTTCAATTAAATTGTTTAGATATAACTTCATGTCTATGGCTCCATCAAATTGTCAGACATTAAAGCAGTTTATTATTTAATTTTAAGTATTTTCATATGTTTGTTCAGTATGTACATGAGCCTTTCTGAAGGAGGCCAATCCCATGACATCATAGCTCTATTAAAAGTGTAGATATATCTGTAAAAATACCGGGTTCATCTATCTGCAAATTTTCGTAGTAGTATAACTTCACATTTTTATTCGTTTTGTATTAATAATGCATTTGATAGAATCCTTCTTCTTTAGCTTTCAATAACGTAAAATTTCAAGGGATGAAGTACTCGATTAACTACTGAAAATGGTTAGAATTCATGGCAACAATGTGATTTAATTTTAAAAACTAGGCAAAAAATTATATTTTAAAAATTTCCAAAATTTATAAAAAAATTATCTCAACTATTAAATTGTTATAATTGAATAGAAATTTAAGCAAGAAACTTCGAACCTGTGTGAAATTTGTTTTTGTGTTCTAATATTCTCAGATGTTATTTAAAATAATGCAAAAAATTTGCTTAATATTTAATTAATTAAATTTAAATTAATTTTTTGAAAAACGAGAACCAAAATACACATTTTTACCTTTCAATATATATATATATATATATATATATATATATATATATATATATATATAAAGTTTTCTAACTCTTGGTCAGACGATTCGACACACACACAGAGAGAGAGAATTTTGTTCTAACATTTAATTAGCTTAACTGTGTAAAAACTGTTTTATTTATTTACTTTTCCTACTTCAGCATTTAAAAATTATTGGAACAAATGACTGACTGAATTGAGATATTTTATTTTATAACAATTTTTTATAATTTTTTTTTGTCTTTCATTTGTAAAAACTGGATTCTTTTTTTATTTTAAGAGATACAGGAGGAAAATACAATGCAAAAAAACGCTTTTTTTTCCTCTTGCGATATTAGAAACTACTAGATGGCTCTTTTATTAACATTTTTAATTTATTAAAAATATATAAATATTAAATTTTGATTATAGTTCTTTTTTATAATTTCTGTTTTTCATTTTCTAATTTGTAAAAACTAGATTTTTTTAAAAATTTTGTAAATACAATAGGAAAATATATTAGAAAAAAAAACTGTTTTCCCTTTTCAAGTATTAGAAATAAGAAATTGGCCTTTTTATTAAAATTTTAAAATTTTTAAAAATATATAAAATTTATATTTTGATTATTATTCTATATAATTATCCAGAAATTAAAATGAGAGGATAATGTCACTGTTGCTATGATAAATTTCTCTAAAAAGTTTTAGAACATTATGTTACGCTTTTTAACATTATTGTCTTTACTATCACGAAATAGAACCTTTTAACATAATTCAAACAGAAAGCCTGTAGCATTATTAACAATGCGAAATTGGTCTCCAGCCATTATTAAGTACTTAAATTTAAGATGAATTGCTCAGCTGAAGAAAGAAAAGGTAAAAGATAAGAAAAAGTTATCAAAAATCCGCAGTAAAACCATTAGCGAAACAGAAATTCCTTTTTTCTTTCTGCTGGTAATATGCTTCCCAAGAGATTCCAAGCTGAGTGATGGAATGAGACGTATCAATATCGTCTGCATGTTGATCTCTTGAGAGCATAAAACAAAAAAGAACGAAAGGATCAATCGATAGGATTCTCATTTGTCCTCAAGGACGGGAAACGACCGCGCCCAAGAATACAAAATGCGGTCACCGGCTAATAAAAAGCATTTATACCTCTCTTTTCCGAAAGCCCGGCTCTTCAGTTTGTAGTTTTCAACCTTGAGTCTCAAAAGTTAAGCTTGAAAATGAAGATTGTTTTCTGTTATTGTACATTATTGTACACGAAAAGAAAAACATAAAACAGCGGAAACATTTTAGGAAAATTAGGATTTCTTTTTAATATTCGAGGAACGTTCAATGTTTAATAAAGAAGTAAAATATTGTAAATTAAAAATTAAATAAGCAGTTTGAATTTATTAAAACTATTATTTTCCATCAGAAGAGAAAACTCTGCCATTTTACAACCTTGAATTTTGTTTTTTATATCTTAAAATCTTATATAAATTTATAATAATTAATAATAATTATAAAAATTTATAATTATTAATAATTAAATCTTAAGTCATTAACCACACGATTTATTTAAATTGTTTTAGAAAAATTAAAACTTTTATTGAATTCTGTGGAAGAATTCATAATGTGGAAGAGAATAATTGAATTTTGCAAATTAATAATTAACAAAGTGAGATCTTTTACAAAGAGCATGGAATCTTTTTTTTGCAAATAAAATGCTTTAGATTACAAAAGGTGGTTAGCATAAAGGGAAAAAAATATGGATTCGTTTTCTAAAAGAATTATTCTTATTTGAATGAAATTTCATTTTTCTGATGTAAATACTTTTTTTCATAACTTACAAGTTTCTTGATTAAATAAATAACCATATCATTGTCCACTTTTAAGAACTTTTTGCCTTGAACCTATCCTTACAAAGAAGAAGGAATATCATGGAAACCTAATGCGAATTTAAAAGACGTTCGGTTTGTTTTTCGAATTATTTTTTTCAACGACAACAACAACAAGAACAACAACAAAAATTAAAACCGAGTTCTCCGTATCATAGAACGGACACTCTGTTCCTTTCAAAATAGGCTTCTTATTGTAATGCCTTAAGCATCAACATGCCATTATGACTTATTAAGTGAGAAGATTCGCTGTCCAGCTTTACAATTTACTAAGCTTCAATACCGAAAATCACCAGTTAAGTGGACTTTCATTCTCGTTCTTAGTATAGATTCAGTACACCAAGACATGGTAAAAGGAATTGCTGGAGTAATTAGAATTGTATTCAACTCTTCACAGTATAGGAGGCAAGTTTTAGGCTATTTATTTAAGTAGGATGATAATATTTGAATTCATGCATAATAAAGTAATCGTGTAAAAATGCATTATGATATTGAGAAAATTGCGGTAGGAAGTTATAAATGATTGTTTTTTTAATCAATCGAAACTGCGAATATCTAAAATTTTTTTCTTTATAAAATGTAATTAAATCTTGGAATTGTTTTCTTTTCTTTTTTTTTATTTGAGAAAAAGTAATTATCATAAAAGTAAATACTAGCGCTACATTAATAAATAATTTTAATCGTAGCACTATCAATCATTGTGAAAAGTGCAGATAAAAATTTATTCTCAAATAAAATTCATTGACATAAAAAGATATTTTTATTTAATAATCAGTATTTCGTAGTTAATAATTTCTTTTAGGTCAATTTATTTGATATGAATTCTAACGTAAATATCTTCCAAAATCTCTTTTAATAGGATTCTATTAATTCGTTCTATCTATTTTTTTGATTTTTGTGGCATTTAACTTCATTTTTCTAATACGATTTTCTAAACGATTAAATATTTAAAGAAACAATGAAAAAAATCAAGGCAACAAAGCAATATATTATTGAAAAGTAAGTAAAAAATATTTTTAAAAATTGTCGAAATCGAGTATTAAATTAATATTATTGAAAAAAAATTGGGGGGGGGGATTTTCAGGGGACCAAAAAATAATTTTTGTACCGTAAAAAAGTAGAAAAATACCAGAATTATGTTTAATTTTTTATTAACTGAAATTCCAATTTAATAAAATCGCTTCAAATTGCATATTTTCATCTTCCAATATATGTGACAAATTTGGTATCCGTAATTCAAACGGTTTGACCTACAGAGGGCCAACACAAACCAAAGCACACACACACACACACATTCATCTTTATTATCAGGAGTGATGCCCTTTTCGTGTCAGGAAAGACAACAAAAATATGAACTGCATTACTAAGGAGAATAAGATAAAGTATTCAGAGATTTGCTCACTTCATCGATTCTTTTATCTAATTATGCAATCCATTTACATATGCGTGCAGGTGAAATTGCCAGATACCCGAAAGAAGAGGGTGTGGTGAGAGTAAGGGACGGTGCCAAACACACAATTACTCTTAACAAATAATTCCAGTTATAAAACACGAAGAGAAGTACAATAAATTCTATGAAAGAAATTTTTAGAAAATGATAGAGAAGTCTCATCACGTCCAGGGTGCACAAAAACTGACATTTTCTGCTATGATACGCCATATATAAGTTTATCACGATACAGTTTCGTGTTATTCTTTAGTGTAAGTTTTTGGGCCATTGTGTTCATTTTTTTTGTTGGACTGCATGGCGTTTGAAAAGAATCTTTTCTTTTTACTCAAGATTTTAAGAAATTACTCTTAAAGAAGTCATGTTTTGAGATATACTCAAGGGCGAGGAAAAATGGGACACATTTGAGACACCGGATATCGCGAAATGGGACGCACAAAAAATGTGAATAAAAAATTTAATAAATACTATTTTAATCGTGAAGATTTCTCATATAAAGAAATAGTGCACTACTAGGGGAATGTAAAACGCTTTATATAATAATAATAATGGTTTGATGAGTATAATGTATATAAATTATTTTGTAAAATATCGAGTAAGCTCGGCTGTAATAATATAAAGAAAATATTTATTTACGTTTTACATACAGGATTATAAATTATCGATCCAAAGCTGGGTTTTATTGTATTTAGAAATTATGGATAGGAATATCTCATGGTAGGCTACACGCTAGAAAGTTTTCCTAAATCAGTGTGAAAGATTCCTTTTCCAGCAACTAGTTGTTGAAGTATCTGTAACAATATAAAATTTTCTCGCATATAGCCAATGCGTTATATATAAAATGACTTACAAAAATGAAAATAAATTATGTCTGAATTTAGTGGCTTATGTTTCGTTAAATAGCATTCATTTTTATGTATATGTTGATGATATATGTAATGTATCAAGAGAACTTATCCTATTCCTTAGGAATAAAGAGCTTGTAAGCTTAAAATTTCATTATTCCAGGAAGACTCGATTTCACACCATCGGGTCTTTAATATAGATATCTAAACTTATTAACAAACTTTCGATGGATATTTTTTTTGTCGGAAAATATTCATTGTATAATTTTGAAAAACTTCATTGCTTTTAACAGCAATTTTTTGCTCCAATTTATTAGATAATATTTAAATACTCGAGATGAAGACATATTAAAATCTGATATTATTGATTGTTTTGGAATTCTGAGTAAGTTATAATATTTTACTCACTCAATTTTCTAGAATTCTAAAATGAATAAACGAACGTTTTTGAACGTTATTCAGAAAAGTGCAAAGAAATATTCAAAGTTATGAATCTCAAACTTTCCTAACATTCATAGAATAAATACCTTTCAGACTTAAAAATGAAAAAATTATTATCTTAATAGGTTTGATCCATAAAATAAAAGACTTTGAACTTTTTAGGAGTTTTCATATTTTTAAAATTTAAATATGCAATTTTTAAGTTCACTGATTAAAATTTAAATTAATAAAAGTTAACAAATATTTTAATCTTCAAGTAATGACAAATCACACAATCAGTCTTTTTCTGAGATATTAGATAATATGCAAGATTAGTAGGAACAGAATCTACACTCTTTCTCAATAGCAAATTAATGTTATACTGTGATATTTTAATAACAATTCATATGAATGTTAACTTATTTTCTTGAATTTTGCATGGGCCAAAAGAGGTTAATTTAATTTAAAACATTTATTTAATGTAATATGACAAAATTTCATGTTTGTGGTCTAATTAATGTCAAAGTATACATACTCTAATACCTTAATCAATATGACATAAATATCTTCTTATTTTCTTGAGAATCACGTTGTGTCATTAGAATTTTTATCTGTCGGGAAAAAACATTTCCAGACATTTTTGAACTTAGCAAAATACAAATAATTATAGTCACTAGATTATCAAATTATAATGCACACGGAAAATTAGAATTACTAATCTAGTTTCCTGCGTATAGAATAAGCCGGACAGATAAATAACATCGCGTGATATTTTCAATATATGCCATTGGTATAAAAGATTAAGAATAATTGGAAATGCGACCGGTCATCTACGTGGTCACGCGAAAGAAATCATCGCCGAATATTAGCATGCTTATAAAGAATATAGGTCACAGTAAGAAAGTCCATAATCTTCGATGGAAGTAATGCTCACTTTTACACACGTTGAAACAATGGCAAACATCCAGAAAAGTTTTAAGGTAATTTTCTGGATAGCATTTTTGTAATGCTTACCTAGCGTGAAAGAAATAAGGTGATTCACGACTAAACATAAAGAAATGAAAAAAAAAAAAAAAAAAAAAGCCGTGAAAAGTTTTGTTGACATTATTGCAGGGTGTGGTTACAAAAATTACTTGGGGTGATTTCTAGAAAATTAAAACTGAAACAAGTTTTCAGAATCGATGTATTTATTTATTTTTCTGTAAGTTTGCATTCGTTTGGATACAGTTTTTCATGCAGCTTTCTAGAATTGGCTCTTGTACCATTAAGATATAATCTTGAATTTAATTTATATGAGAATGGTAA
Source organism: Argiope bruennichi (assembly GCF_947563725.1). Classification (NCBI taxonomy): domain Eukaryota; kingdom Metazoa; phylum Arthropoda; class Arachnida; order Araneae; family Araneidae; genus Argiope; species Argiope bruennichi. The sequence goes on along the minus strand of NC_079151.1, from coordinate 127,231,135 downwards.
AATCTCACTAATATGGTTTTGGGTTAAATAAATATGCAAGCATGTTATGCTGATGTCATTAAATAGTTTGGTTTTTAATTTCAAATTTATTTCGAAACGAGATGTTTGAGAAATGTTCGCAAATCCAATTATGGAATTATATGAGAATATTATATGAGAATGGAATTATGGAATTATATGAGAATGGAATTATGGAATTATATGAGAATGGTAAAGTCTCACTAATATGGTTTATGGTTAAGTAAATATGCAAGCATGTTATGCTGATGTCATTAAATAGTTTGGTTTTTAATTTCAAATTTATTTCGAAACGAGATGTTTGAGAAATGTTTGCAAATCCAATTATGGAATTATATGAGAATATTATATGAGAATGGAATTATGGAATTATATGAGAATTGTAAAGTCTCACTAATATGGTTTATGGTTAAGTAAATATGCAAGCATGTTATGCTGATGTCATTAAATCGTTTGGTTTTTAATTTCAAATTTATTTCGAAACGAGATGTTTGAGAAATGTTCGCAAATCCAATTATGGAATTATATGAGAATATTATATGAGAATGGAATTATGGAATTATATGAGAATGGTAAAGTCTCACTAATATGGTTTATGGTTAAGTAGATATGCAAGCATGTTATGCTGATGTCATTAAATAGTTTGGTTTTTAATTTCAAATTTTATTTCGAAACGAGATGTTTGAGAAATGTTCGCAAATCCAATTATGGAATTATATGAGAATATTATATGAGAATGGAATTATGGAATTATATGAGAATTTTATATGAGAATGGTAAAGTCTCACTAATATGGTTTATAGTTAATTAAATATGCAAGCATGTTATGCTGATGTCATTAAATAGTTTGGTTTTTAATTTCAAATTTTATTTCGAAACGAGATGTTTGAGAAATGTTCGCAAATCCAATTATGGAATTATATGAGAATGGAATTATAAAATTATATGAGAATGGTAAAGTCCCAATAATATCGTTTACGGTTAAGTAAATATGCAAGCATGTTATGCTGATATCGTTAAATCGTTTGGTTTTTAACTTCAAATTTTATTTTGAAACGAGATATTTGAGAAATTTTCGCAAATCCAGTGTAAATAGGTAAATTATGGATTATAGAATCGAATTTGCAATTATTTAGATGATATAAGAATTTCACAAAAAGTATGATTTTAATGCAGAAAGAAAAAATACCGAAATCCTCTCTTAAAAATTAAATAATAAAATCAAATCTAATGTAAATAGAAGAATTATGAATTATAAAACCAAAATTGTAATAATTTAGCTGATAATAAAGTTTTTAAATGAAGTATGATTTTAATAATAAAAAAAGTATAATCTCTGTAAAGTAATATAAAATTCACAATTTAAATTTATGTCAAAAATTTGATAAGTCCTCCAATAAATAACTGCAGATTACTCAGACAGATTCTCAAGAACTGATTTCATTTAAACTACAATATATATATACATATCTACTTAATGTGCATAAGATTTTGAGTTATAGGTTAATGTTTTGAAATGGTATGGAAATTCTGAAGAATGGGATAATGAGAAGTAACGTTTTGTTTAATATAAGAAATATGTTTCTGCTGTTAAATTCCTCTTTTATCAAATTAATCTCGATTCTTAAAAGCATGAAAGAATTTGGTACTGTTGTATAATTTATTTTTATGTTACGTGTTTATTTCTTCTTTATAAAATGGAAGAACTTACATCTTCGCTACACATTTTTTATGGTTGTAAATTTTCCAGAATTATTTGAATTATTAACCTTTCAGAGGAATCTTAAGAACAATTACCAACAATATAGCCTTTTTTGAATGAAAAGGGAATTGCTTTTAGAACTAACGATTTTTAGCATTTTCAAGACACTTTTTATTTTACATTAATAGTATATTAAAATGTAAACTGAAGCCTTGTAAATTCATTTCAAAATTTACTTTTTGTAATTCTTGCAATCAGACCTTATAATACACTGTTTTCATATTTAATAAAAATAAGTTGAAGGTTTTGCGCTTAGAAAGAGGAAGTATCCCTTTAAGCTACATTTTTCTTCCGATTTTCTTTTTAATTCGAAAACACATTAAAATTGTAAGAAAAAAGAATAGGGCCGCGGTGGCCTGCTGGTAAGGTCTCGGCTTGTGAGCCGTAGGGTTTCAGGTTCGTGACCCAATTCCACCGAATAACCGTCGTGTTAGGGGGTTTGTTGCACATTAAATCCGTCAGACCAAACGTCCTCCCGCTGGTGTGGTGTGGTGTGGAGAGGGGGGTGCCAGCTCAGGAGTCGTCCTCGTCATCTGACCGCGATTCAAAATGACAAGGTCCGTCCCAAAATAGCCCAAGTGTTGCTTCACAACGGGACGTTAATATAACTAATCTAATCTAAAGAAAGAAGAATAATAACTTGATATTGGAATTTATAACTTAGAAATACTAATTTCAATTTGATAGAAGATTGTATGGCGCATTTTAAAAATTGCCAGATATTTGTACACAATATAGTAATCAAATTAATATTCCACTTACACTTTTACTAATATTATGGCCCATGATTACGTGAAAATTGTACTAAATGCATCTTATTTGTGCCTTTAATATTAACTTAATTACTTACAGAATAGCTTGCTGATAACCAGTGCGTAAATTATTGTGATTTATCATTTATGTTGCATATTTACTCAGATAGGAATGATAATTTAAAAGATAATTCATTTACTTTGTGCTATGAAATTGCTAATAAACATAAAATCGAGGGAAAAACGATTTTTTTTTTTTATTTCAGAAATTAGAGCAGTACCGCCATTTTTTTTTAGAATTTTTTTTCTTTCACATTCGACCTAAAAAGCAACATTTCATTACTCAGCTTGTTGTTTTTCTTTTCCTCAAAGAAAATAAATACCTCTATTCATTACGAAAAGTTGTGATTCATCAGAAGATTCGAGGAACGTTTTCATTCTCTTTAACCTAATTTTCTTTGGATTTACATTTGCTAAATTACATTATGCATTTCATATATGAAAATGAAAGATATAACACATTCACTTTTCACAATGAACTGCATGCAAAGGCACGGGGGGTAATTTGTGGGGATCAAAAACGAAACCAGATTTTCTGAAATAAATCTAATTCACCGAAGTCTCGTCTGCCGCTAAAATAAAAGGAAGGAAAGATAATATATATCGACGTTTATTCTCCGTTAGCAAATTCCAACCCTTTCTTTTTCCGGACCTGTCACCAGCGACAATCCCTGCCATTAATAAAGTTAAAACCAGGTTGAGCTAGATCGCCAAATTGGCTCAATGATCGCTGTTACAGGATCGGTCATTTCGCCAAAGAACTTTTAGCTTTATTTTAACTACTAAAAAAGTGAGTCTTTTTCAAAATGTCAGGCTTAATGAGTTTATGTTTTGGAAATTTTTATTTTATTGACTTAGTAAAAATAGGTTGCGGGGGAATAACATTAGTTTTTAATTTATTAACAAATTTTTGGAACAAATCGATTTATTTTAATCTCATTATTATAATTTGAGTAAATGCAATTCACTAAAGGATTGAAAATAAAAATTATTCTGAAAAGATTTGAGTATATTTAAAAATAGATAATTATCCAAGAATGTTACACATTTTTTAATTAAAAACTAATAATTAAATTAAATAATTAAAATGCTTTTAATGCCTATACGAAAGTTAATATCTAAATATATAAAATATAAAAGGAGCATATAATATTAATATAAAAAGAGCTAAATAACTAAACTTAAAAAGAGCATATCAATTATTTGCAAGTTCAGTAAATAATTTGAAATTTCATTCTCTTATTTATTTCATTTCTGTTTACATATTAATGTTATAAATAGCATCAAAACAAATTTTTAAAAAGAATAATGCTCATTTTTTTTCATATAAATTCTTTTTGTAAGTCACAGAACGCATTATGTGGAGGTATAAGAAAAAGTTTAGGACTTTGTTGCATTAAATATGGAAAAAAATTCTCTATTAGCAGAAATAATATGCATCAAATTTTTCTATAGCTATTAATGTGAACTATTTATACCAAATATTAGAAACTGTTATATAAACGTCAAAACAATGTAAAGTTACTTATTAAAACTTTATATTAATTTACATGGGATAATGAAATATAACTTTTCTTTTCTGTTACTGAAATATTTCCGAAATCATTCAATCTTTTTTTTGTTATTCAGTGCTAAAATATACAGATGATAAGCATTATGAAATAATGTGAAACAAATTATAGAAAAATCGAATGATATTTTCTGCTGTTGAATCTTCTGTGAAACCTTTTGATATTTTACATCTTTCGAGATTACTGGTATTTTATCTGGTAATTATGTAAATCTGCAAATTCTGAAAATTTATTCAAGTAATTAATTGTTTTTGAAACTTTAAAAGTTTGACTTTATTTTTGAATTTGATTTTGTTTCAGATCGAACAAATGATATCCCAAAACAGCAATCTGAAATTGATATTCTGAATGACTGTTAGTCAGAATTATTATTTTTATTGTATATTTAAATTAATTCAAGATTCTAAAATTATTTTGCGTCAATTGTTGATAATCATTACACTAAATAATGTCAATTATTCATGTTAAAATATAACATGTCAAAAGATTTATAATTTCTTTCTATAAAATTGTGAAGATAATTTAAATTTTCTAGACACTGTATTTCTTAAAAAAATTATGCTCATGACATAAAAAATATGTTTGCTAGAAATTTCTAAATCCTCTTGTTTATCCTTAAATTTAAAATAAGTCTTTGTCAATTAAAATTAATTTAATGATTTTGACACATAGGAAAATTTATATATATATAAATATATATATATATATATATATATATATATATATATATATATATATATATATATATATATATATATATATATATATATATATATATATATATATATATATTTATTTATATTCTATATTTATCTTGAATGTAATTTTTTTTGTATAGGTATTTTCAGAAATTAGCAAATGTTATAACCATAATATTTACATTTTACCTGTTCTTACAGAAAGTAAATTACATTCACTTCAAAGTGAAAATATAAATATTTTTTTTTTTTGTAAATTTTTAAATTATTTTTATAATTCTATTTTTAAAAAAACTTTTTAACAAAAAATAATACAATGTTTACCTTATTTTTGCCTGACATTTGGATTAATTTGAACTATAAATTTAGAAAATAATTGTCCTTTATTCGAATAATTAAACATTTTACGCAAAAAATAAATTTGGTTTTTGGTTAGCTATTAAAGAATACTTTAGAAATTTTGCAAGGAAAAAATAAAACCACTGCTTCATAAGAATACAAAATGGACTTTTTCAGTACTTAAAATATATCCATTTATAACATTTAAATTTATCATTTTTAATTAAATTGCTATCGATCTTAACCTACTTCAACCGAATATTAAACAGAACAGTTTCCTTCAATTGGCAGTATATATGGAATATATAATCTTAATGGTAATTATCATTGCAGCAATTATAACAATAACAATTGCCATCAATAAGATACATTTCTTAATGTATCTTTCTGATCGTCAAGATAATATTTAAAACTTAACATTTAAATGAATTTTGTGTCATGTGAATTTTAAGAAACTTAATGTTATGTGAACTAACCATTTTAAGACATATAATAAATTATTATCCTGTTGATGAAGATAAGTTTATTTAATTGCTAACAATAGACGCTTAACGATTGAAATATGAAAATTCCAATTCATTATAAAATATTTTCGACATTATAGGCATCTTTTTTAAATGACTTCTAAAAATATAGACATTGAAAGGAAAAACTCTCTTTATCTTTTATAACCTTCAATTTTCGAATCAAATAAAAAATAATCCAATTATTTCATGATAGATTATATTGGTCTGGGACATTAAAATCTCCCTTAGCCAATGCATTATCGAAGAAGAATCCCTCCGTAGAATTACTTGGCGTCACACCTCTCCCAAACGACAACCCTGGTCAAACGACCTTGGATTTCCTGAGTGAAGTTTCCAGTTTCTGTTCGAGGTCACCACCGGATAGACCCCGCCCTAGTTCCTATCCGGCCCATTTCCTAATCTCTTTTTCCGCGCCGGATTTAATAACTGCACATCCTCGACACGGGGTGGAATAAAAAAAAGAAGGCGATTTCATTCAATCCCTGTAGACCCTCGGAATGGAACGCTCGCCAAGGGAGATCAGTGTGTTCTCAATGCGGGGGTGGGGGTGCTACTGTGCAGGCGGTTTTGACGGTGTGTGTCGTGGAAAAGCTAGCATTTGACAGCTTGTTGGAGTTGATGCATTTCTTGTGTAGTGTTGCTCGTCTTCAGACCTTGTGTAACTGTGGTGAAGATTTGTGCTTTGAATCGAGCTGGGATTCTAATAGGTTCTAATCTTTGAGAGAAGATGTTCCTGTGTGATGAGAAAGATTTCGCTAACTTATGAGGACTACTGGAAGTAAAGCTCTCTTTCTGTTTATTTACATTTAAAGGACATAAAGCTAATTCTTGGATATTTCTGTTAAATTTTGTTGAAGACTTTATGAGTGTTTTGGCTCTATCTTGTCTGATTTAGATTTATTCTAATTTGAAATGATACTCTAATATTTAGTTTTAAGAATTGCATTTTCAAATTTAAAGTTACTTATCGGATTAAAATCCGCTTTTGATTATTATATGATTATAAAGGATGTGTTTTATGGAGTTATAGCTGGATGTTTTGAATATTAGTTTTATTTAAAAGAAATCAGTATCTTGTGGATTTCAGTTCATTAAGGAAAAGAAATCAGTTTTGTGTGTTTATAGCTTTTAAAATTGAAGGGAATAAAAGGATTGAGAATAGAAAACAGAATATTTTTTCATTGTAAATTTCAGCAACAAATATTTTGGCATATTTTCATATTATATATACCTCTTAGATAAATGCTATGAGTTATATGAAATCTAGTTAGAAAAGTTAGTATCAAAACGGAAAAAAGATTATAGTACAAATTATACATTTGAAACATACAATAGAATCTGAAATTGCTATTAACGAATACGAATTAAATTAAAATTCAACTCCAGTCTATATTTTTGTATAATCTATATTTGCAATCACTGCCTTTAAAAAAGATTATGTGTCTGTGCCACCTTTTCTAGTGTGAAATATAGTAAAATTTTATCGCATCGAGAGGTAATATTGTTACAAAGTGCCAATACAGGATTGTAACGATAAAATGTTCGCGATGAAAGATCGAGTTTTTAATGCACCCAAATTCTACCGACGTAGGATGTATGCAGGTCTACCTTTAGGAGGTTATGTACGGTCCAGAATCGGGCTGGGACTCGGACACCGACGTTTACTGAGGACATACCTTAGAACACCACCACACCTTAGTGGGTACAAAACCAAACGTTCTTACCGGAGCATTTACTACCCTCCCTCCTACTTCTCGGGCCATCTCAGTCGATTTCTTCGTGCCCAGCAAGCTGTGACCAGAGAAAAAGCCACTGACGACTTCCTGGCAACCTGTCAACGCTACGATTTGTTGCCAGTTTATGTCCCCGTGCGCAGATCTTACCGACCTTGCCAGGTGATTCGAATGGCAAAGCGTGCAGGAGAATTGTTTATTAGGGAGAAAGTGAGAAGTGCTTATAGGCGGTGGCTGGATAAAAAACTCGCGCCCTACATTGGTGCTTCCCGCAGAGCCCCGCCCACAGATCAACAACAACAAGAAGAAGAGGAGGAGAGAAGAGGGTCAGGAAATCGTTTGGTGCTGCGTTCCATTAATCGGACGAGGCTGGGGAGTATGGCACGAGTGGCCACTCCACCCTACCTACCGAGTATGGTATCAGGGGTGGCGAATGTGGACCTATGGACGGACCGGAATTCTACGCCTATTTTCCCTCTTCCGATTATCCGGCATCCTGCTCGTTATGGGAGAAACAGGATTTCCAGGAAAAGAGTTTGTGCTCTGATACGGACTCCGACGCCCCCGCATTTTTTGCCAGAACTGTTTCCAGGTATTCTTTTATAATTTTTTTAAAGTATGGATATATAACAAGCAGTGTCTGAGAGAAGTAATTTGTCACATAGATGAATATTTTCTTATTTTTACGACGAAAAAATATTTAAATTTTGAGTATGCCATTAATCAATGTGTTTGCAATCAAAAGAAAGTATATTAATGTTATTAACTGTTGTTATTTCTAATTTGTCAATTGAAAAAGAAATTGTAGCGTAATTCATTTTTTTAAAAATATTTTGCAAAGCAAAAAAATATTTTTTTAAAAAATGAATAAACTTATTTTATCAAAAAAAAAAAAAAAAAAAATCTAGCGGTGGATTTGGAAAGTCGAGAAATAATTACAATATTGTTTTGATATATAATTCCTAATTTGTTTTATTCTGAGCATTTTATTCTTGTAAAATTATCAAACTTAAAATTAAAAAAAAAGCTTACATTTTTTTATGTAATATGCATATTTATGCATTATAATCAAATATTTCATTAAAGTAATAAATATCTTAATTAAAGATTTGTTGAACTATTTAATAAATAATTGGGATAATAATTCTCAATGGAGTAACTAAAACAGTAAATTATTATATCATTGGCGGATTCCATCTAAATAGTTAGTTAAGGGAGGGACTCTGCCTAAGTTAAGGAAGATTTTATCAGCTTTTTTACCAGCTATATAAACTTGTAAAAAATATTATCTCCATTAAGTATAAAATATTAGCACAAAACAACACTTCAAGTATAATTGGTTGAGTTTTTTCAGTTTAATTAATTTCATTTTGCTATTATAATATTACAAACACCTAGTGTCTGCTTAAATGGTTGATGGAGTTTATTGGCGCAAGAACCATTTTTGATTAAACTGCGCCAACTGCTTAAATGATAATATGAATTAAAACATAGATGTCACGTGATCTTGCATTATAATAAAAATAACAAAAATTACTAAAGCAAAAATAATAGTCTAAAATAAATCATTAACCTATGGTTAAATTAAATATGTGCTGAAATGCGAATCTAAATCGCCTAGTTTATTATTTTTTTTAAACTGAGGGAGCTGCAAATGCTTTTATCCTGCGGTGATTGTCACCAAATTATAGTCAAATATTGAAATATGTATCATAATATTGTTTAAAAATGATTTCGATTGCCAGCAATTTTGTTTTTTGATAATTATTATGCAGTTAGTTTTCATTAGATTCTTACCAATCACTCTCAAGTAATTTAAATAATTTATCGAGAATTTAAAAACGATTGTAATTATAAAAATGTTATTATTAAAGGAACAGAAAAAGGAAGAAGAATACTATCTGCATGAACAAAATCCTTGCAATCACTATATTTCTGTTTTTCAAAAATTGTTCAATTTTTTGAATAAAAGAATCAGTTGCATCTTGTTTAAGAAGAAAATGAGTATATTTCGTTGAATTCTAAATTCATGTCGTACAAAAGAACAAAAAGATGAAATAAATAGTCATTAATTTTGTGATATTTTTTTCTATATTCGTAATGTATATTTTTTTTAGAAATAGAGAATAGAATAACTTGTAAAATATATTTGTTGAAACTTTAAGAAACATACAAATTATTTAAGAGTGGGAATGAATATTAAATTTTAAAAATAATCTATAATGTGAAGAAACAGCTGGTATGAAATTGTTTCCCCAACTGTGGAATTGAAACAATTGTTGTGAATTTAGTTCATTATATAATTATCTAATAATACAGAATAAAATTTGAATTCTTTTAATTATGCTGAACTGTTTACCTAACATTGGTTTTGTAATCTCCTTCCTTGATTAAAAATTATAATCTTTAAACACTAATAAACCAAATGATATTTAAGAAAATCGGATAAATGGAATATAATTTGTGAAAATAATTAGATTTTTGTTTTTTCAAACATGGCAACCAAAAGATACCATATTGATGTCTTAGCTCATTAAATTAACTTTCAAAATTCCACTTGACATTAAATATTTAACTAGATATGAAATTTGATTTAAGAGAATTCAACTTCATATTCATTAAAAAGTATAATATTTCTTAATCAGATTGAATAGTTTCTGGAAAATGATAAAGCTACGGTTTATAGAGATCTTTTGAAAAGAGTTAACGTTCAACAGCTGATATCGACTTATAAAAATTTCTATAGATTTCAACATAATTTTCGTAATAAATTTGTTATTACGGTTTTTATCTAATCATACAGTAACGCAAAAGGATATTTATACTTTCTATCCCTGAACATTGTGATAAAAGTAAGTAATTTAGCTGCTAGTTTCAAAACGCAATTAATTAAATGAACCTTTTACCCAAATGTTATTTGTCTATCCTGCCAGATTTAGAAACTAAAATGGAGTCATTCGATAAGAGAATTGCGGAAATTGAGAGATCTGTAAACAAATGAAATGCTTTTACTTTAGTTGAAATTAAGAGTACAAGAGATAACCGAAAATAGAATAGTAGATAATAACAAATAATAATAGTAGTTAGTAAAATAAAAACTGAATTGTTTAGATGTAAAACTTTTATTTGCCTTGCCTGTGCATCTCATTAGCATTGAACAATCGTATTTTTAAATGAAAAATTATATAATCTTTTATTAAAAAAATGTAAAAGCATAAAATTCAGCACAAAAATTCCAGTGAATATACAAACTTTAAGTATCTTGGGTTTTTAATTCAATAAAAGCAACAATTCATTCTCAAAACAGAATATTTCCTCTAATTAAATACCATAGAAAGCAAAATGGCTATTATCAATAGTCTACATTTTCTTAACTTCATTCCGGAATACACGTTAATAATACGTAAGAAGAGGGTAGAGTTAATAATAAGTAGGAAGAGGGTGGAGGAGAATAGACAAATAAAAAAATACATCAAACGAAAAAAAATCTGAAGCATTAAAATATTTGCTTAGAGAAAAAAAAAAAAAAATCGAGAATTACAATATGAGATAAAGAAATCGAAATAACATATTACTATTATTACTATTTTTTACTTTGATTAATTTTCGGAAACACTCTGTGTAAATACAAAAATTATTTTGCAGGATTTAAAAATTTGAAACTTTTTCAGTTATTCTGTACAAATAGTAAAAATGAATATGCATGTATCTCTCTCTTTGTGTGTGTTGATGCTCTACAGGCCGGAACATTTGGTTTATATCTACAGAATTTGGCATACATATAGTTTTAAGGGTATGAATATATACCTCAAAGCGATTCTTTTGAAGTTCTAATTCGAATTTTAATTAATTAAAAATTAATTTGAATTTTAGCTTTTACCCTCGATAATTTCCAAAAAAATATTATTACACAAAAATAAATTTTGCACCATTTTAAAATTTATAAAATTTTCATTTAAATGATACCAATTTAATAACCGTTCAAAAAATTTCTGAATTTTGGTAATTTTTTTAAAAAAAATATTTTTTGCTTAGTTTACAACAATCGATTAGAATGTTGCCTTAAAATTCAAACCGTTTTTTATTGTTTCTTCAATGATCTGATCGCAATATTTCTCCATAGCTGAAAGTTTAAGAATAAAGTTTTTATTTATTGTCTTGGAAAGTTTCGAGATGGATAAAAAAAGGATTACAATACCGCGAAATTTATAAGATAAATTAACCTAATTGACATTTTACTAGCACCATGATATCATGGGAATGGTCTCTGTTAGAAAATTTCGTCTTCACAATGACCGAAGCATATGTAAGACAATTAAAGTAGCACATTTTAAATATCTGGCAATTTCACAATATTATGGATATGAAGTTATATCTAAACGATTTTACAGAAATTAACGATAACCAATGCCCCCGACAAACCATCTAATCCTCAAAGGCGACTTGTGTTTTCTATATAAACTGTTTATTGTTAGTTGAAATTGCGGAAATTTCATTCAAATTCGGGATAAATCCTAAAGCCGGTGGGGCTATACAATGCTTCGAATCTTAACTCAAACCTTAGATTCAGTGTTTGAGCTAAAAGATTCGTCGGTAGCAAAGACAAATCTTTCTACTCCTCGGTGTGACGAATGTTTGATCCAACGTTTGATTGTTTGAGTAGATTTTATTGATAGTAGAATAAATTGCTTTTTTTCATATCTTTTGTGGTATTATTCTGTTCCAGTTTGGTGATTCAAAAAGAAAGAGACATAAAAATGAATATAAACAACATAGATGACTCTTGCCATTTAGTCGAGCGCCCATACTAACGGAAGACTTGCTGAAGTATTCGGAACATTTATTGACTTGATGTTAAAGACCCACAGCCACCTTAACATCTTTCAACACATATGTTTGATTATTGAACATTGGAAGCATGTCATGTCACTGGATGCTATAAAATATCCAGCGTCTAACTTCCGAAGGTGTCCAGAAGATGTTTTGCTCTGGCTTATTATAAACTGTTTTATGACTTCTAAAATGCAGAACAGTTGATTCAAATTAGAAAAAACATCAGAATATAAAGTGTTTACTGAATTTGGTACAATTTTATTTAATTGCTGTCAAATTACAATTACAAATTGTTCATTGGTAACTGAAATTCGGGAAAATAATTCAAATTTGGAGTACAATTTCAATTCAGGACAACGAGTTGTATTTCAGGAATGTCTTAACTGATTGTTTTAGTTAAGGTATACTAAAGTGGAGGACCTGTTGATGAAATAACAAGAAATATTTATTCGAAGTTTTATTTCGTACTTTGGCTTAAATATTTCGGGACGCAATCTATCTTTTTAACTTTGCATAAATCAATAATGCTGTTTCTAGACATAAATTAATTTAATTTTTCATTTCTTTTTGCAGAAGAACGATTGCTGACAATCCTGAATGAGGTCCGAGGCGAGACCCGCATCCGCCAGAAACAGCGCGAAGAGCTGCTGCGCAAGATCAAGCAGCTTCAGAGCCGGGCACATCAAAGGCGCGAACAAGGTGAGACCCACAGCTGTTTACGCAGTTTGCCGAATTTCGCACGGAGGGCCGAGTCAGCCGCAGGCAAGCACATCATCTCATATATATATATCCTCCTCCGAATCCTCTCTCTCTCTCTCTTCTCCTTCTCTTTTTTCCTCTCTCTCTCTCTGTCTATCTATCTACTTTCCTTTTCTCCTCTTAATGATTTCAGGTTCGCATTATAATACAAAAAGGAGTCAGAGCCAAACCTTTTATTTCATCCTGCTTTGTTTCCAGATCCCTTTTTGTTAAAGCATGTGAACAGAAAGCTGTGAATAATTAAATTTTTTTTTTGGTGGTACTACGATATAATATGATTATTTCTTTAACTACATTTAAGAAATTTTTGTTTGAAATATTTTTAGGTATTAATGACTTATATATTATAGATAAATTGCATAATGGAATATGTTCGATGTAGAACATTCCAACGGAAAAATCAGGCTTGCCATATTTTGCGCATAGCTATTATTTCAGCAGTAGAGAAAAGAATTTTCAAAATTTTTTTTATCAAATTTTTCATTTATTAGAAAATAATTGTACTTTAGTGTTTTCTTCAATAACTTCAAGGCATATTAAATTATCGGAACAAAATTACTTTTTCTTTAAAATTTTAAAAAATTCCTATCAATGATATCAAAAATATAGTTCTCGTGCGATTTAGCAAAATGAATCATAAGGTATTTCAATTTATTCATAATTAATTCTTTAATATATATCTAATAATACTACATATATATCTAATAATACTACATATATATCTAATAATACTACATATATATCTAATAATACTACATATATATCTAATAATACTTTTAATATTATAAAGTTTTTATACTGATATCTTTTCTGTGAATTATATTATGTAAAAAAATCACTATACAGAGAATGCAATGACAGATATATTTCCTTCTAGACGAAAATAAAACATACGAATTAAGTTTAAAGAAATGTTCATATTATGAGGTTTCGAGTTAGAAATTCGAATCTCTTTCTTCCTTCTTTTTTAACAAAAAATCAAATTCAGCCATAGTGTTTTATGAATTGATGCTTTCAATGCTGTTAAAGATGAGACACGATTTTTTTAAAAAATTTTGATAGAACATTCTCAATATAAATCATTGTAATTATTCTGAAAAGAATAATTTGACAAAATGATTTCTTCTAAATTTGGAATTATTACTGGAATATATCAAGATCATGGATTTTTAATCATTAATTTTCACATAATTGCACAAAGTCCAAGCCGTTTCGTAGAAATTTAATTTTTAATATTGAATATTATTCATTTCTGAATAATATTCAATATGAATATTATTCATTTGAATTTCGAAAAGTATTCAGTTTTAATATTAGTATTTGTTTGTAGTTTACAATATCAGCCTTGAGCTGAAAGAATTACAATTTAAAAAAAAAGAATTGACAATTATGAACAATTCAGAGTCGAATTTTAAACATATAACATACATTATTACCCACTAACTTTTATTACAGAAATCAAGAAAAAATTATTCACAGGTCAATCCATTTATTTATATAGCATTATTTTTTTTTATCTATATTCATTCTTTTATTATAAGAATTTTAAATAAAATAATGCTCCGAGTATTTACAATTCATATTAAAATAATTGTAATTCTAGATTTTTTAATTAAGCTTATAAATATTTCTTAGTTTTTTAAAAAAATTATTCTTATCCTTAATTTGATATTTCAACAAAACATTCGGCTTCATTTTTTATTGTAAATTCATGTAAGAAAAATAAATTACATATATCTATTACACAACAGCTTGATTAGTAATAAAAATGAGATGTTCATAAAAGTAAAAGTAAGAAGTTGGAACTTCACTGAAATTTTTACATGCTATTTTCAAATATTATTTAAAGTAATTCTTTTACCTTTCTCTGCTCTTTCTATGAATGTTTAACTTAATTATTAATGTTTAAAAAGACAATTTATCATAGATGTTAAATTTAAAACAGGATTAGTTGAAAAATGAATCTACGAAGGAATGTTGCAAACTGATTAAAAAATATAAGGAATTTAAAGATAAGAATAAGAAAATTATTATAGATTTTATTGATGAAAATAAAGTAATATAACTAGTTCAATGAATTCCAAAGTTTTAAAAATATTTTTCAGATGTAAATGAATTATATAATATCTCTGAAAAAGGCAAGATTATCAAATGACCAAATAGTTAGAACTAGTTTTATCTTGCTAAAATATGTAGCATATATTCATAACTATTGGTAACAAACATTTAAAGCTTTGTGTTATGAGAAAAGGCCCAATCCATTTCTATCATGATAAAGTGCAGAGTCATAAATCATTGCAGGTGCTAAGCTATTGCTAAAACTTCATATTCCGATATTTCACAGTCAGTTTATTTCTTTGATATCGCCTCATGTGACCCTAGGATAAAGAATCTATTTAAGGGGCAACTATTCGTAAGTTCTGAAAAAGTATAATGATAAAGGCTCTATAGAGTATGGCAAAAGGAGACTTACTGTCAATCTTTATACTATGAATGACGATACTAATACATAGTTGAGCAAGGTAGTAAGTATTTCGAAGAGAACGAAGCTAAATAAAGAGGCTTCATATCCATCCCTCTAAAATAAAATAAACTCTGTAGCACCTGTTATTCCCCTTGAGCAGAGAGCGTCCCCTTGTGGCGTTTTGAAGAAGACAACCAGTTGAACGGCAGACCTGCACCCTGAGGTCGACTTTTTACCCATGCGCAACCTTTGCGCTAACGCCCAATGTTTTCATCTGGAAACCGTGGAATCCCTCCACCATACTGTTCTTTAACCTAATTTTCCATGTGTGTCTGTAGTAATAAGTGTTTGTGAATTTTGTAGTGTAGCTGTGTTTGTGAAGATTAAGAATAGTGTATTTAAAACCGGGCAGTTCCTTAGAAAACCACAATACACCCCTATAGCCCTGGAATTTTCTTTTCTGTATGTAGTAATATTACTATAAAAATAAAATTTAGTTGAAACACATTTAAGACTA
The DNA here is from genome assembly GCF_947563725.1 of Argiope bruennichi. Taxonomy (NCBI): domain Eukaryota; kingdom Metazoa; phylum Arthropoda; class Arachnida; order Araneae; family Araneidae; genus Argiope; species Argiope bruennichi. The sequence continues at coordinate 127,215,102 of NC_079151.1, read as the reverse complement.
GCAAATGCCATGAATTTCGATGTTTTTCGATTACGAGGTTTGTTATTCTATTATGAACACCATTTAATGTCTAAAAATGAACTATTATAAAAAAAAAAAAAAACTCTGATAAGATGGAGTCATTCGAACCATTACTCTAAGATTGGTCATCGTTTGCATGAACAATATATTAATATCACCATGAAGCTTTCCTTATTCAATACGAATTAGTTGACAAAAGAATATTTCTTATTGGTATTTTGTCTTATTGTGTTGCCTATAGGTAATATATAGGTTGCTTATAGGTAAATTTGGACATATATAAACAATTCGTTAAAGCAAATTTCAGTACCCCCCCCACCCCTTCCCATCGCTATATGATGTTTTTTAATTTAATTGATGCGCTTAAAATATCTGATTAAATTAATTAGAAACAGATTGGTGAAAACTTATTTCAAGATGGCCAACAATGTGACTGCTTGATTTTGAAAAGAATTTGGGCAAATATATCAATATTTATTTTAATTAATTATTAATATAAAGTAAAATATGAAATTAAATAAGTTAGAAATGTGATTAGATCTGCACTTTTTCTCGAAAAATTCTTTTTATAAAATTTTTAATAAGTTTTTAAAATATAAAGTGTTTTTGTGTTCTGTGCATTTTTGGAGACTTCTAATCCTTCTAATGGAATTTAAAAGAATTAAATTAGTTTCTGATAAGCTAATTAACATTACAGTGGAAATGTTATTGCAGCAATGAAATATCAAAAATTGGGAAATGATTCTTCATCATTCAAAATATTTGGTCCACAAAAAAAAAAAAAAAAAAAAAAAAAAAAAATTGCATGTTGACAAAATAAGCATAATTGAAATTCTATATATTAATCAATTTTCTATGGTAAAGGGAAGTTATTTCTTGGATTGAAATATATTTTGTTAAGGCAAATATAATATGTGAAGACAAACTTCAGTATTTGAACATTTGTAAGAAAAAATACTAAAAACTACTTTTTTATAGCAACACAAATTTATGGAATTTTGAATATAAAAAAAAAGAAAGAAGAAAAGTTCCGAAACGTAATAAGAATAAGATTGATCTGCAAACATAGGAAAATATATAAGCACGTGACCTGTCACTGAGACCATTTGACTCTCGCTTGTGATTTACACCTATTATCTTTTAGGTACCCATCCTTCTCTGCTATTGTTAAAAGCTCGCAGAACAACGATTATCTAATCAAATAGAAAGTGTGCGTTACAGGCAGCGGACGTGTTTTTTATTCAAAATGCCTGTAGAATTAATATGTGCAAATTAAGACACTTCTATTTGGTACTCTAGTTATTGATAAAAATAATGTGAAACAGTAGTTCATATAAATATGATGATGGATAAGTACCTAGCTCCGCTGTTTTTTAAAAAAATGCTTCTTTATATGGTACATTTTTAACTTGCAATGCTAGTTATAAGTTATTTCAGTTAGTTTAATTATATTTATTTAGAAATAAAGTATTTTGTTTCTGTGATAAGTTATCATGTTACAATTTTCTCTCTATATCGCCACATAAATCTGCAAGCAATTTTAATAAGCTATTTTGTATTGAAAAAAGGCTTTTGCAATTCTGTTCAGATTTTAATATAAAAGTTTCTTTGATTAAAACATTTGAGATTAGTGCTTCTCTCTCAATAACAATTTTTCGCACCAAAAGGTTTCCAAAATTGAACGTAAAGTTTTGGTAAATAAATACTTATTTTGAAATCGGAACTTCAAACTTAGAAACATCTTTAAATTTATAAATTTGGGCATGTAAGAATATTCTATGTAAAGTATTCTATAATGTCATGTAAGAGTATTCTATGTAAAGTATTCTATAATGTCATGTAAGATTATTCTATACAAATATAGAAATATTTTAAGCAAATATAGAAAAATGTATTTGTTCTAAATCATTTACAACAATACTATAAAGCTATAGAAATAATACAAAAAAAAAAAAACTGATAAAAAAGAAATTTCAAATATAGAACGATTCAATGTGAAGCATTTTTGCTTACGTTAGCATTCAATGTTTCGCCAAAATGGACATCTGGAAAGGAATTTTACGAATTGGCTATTGGCTTACAGAAGTAAAAAAATTTGAATGTAGCAATAATGTAATTGAGCATCTACTATGTAAGAAACGTTTTTCAACTGGAGTCTTATTTTGACATGAGAATAGTAATGAGCATTTATCAAAATTCAATGTTTCGAAAATTATTACTTAGTTTAAGATTAGAATTATGATTTATGAAATACACAAGTTCTGCAAAAGTGATATTCACTGAATACTTGTAGATATTTATGGAACTCGTTTTAAAATAACTTCCTATAGTAAATATTAATATAAAAATTATATTCATTGGATCAAATTTTCTTAAATATGAAGTCTTCATATAGAATGAAAATAAAAGAGAGACTATAAAAAATGATTCTTTAATTATTATGCTTTAGATATATATTAAGATTTAGAGACATCTTTCTAAATTATAGAATCTGAACACAATTTTTACAGATATTAATGCTCTCTGAAACAGTTATAATTTTTGAATTAATTTGGTACTGTTAGTTGAAGAAGTCTAAAAATATTTGGTGTAGATGCATCAGAGCATATGAAAGCTTATAATAGCTTATAGAACGATTTACATCAGGAAGCTCTTCCCATTCATTTCGGGATAATGTTTTTAAAATGGCATTTAAGTAAAGACGTATTATCTTTCAGACACATTAAATTTTTTGTAATGATTTTTCATGCAAAGTAAAATAAATTGAATGAAAAATAATTCTAATACAAAATTCTGAATGTATATTGGATATTTCATTAGAACAAGTACAAATAAGTATAAAGTAGATAAATAAGAATAGAGATCCGAAGATCAATAAGAATATTTTATGTATAATATATGGTATTGTAAAACTTCTAATATACACAAAACCTGCTATAATTTAATAATTTAATTATAACAAAATTAATTTTTATAATTTTTATTTAATTAATTATAATTTTTACAATGTCAAGTATCAAAAAATAGGTACAAATATTAGATTACACAAAGCTACCGAATATAATTAGAGAAATTATTTTGGTGTTTTAAAATGATTGAAATTAATTGATTAATTAAAAAGTTTAATAATAATCATTCTGCCTTATTGTACCATTACTTAGTAATCCTCGCCTTTCGAAATAGGGACATTTGAAAGTGTGAAAGCCTAACAGTTCAATTACAGTGGATTAGAACTGATGCTTTTAAATGTTTGATTTTTGCAAGTGAGAAAGTGATGGAGCCATTATACAGTGTAACTACTATTATTATTAATGGTAATAATATGTGATGTTATTACTGTATAAGTGCACTATAAGATTTATGAGTATTTTTATTAATATATATATGTATATATATTTCACATATTTATCATCTACTGGCTGTGCATACATTGAAAATTGTCTTAATTAAAGATTTATCCCTTAAAATCTCTTACGCGTCATTTTAAGATAATTAACATAATAATGTAAACATTTAGGAAATTTGGCATTTATGATTTCCAATAACTTTTTTCTGTTTCTTGTAATTAGTTATTCAAGAAATATTGAACACTTAACAACATTTTTATTCCTATTTTGCAGTCCGTGAAATGTGGCGCAAGAGATACTTGGAGGCGAAAAAAATCACACCTCGACTGGAGGAGGAATGTTCCAGACTTCGACAAGAACTGGAGAAACTTCACCGAGAGCTTTTGGCGAAGGTCCAAGCAGGTGTCTGGGCACTCCTCACAATTTCCGGCAAAACGGAAAGGCCATCTAACAAGGTAATATTTGAAACGTGATCTTATTTCAGCTCAAGAACGGTATAATTATTTTTGATCAATAATGTTGCCCTACTGTAAAATGGAGGAATTGGGATTCCAACCGTCCTGACACGAACGTCTCTTCTGATTAGGAAAATTGTCATGAATTTCTGAATACTTTTGTTTCACGAACTTTATCATATCATGTTACCAATTTGGGTCGTAAAAATTTTGAAATGGTGCTAACAAAAACTACAATTTTTTTTGTGAACATTGTAGAGTGATAAAATTGGATACTTGTATTAGCAACCGTTTTAATTTTTTTTAAATATCAATGCATGTAAATCCAGTACCATAATTGAAATATACTAAACGAAAAGTAATAACTTTAAAAGTTTTAAACATTTTTGAAAGGAAGTCTTCATTTCATTTCGAGAAGAGGGTTCTATAGAGAATCATTTGTTTTGGCATAAATTATATATCACCTAAAATATTTAAAAATCTTTGTGCCAACATGGTAAATAATGCTAACATTAATATTAAAAAAAATATATAAAATGCTAATTTTTAATATAGACTTATTGATTTATAATTATAGCACCTTGATTAACATTGTCAACCTTTTGAATCTGAAATTTCTTAAGACATTAATAAAGGTTACAATGAAATGTTGTCTTTGTTAATGTCTTCATTAATATTGCTTTATGTTGTTTTTATTAATGTTAAGCTGAACAACATTGAAAGGTCAACAATCAATGAAATTAAAGGAATTTAATTAAATTTTCATCTGTTCAATAAATTAATCAAAGAGAGTGGATGAAAAGTTAGTAATTCTTTTTGATTGTTCATGAGACATCAAAATTTTAAAATTCAGAAATAATTTAATACAGTTTGCATACAATTTTAATAATCATATATATATATATATATATATATATATATATATATATATATATATATATATATATATATATATATATATATATATATATATATATATATATATATATATATATATATATATATATATATATATATATATATTATTATAATTTTTAAGAAAATGTTATTCTATGCAATCATTTCTTCATTCATGCTTCATTTATAGAACGCACACAAACAGTATAGAAGTGAAGAGCAGTTGTGTAGAGCATTGCTTTTTCTTCTGAAATAAAAAATGCACATGTTACATAAATTTGATGTCAAATATTTATCTATTTAATTGGGGAGGCTAAAAGTAAATAGTTTGCCTCTTTGCTCACCTTCTGTTTGTTGAATGGCGTTAGAAACTTAACACTAATACTTGCTACAGTCTATATCTGCTGAAAGGATCCAAGCAGGAAAAAAATACCGATGAACAAAGCTCTACACAACCTTGTTAGAAGTTATCACCTCTTCATTTGAGTAAATCAGTTATAAATATTTAGTAACTGTTAAATAGACTCTTTCATATTCTTAAGTCCAATTACAAAGCCAGTCTCTCCAATTGTAAATTACTGCAATTTAATTGTTGACATAGATACGCTCAATTCAAAATAATGCCAGACCTTTTCTTGAAATGAACACAACATTGATGTTTAAAACATTTATCAGACAAACTAAAACTGATCATTACAAATTAATCGATTTATTGCTTTTGAAAAGCTAATATCATGATGTTAAGAATAAATATACATTTTGGAGGTAAAGAGCCCTATGTCCATTTTTCAAAAATAGGAATAAAGTCATTAACTTTTCATTCTCTCTTTACACTTTCAGAATAGAATATTAAATCATATTTCATTAAGTGGCAGATTACCTTTATAAAAGACATTATGCCATCTTTTGTTTAAAGGCAAAGATCCATTAAGTCGCTCTTCTGTAAAATTTCATTTTTATGACACGCCATCTTTTATCCAAAGCATACAGAAATATACTGTATTTTTTCTAATAAATAACTTTTAAGATTTATATATATCTAATACTTACTGTTTCAGCTGAGCTACAAAATCATGATTGCAAGATTACTTCAAGAAATTGAAGATCTTACACGGAGAGTGGAAGGTACCAGACTGAAATTGCACACTGAAGTGAAGGTAAGTAAATTAATTTACACCATTTCATTCTAAAGGCCATTACTAATGTGCATATTTGATTCACGATTCATTCGCATACTTGGGCTTAGAGTGGGTGATAATTGAAATTGAGTATGGTATGTTGGCTGCGTTTCTTGTGCCTCTCAGAAAACGAAGAAAAGTTTTGGTGTAAGAGAGTTGTGCTTCTGCTTCCCAATGGGTAGAGTTTTGGAACCTCATCCTTAATTGGGATGGCTTCGGTTAGGACGGGGCTAAGATACGTTACCTATTCTTGAATTATTTCGTTTATGTTTGGACGCATGGAAGCGAAATACATGATCAATGAAACAGGCCATTTCACATTTTCATTCCTTCATTATATATCTTAAAGTGGAAGTATGCTTTTTAAGGTTCTGTTCATTTAAATGCGACTGATTTGCAAGGACAGAAGAAATATTTGGGCTTATTCTACATTAGACAATGGAGGAACATTATCAGCAGGAAAGAGTGGACAAGTCAATTTAAAGATAAATGGGGACATTGTGTGATCATAGAATATATGTTTCTTTATTGAGAAGTCCTTTATCGAAGTATATAAGTGTGGTAGACATTCATTTAGGGTATACATGCATAAAGTTACTGAAGAATTTGGGATGAGGTGGCTTGTTGCCTTCTCTGCGAATGGCTTCGGTCAGGTCGGAGTTCCTTGATTGAATTGAGTATGCAGATATCTTTTACTACTTGACTAACTACTTGAGAAAATAAGGGTAATAGAACATATTAGGTGGCATGGGTAGGAAACTCAGCATTTAGGTGGATTTTCTTCTCTTAATTCAATAACATTATCATATATATATAGTACGAATGCCAATTCTATGGCTAAAAGACACGCGTTTCTTCTTTGTTGAGGAGCTCTTTATTCAGATTTGTAAAAATAATATGCATTCACTGAGAGTAGTTTGACACATGGCAGTAAACGACAGAAACTAACTCTTGATGTTGATAGAGCAAAGATATTAAGATCTGTTATTTATCGCTAAAGTTAATGATTATCTGATTTAATCGCGTAGTCAAGTATTAGTTTTATTTCACTTAGAACACAAATTTTTAATGGATATATCTATGTTTGAGTTAAAATGGTTAGAGCTTTTCATTTAAAATTATGGCAAGGTATAAAAACAATAGAAATTAGATTTACTAGAAATCGGCATTTTGAGTAAGTTTACTTGAAGACGCAACTAAAAATATTTAATGTAAAAAAATGCGAATTTACGACAGCCAGTAAAGCTATTGGTTGAATAAATAAATGTGAACATTTAGAGTTATAATCAAGTATGCATTATCAAATATTACGGTGGATTGTAAAATATTTTTTTAGTGCAACAACGATTTGTTAATTTATTATCTTACAGAGTGTTCAAGCTTAAAATAAGAGTCTGAGAATACTGTATTGGTTGGTTTCAAAATTAAAGACCAACAAGTTTAAACGTAGAAATAAGTGATTCATTTATTACTACGATTTATTTGAATTAATAATTATCTCATAATAATTTTTGTTAACATTATTTAATATGATTATATGCTGATTTGCTTCTAGTTTAAATCGAAAAGGAGTTTAATAAATAACGTATATCGGCAAAAACACTAAAACCAATATAAAATTTTAAGATATGAATATTTCTAGAAACACATAGTAGAAAAAAACTAATTTTAATGCTGCCCTTACCAAAATTTATAAATGCTGCATTATCTAAAATTTGTAATTGCATTTTATATAATCTGTCATTCAACAAATTGCAACTGCTTCAATTTTGAACTTATTTGAATTTTCAATTATTTTAGATTTTGAAAAGAATATTTTTTTTGCTTCAACAATTATATTTACGCACAGACTGTTATAAAAATTTTAATTTAATTTCTTCTGGCAAGTTATCATTGACAAAATAAAGAATACATTTTAAAAAATATTGTAATAACAGACGAATCGATTCTAAGACATTATATTGCTACAATATATGAACGAGAACTTATCTTTTAATTTATTTTTTTTCTTTCCAGTTACGTAGTATGGCTGAAAAAGATGTTAGAAATTTGCGGGAAGAGTTACTGAAAAAGAAGATTCAAGTAACTTTGACAAGAAATCAGGAACAAGCCGCCATGGGAAATGGACTAAGGCAGCAGTACTTCATAAGCGCTGTTTAATTATTCCGCAGGATTGTTTGCACTTTTGTTTATGGGAAGACACGCTCTTCATTTGTGATAATTTTGAAATTGAGAGAAGCCGTCCAACTTGGAATGAGATGATAAAGCTATTTAATATATTGATGAACATTTAATATTTTATCATGTTTAGTGATTCTGATGAATATGAGCCCAGACTTACCATCTCAATTTGTTGATGCATTAATCTATGGACATTTATTTCGATGACCAATAAGTTTATTATTGGTAAAAACTTTTGCTTGAAGCTTTAAGTACATTTTTGTAGAGTTTAACTAGTCAATCCGTCCAATCTAACAATCTACCTTAAACCGTCCAAAATTATTATGTATTGCATTATCTTCTAATTTCTTTATTGAGAGAACAGAAAATATATTGAATATATATGTGTATAAGCGTCCTATTTACCGTCCACTATCGATGTTATTAGTATTCAGAGTCTCCAGATATTTATATGAATATATTATTTTAAATTTATATGTAACTAGTAGATAACGTCCATTTATCTGTCACATGTGAGATTTAGCCAATTCCATGTACATTATTCAATCTTCAATCTTTTTTTGAAGAGAATTTAAATTATTTTATTATATGTTTGACAAATTATTGAGTGCAATCATTTGTGATTTTTAAAATTATGCATGAAAATTAGTTGTAGATTTGTATTCTACAACTAATAACATACATTAATTTATTTCTTCAAAACATGAGAGAAATTCTTTATTATTTAGTAAATAGCATTCGTGACATGTCTATTTATTAGATTTCATGCTAGTATACTTTATTTTAATTTGACCTTTTATTCACATTTCTAAAAGCATCTCATCTGTATTAAGATTATATATAAGATTAAATTATAAAACATTGTATGATCAATGTTAATTTATTATTGTATATTGGAATATTATACATTAATTGATGTTATTTTATCAGTCTTAAATTTGAGTTTTTCTTGTTATCAGTAAAGGAAAACTTTTTCTGATTAATCGTTTACATTTAATATACAAAGGATGAAATTTTTTGATACGTTTATGGTTTACACCATATTTTTATAATATTTTGAATTATAATCAGATGACACTGAAGCATACAAAGATATAGACAGAATAAGAACAATAATTGAAAATCTTTTTAATTTATAATATGAATATTCATTATATTAGAATTTGTATTCCTATTCTTTTACTAAGAGCAATAAAAAATAAGTATAATAATCTAGTTAATAGGTAACAAAGATAATAAATTATGTAAATATATTAAAAGTTAACATAATATTTAACACTTACACTTATATTTGTTGTATTCAAATTCTGGAATTAGAGATTATAAAAGCTATTATAAATAAATATAGTTTATAGCATATTTTGTTTAAACAAACAAAAAAACATTTAGAGATACCGCGAAATGTGTTCAAATTAATTATCTTCTATCTATTTTCTAAACTTTTTTTGCTTATAACGATTTTATACTTTCATGTTTATTAATTCAAAAGATTTAATTGCAAATAAAATTAACAATATAAGCAAAACAACATTATCTCTTAAAATGCAAAGTAAATGATGAGCTAGCAACGCGAGTGAAACGAGTTCTGCAATCATTAAGATATACCTTCCTTAAATTATCTATTTTCTTCAATTAGAAGAATTATCTGTTCTGAAATATATTCAATAGATAGTTTCTGCAGTAGACAGCTTTATTATTGTATTTAATCAAATTTATATTGCAAAATGTAAATTTTAATCTTTTGAAACAAAAAAATGCACATTAAAATCAATTGACTTCATTGTGTGCCAAGGAAATTTTTTAAGAAACGAAATTTAATAATTAATAAAGATATAAAAAGTAGCAATTTACAAAATTAATTTTGTCATTATTACTGATATGCATAATCATATTCCAGATGTAAAAGTTGTTAAAAAATTTAAAAAATTTAACATGGATTTTGTATAAATATCATGAAACGAAAATGAAATAACAAAACATTCTATCGGCATTTCTTCTAACTTTTATCTTATCATGATATAAATTCTAAAATATTCATTTTTTTTACCTATTTCAATCACTAATTGCAATAAAATTTACAAAAGTTACTATTTCCTCCAATTTTTTGAAAAGTATAGTTACATTTCTAATGAAAATTATGATTTTTAAACAAGACAAAATTTAATATTATTTTACTAAATTAGGTAAAACAGAAATTAGATGAAAAAAAAATCCGTTTTATAGTGATTGATGTGCTGTTAAAATATCACTTTTCTTGAAATTAATCTGAAAATACTTCCAATTATATGTATACAAAATCTTTATAATTGAATGTTCTCATAAGTTTATATAACTAATATATAGTTATATAATTTATTTTTTTATTTTATGATTGAAACAATGAACTAAAATAAAAAAAGATTATATTGCAGTTAAAGTATAATTAAAAAAATCCTTTAATGATATTTAAAACTGGAATTATTTAATAATATTAAATCTTGAATAATATTATATATTTATATTGACATACTAAAAATATTAAAAACTAAAAGCAATTAATATTCTATTTGAAACATCATATAAAGCAATGTTTAGTTATTCCTTGGCTATTGAAACCCATTTGTAAAAATGATTTTTTTCACACATAAAAATGGGAATCTTACCAGGTATTTTAACCAATTAAATTAAACCTTCTGATATGAGATAAAAAAATTGTTTATCATTAATAAAACTGAAATTCAGATGCACTCAATCATGTAAATTTGAACTTAACACACATACTCATTTGCCATTTAGTGTTTCAGTTCATATTTGCTGTATAACTTCATATCGTTTCCATTTATTTGAATGCTAGCAATGGCACAGGTATGTAAATACACTTTTATCAAAAAATTCGTCCAAAAATTGATCATTAAATGTAATTTTAATGATGCCTTTTGATATAAATACTTATGAATTTTATGCTGCCTTTTGTACTAAAAGTTATGTTGAGAGATTAATTTAAGTAGTTATTTCTTCATAAATAGAATACTGTTCGTTTTTAGTTGCTTATACATTTATTTATTTATTGTATCACTCAGTTTAATATAATTTTCTTCATACTCAATTGTATAGTAAAAAGAAAATTATCGCTGTGTGAATTTATGATCGTGAATAAAGTTTTCTTCAACTTTTGATTCATGTTATTTATTTATTGTTATTCCTTGTTATTCTTTTTGTTATTCGTTTTTAATTTAAATCACTTTTCCAAAACTGAGTCATAAAAAAAAAGAGAAATAATCGTTTTCACATTTATGAGATTCTTAACTAAAAATTGTTGAATTCTAAGTATTCATAATGTATAAAATCCACTCCTCTGTTTTATCCACTCTGTGTATTTAAAATTTGTTTCTAAAAGTTTTTAATTATTGATTAAAAGTTAATTTAAAATTATTTTAAATTTGAATTTAAAAAATAACTATTGATGTTCAGATTTACAGATTGCATTAAAACATATGCAGATGCATCAAAAATTTCCAAGACAAGCTTTGTAGAGTATCAGAAAATTATACTATGAAACTGTTCTTATAATGATAATGCTCTGCAATCTTTATTAGATAATAAACCATATAATATGTCTGCTTTATGATAGTAAAATTTTGCAATTGCAGACCTGATATTCCAAAATGAAATAAAATAATACTTACAGCAATAATTCCATAATAGTAACGCCACCTGGTAGAGAAAAACAATTATGTTTTCAAGGTTACATATTATTAATCACAATGATAAGATTAGAAAGCCGATAATAAATATACCAAAGTTTTAATATATGAGCCGTTTATTTTTAAAGTGGGGCAAGTCCATTTTTGAAAAAAAAAAATGGGGATAATGATAGTTATAGATGAAACTTGTTATGATCTTTTAATGCGTAATTAATTTATAGTAAAAAAAATAAATCAGATTCTAGTATTTGGGAGATGGAAGTTTTAACACTTAACAATATTGAAAATACGTTTATTTTGAAAGTGGTGCAAGTCCATCTTAGATTGAAATTATTTTTGACCGAATACATTTCGGCAAAATTTAGCTCCGGTTGCTGCATGGTGAAGCAAATGTGGCAGTTTGACATCATGTCTGAAATCTAGGATGTTTCTATCTATCTATCATTGACATTGAAAATCGGTGATTATATAAAATTTCATAAATAACAAAATGCATATCTTAATTTTGTGTTTCGATAATAATTATCCAACTTAAAACACCATTGTTCAGTGACAATGAAATAAATATTATTGATCATAAATTTTTATTGTCAGGACATTCATTTTTACCGAACGATCGTGATTTTGGGGTGGTAAAAATGGCAATCGGAGAACCAATTCCTTGTATATTCCACAGGATTATTATAAAGTAATACGAAATTGTCGAAAACATATGAAATGAAATGCGAGATTTTTTTTGTCAACCCAACCCCTGGAGAAAGCGGTTTTGAAAAGAAAGAAAATACAGATGGAGAAACCTTGAAATGGTTAAATATATGCTGGAACAGATTTGCAAGGGATGCACCATACAAAATGTTCTACAAAACTTCGATAGAACGAAATGCTGAATTTAAAATTATCGATTTGTCACCACAACGAGGAAGACTAAGTAATTTCGGAATATAAAATTATCGTTTATGTAAAAAAAAGGAGATCTTTGCATCTGAAAAATACAAGGACATAATGGATTTATTACCATATATTCATAAGAACTTGCCGTTCATCATAAATATTTTAAAATGATAAATCCTAAACAAAATTCAATTTAAATATATCTGCATACAAACTGAAAATGTATAATTTCATTGAAATTCTAAATAAAACAGAATTGTTTTTTGTTATGATATATTTTCTGCTAGAATATTCTTTGTTTTGTTTCATTTTTTTATCAAATGAATAAATATTTATAAAATTTGAATATTATTTTGCTTTTATTATTAAAAAAGTTGATGCAACTGAAATATTTCTCAATTAAATGAAAGATTACAATAATTCCTTAATTTTGAAATTGTGGCAAGTCCATTTAGTTATAATGAAACCCTTACTTTCTTTAGAAAGCACTGTAAAGACTATTATATTATAAACTTACATTATATGGTACCAAAAAATAAAAAAAATATATCTATTAATACTTACCAATATTTTTAAATTTATTGAAATGCAAACCTTTAAATATCTCACAATAACAAAAAATGGACTTGCCCCATTTTCAAAATAAACGGCTATCTTTTTTAGCACAAAAATAAAAGTGCTAAATTTAATTATTTGAATAAAAAATGTGATTTTTTTTTAAAAAAAAATTGCATTCTTATATGCAATAGAGTTAATTCATGATCATCTGATTCATATCAACTGTGCCATGTCAATGTAATTTTGGAAATCCGTGGTCAATCTTAATGGTGGAAAAGCACGATATAAAGTCACTCTTGGTGACATTCGTAATTACACTTTTCAGCCATTTATGATTTTGCACTTTTTAATGTAGTTAACTTGTTTCTTATGTAAATGGAATGTAGTTAATTAACACGATCTGGTAAAATATTTATTTTTCAAACATGTGAATGAAAAGGATCAGTGGCAGATTTAGGTATTTTGTGGCCCCAAGTAAGTATGGTGTATATGTCCTTTTAATAAGTTGTTAATTTTATTTCATATTTTTATGTTAATAAATTTATTAATAATTTATCTTATGTTATTTTTTATTTTAGTAACTTTGTAAACATGTATATGTTATTATTTATAATGGCTCACATTTGAGGAGCATTCTAGTTAGAACAAATTATTATTTAAGCAAACATTATTTTTTATTATTTATATTATATTTGTAAATAAATTAACAAACATTATTTTTTATTATATTATTTGTATTTTACTATTTATATTATATTAGTAAAAAAATAAACACACATTATTTTTTATTATATTATTTAAATATTATTATTTATATTATATTATAAACAAACACTACATTTGTTAAAAGTTTAATATTTATTAAACATTTAACAAATATTATTTTTATAAATACATTAACAGAAAATTGAACTTAATAAAACAGATATTAACTTGACCTATTGCATTTAATAGTTAATATCATCATAATATTCTTTCATTTATAGAATTTTATTTTAAATGTTTATTTATTTATTTTGCAATTAAGCTTAGTGTCTTGGCCATTGGCATCCCTCAGCCTAGCAGCACTAGGAAGCTGCCTTGTTGAAAAATCACCAATGAAAAAAATATATTGAAATATTTTTGTGTTTAAACAAGGCCCGAGTTATGCAAATTGCGCATCGCAACATAAAAGTGATACATAATACAGAATATAAGGAAACACTGTCCAAATAAAACTGAAAAGACCAGCTGGAAGTTAGCAATGATGCATTTTCCTGGTGTGGGGATATGGTTCATTCATTCCATAAACGCACTTGCGTGAATTTGGAATTCACCTGCAGAAAACTAAACATGTCTTTAGATGCAACTAGAAAAATTTAGAAGGATATAATCGCAAATTTAGTAAAATCAATTCGTATTACCTTGAATCATGTTTGAAATATCGCTGTACTACATAATAGTCCTGGTGATTCAGAATAAAGTAGTCAAATCAAGTAAGTACATTGATTAATATGCTTGATTTTTTGAGTACACGTAGTAATCATTTAATAATATGTGTACTGTAATAAAAATGTGTTAATTCAAAAATCGATAGTTTTATCAATATTTTCATTAGTAATATACAAAACCCCCAACATAGATTTTTTTAACTGTTAAAACCCGGCGGATGGTCCAAGCAATCTATGTTACATTTTCACTCGTAAATAAATATGAATATTTTTTTACTTGGTACTTTTATAAACTGGATTATATCTGCAAATATTAATTAAAAATTGTTCCAAATGCTCTGCAGGGAATATTATTAGAAGAAAAATTTTGTATGAAATTAATTTTTGAATAGTAAATACTAACTAAACAATTTTTGCTTTTTAGTTGCTAGATTTATACACATGCAAGATGATAACGAAGCGACTTTTCAAATGTTTGAGTGGTATTTTTTAATAAAAATTAATCGAAATGCGAATGATCTTTCTCAATAACTTCAAAGAATATTAATGTTCAAAATCTTCTTTTCACACTACTTTAAAATTAAGAAAATTTTCAATAATTCCAGTTAGCGACTTTTCAAATGTTTGAGTGGATTTTTTTAATAAAAATTCATTGAAATGTTAATGAAAATGTTTTCAATAATTCCAATTTTATTTTCGCACAATTCCTCCCAAATTTTACTTTGTTTTTCAAAATATTTTCTAAATATTTTGAAAATATATTTCAGAATAATACTTCTACTGTATTTCAGAAATATACTTCAGAATAATACTTCTAAATATTTTGCAAATATATTTTAGAGTAGTACGCTTTAGTTGCTATATTTATACATAGTATTATTTAGTTGATGAACTTACGAACCATAGTATTAAATAGGTTTTATTGATACATGTGCACTGTATCGGCGCTATATAATTAAGAGAAAATTTAAAAAAAAATTAAAAGATAAGCGAATAGAATCTAAAATTTTATTAATCTATAATGTCTCGACTCAAATCTCTTTTAAATTGTTTTTGTATACGGAATTTTGAATTAAATTAACTATAAAAAACTATTTTAATGTCAAAATAAATATCTCAAATTTTCGGAACAATTATTTTCTAATATCAGGAAACGAACAAATGCATTGAAAATTTCTCAGTATATAACTTACCCATTGTACTTTTTCATTCCCGTTCATTTCCTTCTTAAAAAAAGTCTTTGTAACTTTAAAGGAATTTGATTGTGTGCCGTTTAAAACATTAGAGGGGGAAATAAAACCAATGGAAATGGTTTCCTCGAAATGTTTCTGCATATTCACCAGTTAAGATCTCATCTCCCCCTCCCCCAGTTTACAGATCTTGACTGAAGTTGTAAATGCCTCGTGTGGCATTAGCAGCCAAAATACACGAAATATGCATTGAAATTTGCAGATCTATGGCATGAATCTCACATTTCTTGTCTATCTGTCATAAGATTATTACTTTTAACGCTTTTCTGACAGCTAATTAAACCAAAATTTGGAACGGGACTGCAATTGTAATCACTAGACAGCATAACGAATTTCATTGATTTAAACCATTGCGTTTATGAGTTATTAAGTTTAAATACATGCGAAAGTACGAACTGGCAGACGGTCAATCCTATGATAGATGTGATAAAACACTTAATAGGAATTTATATTTTTGATGCTAAACTTTTGTACCAAATTTTATCGACTTCACTACTATTACTACTACTTGCTCTTCGGACTTATCGAGTTCATTTGTAATAGTTCAAAAGTTGATAAAAATCTACAAATTTTGTCATATACCAAATTACATCCCTCTAACTCCAAGTGCTTTTCAGTTATCCTGCTCTCAGAATATCCTGCGCTTCGAATTCAGAAACGTCTGAAAAGTGAAGAATCTTCAAAAGCTCGACTTTGAATATTGTGACGATTACAATACTTCTTCTATACATCGCTCATGAGAAAGTAAAAATGCTAAGGATACAAATTTAATGATTTAATTAGAATTCAGAAACGAATACCATGATAATCAAAATTAATTGATTATTTAAATAAAATTAAAATTTAATCATTATTCTGTAAAATTCCCATGAATGAAAGGATTATTGAATTAACATATCAATTTTAATTTCTATCTAGTATTACAAAATGGTTTAAAATATATTTCCATATTGTGGTTACTATTTTACTGTTTTTTTTTAATTCTGACATCGTGCACCGACAGGAGTTCTTGAAATAAAAGTAATATTATTATTATTAAGCGTTGCGATATTATTTAAATTTCAGTTTACTAAATTATGAAATATGCTGAAATTCATAAAAATTTTCCTGAATGTTAAGAAAAACAATATAACAATTTTGAAATCGCATTAGAAAACAATACAATATTATTTATTATACTGAAAACTAAAGAAATATTTTGTCGTATTTCGAAAGTACATCGTACTTGCTAGATTTTTGCTTTTTAACTTCCATTTTAAGTAAAAATTTTATTTATGTATTCGAATGTTACTTAGAAAATTAATCTTATGAAAACTAAATAGATGAAAACTTCCGTTCGAATTTCCCTGAAGGAATTTGTAAAAATCAAGAAATGCTGTTTTTTTTTAAAACAAAATAATATTTGATTATAGTAGAATTTTTAATAACAAAAATAAAATAAAATTGGATTTAATGATGTCTTTTCATTATGTTCATCGTAAATATGGTAATAATATCCATTGTACTTATTGCAGGAAGAAATGTGTGACATAATAGCATAGCATAAGACAACGTGTCATAAGATGTCATATATATATCACGTTCGTCACTTGCCTCTGATATTTTTTGAATTTATTCTGCAAAAAGCAACGAAAGCAGAAAGGAATAAATTAATTCTCATGTGACTCCTCACAAATGCTCTGGGGAAATTTAGACATCCATTGCAGTTTTTGCATGAGGTAGAAATAACTGACATGGCAGCATTACATAAGACAATTTGCAATAGGATGCGTTGCTATGTTTTCCGTGTGATTCTGGCAGTATCTGAATATACTCTATTTGAAAGAAAAAAAAATAGTGTGAAGTCAGTTAATGCTGATGTAATTCACGTCAAATGCTCCTTGGGATAAATTCCTTATTCCTATAATTACTATAACTCTTTTAAATTCCTTAAATATGGAATTTATTATTCTTGCATAAAGACGAAATAAATGGCAAAATTGGATAATGTAACATAGCATTCAGTAAGATGGCATTTGACGTTACGTTTATCATGTGATTATGACGCACCTGAATTTAATAAGTTAAAAGTTTTTCATTTTTTTAAGCATTTGTACATCTGTTAATTCTTCATTAAAGATTAATTTGAATTTCTGAAACAAGTTATGATATTTCGGAAAATAAAAAGTACAGTACATACCATTTCCCGAATATGTCAACATGCACTTAGAAAACTGATTTAAAACTAGTATATTCAGATACGTGCTTTAATATTTTTGAATGAATGATTTATTGCAAATAAAATTTCTCATGAATTTTTAAAATCTAACAACATAAATCATGAATAAACATATCACTACGAAAACATCGTCAGCAAAAGATAATCAAAATGATTACTTCTAAGTGCTGTAAGTGCTAAAAGATTTAAGGTTATTGAATAATCATTTTTCATGAACCTACTATCCGACTATTTATATAGTGATGACGGAAAGTGCTTCAGAAGTGGTGTTTTATACTTGTTTCGTCAAAACTTAACCTCTTAATGTCATGCTTACAATTACATTTTTAGTTATTTTAAGTCATAAAGTTTTTCAGCTTGTCTCTGTATAAAATACGAACACTTCTATATAATTTTCTCCAGTAAAAATGTTTTCTATAAACTGAAATATTGTAGGTTTTTTTTTATTCAAAATTCATTTTACAG
Organism: Argiope bruennichi; assembly: GCF_947563725.1. Taxonomy (NCBI): domain Eukaryota; kingdom Metazoa; phylum Arthropoda; class Arachnida; order Araneae; family Araneidae; genus Argiope; species Argiope bruennichi. The sequence goes on along the minus strand of NC_079151.1, from coordinate 127,196,528 downwards.
TCGATGATTTGCATAGTTACGGTGGTTTTTCCTGAAATAGGTTTCCAAATTTCTTACCCAAAATTTATGTCAGTATTTTTTTCACTAATGTGGTTAAATCTTGGTTTAAGACTTCTTGGGTTTAATTTACATTAATTTTTATTTTTTTATAAAACATAAATTTGGAATTATTATTATAGTATTGTCATCTACGTGTTCTTGAAAAATTATAGTATTTGATAACTTAATTTCTCTATGAAAAATATGTTTTCAAAAACAACAATATTCGAACAAATAAAAGTTCCTAAGATTTGAATAAGGTAAAAAAATGTTCTAATTAAAAAAAAATGATTATGATTTTCATTATCCAAATTTGGAATTCTAAGAGCCTTTGGGAGTTGGGAACAAATAGTTAAGAAAAAATCTCTGCTATCTAATAAAAATGTTTGATTATTCTGGTATACATAGAACATAATAGCAGGCTCATACATGTAACAGAAGTTAGACAGCTGTCGAAGCACAAGTGAATTCAATAATTTCAAAATGTAAAGATCTACATAGATCAAATTTCATATCAGAATCAGCATCTAAAATTTTCTAAACTAAATATCTAAGATTTTTATTGAATTTTGAACCAAATCCATCAATGGTTTGATAGACTGTCGGTTTGTGCTTTCGCATGCATCTAAGCTCAATTATTTAAACAAATGAAATTCCGTATGTGATTTTCTCACTAGAACTGCAGTTACGGGTTAAATTTGTGTTGCACTATGTTGGTAAAAAGGCATCCAAAACAAATATTTGACCGATAGATTCAATAAAAATGTTAGATTTACATCAAAGATTCATATCATGTAGCTACTGTTTGCCAATACCATCCAAAGCATTCGAGTCCTTACCGAAGACTCATAAACTTTATAGAGGGAGTCTTATTGGAGAATGCATGAGAAAGTTCTTGGAGACAACATTCATTGGTTATGTAAAAGGATTTAATAAATGTAAAATGGGAGCCCTTTTAACATAGTATTTTAAGGTACACATATCTTTGATCCATGTGTAGAAAATTTAAAAGTTTGAGAACCTTGAAAGGTATATGTTCTAGAAAATATGGAAGAGCAGCGATTTTTAATATTTATACCAACATACTGCAAAACATTTTGCAACATTTTAACTCACAAACTAAAATTTGATATCATTTTCAAGATATGAGTTTGAGCTCTGAATATCGTCAAATGCTATGCAATCATGAATATGCAACAATGGAATATCGTTAAATGCTATGTAATCATGGATATCCAAATATCAAAATATCAATATTTTTTTTCTCGCCAAGATGAATATTTTGTGCATATGTCAAATACACCCTATTAATCTGTTTTTTCCTCTATAAGAAATAGCGATATTAAACTCTTCGATTGTCATAACCCATTAAAACAAATTTAAAGTATTCTGTTTACTGTACAAGTCGGGACAGAGAAATATTCACGTTTGTCTATTAAATTTTTCTTTTTAATTCTTGAAAAATGAATTAATTATTTATAAATAAAAAGCCGAGACAAAGCATCAAAAATCTGTTCTATATTTACAAAGTCTATCTGATGGCTTTAAAATTTCAATCAAGTATAGAATATGCTTTTTTTCTTTAGATTGATCGATTCAATTTTTAACAGGTTTAGGTTTTAATATTGGTGATATTATTTTGTGTGTACATTTTTAATTTTATCAGAGCTTTTATGCTGCCAATATAAATTTTGCCACTTTTTTTTTACTTAACAAAAAGAAGTGAAAGCTTCATAGATTTTGCTGAAAAATCTGTTCTCATCAATGCTATTGATAATAATTTTTTATTATTGTAGTTTTCATCTTTTAATTTGTCAATTTCAGTTAGGTTCCATTTTTGTACAACTTGATGAGATTAATCAAATATTAGCATTTTTGATTTATTTTTTTATCTAAGCCATAAAAGATAACTATAAATGTTTGAAATAAAATTCTGCGTATTTTAGTAAGTAATTTATTTACTATTTCTGGCTCTACTTATTCTTAAAACAAACATCTTTCTCCATTTTCAAATTTTAAAAGTCTTAAAGAGTCAGCAGTAAATTATCTATTGATAAATATAATGATAGAAACACTAGAGTTGCAATAAAATATTGATATTAATCATCTAGCGATAAAGCCAGTTTAAAAATAATTCTAAAATGTTTTTCAAATTCAGCATTAAAGAGTTAAGATTTATGTGAATTGTTCTAAAGCAATACCAGAGGGATTTATGATATATTTTACAAATGTTGGGGTATTAAACCAGGCCAAAACTCAACTATTTTGAATGCCGAATGCCTTTCTTTTAAAAGAAAAACTGTCAATAAATGAGTATGAATACTAATAATGGGGATAATGGAAATAAAAAAAAAACTCAAAAATTGTCCTAAAATTATACAAGATACTTAATGATAAAACTGGGTAAGCTTTATATGATTTTTAGCTAAGCTAAGTTATTTCTAATGTAAAGAAACTGAACCATGTGCTAATTAAAGAAATCGATCAGTTAAAATGCGGAAAAATATATCAAATGACACATCAAATACTTTATCTTCAAATTACCTACTCGACACTTGCCAAAACAAAAATAAGGGAATAAAAGGAACATTTTTGTGGGCTTAAATTAATATTCAAGGTGGTAATGTAATAAACACTACATATTAAGTATTGAAAAAAAAATACAACGCCTTTCAATTGAAACACTATCATGCAATAACCAAAGAATTTTAAATAAAATATAATGACAAACGTTGTATCATAATAACAGTCATCTAATTACAAGAAAGTAAGGATGAAAGGAAATATCCCTATTAGTACAAGATATTGTACGACATTTCCACGATATTGTTCAATCTGCAGAATGTCAGGCAATATCGAGTTAAATCTGAAAGGCATTTTGAGCTGATGATGATGAGCATTACAATTTTTAAAAAAATTTAAAAGAGAAATAAGTGGAAGGATCAAAGGAATTAAGACAAGCTAGCTTTTGAACTTTAACACGATCCAGTATAAATTAATGTGAACATTACATCGACAAAGTGTGGAAAATAGTTATTTCGTAGTTTATTCCGAATTTGAACACAGCATATAAGTTAATACGCAGATTACTTCGGTAATGTACACCTTAACGGTTTCCAGTATTACCAATAACAGAAACATTACAGATTAGAGAGAATTTCTTACTAAACAAAGCTAGAGAAGAAATTAGCATAAGCGAAGATGTCATTTTTGTATCTCATAATGAAATCTGTTCACCTCTTCTGTATGATATATATGCATATACAGGTATCTGGGAACTCTACTTAGAAATCAAGGAAGTAGATATAAACCCTCGACCGGAATCATGAGCCCATTTCAAAGTCAGCACATGCCTATTTCTCCTCGTAAACATCATATGAGTGTGGTCAACATGATTCGTTTCTTCAAGACTAGGAAGCGAAAATACACCTGCTGCTGTATTGATGTATAGAGAATGATTTTAAATTAAATTCAAACAACCAGATATTCCCTGATATACATCAGAACATGGCAGTGCCACAGTATCACTGCAGTATTGTTCACAATACCAAACTGGTCTTTTGACATAGATTATTTGGATATGATTGTCTTCTTGATTGCTGCTCCCTAAATCGCCTGAATTTTTTTCTGCGATACCTTGAAGGTCGTCACTTACGAAGCATTAGTAGGTTCTAATATGCTTCTATTGGCACGAATCACTATCACTGATGCTATGAAGCTATTTATATCTTTGAAAATGTACAGCAATTCGTGATTTAGATATATCGCAAGTTTGTAGTAACGCCAATGGGCGAATATTTGAACGCTTTCTCTGATTTTTGTTATAATGGTTGTACTCTTCTAATTATTCTGTTTACCGTATTATGTTCTTGTTATGTCTTAATACTTTTTTTCCCTTGGAGGATTGTATTTTCGATCATGTTTTTCTATATGATTATGAAATGATGTTCTTATTCTCTGCTACAACCCTGTGAGTAAATTTTAAAACAACCTTATATAAGCGGATAAACACATACACAAACACTCACGCGCGGGCATGTGTATAAGAAACATATTTTGTACAATAATTCCATTTTAGAATGGACTTAGTATTTTCATCTATACATTAGGTGTTCAGGATAAGGATTATTATTGCTTCTAAAGCTAATAATGTATGAGAAAGTTTAGCACTGAGTTACAGATGTTTATATTTTCAAATATTGTTTAATCTATGACTAGGCTTCATTTTTGATGACTGACTCACATAAACAATGTTCATAAGAACGGATAAGAAGTTACTTGTACTAGAAGCTGAATTAGAGTGGAATGAAGTGAACAATTTTCTATTTAATATGGTGAAAGATTAATTCAACATATTGCAATTTTATATCGAACAAAGGAACTGTAAAAAAATCTAGTACATATTGACTGGCGTGCAATTAATTCCAAATTACCTTTTGACTAAGAATTGAAATGCATCTTAGAGAATAAGCCCAAAGGTTATTTATTTCAATTATTCAAGCTTTTGTTGTTTAAATTTAGAAAACAATTTCACTTTAGAGAGAGGCAATTTAACTTTTCAGTATTTTGTATTCTTGCAAAAGTTACTCGTTTCGGCAGCCGCAAAGCTTCAACCAATACAGTTTTAAAAAATCAGAAGTACAATGGTTATTGTAAAATTGGTTTTGATTGTTTCTTAATACGCTATTTTTTTTAAATTTAATTTTCAATAATTTAATCCATGTGTAAATAAAATACATTTAGAAAGTTCAAAAACTTCTGATGACTGGGAGATATGATTGACATCTGCTCGATTTAAATTAAATTTGGCACGGATTTTCTTTAAGGGGCGTGTACAATCATTTCAAGACTTTTGTTTTATCTCATCACAAAAACAAGCCAAGTAAGATATAAAATATAAGCGACTGCACATTTTCTCATACATTCCTTCAAGAAAATGACGCATTCTATAAAGTATCATGTGATATTTACTACATTTTTATTTGTTTGGCGATGAAAAATTCTTGCCGATAAAAGTTCGAATGTCGCAACAACCTCTAGAGTAAATTAGGCTAAGGAAAAACAGGAACAGAATACAAATCAACTCGAGCATTTTTCTGATACAGAATACACACCTCGCTTTGCCAAACTCTTCAACTATGGACTCTTGATACCGAAGCGAGCCTTGTCCTGAAAGCATGCATCGAATAAATAACAATAAGGAAATGAACAAGAAATAGTTTTTTGATAATAAATATTGTTCTCAGATCTGTGTAATTTCTAAATTTTCAACTCTTTCAATTAGTGCTTCATTTTAGTTCATTTTTCAGGTGTTCATATTAGTATAATTGAAAATGAATAAACATCTCTCGCTCTCTCTATATATAACATTCATGTAAACGCAAAATCAAATCGAATTCGTTAATTGTCATTTAGCAACGAAACGTACGTTTGGATTGTATACATGCTTCCAGAAAGTCTTTTTTTTTTAGTTAGACAATATGAAAAAATAGTTTAAGTTGATTATAAACAGAAAGTGCCGAAACGAGAATTTAATGCAACTGAAAGTGTTAAAGCATTCATATGACCGATATAGAGATGTAAAGCACTTTTGTATATACGGATTGAAATTTCAGAACGATAGGAACATAGCCAATGAATTTTGCCATCATGAAGTATAGCTAAAAACTCAGAATCCTGTGTCATTATTGTTAAAGTAAAAATAATATGGTATATTTTTGTGATAATCATCAAAGATGATTGGCCTGACAAAATTAAACTTGTTAATATTTGCCATCTCTGGCGATTATTTCATTGTTATTAATATTATGGCAACTAATTATGATTAAACTCATTTTATCAAAACAGAAAAAGAAAAGAATATTTAATTTCGATTTTTAAACATTTTATAATTATATATTTTTATTTTCTAAGATTCACATAAATATCTCTCTGCTGTTTGAAAATTTTAATTTTGGAAATTACTCATGTAGTTTTCAGTAATTGATAGAAAATTAATGCTAGTAGTTCATTTAATTTACATAATTGAAACAATTTTGCTTTTAGTAATAAATGTATTTGTGAAATATTACTAACAGAAATGCTTAAATATAAGGTGAGTGAATGAAGCGAACGGAGATCACGTAGGGTACCCAAAATTCATATAAATAATCGCAAAATTCATATAAATAATCGTACGTAGGGTACCCAAAATTCATATATAAAAGCGCATATAAAATTAATACTCTCTGTTAAGCTGTACTTCAATTTATTGAAGTTTAAAACATCTATGAACATTAGATTTAATGGCATATATGATCCAATTAATAGAAGGTGGAGCCCTGTGCCGAATGATTGAGATGAGCCCCTCTGTATTTCTGAATATATGCGTAAACTTTTGTTGGTTCAAAGTAAGGTCAAATCTCTACATATGGCAGCTTGTGCCGCGGCACGGACTGCATACCTCTGGAATCGCCCATGGTTGTAGAAGGGAACAGAGCAAGATGATATTCCTAGTGCCTTTGTACTTCTAAAATTAAAATCATACTTAGAAAAAAAATACTTGGAAATTTGTTGATTAACGATGTTTGCAATAATATGCATGCGAACTTATTTACAATTTCTAATTAATTTCAAAAAATTTTCCAGTTAAAAAACATCTTTTTCTCTATTAGTTCAAATAATATGGGACTATAGACTGATAGATGGCTGAAAAATACTTGAAGATTAATTGATTTATTATCTTCGTTTTTTTTTTTTTTTTTTTACTGTACTTATGCTATCATTCGCATTTCCAATATCGAATTCAATCTTCATTAAACAGAGTAACCGTAGTGAAATTACTTGGCATTTGCAGATAAATTATTTAAATTCAGATAGAATTTTTCATCGATTCCAAATCTCACCTTCCAAGAGTAGTCTTCTTTGTATAACATCCATAAATTCAGTTGATCTGAAATAAAAAGTACGTCTTAACAAGAATGGAATAAGATGGGTCTTTAATGCTGGTTTTTTGGTATATTTATTTCATAATGCATCCAATGTAATCACTGTTAGGTTATTCAATAGTGTTTATGAAAATATAAGAAATAAATATGATTTTTTTTTCATTTAACATCAAACTGCAAGGATGCAAATAAACTATTCAAGGGGTAAGCTATAACATTTTATTGATAAACATTTGCACAACACAAAAAAACTAAATGAAAGCATTTTTTGTTTTTAAAGACTTTCCGGTGAGAACCAGATATGAAAAAACCAGAATTATTCATTATTGGTTGAAAAATCGAATCCTCATCCTTATTTTAAGATTAAGAAATTTTTTTACAAATGATATTATTTGTTAAGCAACGAAATATTTTATTGCTTATTTCAAAACAATGAAATTGATTTTTTTTAGATATAGGTTTTCAAAAACATAAAATTAATATTTTTTATGAATCTTAATTATGAATGGTTAGTTAAATATGGAAATTGAAAATTAAAATTTCAAGGCTTATTTTGATATGAAGCATCACTGATACAGTCAATCATGATTATATGTTTAAATTTAAATTTACCGTATTAGATATTTAAATTCGAAATCCTAAATTACTTTTTAATAGCCTTTGCAGCAAATTTCTTAGAAACATTTCTTGAATTTTAATATGGGTTTAATTATTTCTAAAATTGTTTTTAGCAAAATATTAAACAACACAAAGAATTTTTAATTGCATTATTCTTTGATATCAAATAATTAAAGTTATTGGGGGTAAATGTACACACACACACATACAGAGCATTTCAATTACATTAATGACGAGAAACCTTCAAATAATTTGACAATACAAATAAGTAGTAAAATACAAATATTAGTTTTGTGTAGTCTTCACGCAATTCTTAAGAAAGCAATGAAGTTGATTTTAAAAGCATCAGAAAATGTTAGAGTCGTTTATAGGTAATGATCCAAATTGAGAAAAATATAGTGTATCTAGCGATATGTGTCAGCGATAAACTTGAAAAGAGGAAGTTGAAATCTGCCTTCCAGCTTTTATATTTTCTATAAGGATTTTTCTTCATTCTTGATGATTTAACAACTTTAGATGAAAACTCGGTGTTGGTCTAAACAGATGTTCGATCTTATATAATGAAAGTTATTGGAATTAGATATTAAAAGATGCCAATTATAGGAAATGATATTTAGATAGATCTTTTCTTAACTCTTTTTTTAAAAAATTCCTGGCTAAAGAAAGGATAAATTTTATTCAATAATTAAATTCATTTGACTTTCTGCATAATTTACCTAATGAGTAATTAAGAAGAGTTTCAATTTCGGTGATTTTATGGATTTTTCTTAAATAAAGGATTTAACTTTATACCCTATTTAATTAATAAAAACCTTTCTGTATATAGAATTAAAAGTAGCATTCAATATTTATGGTAGATAAATTGAACTTTCTGATAAAATTGCCTTAAAGTAAGAATTATATCACCCTTCCAAGTTTAAAAACATGATATTTAAATTTAATGGAGGAATAATATTTCTCGGAATATGGAGATAAATAACATTTCAGAGAATTTTTCTAGTATTATTATTATTTTGTTTTCTGCTAAAAACTTGAATATTCCTGTGCAGGTTTTTCTCACCCAATTACATTCTGATATCGCCACTAAGTGATCACGTGATATATTCACATTAACTGTTAAAGTTCGCATCTTATCTTCTAGTGCAGTAAACACACTACAAGATTTTGTAAAAAAGACACATGATGAACTGATCGACATTGAAATTATCTTTCGTGTGACGTCGAATGCTCCTGAACCTGACATGCATAGCATTCATCCGGCGAAGCATAGTTACTTACGTAATGTGTTATGAAACAATCCGTGATCCGCAACGTGACAAAAATAGAAAATTATACTTCATGAAAAATGAATGTATTACTTTTGGATATTTCTGCTTAGTCATGTTATATAAGTTGGTATGTTAATAGATTTTAAAAAAATCACGATACTTGGTAGATAACAAGCTGTCTGTGAAAAATAATTAATCGACATGGTCTTCAATTAATAGTTGTTTCACAAGTAAATTTGAAACTTACCACTTAACTGCGAATATTGTAATATTTTAGGCCTGAAATCATTTAGTAGTCTATGTATTTAATGTAATTAAGTAACGTCAGTGAATTCTCTACTCCCCAGTCCAATTTTGCTAATTTCATAGGCCTTAGATATGTCATTAATGATTATAAATCATCAGTGGCCATTTACAACTTTCCTCTATCCACTTTTTAACCTATTTTCGTAAGAAATTAAATGAGAGTGAGGATTTTTTCGGGCCATTTTTTTCCAAGACAGAATTTAAAATTAAAAACTAAAATTGCCTAAGTTGGTATTAAAAAACTTCTATGCACTTCCTTGATTTCATAATCCTTAAGAATATATATGTTATAATCTTGTAAGTCAGGCGCAAACTAATGTAAAAAACAATTCTTACATTTCACTGAAAAAAAGACCTTCCAAAGAGTCACATATCGCATGCAGTATTCAACGTTTTAAAAAGCACTTTATTTCTCTGCCAAGCTGGTTGAGATAACTTATGCAACCGGCTGCTTCAGCTGCAAAACCAGCAACCAATATTATTAACTTCCGATTTTTAAAATCTTATAAAAGTTCTGGAAGTTATAGTAACTTTCAGAACATTTAAAAAGTGTTTCTTCTAATAATGAATAAAAAATACCATTATCAGAAAAATTAGACATATACTAATTTACTTTTAAAGTACAGATTTGTACTAAAGAAAAATAAAAGGATTTTTTTAAAAATAAATCAACGTCTTTTTTGCTACAGTTTATATACATGTTTCAACCTATCTCTTTTTTTAAATATTAGATATTGAATCCTTTGAACTATAAATATTTACTTCATAAAATATCAGATAAAAGACAACACTTGCCTTTTATATGAACTTTTTTATAGTCTTCTGTAGAATAGTTTTTAAGAGCATTTTAAACTAAACTAAATCAACTTTTCAACATTCAAACATTTTTATAAAGCTATAATGGCCATGATCGAACATATCTGAGGATGATTAAGCACATTATTTAGATCGAACTGCGCCATAAAGTAATGATAATTGATAAATATTTGTGTTAAAAAATTAGATCATGTCTGTCAAATAGCTACTACACTTATTTTGATTTATGTTAAGATATCTCTGTAAAAAAAAATCTATTTAATCACTTCTGCCTTCAAAAATAAAAAGCAATCGTTTCGACATTATTTTTTATACATATACTATTATTAATGTTTTTTCTAGAATAAAGGGAAAGGTTATTCTGACTTTATTTTAGAAAAATGTAGTGTTTATTAGATTACTGTGATTACTTTTCTCAAAATAATCTAAGAAAAAAAATTTCGAGTAAATAAGATGAAGCGATACGAGCAACATCGATATTGTTTTATTTTTTATTTCATCAATATTTTAGCATTTTTTTTTCGGTAGAATTTTCAGCAGAAGAACAAATTCTCACAAAAACAAATTTTCTTCTTAATATTTTCTTTATCATTTAACCAGTCAAAAATATATTTAATTTCATTTCTATCCGTTATTATGTTCTCATAGTTCGAAAAACCTGAAGTATTTATTCTATCTACTCTTTTAAAAACTTATGTATGAAATGTAAAACAAAACTAAAAAATTTATTTTCTCTGTTTTCATTATTTAAAATTGCTTTATTTAGTCCAAATTGCTAATTTAATTCAAAATTGCCTATTTTAATTGAAAATCCGAAGATATTGGGAAAAATAGGACCAAGAAAAATAAATTCAAAAATTATCTTAAACCAGCATTTAAATAAAGCATTTACCGTTACAAGAGCTTACATGTACGATCTCAAATGTTGAACGATTAAGATGTGCAAAAGAAAAAAGAAAGTCCGCCATGTTTTTCCTGAATTAAAATGAACGATCAGTATTACAACGAATTATTGAAATTTTATCAAGTGATCAACTTTTCATTTCCTAATCCACTTTTTTAAACATTTTTATTTAACTTAATTTGTTTCATCTTTATAACATATAAAGCAAATTTTTATTTATCTTTCATCTTTATCTTTATAAACTTTTGTATTCAATTTTTTTACATACATGTTGATGAGATATAGTGCTGAAATTTAGCACACTTGTGTATTTTAGATGAGAGTATAATATTTTAATATTTTCAGTACTTGATCAGCAGTAAATGAATAAATGTAATTAACTTTTGATTTCGTAAGTGATGAAGCCATTCATTTAGTGGTGAATTAAAAAAGGTTTTTATAAAATTCTACAATATTTATAAAAATGAAATTTTAATAATAAAATTGAAAGTAAAAGTTTATAAAAACACAAAAAGTTTTATAAAAATAAAAATTTATAAAAACAACTTTTATTTAATTTACTAGTCTTGTAAACACGCAATAAAGAATCTGATAAAAAAATATTGCATTTTTATAAAACTGTCTGGAATACCAATATTAGCTATTCCAAACTCAGTAAAAATTTTGAAATTTCAAGAAATAAATCCTCCCATGCATTCAAATATGTATTTAAATTAATCTACTGATTAATAATTTTAATAAAAATGATCTATTTAAAATTATTTTCTGAATTAAATCATTTATCGTCTGCTGAAGCAAATCGTTTTTTAAATCCGAGCCATTACCAGATTCTTTTGCATCTGGTAATTATTTTATTTTCCAATATCATCTGATGATGTGTGAGTAATCAAAATAACACTGCAGTATAGACAAAACCAAGGATTTATTGAGTTAATCATGCGTCGACCAGTTCTAAAAATACACAACATCTCATCTTGCAATGATTTAAAATTTTTTATTTTGAAAAATAAATTCAGATATATTATGATGCGTTAGAATTCAGATGTTGCTATAGAAATAGTTTGGGTCCATGTGGGTAATCTTGGACTGTGATATTGTCACGGTTATTCATTCAAGCCCTCGCTATGACTCTAATACAGACATATATAGATTTATAGGGATGATTCGTAAATAATGATAAATTCAGTTTAGTTTAGCTATATAAAGTCAGATTCTAATAGATTTTCATAATTTTTTAAGAAATAATAACATTTGGGCATAAAATACATATAGATGTTTTGATGAATTGGATATCAAGATTTATATCATATAATAATATCAAATAATTTTCGAAAAATTCAACGATAGTTGTTTATAAAATGTAATGATGCCTTTTACAGATAACTATACAGAAAGGGAGAAGTTTGGTTTATTAGCATTGCTTTTTTAAAAGTGAATAAATGATGTCTCTTTTGAAGACATATTTGAAGTTTACCTTTTACAAATGGATTTCAAAAATGTGCTTTTTGTATAACACATTAGCTGACATTTTTTTCTTACTTTGAATTAAATACAAATAGAGATAAAATAAAATACAATATTCGTGTTCATGCGTAAGAAATTCATAGTTTTTCATATTCTACAATTGCAGTTTGAGTGAAAAGGTAGATTTAGTTTTTAGCAGAATATAAAGAAAAAAAAACACAAGAAAAAAAAGAATCCTATGCAAATTTTAGCTCAAAGTTGTCGAAGAGATATGCTGTGACAAGTAATAAGCTAATAGTTATAACTTTAAATATATGTTAATATTTTATATAACATGTATTGAAAGTTAATATATTTATATAAACTTTTAATATATTTGTTATTAGTTTATATAACATGCAACCAATTAAATGAAGTATATTTTAGCGTGCAATTAATCGTCTTTTTTTTCTTTCTCTTCTTCTCGTTGCAAGTTTCATTGAGAATTTTTTTTCATTGTTTTATTTTGATATTCAACGAATGAAGTTCTTACGATTAGGTGCTATTTAATTTTATCTTTTATTTTTTATTACTAATAAATAGCTATTATCTGTTCTAATGAATATTTTTTGTGTTTAAATTATGTAGATATTTTTAATAAAATCTTTTTACCCCCTAATAACGATTCCTATTTTGGATGAATTAAAACGATAGGTATTGCTACGATTTGCAAATCAGAAATTTTAGGTTTTGCTAAATATATACAATAATTATAAGCAATTAATATATAAGCAATTATATAAAATTAATATATAAGCAATTACAATAAGAGAATGAAATAAATAATATGTTTTTGTTAGCAATGAAATATCTATTACTTATAAAATATTTTGAACCCATTAAAAATACAGCATTGACAATTTTGATTTGTATTTTGAACTTACGATTGTTGTTCAACGATTTATTTACTCTATATTGCGATCCTTCAATTGTGAATGGGATTTATAGAATTTATATTGACATTTCCAATCTTAAAGTATTTGCGAATTTTAAACCATTTTAGATTAGGAGAGATAAAATTATCGTAATCAAAAGTTTTAACTACTAATTTCCTATTTTTAAAATTAGAAAACATGAGACCATTAGATAAAAATCAGAGTAAATGAATATTTTTATTAAAAATGTTTTCAAGAAGGAATGATCATACATTTTTTTTTCAGTTGTGAATTTTCAATTGTGAATGGGATTTATTGAATTTATATTGACATTTCCAATCTTAAAGTATTTAAGAATTTTATACCATTTTAGATTAGGAGAGATAAAATTATCATAATCAAAATTTTTAACCACTAATTTCGTATTTTTAAAATTAGAAAGCACGAGACCATTAGATAAAAAATCAGAGCAAATGAATATTTTTATTAGAAAATTTTTCAAGGAGGAATGATCATACATTTTTTTTTCAGTTGTGAATTTTCAATTGTGAATGGGATTTATTGAATTTATATTGACATTTCCAATCTTAAAGTATTTACGAATTTTAAACCATTTTAGATTTGGAGAGAAAAAAATTATCGTAATCTAAAGTTTTAACCACTAATTTCCTATTTTTTAAATTAGAAAGCATGAGACCATTAGATAAAAAATCAGAGCAAATGAATATTTTTATTAGAAAATTTAGAAAATTTTTCAATAATGAAGGAATGATCATAAAATAATGTTCATGCACTGATACATTTTCACAAATAAGAACCTAACTGAAAATTCGGCGTTATTAAGATTTAAATTGTGAACATATATAAGCTTTTTAGAGAAATTTAAAGTAATGATAACGACAATGATATAGGCTTTTTAATCTTTATATAATTTCCATTTAATAAAGTTAAAATGTTAACAATTATCAAGAAATCAGTATAATAAAAATTCAGATGTTATTTTTTAACAGAACAAAAAAAAATATCGATATCAAGAAATATAACATAGTGCAAATAATATTTTAGAAACTTCAATGAAAAAAAGCAATTCTTAATTCTTAATCAATGAAGATATCGTAAGATGCTGATTTATCACAAAAAAAAATATAAACTCAAAACAGATTAATAAGATATAAAAAGATGCTACATAAAGAGAGGTTAATACATCTGGTGATTCAGCATCAATCTGTAAGAAAGTGCGATAACCGAAATTATTTTAATAAATTGTTATGGCATATCTTCTGCCCTTATGATATATAACTTATTTTTTATGATAAGCATTACTCATTTTTGTACTCTAGCCATTCAGGCAACACGTGTTGGTTGCATAATTTAAATAATAGCATCTATCTACGGCATATCGATATGCCCATGTTTAACTTTCCCTTAACTTTCACAATATTTATCTAAATTACAGCTTTTGGCCATTTTGAATCATCTTGTACATGTTACCTACACGCTTTGGATGGTGAAACATCTCAGGTCAATATACTAAAGGAAGAGATATGAATCGTGATGAAAAAATGGACATAGATTTTGTTGTTCAGTGACCTTAAGATGGGGGATATCTTATCGCATGTTTGTGCTCAGATGGTGACAAAAGACCAAATTTCGATCAGGCCCGTGGAGGTTTTTGTCTGATAAATACCTCATTCCAACACCAGTGCCGGCATTCGGGTTAACGCTCCGCGGAGAGGTTCACTGAACTGCACCGGTTATATCAGAATTAAACAGCTTGTGAATCAGTGAGATGAATAATGCATGGGTAAAATAAACTGATGAAGAAAACGCTTTATATACCTCAGGAAATAACTCCTAACTTAATTTGCTTTAGATATCAAGATAGTTAAATGGGTTAGATTAGAAATGAATTCAAATGCAGAGGAAGTATTTGATTAAGCAATTGATGAGAGAAATATTAGAAAGGATTTTTTTAATTTGTATACTTAAACCGATCAGTATTTTTTATTTTAGTATCTTCACAAAATTAAAAAATGTTAACCACTGAGACATTATGAAAATCAATTATTTTTTTCTTTTAAATTTAAATCATTCTTTTCTTTTTATTATAGTATTAAAAAATTTAGCGCATTTTTAATTCAGTAAAAATTTACCGAAACTATTCACTAGCCAAATACGTGCTAATTAAAGTGTCCATCATGTTATGTATCTTCCCAATGTACTTAACATTTCAATATAGAGTTTCAAGGTACATCTGGCATCTGTATATTAAAACCTAGTAAGAGATACAAACAACATAGATATGATAATACAAGTATTAAAATTGTCCATTATCATCGTATCTTAAAAGCTGACTTCTAAACGTATAAATATTAGCTGATGTCTAAACCTAAAAAGATTAGCTGATGTCTAAACCTATAAATATTAGCTGATGTGTATAACCTACAAATATCTAAACTGGCAAATATTACCAGAAGGAAATATATTTTAAACATAGTAATGAAATATATTTTATATTGAAATATTCAATATTTCAGTCAATTAATATATAATGAAAAAATTTCGCAAGTAAATTTTGATACATTCTATTAATTATATTTAATACAGATTTTTTTACAAACTAAAATTTTAAACAGAAAAAGTTCTATCCTTTTATCACCAAAACTGACTATGTTATGAAGCCTTAAATACTATTGTTTTAGATCATATACTTTCATATAGATACTTTTTTTTTATTTAAAAATGATAATGTATCAGAAATATTTTATTAAATATAAATAATAAAATCGGAAAAATGTATAAAAATTTCAATTTTTTAATTTTTTTAGAAATTTATTTTGTTTATTCATGTAACATAAATATAATTATTTACTTTATATAAAGAAATTTTGTAATGAAAACTAAATATCCATTTCTGATGTAGAAATATAAATTATTATTTATTCTGCATATTAAGAATGCTTATATTTTGAGAATGAGTATCTATGTAAAAGCTGTCCCTTATCAGTATTATTCTTAGCAACATTACTATTAGCAATATTTCGATTTAGAGGCAGGCTTTTCAACCGAAATTTCGAACTAAGTTTTTCAACACCTAGTTATGTAAATCGTAAATCGTATAATCGTTATGTAAGTCGCATAATATCCCTCTCAAGCGAACTACCAAAAGTGCTGCCAAAATATACATCCAAAAGTTTTAAAATAAACCTTCATCATCTGATTTGTTTTGAATCGGGCTTATAGAAGAAAAATTCTGCAAAATCCAGTTATGGCATGTTTTTTCAGACTTCTCTTATAACTCGTGAAACTTACTGATACCACTTTTAAAAAAGTCTCTCAATATTATTTCTAACAGATTTTAATCAACAATTACCATGATTATTCAAGTAGACTGTGATTCAAATCCGTGATGAGAATGATTGATTCAATAGTTTGCGTTAGGTTATTAAAAAATATAAATTCCACGAATTCTAAGATAATATGAAAATATTATCATTTTAATAAATATAACTAGCCAAGTTCCTATATGTCACATTACGTTAACTTAATTATTGAAATATTTATAAACATAGAATCTTTATTTCACTTATTTTTATATAAACATGGATGCTAGGCAATCTAAAGTCATAGAAAACAAATCAGAATAAATGCATTTTCACAAAATTAATAAAATAAAAAATGATGAATTTTAAATAAATCCTTAACGTGTTGAAATTTATCCGAATTGATCAGTTTATTAAAAGACGGGCCTAGTGATGTGCATTGAATAGTGATTAAATTCATCACAGTCTTCACTAAAAGAGGGGTTGTTTTTTTAATTAAATATGAATCAAAATGTTACTATTTTTCTGAAATAATTTAGAAGCATATTATCGCTAACATTAAATCATTTTAAAATTTAACAAAATTAGTATTTCAGTGATATACATTTTATTTCCGTATAGTATATTTCTAATTTTAATGAGTATTTAAAAATATTCTTAAGTATAATTTACAACAATGCTTTTCGCTGTTTTAATTATTGCGTTTATAATATATTCAATACTATTTTTTGTGTCTATGTTTTCGTTGCTTTAAATGAGAGTAAATTCTTTAAAAAAATATTGCAGAAGTAGACAAATCAGGTCTAAAATATTAGTATACTAGCCGCCTTTGGCGACCAGCCGGTTCGCCAATCTTAATGTTCGTTTAAATTTTAATAATTAAATAGGTTGAACCGGAGTTTAACCCCCTTCTTCGCCAAGTTGCGATAACGCGCCAAAGCTGGCAATCTTTATTATGCACTATAATTGAACATCTGCTCCTTTGCTTCGAACATTTCGCAAAGCCATTGTTGGCGATTTTTAAAATTTTCGCAAAGCAGGGGGTTAAACTCCGATCATACCATTAAACATTTTACGCAATTCCAACTTTAATAGATTCTTCAGCAAAATATTTTAAAACTTCAAATTTTGATAGTCATATAATTCACTCATAATATTACAAAGGCCTTCAGTCATAACGTGATATGCATCTCTCTAATTTTCTGTTACCCCTCGTAGAATTTATGCTTTAAATTAAAGTGTAAATGATTAATCTGCAATTAATATAATAATATATTTTACTGAAACAAAGCGTTTCTTTTAATAATATGATTACTGATAATAGAGTTACTAAGCGTTTAAACTTTATGGGCACTAAAGAATATCTATCTTAATTTATGTAATATATCAAGAATTTGTCAACAAAATTTTCTCAGATTCATCATGAACAGATCGATTCATTAACAATGTTTCATTTTAAATGCATCAAACACTAAAAAAATAAAATGAATCTTTTAAAATAATAGGTCGAAAACAGGTTTAAAAAAACTACTTAAAAAACGATGTACTTAAAACTATAAGCATATACAAAAAAATATAAAACTAACATAAATACAATTTAATTACAAAAGCATGCAACTAACCTAAAAATAATTTAAATCATTGAAAACAGGTTAAAAAAAACTACTTAAAAAACGATGTACTTAAAACTATAAGCATATACAAAAAAATATAAAACTAACATAAATACAATTTAATTACAAAAGCATGCAACTAACCTAAAAATAATTTAAATCATTGAAAACAGGTTAAAAAAAACTACTTAAAAAACGATGTACTTAAAACTATAAGCATATACAAAAAATATATAACTAACATAAATACAATTTACTTACAAAAGCATACAACTAACCTAAAAGTAGTTTAAATCGTCCGTTGATAATGGTTGCCATGCCAACAATCAGAACACAATGCGCATGCGTGAATTTTCTTCACCTTTTACGGTAACGCAAATGCGTGAATTTTTCTACGCCAGTTGGGGTAACGCTATGCAGATTATACATTTTTAATTTCTTTTATTCTGTGTTATTTTAATTCAAAAGTACTTCAGAATGAATCTGAAACATGGATTAATTAACAATGTTTAATTTTAAATGCATCAAACATTAAGAAAATAAACAGAATCGTTTGACATAATCTAACGAAAAATGTTAACCCTAGCCTCATTACTGTTGGGAGAAAAAAGAAACGGAAGCCTTACTCATTTGGCGTTGGGGGAAATGGAAGATTTTTTTGGCGGGAAAGTTAGTTTTTAATTAATAATTAAAATTCTAATTAAAATTTCAAAAAAAGGGACCCCAGGTGCACATTCCCGACCTCTAAGGTATACATGTACCAAATTTGATAGCTATATGTCAAATGACCTGGCCTGTAGAGCGCCAACACACACACACACACACACACACACACACACACACACACATTGAGCTTTATTATAAGTATAGATTAAATACTATTTTTTGTGTCTATGTTTTCGTTGCTTTAAATGAGAGGAAATTCTTTAAAAAAATATTTCAGAAGTAGACAAATCAGGTCTAAAATATTAGTATATTACGTACATATACCTATAAAGCTTAAAGAATTGTTATGTGAGTGAAAGTATAATTATTCACTTTATTATAAAGGAATTTTGAACATTCATTCTAATTCCTTTTAAACTATTACTAGAATATGTACATTTTACAAATAATCAAATTATGAAAATCACCTACTTTTTTAACATTTTACATCTTTTATCATATTATAACATTCTTTAATTTTAGTACTGAGAATATAATGCATATTCGAGTGCTTGGGTACTATTCTCTGTTTGATACTAAACTTTTGTTTATGCATGCATACATTGTATTTCGAATATATAGCTCAGCTATACATTTAATTCAAACTTTAGACGTTCTTGCATATTGTATTCTGAAAAAAAACCCCATCGAAAATCAAATTCTAAAAAGAGAAATGGGTAAAAAAAACAGAGTTATATAATAAAAGCTTCTCATGATTACATTATATAACTTTTATCTCTCTATTCAGTTTCATGTAGTTTCGAGAAAGAGCATCAATCTAAAACGGAGTATGACACTGGAGGTCGCCATTCAAAATTGGATCATGTCGAATAATATTGGAATTCGAAAATATTTTTATTTCTGTTTTTTCAGTATTTGTAATAAGAAAATTGCTAAGAAAATACCTTGACTTAGATTTTGTTCTTTTTCACAAAACTCACAAAGTAAATAACTTGTCATAGATTTCTTTTTAATCTTTACAATTTGGGGCTTATACTTCGCATTTGATTTGGCATTCGACAAATTTTTTTTAATGAAAATGGTTCCTTGAAAATCGTTTTCGTCGAAAAAGAGTGCTGTCACCGGAAAAATGATAAGGCTAGTTTAGTTATATCTACAACCAATTTCGAATTGATATGAGGGGTTCTTTGGGATCTCGTATTTTTTAACTGAAAATGATGAGTACGACATATGATGCGGCAACTGTTTTCCAAACTTCAGACAGCTATTGGCTTCAGTAGATTTAGTGTACACCAACCCATTCAAACGATGTTTCTTTGGTGTAGTCGAGTTTTGAATCTGAATCCCTTTTGCGTAGAAGTTGAAATATCACCTCAAAAGCACTACTTCTAAAAGAAGTGTAAGAATCTTAATATGAAAAATTAATCAAAGCATGTCTCATGCAAATAAAATTATAATGGATGTTGAAAAATTCATAATGCAAGATTAGGTACAAAACTCTCTAAAATTCAAATAGTTAACATTGACTTAACAATAAAGAATAATGAACTGTCGTCGGGATGTTATGAATTTTTGATTTCGTTATTTTTTAGACTTTTTATTACATTCAAAAAGAAAAGAAAGTTTTTTTTTTTTTTTTTTGGTACTGTGCTATTTATATTTTCCAATGTTTTCTTTCATAGCCCAGCAATTTAATAAACATTATTATTTGAATAATGCAGAATCCATCAATACCGGAGTTTTCCCAAAACAGATATTTTCCGAAATTTGAGTTGAAAAATATTTAAAGAATAACTAAAAACAAATTTTTCTTACTTTAAGACGATTCTTACTCAGAGCAAAAGTCTTTTAAAAAATACTATGCAAATAGGAATAAAAGATCTAATACTAAACAAATAATAATATATTTTGAAGTGATTTCGCCCAACAGTCATAAATTAACTGACAGAAAACAATCATAAATTTTCAACTTGTACTGGAAAGTAAAGTACCAATCAGAATTTTGAATTTAAATAAAAATCTCCAAATGAAAATATCCATTTAATAATTAAAACTTCCGAATTTGGTGAAACAGAGCATCAATAGAATTATTTTTACATTAGATAATCTCAAAATTTTAACTGTATAATAATTAAATTCATCGTATATTCTGACATTGTTCTAAATTTTGAGGGATTTTTGAAATTTAAATATTATTCTAATGATATTAGAATGGTTATAAAACTAATAGCAATAATATTTAAGAGCGATACATGATTGCGTTATATAATTTTATTTCCAACATTATTTCGACTAAAGTGCAGAAATCATCAGTTCTAGCGAATATCTTTTAACACAGCCGCTGATAAAATAGATCCGATGACTGACAAAGTTTCTGTATTAAATGGATGATTTTATCGTTCATTCATAAGATGAGAAATTTCCCAATCTTCAACTTAAGTATTAAGATACTGAGGTCGGAAGACATTGAAAGATACCTTATGATTTCTGAGAATGTAAGTTATTTTAGGAAATGCCGAATTGATAAATTTGAAATTATTTCCAATATTTTTCAGGGTAAAATGTTTAGTTTTCAAGATTATAAGTATCGTTGTCATTTAAACGAATTGATTATATGAATTTATTTTTTTCTAGAACTTTTAAGTTAAAATTGTTCAATGTGCAGTACATACAAAAATTCAGTTGGGAAAAATATTGTTTCAGAAATATTATATTTGAAATTTTAGAAAATTGAACAGGTATTTTTTGTAATCTGTGTACAAAAGCTTTGCCGTAATTACTTATTTTTAAAAATAATGTATTTTGCTTTAAAAATTTCGACAGATTTTTAATTGTTATTTTATTTATTTTTTTGCTGTAAAAGCAAATAACTTAAGGGAAAATAATTTTTAAAACATAAATAATGTAATCGGGACCTTTGTCATCAAATTTTGATGAGGGTCTTGCTATAAATAATCGCCAATTTTTTGATGAAAAGAATAAAGAAGCAAGATTTTACAAAATGAGGTGTTCTATTTATCATTTTTGGATAAGAAATCCTTCATTTAATTCTCACAAAACTTTTGATTCATTTCATATTATTACATCGAAAACAAGTAGTAATAAAAGATTTTATTGAAATACTTCGAAACAAAATATTTTAAACAAAAACATTATGTAGATCTAACCTTCCAAAAAATATCCTTCATTTATTCATAATTTTATATTAAAAGTTGTAAAATTTAATTTTAAAGTTTTCTTTAGTCTAATTTAAGTATAGAAATGAATTATCTATTTGAAAAATTAAATTTTAAAGAATTCAGTAAATGAATCATGCTAAGAGAGAATATTAATAAGAGAATTTACTTAAAACAATAACTAAGCAACATTTAAATAATGGAATATAAAACATTTAAATAATGGAATATAAAACATTTAAATAATAGAGAATGAAAGGTATGTTTGCATTCCTTTTATTGGCAAAAGATTTAAAAGATATTTAAATATAAGGATCAGCACAATATACATATATATATAAATATAAAATAGAAGTTTTTTTACTAAAAATATAAGATAAAATTTTAAAATTGCATTTATTTCATCATAAATTTATTAAATTAAAGATGTAGAATGAAATATTATTTTATATGTAATATAATATTATATTTCATTCCATATCCAAAACAAACTAAGATGGGATTTATATATCTGAAAACTATTTTAAGCTCGAAAAATTTGAAATTTAATTCTTGAATACAATTATAAATATTTAAGATAAAGTGTGCGGGATAAAAAAAATTCTAAATTTTTAAATACATAATTTTAAAAATTAGAAATTTAAAATTTTTATGAAATTTTATTGATTAGGGATATATGAGAAAAATCATACATTTGAAAGGACTTATATTATTATTATTACTTGTTGTAATACCACAGGTTAAGGCTGCGAATCGATAAGTCTAATATTTGTAAAATAAATCTGATTTTTTAAATAAAATGCTTCTTAATATATTAACGAGACAAAAATAAGAATTCCACAAAAGAAAAAAATTCTAAAACACATGAATTAAAGAACAGAGTTTTCAAATTCAAGAATATATAATATTAGTTACATTACCTAGTCAATCATTATTTTTAGCAGAATTCTGCAGTCATTTTTTTTTACTTAAATATGTTCTAAATCATTTTAAATCATAGTAGTTAATGGTATATTTTATCATACATTTGAATAAGAAGACTTCGATTGCAGTGAAAACTATGATTAAATACAACAAAACTTCTACTCAAAAAGCTATGCTTCTACTAATAATTTTATTTTAAAGAATTCAGAAAAAAAAACACATTGCCAATCTTGAAAACGGTGAAACAAAATTATATGCAGAAAATATAAATAAAAAATTGAAATAACAGAAACATTAATTTACCATCTAAAGTAGCCACATTTCTTTAAAGTTGAACTATATATCGTTTGCGCTTATCAATTGCCACTTTACTTGCACAAATATTACTTTGTTTCGATGAATAAAAAAAAAAAATTTGGTTTCCGGCTATGAGATATTTACCTATGTTTGAAACTCAGTTTAGCCAACACAATTTTTTTTAATTATTTAATTTAAAATATTAATTCTAATAATTATTAATTCTAATATTTTTGTAAAACTGTTTTAATAGGCTTATACAAAATTTATTAGAATAATTAGAAATGTATGAATAGAAATTAATAATTAAAAATGAAATTGTTAACGATATAATTGAACAATTTTGAATGCTTTGATACCAAATTTCGCCATTTTGTGTTTATGTTTATTTTAAGTCATTTCACATGAAAATGCTAAGGCATGGTTTATTTCACTAGATATTATTTTAAAATAATTGCATAATGGACATTCTTTTGTGGCAACTTTGCATATTTCGTTAACATTCAATTTTAGTCATATGTAGATTTTCCATTGCATTTCTAATTATTACATAAATAGCTTTAATTCTTTTATTATTATTCTTTTAAAATTTAAAAACTGGGGTCAGCTTATATGTATTTCCAAATTACATTACAAAAGAAATATATGAATCAGTTCTTGTTTGTTGAATGGTAAATATAGCAAACACTAAGATAAAGAAAACAGCAAAGAGATTTTTAGAGTTATTAAAATTTAAAAAAATCAAGTTTGGTTGAAAAATTAAAAGGAATAAACTACAAAATGGGTGATGTTGAAAGAAATTTCTTTTTTTGCTCTCAGAGTTAATTATGAATAAAAAGTTTTATTATTTTTTTTTTCAAAATATCACTTTTCAACAAATATTCTTTTCCTAAACACGAGAGATACAATTCATGGGATCAACAAATAATAATAAAAAAAAGAATGCATGAAATAAAGCACTTTTTAATAGTTTTTAGATGTGTATTTCATAAGGGATTAATTAAAATATCTGCTTAATATTTATTTATAGTAAAGTAACCTAGATTTTGATCTAGCTCGAAAGAAAGGACTAAAATTAAAAAAAAAAAGTAAAATATTTTACACTTACTTTGAAAACTATTTGAAACTGATTAACACTATTTTAAAATTTTAAATTTTGCCTATACTTATCATTTATTAAATCATATCTATATCATCTAAATCATACATTTATACCATTCTGATTAATTGTATTGAGTAGAGAATGTTTCAGGAGTTGCCAAATTTAGGTTGAAATGCCTTTAGATCTTTTCTTTTAATAAATGGTTGATAAAATATATTTGTTGTATGTTATTGTATTGTAATATTTTGCTGTATTTGATTTTTTCAGATTAAATTTAAGAGCTGTTTTATGAAATTAGAATTCCACTATAGACCCTTTTCTTTGATTTACAACAATATTTTTTCTAATTTATTATAAAATTATTAAAAAAGGACAAGAATATATTCATTTTTAAAAATTTTTTATTCAAATCAAAGCTATAAATTATATAAAAAAGGTAAAAAGGCTTTCCTTTAATAGCATAGAGTTCGCGAACTAATTCCACTGAGTACTGCACATGGATATGATGAATGTTACATCAATCGATTGTTCTAGCTTTGTCCAGCAAGTTTTTCATCTTCGTAGCTTGATGCTGATTAATAATATAAGTATTAAATAGAAAGAATAACAGAATTAAAGAATGAATCAATTTTTTTGTTATGTTACTACAAATTGCTGTTAATTATTTAAGAATTATTCTTTAAACAAATAAATAATCATATAAAATTTTTAAACAATTAAAGAGTTCCCGAAGTAATTCGCTGTTTTTACTTCAATTGAAAATATTTACGTTCGAATTGCTTTTTCCAATCATCAAATAATCTAGAATAATCAGACTCCCTTATATAATCTGTAGTTGAAATTTCAGTCTGATTATGATTAAACTAAGCACAGAAATTGTGCAATTTATTTTATATCTGTCTAGTTCAGCCAAAGTAAACTAACAGCTACTACAATCCATCATCTTGTACAAGATTCTTTTGAAATTTTCCGAAAATTAAGTGTCTTTACTTTCCACATGATTATCAAAGAGTCAAAGTCAGCAAATTTTCTAACAGATGCTTCTTCGGCTTTTAGTAATTTATCTGGTGGTCTGGCGATTCAGCAGTTTTTTTGTTTATTTAATTTATAAACTGCAGGTGCATCAATTCTTTCTCCAGAAAGAAAATTTACTCTCATCAAAGTTCGGATGATAACCTCCCATTGATGAATTGATGACAGCTTTATTATCGTTGGAAAATTCCGGTTTGATATACATTATTTTCAAAATGTTCAAAGATTGGATACAAGATATTCCCGGGAAAATATTCTGGTTATAAGATTTATTTATTTTTTTTGGAATCAAAAATATATGTTTATAAAAATATTAAATTGTTACAAGTACAAATAAATAATTTTTCTTTTATACATTTTTGCATTATATATTATATTTATATAAATCATTTCATTGTAAAGCTCTGAAAAGCACTTATGTCATTTGAAAATAGCATTTATCTTAAACCTTTTATATTTAGTTATTTCTTTTTTTTTTAAGTATTTTTATTAACATACAAATGTTTAACACATTTGAAGCTCTAAAATTACAAATCAATCAAAAATTATAACACATACACGCAAAAAAAAGAAAAAAAAATTCTAATGCATTAAAATTTACCTGAAATTAATGTTTAATAAATTATTAAATAAATAATTTTCATAATTTCATAAATTAGCAGATTTAGTTTCTTACTATGATAAATTTATTTTAACACATTAATTCTCAATGTTCATAGAAAACAAATTATCTTAATAACCAATTAATAAGCCTTAGGAATTTAACAAAAAATAAAAATGAATATTAATTTTTACGGGTTTATAATTTCTATATGTAAGTTACATTCAATGAGATTAATTGTTAATTATTAATAACAATCAGTAATAACTCAAATAATGTGATTAATACTTAATTACTTAGACAGTTAATTACGAATAATTAATGATTATTAATAAAAATAACAGATTAATCACATTGGCCATAATATAAAAGATTTTAAAATTAACAATAATGCGTAACGAGTTTTGACCTCATAGTAGTACTATCGATCTGAAGCTATTTTTCTTTCCAAATTTGAAATTTTGATAAAATGAAAAAGAATTTTTGGAAATAAATTTTGGTAATTGGGAAATAATATAATTGAAATTCTTGAATACTGAGTTTGATCTATTGTCCTTTAGGTAATTTTAGGTAATTTCTAGTAATAATTCCCTTAACTAGACCATTTCTATTTTTGGCACATTCTGTCTGCTATATTATTATTGTTTTAATGGAATAACCACAGATATTCATAAAAAATACCCCCTAAAAGTAACGTAAAGGCAGCCTATGTCTCGTGAAAATGTCTATTTTTAAAAAAAGCTTTATGCATTTCTCAACAACATGCTTTTGAAAACATTACATAGCTGGTTTAAGGAAGAATCATTTGACAACTTACTAATTAACAACAACATTTGCAATAAACTTTTTTGGACTAGAATTACTCCGATTTCCAGATTCCATTTTACAAATACAAATATGTATCTGTACACAAAAGTCTACCGCTGATTGGTGTGATATTTAAAGGTAATTTTATCAGTTTGAAGGTTTCTGTTTCATTTGATTGTGAATCAAAATTCAAATCGCCCTCCATAGGGTGCCATATAAAAACTTTAAATTATTATAAACCAAACCGAAACAAGATAAAAGTAATTTCATATAGTCTTTTCTAAATTCTATATCCATATATCACAGGGTCAGACGCTTAGATTCCAAAAAATGACTCCTTAGCTTTCTCTAAGTTAGGAATGCTTAGATGAAATTACTAACTGTTGCATTACTTTTATTCAAATTTCTTAAAATCTTACGAATATTCTTCATAAAAGAAAATATTATGGTGTAGTAATGCTTCTTGGAGATATTTTACTCTAAACCAATAGAAGTTTTCTGGATTTCTCCATTTTCTTAAAAGGTTTCCAGATTCATGTCACATTTCATTGAAAAGTAGCTTAGCTAAGCTAAAATTAAAGAAATTTCTGTTTTTAATATATATTTCTATACACCCGTAATCCTTAGTACATAGAAACATCAACTAGCCATATGAAAAACATCATTTATATCTGTAAGTGATTACAATCATAACAAAACAGGTAATGTCAATTATAAGTTTGCATAAAAACCAGAACTGAATTTTAATTTAGTATCAACGCATCAGTAAAAGTTAAGATTATTTCGCATTTTCCCCTGCTTAGTTGTACTATGGAATATATTTAGTCTGATAATTTCAGAAACATAACACTCTTAATCAAATATCATAAAATAATTTACTTTACTACTTTCGTTCCAAATTTTAATTACGTCTAAACGCAAATATTGCACGTCTGATAAATTTTTCTAATATTCTGAAAATCAGAAAACATAAAAACCAAATATGTATTCATATATGCACGTTACAAACTGTTCTACTTTCTTTGCAGCATTGCTAAAAAAATCATATTTAAAATCAAAACTCAATCGATTAGAAGTTTACTGTAAGGAAAATAAGAGTTGATCATTCAGCGTTTAAATCTTGAAGTTATCAATAAACAGTAATTCGATACCATTTGATTTCTACAAAAATTATATCCGACAGCAAATTTTACTTTTTAGCTAGAATTCCTGAATGCCATTGACCTTCACTTGATAAGTTTTGAAATTGATATCCCAAAGGAAATCGAATTCTTTCACAGTTTGGAAAACGGAATAACAGAAAATAAATACTGATACTAAAGTCTGTTCCGTTGCAGTTCTTTTTCTTCTGCATTCTTTTTACTTTTACGTATTTGAAAGTTCATTACTTCTATTGGTCTTGGTAAATGAATGTTGGCTTATATACTTGTGAGTTTTATTAAATCAATTTTGGGCGCATGGGTACCAATGAATATACAAATACAATGACACCAAAGAACGAAATGGTACTATTTTTATGAATTTTAAGCTAAATTTTTGGTCTGTATAAAATTTGAAATTAATTTGTCAAAAGGAATGAATACTTTTTCTAAAAATACACTACTTTTTCTTTATCATATTAAAAGTTAATAAAATTTAACTGATAAGTTACAAACATATTTTGTAGCTTGTATTGCTATTAACATTTAAGAAAATATTTTATATCTTTATTTAATATTTTAATTATTTTATATATTACTAGCCGCCTTTGGCGACCAGCCGGTTCGCCAATCTTAATGTTCGTTAAAATTTTAATAATTAAATATTTTATGCAATTTCTACTTTAATAGCTTCTTCATCAAAATATTTTAAAACTTCAAATTTTGATTATCATATAATTCATTCATAATATTATAAAGGCCTTCAGTCATAACGTAATATGTATCTCCCTCATTTTCTGTTAGCACCCGTAGAATTTATGCTTTAAATTAAATTGGAAAGAATTTATCTTCAATTAATATAATAATATTTTTTACTGAAACAAAGAATTTTTTTATAATCTGATTACTGAAAATAGAGTCACTCAGCGTTTAAACTTTATGGGCACTAAAGAATATCTTTTTAAATTTATGTAATATCTCAAGAGTTGGTCAACAAAATTTTCTTAGATTCATTATGAGCAGATCGATTCATTAACAATGTTTAAATTTAAATGCATCAAACACTAAGAAAACAAAACGAATCGTTTAAAATAAACGGTTGAAAACGGTAGAATTTATGCTTTAAATTAAAGTGGAAAGAATTTATCTTCAATTAATATAATAATATTTTTTACTGAAACAAAGCATTTTTTTATAATCTGATTACTGAAAATAGAGTCACTCAGCGTTTAAACTTTATGGGCACTAAAGAATATCTTTTTAAATTTATGTAATATCTCAAGAGTTGGTCAACAAAATTTTCTTAGATCCATTATGAGCAGATCGATTAATTAACAATGTTTAAATTTAAATGCATCAAACACTAAGAAAATAAAACGAATCGTTTAAAATAAACGGTTGAAAACAGGTT
This sequence comes from Argiope bruennichi, assembly GCF_947563725.1. Classification (NCBI taxonomy): domain Eukaryota; kingdom Metazoa; phylum Arthropoda; class Arachnida; order Araneae; family Araneidae; genus Argiope; species Argiope bruennichi. The sequence continues at coordinate 127,167,182 of NC_079151.1, read as the reverse complement.
TTAAAAAAACTACTTAAAAAACGATGTACTTAAAACTATAAGCATATACAAAAAATATATAACTAACATAAATACAATTTACTTACAAAAGCATGCAACTAACCCAAAAATAATTTAAATCATCCATTGATAACGTTGCCATGGCAACAATCAGAACAGAATGCGCATGCGTGAATTTTCTTCGCCGGTTACGTAACGCAAATACGTGATTTTTTCTACGCCAGTTGGGGTAACGCTATGCGGATTAGGAATTTTTAATTTCCTTTATTCTGTTTTATTTTAATTCAAAAGTACTTCAGAATGAATCTGAAAGATGGATTCATTAACAATGTTTAATTTTAAATGCATCAAACATTAAGAAAATAAACAGAACCGATTGAAATAATCCGCCGAAAAATTTTAACCCTAGCCTCATTACTGTTGGAAGAAAAAAAAACTGAAGCCTTTCTCGTTTGGCGCTGGGGATAATGGAAGATTTTTTTTGGCGGAAAAGTTGGCGGTGGGGAAAATGGAAGATTTTTTTGGCGGGAAAGTTAGTTTTTAATTAATAATTAAAATTCTAATTAAAAATTCGAAAAAAGAAACCCCAGGTGCACATTCCCAACCTCCAAGGTATACATGTACCAAATTTGGTAGCTGTATGTCAAACGGTCTGGCCTGTAGAGCGCCAACACACACACACACACACACACACACATTGAGCTTTATTATAAGTATAGAAGATTAATATTTTATATCTTTATTATTATTTGTTCGGCAGAAAATTTTAGTTCCCTAACATAGAATGAGCATGATATAGCACAAAAATCAAATGAATCCATCATTCATCGAAGCAGATTTCGTAGTTTTATAAAATTTTAACCATCACGCCTAAAGCATGATGTAATGAATATTTGTAAACATGATGTATTTGATGAAGCATGATGTATTTGCTTAGTTGTGAAATGTGAATATTAAGGCGCAAATTTTAATAATTTGTTTGAATTCTGTTACTGAATAATTTTATTTTTGAATACAGATATTTTCAAATCGCTACAGATAAATTTTAAATTAAAGCCAAATTAATCAAGGAATTTTTATATCATTTGATATGACTTTACAATGAAGCTGTAATTTTGAAGCTTGAAATGTTGATTGCAAATATGATTATAAATCAAATGAAAAAGAAATAATATATTAATTGTTTTAAAAAATAACTTCTACATTTTGAAAATTTACAATGGCATAAATCTAGTTAGGAATTAAAATATATCGTTAAGAAAAACTTTATCTTTCTTGCCTGCAGTTACGTTTATAACCTCAAATTTGGCTATTCCGACCTGTCCCTAAGGCATACAGATTAAATATGACTGACCGGAGCATCGCGGCAGCATTGGAACTAAGATTGAATCTTAAGGACCACCACCGGCTACGGTACAACCCTTCCCAATGAAGCACGTCTCCTCATCGATAGGAGGTAGCCGACCCCCATCATTTCTGTACCCACCCAGGTGACGCGAATTACCATGCCGGAAGTTTCTTATTCTCGTACTCCGGTTCCTCTCTTCCCGAGTGGGAGCAATTAAGCGCCGAAATCTGTTACATCCATTCACCATTCTTTTATAGAGATTATCCTTTAGGAACAACTATTCACCAGTGAAAAATTACTCACATATTGCTGCGAACTGATGGTGGGTAATTTCATGACTCACGACCATCTAAAATATTTAAAATCTATTACCTCTAGTAATTAACATCATTACTGAATTAACGTCATATATGGTATGATATATGCATTATGTACTTCGATAGCCTAAAAGTTTTATAATGTTGTAAAAACATCTTAACAATGTTCTTAGGCATTTTGAGTTCATACCGAAACTAGGGATTTAAATACCTGAAAAAGTATGATTCTGAAATATGGTTTGAAAAAAATGTGATTCTGTTGAGTGCCGAGACTCTTTATTTATTCATTTTGAGGTGGAAATGAAAATAACAGACGAGTTTCAGGAGCAGTTATTTTATTATTTCTAAGTTCCACATTCCACAAGACGGAACACAAACACGGACACGAAAATACATGACACTCACTTAGAATACACCCTAATAAAGACCCCCAAGAAAGAACACTAGAAATATGCCTTGATATTAATAAGTTAACGCCATCTGGTGTATCAAAAGAGAAGGTAGTAGAGTTATATAACCACTACAATTCGGAAATATAGTTTGATGAAATATGGTTCTGAATTTTGATATATGATTCGATATTCATAATAAGATTACTTGTCCAAGTAATAAATATAAATTTAAATTACATGCAATATATAATTGGCATAGATTAAAATATTCAGTTTAACTTCATTTAACACTTTTTCCGATTGGAACGAAGGAAAATTTGCTTTCACCGTGACAATTCAAATAAAGGATTAAATTTCACAAATTACTATTTTATTTATACTTGAATTATTTACATTTGATAAATTTTTAAAATTCTGTCTGGGTCAGTGTTGAGTAGAGTACAAGTCAATTGTTTAAAAAAGAAAACTTTCGTCTCTAGATTAATTTCAAGAATATGATAATAAGTTCGAACGTCACATAGTGGCGATTACCGAAGGTCACATTTACAGCCGGATCAAAAGTGTTTAAAATGTAAACAGATAAGAAGCAAAGATTGATTTCAGTTTCAGAAGATCTCAGGAAAACGGTAGAAAATACTAGATTTATTTAAAAGAATAATAAAATCTCACAGAAATTTATTTATCATAAACTTTCCTGAAGTTTACTTAAGTACATCAGTACCAAATCAAAAACAAGATCAATTAATTAATTTTAAATTAATCTTTCCTAATTTGTGTCCTCAGTTCAAAGAGGGACATATTCAGAAAACAATTTTTTTAAGAATTTAAATAATTGGTTTCTTTAAATATACTTTTCACGTGTAAACTGACTGAATCATGCATTAATTGTTAACAAGTTAATTCTTAACAAGAACATTGTTTGAAATGTTTCTAATGAATTTACTTATCTATTTTCTATTTGCTCGAATCGCAAGTATAAAAAGAGAAAATATTGTAATCGTCAAATATTTCTAACTGCAATTTAGCGAATCTTCCTGTTTCAGACTTCCGTGTGTCCGAAAGATACATTATGCCTTTTTTGCGTGTGAAAACAATTAATAAACAATCAACTTTGGGCTAGATGGATGAAATTTAGTACATTGTTTTAACACCAAAATATGAATTTTTTTAAAATCAAATTTTGAACGAAATCATCCTGAGGAAATCTGTTAGTTCGGTTATCTTAATACAAGTAAAGGAGATAAATACAAAACGAAGAGAGCTAGATAGATAAAATTTGATACAAGATATAACATATAAAGTGTATATATGCATTAAATTTGGAACCAAATACGTCAAAAACTTGACCATATATCTATACTTTTATAAGCATTTAAACACGATTACTTAAAATGCAATGATTTAAATGTATGCAATTAGATATGTGATTTTATAATCACAGTTGCAGTTCTTTGTCAAATTTTGTTTCAGAAATGCACAACTCAGTATTATGATAGATGTGTATTAATTACATTCCATCGATAGATTACATATTAAATAGTAACCAGCAGATTGTTCCAAGGCTAATTTTTAATTGAATATATAGGCATTTGAATATCAGTAATGATAATTAAATTACACCTTTCATCTCTTATTATTGATTTGATAAAAAATGGGGAATCAAAAATACAATTACTCTTTTACCTACTCTACTGCAGGATACTTACATCAATAATCCATGTAATATTTTTAAGCATTGCTTGTTTTCACTTAATAAATCCGAAGTTATTAAACTTGACATTAATAGTTTCTTTTAGAACATTGAAGGTATGAAATGTTAATGTTTATAGATTGGATTTTAACCATAAGTTACAAAATACGAAAAATCTTACAAAATAATCTAGAAACAGATTGCTGGATCTAGATCTATTAAACCTTGAACGCAACTAATTCCTCAGTATTAGATGCTCACTAAAAAGAAGTTTTGCAAAAATTTTAATTAAATCTTCAATTAAAATTAAATAGAGTTTTAACGAATTTCTTCTATAATAGCAGAATATATTAAAGCACAAAAATTATTTTTATACTAGTTTAAATTTCCAAAATTAGTTTTTCAAAGACACTCTTTTTGTGTTTACACATTTATTTATATAATTTTAATAAAATGGAAAAATATTTTAAACTATATTTTACAATACTATTGTTTTAATTGTTTCATTTATATTCAGATGTGATGTGATGCTATAAATGAATTCTTTTTGTATATGAGTACATGTTATTGCTTCTATATTGGTAAATAATTTGAAAAAATTAATATTAAGCGAGCTAATTAAAGTTGTAAATGTTATCATAATGTTTATTCAGACTATAATATGAATTTAAAGGAGATGTTGACAAGAGTTTCTTTAAAATATTTTGTTTCAAACTATTTCTAACATTTGCATTTTTATTTCACTTATGAGATGTTTTTAAACATTGTATTAATTATTAAATAAATTTGTACAGGATAGTAGGCAGCGAAATTCTTTAACTGTCTTGCTTCTTTCTAAATTATCGTTTAATTTTTGCAAATTTCCTAGGATTTTACTTGTTTATTTTATTTAACTTTCTTACAATACACAAATTTCTTTAAAAATTAATATGTAGACAGAAAACATCACACAGGATGGTAAATTAAATATTTAAACATAAAAAAAATTAGAGGAAATTCAAGATTTTAGTTCAAATTCTCTTTGAATTCAGGTTATAGTATTAATATATGGCATAATCATGTTTTAAGCTTCGTTCTATTTTCATATTATTTTTCAAATTTATTTTTGACTACAACAATGATAAAGGATACCTTAAAATATATTTAATGCATTTAACAACTAAAATACTAAGCTAAAATATTGAAAAATATTTAAAATATATTTTAAACAACTATTAAAATCATGGATAATGTTGCGCGAAAATAAATTTTTATTACTGAAATGTTATTTTTTAAAATTTAAAAAGCTGTAAAAGTAATTTTGATGTAATATTATGACCAGTAGAGCAGTGTGAATAATTTTTTCATGAAGCAAGTCAGACAGCCCATAATGCAATTTAAAGACATTATTCAACGTATATCAAATTAGTTAAAAAAGAAAAACGTTATAGAAGTGTATACAAATTTAGACAATGGATTGTAAAAGAAAGCTGAGACAATATCGAATTTTGATTATTTGTCTCAGATGGAGAAAGTGCCTAGGGTTTATCTCGAAGATAAGTTAAATGCGGGTGATGCGTGTTTTAAGTAATAAGTAAATAATGTCTTGTAAAAACTGTGTTTCTTAAAAAAAATAGATAAAACAACTAATTTTCTGAAAAGTAAAGATAATTATCTTCACAAAATAATTAATTAATGAATAATTATTCTAAATATCAAATATCTGACAGAGTTTCTGTCAGATAAATACATTTGAGTAACTGAAAAAATGAGCAAACGAACCAAATATTCCATTTGACGATGTTCATATATTTTAAGACTTTGATTCAGGATTTAAAATTGATTCAAGAAGAACCTTGTAATCGATCGGATAGTGAATAATTTAAAATTTATTGATAAATCAATATGATTATTCAAATATCGAGATCCAATTTTCGTTGCAATGCTATGTTAAAGGAACTAAATTTTAATTAAACATAAATTCAGTATAAATTGTAGATAAAAGCTACAAATAAAATATTTTAATCGATTGAGTAATGAGGTAAAATTCAATTGCAACAATGTTTAATTATCATGATAAAATTTCAGAAATAATCTCTCTTATTTTTCAAGAGAATTTTAAAATGGAAGATAACATAGGAATATATTTTTGGAATTCGATTACAAAGCCTTGAACTAAGATAACTGAAGGAATTTAAGAGAACGAAATTTTCTATAGCAACAAAAGGTTCCAACTTAATGAACAAATATTTATTTTTTGCATCATAAGTATATTATTGTTCCAAAATAAGTTGCGTTCTTACTCGAACTTTATAGCTTTTTCATTAAAAGTAATGTTGTAGATATTATTTTTGTATAACAAAAATCGTAAAAAAAAGAAAATATTTATTCCTATTTGTTTTATCAAATATCCGTAATATTTTGAGAATTTAATTAAGATTAGGCTTTTTTTAAATAATAATATTTTGCACAGTAAAAATAATATTGCGAGAAATTGTTTTTGAGGATTTTTATTAACTTTTGTTTTCTGTCGTCAAAACTGAAAACTTTTTACTATTTAACCTATATATCTGTTTATTAATATTAATATTTTATATACCTTCTAATTCAAGCTTATATTGTTAAACCTGTAAAAGAATAATCACAATATTACAATTTTTTATTTATTTTTGAACTTAATTTTAAAATGATTTTCTTTAATTTCCATATTTCTCTGCTATCTAATTTTAAATGATTAATTTCAGGTATTTTAGTTCCAGTATTTTAAGTTTTTCCTTCATCGTATTCTTTATATTGTTTCAATATTTCATTTTACGAATTATTGTACCTTTTCTGTATTTTCAATTATATTTTAACCAATATTACAATAGAATTTTGATTTCTTTTATATTTTCATGCCACTCTTTTCATGTTTGTTTCTTCTGCTAAGAACTCATGACTACATTCAATAAATCCATTATCAATAACGAGAGCTGAAAAGTATTATTTAAATATGATTTGACTTCCTGTATAAAGCTGACATTGAAATTAATAGCTCACTGAATTTCTGTGATTTTTTAAAATTATTATTTTGGTCAAAGCTTTAAAGAGAGAGAAAGGAGGTTTTTGGGCGGAGAGGCTTAAAATTTTGACATTAAAAATCTAGCAATATGGAAAAATCAAAAATCTTCTTTCAAACTCTTTTACTTATTATATTAAATATGCATTGCATGCATTGAAAGATAATGCAAAGGATAAAATTGTAATTTTCTAGACAGATTTCTTGATAATAAGAGATTTTGAAATCATTGATGATATTGGGTTTGAGCAGACATTAAAATAATTTTCTAGCTTCTTCATAGGATTTATGAAAATAACTGAAACTGCTTTCATGTCGCTTCTTTACTGAAATAATATAACTAACTCAGAAAACACACAAAGAAGAGCTGAATGAAACGTATATAAAAACTAAATGTACAAATTAAGGAACATAATTTCAGAATAATGTTTCTTTTAATAAGGCAATTGAATCAGATCCAAATAAAATGGGCACTGTATTATTCTTAAAAATTAATCATTAACGATGTTTTTAATAACTATATTTCATTGAAACATTGAAATTATTTAAGATAATGTCAAAAATAATGACAAGTATATATATATATATATATATATATATATATATATATATATATATATATATATATATATATAAAGAGAGAGAGAAAATTAATCTCTAACCAGTATCAAATTAGAACAAATATGTAATTAAAAATTTCATTTTAAGCTGACTATATTACCCATAATAGAATATATATATACTGATAATCAAACCTCTAAGGCCTTCAAATCACATAAATTAGAATTCGTGCACAAATCATTATAAAAATGTTTCGTAATTATTGTGTTCAAATTTTGAACTTCATACGTCCATAACAAAGAGGGTAGGGGGGGAAGGGGGGATGGAGATGCCTCTTTTACAAATCATCTAAATACAAATAGGAGTATATTTTTGCACAACAATCCTTTCCAAACCATTTAAAAAAAAAAAGTTTTTTTTTAAAAAATAGATTTTATTTTCATAAATTTTACCCAAAATTTTAATCAATGAAAAATTAACTATAATTCACAATAATACTCATAATTGATTTCATTTACTACATTTTACATTTACATTCGCTTTATATATATATATATATATATATATATAGCTTTAGCAATGTATCAGGAATGTCAGCTACATTTAATTTTCAAAATTCAAACATTAAGCATTTTTAAAGAGCAGAATCCTTGTTACAAACATCGAAAACAAATGTCAATATTTGTTTCTGCAGCATTGTTTCAATAACATTAATAATAGGGAGTTATTACATTATATGTTATTAATATGAATCATTTTAATTTCTAAAACTAAAATGTCCTTTTTACTTATCAGCAGTTCATAGGGTACTTGATATCCTGTTTAAAATCGTAAATATAATAATGAATGTAAATAAATAAAATTATCATTTTTTTCTAGAAGTTTCCACAAGCACGAGATTTACTATAGATTTGAATGTGGATAATTTACTAATCAGATTACCTGCATATCTCGCTAACTTATCACATGAATTGTTGTTTTCATCAACGTAGATTAAGTTTCAAATCATCAAAATTCTTCTGTAAGGTTTCTTAAAAATATTCTTCAATCAAGATTAAGTTGTTTAAGTGTTTGCAACAAACAATCTACAAATGCAGCGGTGTACAAAAATGCAGATGTGAGTTTCGGAAAAGCTAATGGATATTTAAATGAAATTTGGTATAGATATCCAATAATACAAAAGAAAAATTTATATTTCAAATTAATTAAAGCAGATACTCATAATTCTCATTAAGAATAATAAGCGCAGGAATTACCAAAATTTAAGAAGCAGACCTGAACAAAAAATGAATTTGAGGTATGGCCCCTTCCCTGTTAACTCAAAAATCCCAACAATTCAAGTTGAATACATTCGTTTATAGTCGATACTGTCCACATATATAATCTACAATTATCTTGAAACTAAGTATATTTGCAGGTTTCATTGAACATGCTCTGGTTTCTCTCCAAATCTGGTTTGGCCAGCTAGATCGCCTAGTCTAACAGAGTTAGCAAAGACACATAAACCCATTTAAATCTATTCGGAAAATTCAGTTTCAAAAATAAATTATTTGCAATTCCTCTCTGAAAACAATAATATTCATTATATACTTGAGCTTACTGACATAAGATTAGTTTTGCTGGTTTAGGTGTCATCTGCCAATGATTTAAAATTATAAAATTAGTTCCCAATAAGCCTTTGTGTTATTTCTAAGCCAGTTGAGTCTTAACTAAAGACAGATATCAGGGAATCAGGCAAGATATGTATGAATGTTTCGTTACAGTATGAATGGAAATAATATTTTAAGCATTCTTCGTTTCGAATGTAACAATGGAAAATTTATGATAGCATGCTGTATCTCTGTTTGATTTAAATGCATTTGAGGTACTGGGACTTACTGATGAGGAGGATTGCCAACTCTAGAGCGAAATATTAATATACAGCTCTGGCACCTATCCACTACTTCCCCAATATTACTATACTTTCCCTATTAATTGTCGGTGTACTCACTTCCTATGCATGAGCCTCAGGATATTTGTTTCGTCTCTTAGTGACTCTGCTAATGTACCTTATTGTCAATATTGTCAATAACTAATAAGTATTAAGAGTACTGTATTAAAAAATATGTATTTTCGAATTCTTATAAAATTTAAATACAATATATTCATTTGTTAAAAACGTGCAATTGTCTCAAATTCACCTACCATTATGTTAGGGGAAGATATCAAGAAATGAAAAGAAAAATTTCCAGCAGTAATACTGATTGATTATAATTTTATTTGTAATTTGCGGATACAGTTAGAACTATACTTTTATTTATAAATTTAAAATACCACTCACTGAAGGAACTTATTAAAATAAACATAAGCAATTATGAGCTTATAAGTAATTAATTAAAAATTCCCATATTAACAAATAAGTATATTAATTAGTAAAAACTATATTATTCGAATAGTTACATTTAAACTATTGATCATTCATTTAAGAATAATATTTTAATAAGTAATTAAAATAAACATAAGCAATTATGAGTTTATAAGTAAGTAATTAAAAATTCCCATATTAACAAATAAGTATATTAATTAGTAAAAACTATATTATTCGAATAGTTACATTTAAACTATTGATCATTCATTTAAGAATAATATTTTAATAAGCAAAACCAGAACATTAAAGGTTTTATTGTGAAAAATTCGCCATTCATGTATGTCTCTTATTATAACATAAAATATTATATATAAAAATATCATATGAATTATCAAGCTACAAAATTTTACGAGGCATTAATGAAATTTAAAAAATATCAAGGCGTAATAAAAATAGAGACTCTTTGACATTAAAAATATATACTTATGCATAAATCTGTTTTTAAAAATATAATTTAAATCTTCCATAAAATATAAACTGATATACTTTTCGAAAAAAAAATTAATTACTGTTGAATAATAAATAAGATTTACAATATTAAGAAGTTTTGATAATTTTATTTTCTACATGAATTTCAAAACAAACACTTTCGTTTTAATATGAGATTTAAATTATATTATTTATTTTCAGAGTATTATTAGCTAAATATTAAAAAAATGATATTTCACAACTTTTTTTTCTAAGAAAATACTATGATAACATGTGTTTAAATAGTTTTCATTTAAATTACTTCACTTGTGTCATGATAAGTTCTTTGTTTTATCATATCTCCTTTATCTTTAAAAAGTGAATTATCTAACTTGATTTAACAACGTCAGATACTGGTCATAGCGTTACAGAGAGTTACTTTTCAATAAAACATTTTGGGAATGTCACGATAATAGTTTCGAAGCACGTTTAGAATTTTGACACGTTTAGAATGCGGCGTCTCCGTTTCTTAGATTAGTAATTAAATGTGACTCAAATCAGTTGCACGTTGAAAATTAGAAGCAGTACATATCTTCCAAATCTGTGTGTCTGTTAAAACGTGGAAATCTCGTATCAGAGTTTAGACTTAATGACAGGGATAGAGAACCGATTTCATTTAAAATTCACGTGTAAAAGTGCCTCGTGGATGTTTAATCTGTTGAGTCTAACATACTCTCCATGCCATAGAACTTTTGAGAAGAGATTTGTAACACAGGGGTATTTCACCATGATTCAAATGACAAAAACCGTCTTCCCCAAAATTGTTCCTTTTTAAACCTATAAAACTGGATTTTAAAATACAATTGCACAATTTTTAATAATCCCTAATTAAAATGGGTTTAAAATTCACAAGATTGAAAATGACATATCAATTAATTAATCAAATATATTCCGTTTAAATTTTAAAATATAAATTCTTTTTCTCATTTCAGCTATGGAGTCACATCACATAGAAAATAGGTTTTTAATGTTTCAATGGGTTTTTAAGCCTTGTTCAGATATATTATTAGTTCACTTATTTTCTAATGCCTTAGGGTCATATTCAGAATTATTTACTAGGTGTAAAGACGCATTACTTGTTGAATTGTTATTGAAAATAAGTTTCAGTAATCGTAAAAAAGTAATGCAATTATTTACATAGACATCAATTATTTAGTATAATTACGGAATTTAAATTTTCAAAATAATTGAAATATGAGTTCGAAATATTTTGATACATACATGTAATGATATTTTAAAATCTAATTTAAACATAGTTAATTTCCAAAGCTTTGTCTTAAATTAGCCCATATTAACTTCATTCTAAAACATTCTCTTATTTTCTGATCCTATTCCACTTTTTTCTATTTAATTAATGCAACAAAAGCTCTGTGAAAATGCTTTAGTCAGCGGCTCCCACACTTCGAATGAAGGGATAAAATACTGTCTAGCTAAGCACATTTTTTTAAAAGATCCCTATGATTCCCTTATTTGTGATTAACACGTGTTAGAAATCCCTATTAAAATATCACAGTATATATTCACAGGGATAAAATTTTCATCAGCTTTTCCTCGTTTCGTGTTGTGTCATTCTGTGTTGTGCTCGTCGCTTCCGCTTCTGCGAAAATTGATGGCTCCTGGGACAGAAATAAATCGAAGTTAAAAAATCGAAAGTCTCTTCACTGTCTTCGAAACTGCCTTCTGCTACAAAAATTATGCTTACATATATTTTACAAGCATTTGGTATACAGCACTTTTATTTAATTTATCTTATCCATGTACTCTGATGGCTATCCAAAGCTAGATAAATATAAATCAAATATTTTTTTTTGGAAAAATATTGTACCCAAATTTTAAATTATAAAGGATCCACGAAATTTAATCCCAATTATACTTAATAACATGCAATCTAGAAGTAGTTAAAAAGCAGAAAATGTTCATGTTACAACTGAAAGATTATATTACTTCCTGTGTATTAAAATAAAATACGAATATAAGCAACTGAATATAGAATAAAATTAAAAGAGTAACAACGAATTAAGATACTTGAAGATAATTTTACGTATGCATGTACTACTGTATTTCTCCATCTTAAATTCAATTTTAAAAAATATTATTTTACCCTATAATTGAAGGCAAATTTTCTGTTGGAGCATATGTGAAATATAATGCTACAATTATCATTAACCCGTATCGTGGCAAGATTGCTTTTTTGAAGAAAAGCAAAAAAAAAAAAAAAAATTTATATAGGTAGCTTCTTTACAAATAATTTTGTAGTTTATTATATATATTATTTATACAATATATTATATATATTATATATTGTTTATAAATTATTTTATAGTGGTAGTATATTTTTATAAAGTTGTATGTATGATATACTATACAAAATGAACATAAGGGTTAATGTTCATTTTACAATATAATTCAGCGGAAGATCTTATACTAGGCAGATTAAATATCTGCACAGAGCTGCATTGGGCAGATAATGAGCATCAGAAAGATCGATTAAAAATTATTATTAGTCTAGCTGCTAAATAAATAATTTGTAAAAAATATAAATTACATTAAGTTAATTGAAGTTAATTGAATTATAATGTGCGTTAATATGTAATAATAAAAATTATGAAGTAAAATATAATTAAATCTTTATATATTATGTATTAGAATTAATGAATTAAATTTTTCATTTAAATGTTTGCGTTATATTCTAATTGTCAAGTAATGTAAAATAATAAGTAAGGCTATTTTTAATTTGTAAATGCAAAATAAATAATCTTAATGGAAAATTTTGTCATATAATATTAAATATCTTATTATAAATTGTTAACCAATTTAATATAATTTATTTATTATAATAAAATAAAAAATACTATATTGTAATAGATCATTCTAATGTAAAATAATGTTATTCTTACTAAGAATTCGTTATTTTCTCTAATATGTCATGCATTTATCAATAAATAAGGTAAACCTTTTTACTAAATAATTATTTCAAATTTTTCAAGAATTTTATTACTTAGATATGTTTTTCTATGATTTACAGATAAATCAAGCAATCGATAAATAATACATATCTTCACAAAATCATTAACTTAAAATACATTCAACTAAAGTAAATCATTAAGCCGAAAATGCATAAAATCAAACTTAATTAATCCATTTTTAAGGAAACGTTCCTCATAATATCTACTGACCAACAGCCGCAAAATGCCTAGATCCGCCTCTAATAAGTTTAAAGAACAAGACAAATAATTAATATAGATTTATGTATTGATATTAGGGAATGCTAAGAAGATAAATTGCTAAACGATTTTCGAAAATGCTAAAACCATGTAAATCTTCCAGCAGATATTTAGAGTTTATTCTTGATCAACATCTTATTTTTTATTTCATTCACTACAAGCAACATTTCTTCTTTAATTCATTCACACACTATCTCAAAAGCCTTTCCGATCTAAACCACGATAATTCAAAAGCGTTTAGGGCAATGTATCATCGTTTCAAAAAATACAGAATGATATGCTGGCATTCAACCCTGTCAACAGTTTGATACTCATTCACCTACGAAGATACCCTAAATCTCAAATCCTTGCCATTCATAGATCTGTTTTTGCAAATATGTCCTCTAAAATCAGTTGGATCCTGCATTGGCATAGCATAGACGGCGGTTGTTGAGTAACTCATCGAAATCGAACATGAAATTTTAGGGAGAGTCGATATCTTATCGCCGTTGATGTGCGTAGACCTTCAGCTACAGAGGTCAGCGCTGCGCAAAATCACCTTGGATTAGAGAGTGGACTTTTGGACTCTTAAGGGTCAGCCATAAAATCACATTCTGAGTACGCCATCGTCACAAGCATTCTTGGTTAGCTGCAAGCAAGGATCAATTGTGAGCAGCTTTTACAGAGGAATGCGATTGCTGTGAATCTTAAGAATTTTCTATGGCTACGCTTAGGAAGCTACTACTATTAAGCGCTTTCGTCGCGAGTACAGTTGCAGGTATGGGAATTACTGCTTATATTATTTAAGAATATATGTGTTTTTGTTTATTTGCTATTTTTTTATACAATTGAAGAATATTAGGTATCATTGTCTGATGTAAAATATTTGTATGAAACTGAATGGTAAGATCTTCAAACGACGCTAAACCTTAAACTTTCAGTTACTTGAGCTCTTAAGTTTAATATATAGATGATAGAATTTCAAAGAATTTCGAACTCGGTTATTAACTTTATTAATTCACTATTAAGGAAAAGTAGAGAATGTCTCAATATTCAGCATATGCTGGATTAAATACTGCAGCTATCAAATTTAGAATCATATAATATTGCAAAAGAATTGAGAACCATAATAAAATATAGATATGACATTTAACTATTTACTTTTTAATGGCTCCTGCTTGGACTTAAGATGCACAATTAAAAATTTCTGTGATAAAAAAGGCAGATATTACCTTAATATTTTGCTGATTATAGCCGATATTTCACAAAATATATTCATCAAACGTATTTTTGATTTAAATGCATTCAAATGTAAAGGAATGTAAGCATAATTAAAATGCTATTAGCATCCATTATTTTTCTTAATATGATCGATTTCAAGCTACTATGTTATTTTCAAGTTGTAATTTTATACTCTTAACTTGTTTTAATATTGGCTATACATCTATGTAACAAAACGATAATAAATAAGATCCTATACAATAATAGTAGATTGTAATTAACATTAGATATTAGATTTCAATACACCTTCCGTGTCTGAATGATTGACAATACATCATAAGAAAAATGTAATTTAGTTTCTTATTGTTAGATGGCTCAAGGGGATTTTATTTTATTCGAAGTCAGAAAAATTGATTCTTGACATTTCTCAACGTGATTTTATGATTCTATCTGTTACGACTTTTCTGAATAGAATTAATATATATGTTTTGCTTTTAATTCATATGCATATTGATGATAAAAGCTTAAAGTTTTATTCTTATCTCGCCACTCTCTGTGGGAAAGGATGTGGTTACATTATCAAAGAGCAAAAGAGAAACATTTCTTGTTAGTTTTCCCCTAATGCCCGTTTGTATGCTTAATCATCATCTTACACTGTAAGGAAAGAGATATTGTTCCTATATAGAGATATTATAATGATAAAATGATATAATGAAAGCTAACTGTAAGGTGACTATGCAATATTGTTATCAGAATGTATTTCATTATATTTTAATCAAATGAAATGTATTGTATCAAATACAACAAAAATAAATTTGATTTCTTAGTTATCGATGATTAATACCCTACGTTTCAAACTAAAAGAAACTGGTAAATGATCTTCGAATTGAATTCCTTTTAATAAATAGATTATTTTAAAAATATTTGGGAGAGCGTTATAAATATAATGTACGTAATTCGTGCAATTTATAGAATCTAAAATATGAATGGAAAGGATATAACTTCTAAAGAGAACTGCTAATACATATTAAAAGTTCATCTTGTGTAATGATAAAACTTATACAACAAAAATTCAAGTGATATAATGTTTTAAGAAATATATTATTTAAAAGTATTCAGGGTTTTAGTATAATAATCTGTATAGTTATTTTAAAAAAACAAAACAAAATTATTTCATTTATTGCAAATAACTACCTATTAAATAGATAAATTGTGAATTTCGGGAAGTTTGGAAATCCATTACGTTATGAATTATGCTACGAACAGGATTTAGTAATATGCATAAACAGTGTTTAAAATATGTATTAATTCTTAATGCAGCGTTATAATAATGTAAATGTAAAATCTTTAATTTAATAATTAAACAAGCAGTAGTTAGTGTACATACCAATAAGTAACAGTGGTAAAATAGCTGTTCCATTTTCAAAAGTTTATGAAAATGGTTGCTTCAACAATTTTTCTACCAAATTATATTTGTTAAATTAAATATTCTTCCCATTAAATTTGAAATTAATTGGTTCAATATCTGTTAAATCAAAAGTTCTATTCTTTTTATATTTCACAAAGGATATATTGTAACTAATGTTATTTTTCCTTGTATAGCGCAGCAATTTATTTCATTGAAAACTTGTGTTTATAAATTAAAGTTTTCTATCAATGAATTACTCGTATTTTTTATTAATTAACTGTTGAATCGCACATTCATTTTTTTGCATAATTTATTTAAGCAAAAATTATTGATTGAATTAATTTGTTCTTATTACCAAATGAAAGATGCTATTTTGAATGCAAACGATATTCTTTTTATCGAAGAAAAAAGTCGAAATCGTTATCTTTGAATGCAATTTCTTTAAATCATACATTGTGCATAACAACTTTCTCTTTTGTGCCTCCTGACTTCCCATTTTTCAGACATATAAGTATTAAAGTATTAATGTAAGTAGCATTAAATTAATTTTCTTCAAAAAAAAATTCAACAATGAGTCTGTAGAATTTAAATACTTATTGATACAGACTGTAGATTCATTTTTTTTTCAGGAAACAGTAAAATATGTCTACATTTGATGATAATATGAAATTAAATTCTTTAGAAGAAAATATTGTATGAAATTTATAAGGAAATTAATTTAAAAAATAAATGAATAAATGAAAAATATAGCTTCAATCAATTTTTTAACATTTTTTTTTAGTTCCCGTCCAACAAAACGCTGGACAATGTGCAAGGTACTGCACGGGTAAGTTGATTTAATTTTAAATCTTTATATCCATATGTTCATGCTGAGTTCACCATATAATATCAACAAACATTCTTTAAGCGTTCTTAATCATCTAAGAAAACACTGATTATAAAAGATTTTCTAAGGAATTAAATGCGAAATTTTAAAAAGTAATTGCTTATGTTTAATTCAGATAGAGAAAAACTCGGTTTGTGCCTTACATCTACATTACAAATCTTTTACATATTATGTTAATTTGTTCATTAAGAAAAAAAAAGGCAAGAAAAATTTATTTGTTTACAAAAGTATGTAAAAGAATGTTAAATTTTCAATAATTAATGTGTATAATTAGATATATATGAGCTATAATTTCCACAAAAATAAATCTTTAGAACTAAAAAATAAGTAAAAAAATTCTGAGTACTGGACTCAGAAATTTTGAAAAAAGAGGAAAACCTTAAAATGGGGGAGGGGGGTATTATATTTAGCTTAAGATTTCAATATGAGTGCAGCTCAAAGAACTCAAGAAAGATTTAAAATTGCTAATGTTTTGACAACCTGTGAAATCAGAATAACTAAAGATACATTTCAATTAAATAAATAAATATTTTTCCTTGCATCAATTAATAATAATTATTATTTTACTGAGAAAAATTAATTTTAAAAGAAATTCTATTTTCACATTATATGTTTGCAAATTTAAAAATTTTTTTTTTTTTCGAAGCAGTTATTACCATAAAAATCTTACAATTCATGAACATAAAATTAATTAACTATCACACGCTTAATTAAGTAGCTTTATTGTAATAATTCCAAATTACCTTTTTAATGTTGTCCTGTTATTATGCAGCATATGTCATTTAGGCCAATACAAAAATTTATATTTGCAAATTTAAAGATAAGATTTTTTTTTCAAATTAATCTAAAACAGAAAGATTTTCTGTAATATTTAAAGTTTTTATATGTCCCTAAGTAATTAAAATACAATGTGAAATTTCTTTCATTTTGTAAATCTATGGTTATGATGCATTTTTGATTATAAAATTTTGGACAATGCAGACGACAGTGATTTCACGTTGAGTCCAGGCAGCACGTATACTTACGACTATGAGACCACCACCGTAACCACCGTACAGGGAGGACAGGAAAAGACTCAAATCCAAATCACCGCACAAGCAGACATCGAAGTCCTCTCCAAATGCGAGCTTTCTCTCAGGGTAAGTAAAATTACCAAGGTTTTTTTTCTCTAATTTCAGCATGAGACACTCTAGAAACTGGAATAAGGGTTTGACCCCGGTCAAAAGTTATTATTGACTTAACCGAATCACTTTATTATAGACATTTAGAAAAGATAGGATCTATAAATTAGGAATACGCGAAAGAATTAAGCTATTAAACAAATATTAAATATTTAATTTCAAAACTGAGATATTTATTCAATATTTATCAGATGTATAAATTTGATTCCGCTCATTTTTAAGTTAAAAAAAGGTATTGTTTATTTAAAAAAAATTAAAGATAGATTTATTTAAAATTTCCCCTCAGGAACTTCTGTCCACTTTCTGGACATTAAGAGAATTCCGTTCAATCAAGTGCATTTTTGATATATATGAGTGAAAACTGAGCTTTCTTGAAAAAAGAAAGACTGCAAAGAGTGAAATCTGACGGTGCAATGTCTGGTGAATACGATAAAGAGAGAAACTAAGTTTTTCTAAAATTTCGGTGCCCTGACAACATGTGGGCCTGTTATATATATATATATATATAACAGAACGAAACAAATAGTTATCTTATGGAGCAATGTCTGGAAAATATGGTGAATGAAACAATAAATCCCAACAAAGTAATTCTAAATTTTCATTCGGTGCCCTGACAATATGAGAGTGAACCCTATCATATCTTGTAATATCTTTCGCATGTTTTGGATGCCTTCCTTTTATTTCTTCGTTCAAATAAGTCACTTGCAACTCGATTGTTTGAATCATTTATAGTTTCATCAAGTAATGCTTCCAAAACTTCCTCTAGTAATTTCTTGGGTGGTTTACCATACTCTTTACCATGTATAATGAAATCAGCATTTTTAGATTGCCCAAACATATCTTTACAAATTAAATCAATGGGGCAGGTTCACCGATGTGTCTAACAGCAATTGATTTGTTTCTTTGCAATGAAATAATGTAACATAATTTCTCTCAAATGGTATTTGCTTGGTAGAAAGCTTAATTTTTTTATTAGTTAAATATTATTTTAATATTAGCTAGAAATCACACAGTAATTTTTAAATGTTGTTGTAAATTTTTTCAAATACGATTTTGTCGATTTATTTTCAAGCAAGAAGTAAAGACATTAATTAAAAATAGGTAGAGCTATACTTATATACCCAATAATAGAAGGTGGAATAAAGGATTAATCAAAATTATTTTTGAAATATATATAATCAATATTTTTAATGTGAGATATTAATCAAAGGGTGAAAATCGGGACAAGATAATTTCAAAACGATATTCTTCCATTAATATGAAACGCTTAATACTTTCAAGAAGTAAAAAAACTCAGTTAAGTGAAATAGATGATTAAGTAAATTGAAACTAATTTTCGAACAAAAATCAAAACATTTTTCGTTTTTTTTTCATTATTTGTTTAGGTTTATAAAACTACTTTTTTAAAAATAAAACAATAGTAAAAAAAGGGGAGATGTTTCGATCGTAAACATGCCACTTCATGGCAAATGTAATAAAACTTTCACAGAAAAAATTGAATCACCTGAGCATTTTAATTTTCCAGAACTAGTTTGAAATTCATTTGAATTTCTAGATTACCATTGATCAAAATTCTCAAAAGACTGATAAATTTCCCATAAAGCATTCTATTTTTTTTTTTTTTGTTCCGCTCAATGAGTTATTCAGTTATTTTATTTTATGCATTGAATTCGTAGATTTTACCAAGTACAACGAATTCTTATTTCAAAAATGTATTTTTTTCTTAAATTTGTGTAATAGTCTTTGAAATGCATTCTAGTATATTGCTTCTTCTTCAGTAAGACGAAATGATAAATTTGTGAAATCAAAATAATCAAATTTTCTGAATTTCATACCAAGATACTTTAGATATGTAAAAAGAAAAGAAAAAAAAAACAACAAGGTGGGACATAACGTTTTTTTTTTTTTTTTTTTTTTTTTGCTTTTTTCTTTACGAATAATAATGATTAGTATTAAGATTAATTATTAGAGAATGATAGCATTAGAAGTAATTACCAAGATGGCTATGCCATTTTGAAATATAAAAGTGAGATTATGACAATTTCTACAAATAATTTGCAGATATTCTTAGAATCCCTCCTCAGTATAATTAGATTTTTTTTTATTTTGAAATATTGTTTATAAATAAAATTAAGGGTAATCTAGAACAATAAATTCAAAATCGTGAATGCATGAAACAATTTGAGTTATCTGGTCGCATTATATAAATAACAAAGTACTGATAACAAAAACAAGATTTATATTCAAATTCCAATAAAGTAAACACTTGACAAAATTTTACAACAATGAACTGTTAACTTTAGAGTAACGAAGTAATAAAAATAATCCCCACTCTTTTTATATGTGTTTGTTTTATAGAAAGTGTCAACTTTAACCCTAAATTAGTTTCCCTCATTAGTTAATTGACAAATAGTTAAGTTTACTTTTACCCTCATTAGTTAATTGACAAATCATCCTCCGGTCAATCATTTAAATTGATTAAAAGGTCTAAAATAATGATATTTAAATTATATCCTCTGTGATTTTTTGTCGTAGAAAAGAGGAAGAACGTTCGTTTAAAATATTAGAATATCAAGAACTTATAGAAAAGTTTAGATTACATGATTCAATTACTCAAAAATATAACTCATGTTGACTCAAAAATATAAACCATAATTCTGAACTAGAAATCGTATAATATTTTTATAATTAAAAATATAAAATGAATAATTTGGGTGAAATGTAAAAATCAAATGTCTCAAATCAAATTTGAAATTTTGAAACAAAATTCTTTGAACTTTGTTTCTATACAAAATATTATAGCATAAATGTAAAACTTTTCATTAAAGAAAGTTAAAGATAAAAAAATAGGATAAAGAAAAAGAATAAGATAAAGATGAAGAATAAGAAATATAAATATAATCGTTAAAGAAAGATAAAGAATCTTA
Source organism: Argiope bruennichi (assembly GCF_947563725.1). Classification (NCBI taxonomy): domain Eukaryota; kingdom Metazoa; phylum Arthropoda; class Arachnida; order Araneae; family Araneidae; genus Argiope; species Argiope bruennichi. The sequence goes on along the minus strand of NC_079151.1, from coordinate 127,146,136 downwards.
TAAATTACAAAATATGCAATATTTTTTGAAATAGTTTAAACTTATCCCATGAGTTCAAATGTATTCTGTTCATAAAAATAAGACTATCAAAACGTTCAATACATATTTAGATTTCAAAGTTATGACATATTGTGAAAATTTTACATTAGTTGAATTTAATTTTGGGGTAATAAAATTATATAATTCAACAGAAAATGTAAAAACTTTTCGAATGGATAAACAAAAAATGATTCAACTTTCATAAATTTTCTATTATCTATACCTATCCTATTAACTATAAATAAAAGAAAGAAAGAAAAGTTTATCTTTAAAAATTGAGAAAAATAGAAGTGAACCACATTTGCTACTGAGGACGAAAGTTAGCAACAAAGGAATATTGCATAAGATTTTCATTCTCGTGTCCATAATTAAACATTATAATTGGTAATTTAATTTTTCTTTATTAATTTTTTATTTTAATTGTTTTCATTTCTTTAATAATAATATTGCCATTGACACTATAGATTCATAATGTATAAGATTTCAGTAGTACATTAAATAAAGTTCAGTTTTGAAATTAATTTTAAATCATAAATGATATTGTTCTTTCTTTAGAAAACTGTATCCTTTTTCTTAAAGTTTAATAATTTTAAAGGCCATTTTTTTTGAAAAATTTAAAAAAAAAATCTTAGGCAGTTTAAAAAGAGAAAAGAATTGATAATCATTATAGTGAGAATGATGATATTTTCTTTGTTCGGCTAAGCATTGCATAAAAGAACTAAGTTATTGGAAAAATTCTTCTGTTTCTGTAATTTTGATTAAAATGATTAGCTTTTTTTATTAATATGATTATTTTTCCGTAAAAAATATTTTTATAGCCCTTTTTTAAGAGAGTAGAATTCCTTAAGTGATAAAAAAAAACTAAACAAAGATATTTATTAAGTTAATCAGTTTATATAAATTATAAGTTATAATCGAGTTTATCATCTGAATCTGTTCCAGATATATTCAAAAGTAATTAACATCTCATTCTTTTAATCTTTTGCTTTCGAGCTTTAAAATGGTATAATAGAATCGCCACATCTTTTAATTTTCTCAAATGCATTATCTAGTGGTTATATCTAAGGAAAAGATAAAAGTTATCACAAAAACGATAATTAATTGTAAAAATGGAAAAGATTGGTGACAAGTCATGAAGCCAAAGTATATTTGAATCAAATAAATTGCTTTCCATTGGTCAAAGGTCAAATTTAGTTTAATAGCATAAAAGAAAAAAAAAATTGTTTCGTTTTAAGCGAGAAATGGAGATACATTTTAAGTTTTTTCTTAATCAAAAATATTGATTTTACGTAAATCTCTTTCTTTGAAGTTTCTATAACACAGGATAGAATACAGAAAACCCTATCTCATAATAAAAATCCTTTGTTAAGATTTAGTTAAGTTTGTTAAGATTAAAAAAGATGAAATTCATTTGTAAATAATCAAACAAAACGATTGCAATTTCAACGAATTTCATTAAATAGATAGTAAAAATTGATGGTTATGTATTTCTCATCAAAAATCAAATATGTATAAAATAATGAAATTTTGCCAGTAAAAAAAAGTAAAAAATAAATCAAATATTTTACTAATCTTGAAAGATGATATCCAGGCAAATGTTTATGATTAAATCCCTCAATCTAGTACCATCCAGAATTTTTCTTCTTTCATTAAAGATTCTTCAAATTAGGTCTTTCCCCTCTTTTAAAGCCACGCTATCTTATCATTCGCCTGTAGCGATGATGTACACCCAAACATATAACACCTTGATCTAACGATAATTGCTTGTCCGAATTGCAAAACCGATTCGAAATTCGATATGCCGGAATTCCTCTAGCAAACATGCGATCTAATCCATCAATCAATAACAGTATCTGTTTACAGGGCTAGTTAAAAAAAAACTTTAGAAATTAAGGAAAAAGCATGTGCCTCTAGTTGCGCAATGGCCAAGGACCGTTACCCTGATCTTTGGAACCTGGTGAAAAAAGACCAAGTGTTTTCCACCAGTGACCCGTGGGAAAAAAAAGAAAGGCGAAGGTTGGCTGCAAATAAACACCATTGAAACAAGTAGATGCTGATTGAGATATCAGATTTTGCACCAAAAACGTCAGCCCCGATCTCGATGGAGTTGTTGAGAGATACTTCCTACTTGAGTCAATGATCGCTTTAAGATTTATAATTTGAAGAATGCGATAATCGATTGACGATGCCAAGAAACTAATGAAAAGTACATGTTCTGTTTCATTTATGTTAAAGTTCTGAAAGTGA